>NC_053500.1:23007234-23609317 GCF_905171775.1 Rana temporaria | reverse complement strand
CCATACTTAACATTGGTTGCTCCTCATATAGCAACGTTACGCCGGAAAAAGCCTTACGCAAACGACAAAAAATTCCGCCGTGGACGCTCGTACGTTTCTGAATCGACGTATCCAGCTCATTTGCATATTCTACGCTGAAATCGACGGAAGCGCCACCTAGCGGCCAGCGTAAATATGCAACTAAGATACGACGGCGTAAGAGACTTACGCCAGTCGGATCTTAGGCAAAGTTCGGCGTATCTTGCTTTCTGAATACAGAAAGAAGATACGCCGGCGCAGATTTGAATTTTTGCGGCATATCGATAGATACGCCGGCGTAAATTCTCTCTGAATCTAGCCCTCTGTATTTATTTAATCCTGGTCACTTTCATATGAAGTGTAGAAAAAGCAAACTCCAAAAATCAAAAAGCTAAATAAACAACTATAATACACGGTATGGGCGCTGTGTTACCTGCCATATGAGTTGTACTTTTGTCCAGGTGATATTGAGATTTACACAACCCTGTCAGACATCAGTGCCAGGTTGGTGACTTGCAGTCCAGCACTATACATTTGTCAGCCTGGGACTGAAGCAAGAAGTGGCAACAGTACACTTATGATGCTATAAGTCTTCTCTCTCACTTTGTCAGCTTGTTCTTTGTCGGCACATGTGTATACAGCAGAACCTGGTAGGCTTAAGGAACTGCCACACCCATCCCCAGTATTAGTGCAGTAGTACAGGGAATTTAAAGAGGATTATATTAAAAATAGACTCAGTTACTTATACTAGATGCACTAGCATGTCAGCCTTGGGTTCAACTTTAAGGACAAGCTCCAGTCTCCCCCCCCAAATTTTTTAAAGTCAGCAGCTACAAATAATGTAGCTGCTGACTTTTAATATAAGGACCCCTACCTGCCTCTGGATCCAGCGCTGTCCTCATCCAAGCTAATTATTTACCGTATCATCTTTGGGTGCAGGCGCCGGCATCTTCACTACGGGAAACCGGCAGTGAAGCATTGCGGCTTTACAGCCAGCTTCCAAAGGCTCATACACGAGCCACGCTGTGCTTTGTGATTGGTCCCACAGTCTTTTAGGACCTGTGATGTGCCCCAGAAGGATGTGGGGCCTAACTTCCTCTCAGATTGCTGTGGCGATCTGATGGGAAGTGGGGGAGCGGGTACCTGTCAAAATGAGGTATCCCCCCTAAAAGTGCCAAATGTTTGGATGAAGTTTCTCTCTAAAGACGGTCCCTGGTCAGGACTAGTAAAGCCGTACAACGTTCACAGACAAACCACATGTCATAGTTACATATGAAATTATTATTATATAGGATTTTTATATCACAGTTTGCATGGAACTTTTTAATGGACAGTACAGTTAGAAAACAATTCAAAAGAAGAGTATTGGGAGGGTGCTGCTCATAACAGCGTACAATCATGACGGGGGAGCAAATGATACAAATTAATGATTGTGTGGAGATGAATTGATAGAGAAAGTTCAGCTCTTGGGTAGATGTGGCCAAAATGTTAGCAGTGTACTGCCCCACTGTCTCTGCTCCATTTGATAGAAGTCCATTGTTCCATAGACTTTTGTTGTTGGAGCCAGTTTTATAATTGTTGATGCAGATACAAAAGGCTGCTGTTAGAAATCACGGGGTCCCGTACAGCCTACTCGACAGGCCCCCCCCCCAAATATATCAAAACAATATTTCCACAAATACACTAAAATCATTATTAGCGGACGCAAACATAAAAGAGAACCTGTGTGAATTAGCCCTTTTCTGTTTTCTTTTTTTTTTATATATATATATAATTTTTTAAAGAATGTTAAAATTTCTTTTATTTTACAATGTGTTATTTTTTTAAGAGACAGGTAAGCCAGCAGTGCCGTGGTTGGGCAGCACAGTGACAGGGGGCATAGAGGGGGATCAGAAGCAGGCAGAACAGGGAGGGGGATCGGTGCAGGGGGAAGTAATTCTGTAATTGCCCCTCCATCCGACCACAATGATTCCCCCCTGCTGTCCAGGACCCCCTGTTTGCCTGGGCCCCCTACAGGAGGGCTGGTGGTCCCCCCTATCAGCGGCCCTGCAGATACAGGCTCTGTACAGCGACGGCACCAGCTGACAGATTACAATAGCCTGGCAAGAGGGATTTGTTTATCTGTGCTGATAGCATCAAAAATCTGTTAGATTTCCTTTATTCATCAGAAACTTATACATTTATGGCCATTTTGAAGCGATGCGTTAAATTAATCGATATTGCAATTAAGTCGAGCCAAGAAAAATGAAGTTCAATGCTTCCGAGCATGCGTCGTCTTGATTCTGAGCATGCATGGTTTTTAGTCTGTTGGAATTGTATCCAGAATGAAAAATTGAGAACATGTTCTCTATCTAATTCCGTCTGAATTTCCAACGGAAAAAGTCCGATGGGGCATACACACGGACGGAATATCCGATGAAAAGCTTCCGTCTGACTTTTCCCGTCGGAAATTCCGCTTGTGTATACAAGGCATGAAAGGAGAGGTACAAGTACAGGATTTACCTTTTTATAGGCCACCTAAAGTGTGCCCAGTCATGGAGTAAAAAAGAGAAAAGATTCAGTGATGTTAGGCTTTGTTTGTATCAATGAAACTTTCACCTACTGCTAGTTTTATGTGAAAATACATTGATGTTATTGCTGTGTAACCCATTGTTCCTTGTCAGCTGCCAGAGGATCCGTTTTGCTTTGAGTAACATTGTTTCCTACTGCACTGCTTTTATTTTGAATATTTTGGGGTCTGAACATTTTCTAAAAATGATATTATCTATCAGTAAACGTCGATTAAAAAGCAACACGTGATATATATTTTGTGTCAATTTAAAAAAAAAAAATATAAACAATAATGTGGAACCAATAGCAAGCTGTTTCCCTTTAAAGTTAAAGCAGGGCAGTTTCTGTTCAGGATAACACAGGAATTCAGAGTGTGAATGATTATTTCTGTTTGCTTTGTGAATTAAGTCTTGGTTAATCTGTGTGAGTTTTATCAGCTTCTTTCATGTTTCAGACTCCCAGCGGGGCCACCAACTGCTAACTGGCCTGATAACACAATCTCATTGTATGGTGAGACCTTAGCACGCACTGAACGCTCCCGCCATGTAGGAAATATTACAATAAATGTGGTAATATAGATCGCTGTGCCATTTCTAAAGAGAACTCGCTACAAGGCAAAACTCAAGGAAGAAGCCTGAGGCAAAGGCTGCTATTTTGTGACTCCCAGGATTCATACAGGATTTTTTTATAGGGGGGGCTTCAGTGATATCAATCACACTCCGTACAGGACCGGGTGACATTCAAGACACTCTGCCTCACCCACAAATGTATACAGGGGAACTCTCCCCAATACTTAAGCTAGAAAATAAAACCCTACGTCACCAAGCGCGTGCTCCGGTCAACCAACCAAAACCTTCTCCAAATTCCTAAATCCCGCTACAAATCGAAGGGAGAACGCAGATTTTTGGTCCAAAGACCACAACTCTGGAATTCTCTACCCACTACCATCCGCTTAGAGGAAAGCCATCAGGCCTTTAGGAAAAAACTAAAGACCCACCTCTTCTGAAGGACCGGTACGACTCTGGATGTCAAGCGCCTTGAGGCGATTAAGTTTGCATTTGTTGCGCTATACAAGTTACTCACTCACTCACTCACTCACCCAAGTTAAACACCCAGAATCTAATACGTGGCCTGAAAATAACAGCTTCTACCTGAGAATTTGTATATCAGTCTTATACGTCTAATTATAAAAAAGCAGACTAAAAAAAGTGCAGTCAATTTTTTAAGTGAAACACCAAACAAAACTTGAGTGGCCCCCTTTCGTGGAGTTCATCTTTAAGGCCCCATTATTCTCTATGGAGATGGTTCACATCCCCACTCCAAGTCGTCTGAAGCTCCAAAAAGTTCTGGAGCTTTTTTTGTAGCCCGAATTGGGCAGATTTAAGTGTTTTTTGTCGCATTTTTATTCTCGTAGACATTAACCACTTGACCAACGGGCCTATTTCCGCACTTCTCTCCTTCATGTAAAAATCACAATTTTTTTGCTAGAAAATGTATCAGAACCCCCAAACATTATATATATTTTTTTTTTTTAGCAGACACCATAGGGAGTAAAATGGCGGTCATTGCAACTTTTTTCCTCGCACGGTATTTGCACAATCATTTATTGAATTAAAAAATAACAAAACAGTAAAGTTAGCCCAATTTTTTTGTATAATGTGAAAGATGATGTTACGCCGAGTAAATACTGTATATACCTAACATGTCACGCTTTAACATGTCACGCTTTAAAATCATGGAACGGCGCCAAACTTTGGTACTTAAAAATCTCCATAGGCGGCGCTTTAATTTTTTTTACAGGTTACTATTTTCGAGTTACAGAGGAGGTCTAGTGCTAGAATTGTTGCACACGCTCTAACGCACGCTATTATACCTCACATGTGGGTTTGAACGGTGTTTACATATGTGGGCGGGACTTCTGTGCTTTAGCAGCCCGTCAATCAAATCCTCTTGGCTTAGGAACGCCTATTCCCCGCAGAAATCCCCGCTCGGAGCCGGATAACAACGGCTGATAAAACGATAAGTACAAAAAAAAAACAGCATACTGCAGATGTCAGCAGTATGCTGGATCTAATGGCAGAAAGTTGATTTTTGGGTGAACCTCCGCTTTAAGCTGCAAAAAAAGCTCAGAAAAGTGTCTGTAAAAACGTCCATGGAAATGAAGCCTAATGCCGCGTACACACCATCACTTTATGTGATGAAAAAAAATGACGTTTTTAAAAACGTCACTTTAATTGACCGTGTGTGGGGGAAAACGTTGTTTTATGTCTTCTAAAAAACGACCAAAAAAAATTTAAGCATGCTTCAATTTTATGTGTCGTTTTTCAAAACGTCAACTTTTACTTCACAGAAATTGACCGTGTGTAGCAAAAACGTCGTTTAAAACAACGTTTTTTCACCCGCGCATGCCCAGAAGCTACTTATGAAGCGAGCTTCAATGGAAAAACGTGGTGGAACGTAACCTCGCTTTGCTAGAACATTGTGAGAAAAACGATGGTGTGTAGGCAACTTCGTCTTTGAAAATTGAAGTTTCAAAAACGTCATTTTTTACTTCACAGAAAATGTCGTTTTTTTTCCATCACATAAAGTGATGGTGTGTATGCGGCATAAGAGTGCTGCAGAATTAACATAATCGTAGATTTTAGTTTTTTTTTTTTTTTTCTGTCTGTGACCACACTCACTTCCTTTCCCTATGACACTGATACAAGAAATGGAAGGACAAGTTGACACCAGGACAGGAAGCCAAAGACAGCAATAAAAACATTGTCGGAGGTTCTAACCCTTCTCCACTCAAATATATATATCGTTGTTGTTTTTGTGTGTCCCTGTTTGACAGTTTTTTCTTTATTTTTTTTAGGCCTGATTACATTAAAACATTAAATATATTCATATAATAATAAAATAGGCAAGAGGATTAAAAATACGTCAAGGCGATCAGGATAGAGTTTGGCAAAGGTTAGTCCCTTTTATTATTGACCATGGATAATGGATAATGGAGGGGGCTTTCAGACTTTAGCAAAGTTGTAGTTTATCCACAATAACATGACAGCTGAACTCCAGGCACAAACACTTTGATTCAAATATATTTTGTAATAGCCACAACTGATTGTATATCCACTTTGTGTGCACCAAATGCCTGTGCAAGCCTAGATATTACCTTGTAACGAGAGTGGAACTATGGGAAGGACCCAGCTGGAACCATCCACCACAGGCTGCCTGTAGAAAACTTTAAAAGGGGGCGGAGAAAAGACCAGTCACCCTACACAAGGAGAAAGACTTGAGTAAGGCCTGGTTCACACTTACAGTATGCATTGTCTTGGTGCTTTTTGCAGAAACAAGCTACAGTTAATTTAACATGGTTTCCTTAGGCTTCTTTCACACTATGGATTGTATGTCCGTTTTATAATATCCGTATTACACCTATTAACGGACGTTTATTAACGGATTTAATAACGGATACATACGGATAAATATTTTACCATTCTTCCTTTATTGAAAACGGATAATGTTTATCCGTATATATCCGTATACATCCGTTATATCATTCCTTTCTAACGTCCGTTAATAAAAAACATTTCACCCTTTCTTGAAGTCCAGCTCCAGAAGTCGCATGGATATTCAGGGGAACCCCGCCGTCAATTTAAAACAAAAATGACGTGCGGTTCCCGGTAAATATCCATAACCAGACCCTTTAGGTCTGGTATGGATATTCAGGGGAACCCAGCCGTCAATTTAAAACAAAAATGACGTGCGGTTCCCCCTAAATATCCATAACCAGACCCATTATCCGAGCACGTTGACCTGGCCGGCCGCAGAAAAGAGGGGGGGACAGAGTGCGGCCCCCCCTCTCTCCTGAACCGCACCAGGCCACATGCCCTCAACATGGGGAGGATGTCCCCATGTTGATGGGGACAAGGGTCTCATCCCCACAACCCTTGCCCGGTGGTTGTGGGGGTATGCGGGCGGGAGGTTTATCAGAATCTGGAAGACCCCTTTAACAAAGGGGACCCCCAGATCCTGACCCCCCCCCCCTGTGTGAAATGGTAATGGGGTACACTGTACCTCTACGGCCTTGTACTCACGGCAGGACATGTCCGATGAAAACGGTCTGCAGACCGTTTCCATCGGACATGTCTGGCCGGGGACTGCCCGGGGACTTCTGTTCGATGGCTATACACACCATCGAACAGAAGCCCGCGCGTAAACATTACGCGGGGCGTGTCCGCGGTGTCGCCGCGTCGATGACGCGGTGTCGCCGCGACAATGACGCGGCGACGTGGGCGGGCCGCCTTAAAAATGCTTCCACGCATGCGTCGAAGTCATTCGACGCATGCGAGGGATGCGGGCGGCAGGACATGTACGGTAGGTCTGTACAGACGACCGTACATGTCCGGGCGGACAGGTTTCCAGCGGACTGTTTTAAAACAAGTCCGGGAAACAGTTGTCCGCTGGAAACCTGTCCGATCCGTCCCAAAATGGTCCGCTCGGGCCAACACACGGCCAAACATGTCTGCTGAAACTGGTCTGCGGACCAGTTTCAGCAGACATGTTTGGTCGTGAGTACGGGGCCTACCATTTCACGAAGGAAGTAAAAAGTATTGTAAAAAAACACACTGACACAAAAGAATAAAGTCCTTTATTAAAAAAAAACAAAAAAACTCCAGCGCTGAAAAATCCACTCGTTCCCGGCTTCCAGCGTTGTCCTGATCCTGCGACGGGTGCGGGTGATCTCCCGCGATGAGAAGATCCAGCGTCGGGTGATCTCCGCTCCGGCGATGTGAAGATCCATCCATCCGGCGCAGCAGCATCCCGGACCTCCTCTCACCGCTGGGCACAGCCCAGCGAATGAGCGGCTGAAGCAGTGACATTTCTTATATAGAGGAGGCAGAGCCACCCGTCACGTGACCCTGCCCCCTCTGACGTACCTCTGCTACGTCACTGGGGAAGACCAAGAAGAGGGAATACCTTTCCTCTTCTTGGTCTTCCCCAGTGACGTAGCAGAGGTACGTCAGAGGGGGCAGGGTCACGTGACGGGTGGCTCTGCCTCCTCTATATAAGAAATGTCACTGCTTCAGCCGCTCATTCGCTGGGCTGTGCCCAGCGGTGAGAGGAGGTCCGGGATGCTGCTGCGCCGGATGGATGGATCTTCACATCGCTGGAGCGGAGATCACCCGACGCTGGATCTTCTCATCGCGGGAGATCACCCGCACCCGTCGCAGGATCAGGACAACGCAGGAAGCCGGGAACGAGTGGATTTTTCAGCGCTGGAGTTTTGTTTTTGTTTTTTTAATAAAGGACTTTATTCTTTTGTGTCAGTGTGTTTTTTTACAATACTTTTTACTTCCTTCGTGAAATGGTAGAGGTACAGTGTACCCCATTACCATTTCACACAGGGGGGGGGTCAGGATCTGGGGGTCCCCTTTGTTAAAGGGGTCTTCCAGATTCTGATAAACCTCCCGCCCGCATACCCCCACAACCACCGGGCAAGGGTTGTGGGGATGAGACCCTTGTCCCCATCAACATGGGGACATCCTCCCCATGTTGAGGGCATGTGGCCTGGTGCGGTTCAGGAGAGAGGGGGGGCCGCACTCTGTCCCCCCCTCTTTTCTGCGGCCGGCCAGGTCAACGTGCTCGGATAATGGGTCTGGTTATGGATATTTAGGGGGAACCGCACGTCATTTTTGTTTTAAATTGACGGCGGGGTTCCCCTGAATATCCATACCAGACCTGAAGGGTCTGGTTATGGATATTTACCGGGAACCGCACGTCATTTTTGTTTTAAATTGACAGCGGGGTTCCCCTGAATATCCATGCTCAGTAAAATTAACGTCCGTTAACATAACGGACATTTACGGAGACATTTACTAACGTCCATGTGCCATAGACTTCAATGTTAAAATATAACGGACGTTAATATATCCGTTACTTGCAACGGACAAATAATTTACAAAAAATAGTGCAAGACCCGTCACATATTCCGTTATAACTAACGTCCGTATGTTATAACGGACTATTACGGATCTTTACGGAACATAAAAAAATCCCATAGACTTTAATGATATTTTATAAAGGACGTATAACTTCCGTTTTTTAACATTATCTGACGGATTTTAAAACGGATTATTAAAACGGATTTATTTTGTAGTGTGAAAAGGGCCTTAGGGACACGTTCACATCTATGCTTTTTTCAGCTGCTGCATTTTTGGAAAGGGACGGGGCGTTGCTAGGTCTGCAAAAGATCTGGGGCTAGAGCCCATAGCAGCGGTCACCAACCTTTTTGTCATCTCTCTGCTCTTCGCCGCACCTCCGACATTAAAGAGGGACGTGTTCTGAAAAAATGAGCACCCGCGCTGTGATTGCTGAAGATCGCTGATGTGTGGCGGATAGTGAGAGATGGTGTCATCTCTCTGCTCCACGCCGCACCTCCGACATTAAAGAGGGACGTGTTCTGAAAAAATGAGCACCCGCACTGTGAGTGCTGAAGAGTGCTGATGTGTGGCGGGTAGTGAGAGATGGTGTCATCTCTCTGCTCCCCGCCGCACCTCCGACATTAAAGAGGGACGTGTTCTGAAAAAATTAGCACCCGCGCTGTGAGTGCTGAAGATCGCTGATGTGTGGCGGGTAGTGAGAGATGGTGTCATCTCTCTGCTCCCCGCCGCACCTCCGACATTAAAGAGGGACGTGTTCTGAAAAAATGAGCACCCGCGCTGTGAGTGCTGAAGATCGCTGATGTGTGGCGGGTAGTGAGAGATGGTGTCATCTCTCTGCTCCCCGCCGCACCTCCGACATTAAAGAGGGACGTGTTCTGAAAAAATTAGCACCCGCGCTGTGATTGCTGAAGATCGCTGATGTGTGGCGGATAGTGAGAGATGGTGTCATCTCTCTGCTCCACGCCGCACCTCCGACATTAAAGAGGGACGTGTTCTGAAAAAATTAGCACCCGCGCTGTGAGTGCTGAAGATCGCTGATGTGTGGCGGGTAGTGAGAGATGGTGTCATCTCTCTGCTCCCCGCCGCACCTCCGACATTAAAGAGGGACGTGTTCTGAAAAAATGAGCACCCGCGCTGTGAGTGCTGAAGATCGCTGATGTGTGGCGGGTAGTGAGAGATGGTGTCATCTCTCTGCTCCCCGCCGCACCTCCGACATTAAAGAGGGACGTGTTCTGAAAAAATTAGCGCCCGCGCTGTGAGTGCTGAAGATCGCTGATGTGGGGCGGGTAGTGAGAGATGGTGTCATCTCTCTGCTCCCCGCCGCACCTCCGACATTAAAGAGGGACGTGTTCTGAAAAAATTAGCACCCGCGCTGTGAGTGCTGAAGATC
This sequence comes from Rana temporaria, assembly GCF_905171775.1. NCBI lineage: Eukaryota > Metazoa > Chordata > Amphibia > Anura > Ranidae > Rana > Rana temporaria. The sequence goes on along the minus strand of NC_053500.1, from coordinate 23,599,429 downwards.
GCTGATGTGGGGCGGGTAGTGAGAGATGGTGTCATCTCTCTGCTCCCCGCCGCACCTCCGACATTAAAGAGGGACGTGTTCTGAAAAAATGAGCACCCGCGCTGTGAGTGCTGAAGATCGCTGATGTGTGGCGGGTAGTGAGAGATGGTGTCATCTCTCTGCTCCCCGCCGCACCTCCGACATTAAAGAGGGACGTGTTCTGAAAAAATGAGCACCCGCGCTGTGAGTGCTGAAGATCGCTGATGTGTGGCGGGTAGTGAGAGATGGTGTCATCTCTCTGCTCCCCGCCGCACCTCCGACATTAAAGAGGGACGTGTTCTGAAAAAATTAGCACCCGCGCTGTGAGTGCTGAAGATCGCTGATGTGTGGCGGGTAGTGAGAGATGGTGTCATCTCTCTGCTCCCCGCCGCACCTCCGACATTAAAGAGGGACGTGTTCTGAAAAAATGAGCACCCGCGCTGTGAGTGCTGAAGATCGCTGATGTGTGGCGGGTAGTGAGAGATGGTGTCATCTCTCTGCTCCCCGCCGCACCTCCGACATTAAAGAGGGACGTGTTCTGAAAAAATTAGCACCCGCGCTGTGAGTGCTGAAGATCGCTGATGTGTGGCGGGTAGTGAGAGATGGTGTCATCTCTCTGCTCCCCGCCGCACCTCCGACATTAAAGAGGGACGTGTTCTGAAAAAATGAGCACCCGCGCTGTGAGTGCTGAAGAGCGCTGATGTGTGGCGGGTAGTGAGAGATGGTGTCATCTCTCTGCTCTCCGCTGCACATTGCTCCCACATTGAAGAGGCCCGGCTGTGAGGGCAGAAGAGCGATGATATGAAGCACGGCTGAGAGAGATAATGACATCTCTGCTCGTCCGCCAGCTCACCTTTCTCCTCTCATCTGCTTCTAATGCAGCCCGCCCGCCGCAGCCACGACCCGCTGGTTAGACAGGAACCCTGCGGCAAGAGACTTTGCTATGGGCCCCAGATTCGGGGCTACAGGTTCAATAGCCACCCCCTAGCGACGCCACTGGTCAGGAACATTTTTAAAAGCAAAACTGTGCTTTTTTCTTTGGTTCAATAGACTTCAGTGGAGAAGCTGCAGAAAAGCATGTAGTGCATTTTTGACACGATTTTTTAATCGGTCCAACAACAAATTGGCCAAAAAAAATAAAAAGTCATAAAAAATGCAAAACGAAAATTGTGGTAAAATCGTGTGTGCATCAAAAACGCACAGCAAAAAGCACTACAGAAAGGAGCCTAAGCCCCTGTTCACACCAGTGCGGCTGTCCACTCAGTCTCTGCATTGCATAGCGACGTATTCTGGTTCTGATTCTGAGTGGCATGTGGCAACACAAAGTGGTGTTAGTAGTTTTACATGGAGTGCCTGTAGTTATAGATTTATACACCCTCTCACAAAGAATCATGTGTTTGTCAAGCAAGGAGACATTCTCACATGATTCCCCAGAAAGTAAAGCAGGTCACAGACGGAAGAATTCAGTTAGTCAGAAAGGATAATAATTCCCATAATGGGTGTTCCTGGTATCCTGGGTGTTCCTCAGGTGAACATCGCTCATAGAACCCAGGAGCCTGATTTCCATGTGTTCTTTATTTATAGCCTTGGCTTAGGGTCCTTTCAAACGGGCGGACAAACGGTCCGTTTTTTACAAGTCCGTTTACGGACTTGTAATGCTTCCCTATGGGATTGCAGACGTTAGCGGATGATGCGTCCGCAAACATCTGCCTCCGCAAAGATCCGCTTTTTCAGACGGAAGAAAACCCTATTTTTCTTCCGCCTGTCGGAACGGATCGGATGAATACGGACGGACACACGGTCCGTATTCATCCGATTCCTCATAGGGGAGAGCGGAGGAAAGACAGGGCGGTCTCTGCACAGTGTGCGGGGACCGCCCTGTCCGCCGACAGCTCAGCGGGGATTTACGGATGATCCCTGCTGAGCCGACAGACACACACGGGGCGGATCAATACGGATCCGCTCCGTGTGAAAGGGCCCTAAGGGTTGGTAGAGAAATCCGGGATCAAGAGCAATTATTCAAATACAAAAGCATGACTGTGGCAACATTTGCCCATATACCTAAAAGGGTGACGGATTGCTCAGGCAAAATCTGACTAGTCTTGGGACTAGCTCTCATTGGAGCAATGCAAAGACCTGTTTTAATAAGGTAGTAAACTAAATTTTCTATGTATTTTTTTCAAATGGGCCCCTGCATGTGTTTGCACTTACACTAGCATATATTGACAGACTTCCCTTTTAAACAGAGCCCTCCAGTGCTGAGCTGTCACCACTGCCAGCGCTTCCATTTTCACTCAGCTTTACTACCAGGTTCGCACTCTCTGGCTGTTTTAATGGCCAAGATGCAATGATGTCACACCCACCCATGTGCATGGTAGTCCCGACAGCGTGGCGCTGTCTTCACTAATTGCACGATCAGTCTGCCCTCTTTGCAGAATTACTGTGCATGTGCCGGAGGCATCATCAACTGCAGCCAATTTGAATATCTTCTAAACAGCGCAAGTTTAACACTTTCTGCTGCCAGGTCTGTACATCATAGCCACCAGGATTGTATGTATATCTGACAAGCAGACTTCTACCTGTCAGATGGAAGCAGTATGGTGGCTGCGCTGCCACCTGATTGCTTCCACACACCCCTGGTAATGTGCGTCCCCTCGACCATGTATCCTGAGCTCTGCTTGCCCATCTGCGGGCCCGGGACCAGCATAGTGGGTGCGGCCAGGTAGGGGGGGTGGACATGCATCTGCTCTCCTCTCCTCCTTGTTGCTGACCCGGAAGCAGCGTATTTGATATCACTTCCGCGTCCCCCTGCCAGTGTCCCTGGCCACTGGCCTAAAATCTTTAGGCCTAAAATAATTTTTTTAAAGAAAGAAAAGAAAAAATTACTCTGGCAGCAAAAGGGGTTAAATATATTTCCAGTATCTACAGGTAAGGCCCCTTTCACATGTGCGGACCGTGTGTCCGCATTTTCATCCATCCGTTGCGGATGAAAACGGGACATACATTGGTCCCTATGTGATTGCGGGTGTCAGCGGATGACCATCTGCTGACCCCCGTAATCACCCGCCTCCGCAAAGCTCAGATTTTTCGGACGGAAGAAAATCCTATTTTTCTTCCGTCTGGCGGATCGTATCGGGTGAACATGGACATGCGGTCCGTGTTCATCCGATCCCCCCATAAGGGAGAGTGGAGGAAAGACAGGGCGGTCCCCCACTGTGTGCGGGGACCGCCCTGTCAGCCGACGGCTCAGCTGGGATTTTACGGAGGATTCCCGCTGAGCTTTAAGGACACACAGGGCGGTTCATTACTGATCCGCCCCGTGTGAAAGGGCCCTAAGTCTTATAACCTGACGCATAGGAGAGGATAAGGGGTCAGAACGGGGGGGGGGGGGGGGTGACAAAAGGTGGATCAGTGGGAAACAACAGTTACTGGGGTGCATTTTATAACCTATCCAATTGCTAATAGCCAATAAGTTTAGTAGCCACCTACAGGCTTAAAGGAGTTGTAAAGAAAACATTTTTTTGCCTAAAATTAATGTTTGCAAGGTAGACAGACAGAACAGTGTAATGATTCTGTTAAAACACAAGTAGATACCTATTAAATTCCTTCATCTATATCACCTCCGGCATTCTAGTTTCTGTTCTCTCATTTACTTCCTGGTTTGCGGTGCTCGTTCATGTAAGAACTACATTTCCCAGTATGAATTGCGGCACGCCCAGTAATTCACACCTCCTTGAAGTCTCTTAACATGTAGAGAGCGTCCTGCCACACAGATGTAGTTCCCAGGAGGGGGTGAGCACGTTACTGACAACCACAGTAAAGCCTCCCATCACGGTGGTCAGTAAAATCAGACAAGCAGGAAGTGAACAGAACAGAGAAGAAATAGAGCAATGAGGAAGTGAAAAGAGGAATGTCTGCAGGTAAAGGATGCTTATTATGAAAAAAAAAATTCTTTTATAACCCCTTTAATTTCAAACTATTAAATATGAACATATACTCGAGTATAAGCCACGTTTTTCAGCACAATTTTTTGTGCTGAAAATGCCCCCCTCGGCTTATACCTGAGTCACCTTTCTGATTGGACACAGTGAGGCATGGGCACAGTAAAGCATGGGCACAGTGAGGCATGCACATGGACACAGTGAGGCATGCATATGGACACCCTAGGCTTATACTCAAGTCAATACGTTTTCCCAGTTCTCCTCTACAAGTGTGCAAAGTTTGCTGTCTGGGGGACCTACGGCCAGGGAGCACCGATTTTTCAAAGCCGGGCACCCCTTCTATATACTCCCATGTTAAACGTAAGTCTAGTCATGGACACAGTGAGGCATGGGCACAGTAAGGCATGGACACAGTGAGGCATGGACACAGTGAGGCATGGGCACAGTAAGGCATGCACATAGACACAGTGAGGCATAGACACAGTGAGGCATGGGCACAGTAAGGCATGCACATAGACACAGTGAGGCATGGGCACAGTGAGGCATGGACACAGTGAGACATGGGCACAGTGAGGCATGGGCACAGTAAGGCATGCACATAGACACAGTGAGGCATGGGCACAGTGAGGCATGGACACAGTGAGGCATGGGCACAGTAAGGCATGCACATAGACACAGTGAGGCATGGGCACAGTGAGGCGTGAGGCACAGTGAGACATGGGCACAGTAAGGCATGCACATAGACACAGTGAGGCATGCAGATGGACACCCTAGGCTTATACTCGAGTCAATACGTTTTCCCATTTTTTTGTGGTAAAATTAGGTGCCTCGGCTTATATTCGGGTCGGCTTATACTCGAGTATATACGGTATGTTGCAGTCTGTCTCCAGCATTAACACCGTAGTTCTTGTTTTTCTGAAGCCCCCGTAACAATTTTTTATGTTAAAATCAAAGAAAATAAAAAAACACGCTTGCTCTGGTTGTCTTTTGATGCCATCCTGACAATATCTGTATGTTTAGTGTTGTCTGTGAGGGTGACAGATATTGCTCTCCTATTGCAAGGAAAGCAGAAAATAATAACCGCTTATATTTACTTACATTTCAACTGCTTGCCATTTGCAAAACAGTATCTCGCTGTTTCATCTGACTGGAGTTTACCTGTAGTGTACCCTGAGCCACAACGTTCTAGGATGACTCATTCTAGATGAAAGGCTCCCTTTAACATCTACACGGGGGAAGTTATTCAAATGGCTATTTAAAGATCCTGTTCCTATTTTTAGACAATATTTTCAGTAAGAATCAATATGGTTTTATGAAGACTTGTTCATGCAAATCTAATCTATTTGCTTTTAATGAGGAAGTAAGTAGAACTTTAAACTGGGGTGTTTCTTTAGACTTCACTTGTATGTGCTTGGCTGGTAATAGTAAGGCCCAGCAGAATCAGTCTGTGCCTGACACAGAACCATGCTGTATTTCCCTTTCCTATTTTAATATCTTTAGTTTAGAAATAGAAATAGAAACAAGTGTTTGCAGATGACACAGAATTACATCAGGCTGTAAAAACTGAGCTCAGACACACAGAGAGGTCAGGTCAGTCAGAGACAGGGAGGCCCCGTGTAGATACTTGAAGGAAGCAGTGTTACCAGCCTACCAGATTGAAATTTACTGACACAACACCCAAAGTTTACTGGCACAGCCAAGTTTTCACTAACATTTCCAAAAGTTACAAAATTACAGTTTTAAGTGCAAATTTCAGTATTTAGGCTACAAATAAGTACAATATGCAATTAGCAATGTGATTTAAGGTAGATATTAACCGCTTAACGACCGCCGCATGTACATATACGTCCACAGAATGGCACGTACAGGCAGATGGGCGTACATGTACGTCCCTGCCTTTCCGTGGGTCGGGGGTCCAATCGGGATCCCCCCGGTACATGCGGCGGTCAGAAATCGCCTGGGAGCGATTCGGGATGAGGGGGCGGCTATTCGTTTCTAGCTGCCCCCTCGCGATTGCTCCCTGGAGCTACACCCCCCTACAGTTGTAAACACACACTAGGTGAAGCATAACTCCTTCAGCGCCCCCTGTGGTTAACTCCCAAACTGCAACTGTCATTTTCACAGTAAACAATGCAATTTAAATGCATTTTTTGCTGTGAAAAATGACAATGGTCCCAAAAATGTGTCAAAATTGTCCGAAGTGTCCGCCATAATGTCGCAGTCACGAAAAAAATCGCGTATCGGCGCCATTAGTAGTAAAAAAAAAAAAAAAACTATCCCCTATTTTGTAAACGCTATAAATTTGGTGCAAACCAATCGATAAACGCTTATTGCGATTTTTTTTTACCAAAACTAGATAGAAGAATACGTATCGGCCTAAACTGAGGAAAAGATTTTTTTTATATGTTTTTGGGGGATATTAATTATAGCAAAAAGTAAAAAATATTGAATTTTTTTCAAAATTGTCGCTCTATTTTTGTTTATAGCGCAAAAAATAAAAACCGCAGAGGTGATCAAATACCACCAAAAGAAAGCTCTATTTGTGGGGGGAAAAGGACGCCAATTTTGTTTGGGAGCCAAGTCGCACGACTGCGCAATTGTCAGTTAACGCAAAGCAGTGCCGAATCGCAAAAACTGGCCTGGGCATTTAGCTGCCTAAAGGTCCGGGGCTTAAGTGGTTAAAGCAAAAAACATATTTCTTATTTTATTCTTTTTTTTTTTTTTATCAATAACAGTTTTATTCAGAAAATTTTCAATACACGTATACATGCAGGATCATTCTCGAAAGCAATATCTAGAGGAGTGGTCATTAACATATTTGACAATGTCTAAAGGTCTGTTTGACCAGTTATGTGTCCTCTCATGAGGTAGCGAACAGTTCGTACCGAGTATCAGCTACAGGAGCCGGTTAAGTGCAAAGTACGAGATACTTATTTTATTCTTAATATAGTAAGTAAGTAGCTCAGGGACAGGACACAGAACACAGGAGGGCAAGAAAGAGAGTCACATGAAGTTGACTCTCACGGTGACACTGACAGCAGTGTGCTTCAGCACAGATCACTGGCACGATGCGACCCTTCTTGAGTCGCAGTAGCGGTCTCGCTCCATGCCAGGTGGTCCCTTCAGTCCTCTTCAGTCCAAACATCACTGACAGTCCCGCTCCCGGCTTGCCTTGCTACCGTCCCACAGACCTGCACACAAGGCTCTGGCTGGTCCGCTCTTGGCTCCCTTGCACCATGATATCACATAAAATGCTCAGGCACCTCCTTCGGCAAGACCCCCCATCGGTGCCGCCAAACACACTGTAGCGGGCACTCCGGACGAGAACTGCACATGCACAGTTCCAAGCCGTGCGTCACAACCATATTTTTTACTTGCAAACTTTTCCTGTCACTGGCATTTACTGGCAGGAGAAAGGGTAGTAAAAATACTGACAGTTGGCAACACTGAAAGTAAGTCCATAATGAGAGAAAAACACAAACTCCATTTGCTGAACCTCATCTAACAGTGCTGGTTCCTGGGCTGTCATACCAATCCTCCATCTTCAATCATCCTTGAGTCCCTGTCCCAGTGCAAGTTTTCAGTAAAAAAAAGTCATACTTTATTATTTACAATGGTATAAGGCCAGAAAGTTTTGATTCAACAGGATCAGTATGACAGCCAGACAACTAGTATTTTGAGCAGAAAGTCACATATTGCAAAAAAGGAGAGGAGTTAAGGTTTGGGACTTTAAATGAAGAAATGGTAAGGTCAAATGCCTCCAAATACCTCCATGCCTATCAAAGTGAAAATGGGGAAAAAGGGGGGGGGGGATTGGGACTTTATTTGACGCAATAAGTAGATAAATGGATGGGCAAAATTGATATTTAATGATTCATAAACAAGGTATATTATGGTAATAATATATATCTCAGAATCCAGTGCGATACACACATTTGTAATAATACATAATCAAATAATATTCATGATTATAGACAGCCACTTGCTGACCAGCCGCCGTCATTATACTGCGGCAGGTCGGCACGAACCGTTATAGCTGTACACTGGCATCACCCTGGATCTTGGTTTTCACATCCTAGAACGAGGCACTTTAAGATTCCAATAGTCACTTATCAGGTTTGTTTTGTTCTCAGTCACTTTTGTTTGTTCTGGTGTTTTGGGTGGTTTACTTGTTCACTTTTTGGACTCTCTATTTTAGCAATTGGGCTCATGTGTTTGGGCCACTCTTCACATTATTGACTCATACCTTCACTATATTATTTCTCACAGATGCCCCAATTGATTGGTCTATTTACCAACTTAAAGTGGAGTTCCACCCATAAATATAACATTACATCAGTAGTTTTAAAAAAATGTCATTAGTCCTTTAAGAATTTTTTTTTTTTTTTTTAGATGCCTTCAAAGTGTTGTTGCTAGGCAGAATAGTTAATCTTCCCTCTTCCTGCACTTAGGTGCTTAAGCTTCCTAACCTACACCGCACAGACTCCTGGAAATGTAGTGGGTGTAACTTTCCAGGAGTCTGTGCACTCCCCAGTCTCGAAGAATCATGTGACTTGAACAGTACAGGTGCTGAAACCTGATCTGAAACCTGTTACACTGCTTGTCCAGCACTGAGCATGTGCGAGATCTGCAAGGCTAAAATCCAGGAAGTCATACAGTCTGGCTTCATTATGCTCACACTTAAGATGGCCCCAGTCAATTTCTATTTTATAAAGTGTCTAAATGCTGTAACAACCTAACAAAACGGACCTTAGTTTACAGACTAACTTTACTAGAATACATTAAGCTTGTGTATTACAGGGGTATTTATACTTAAAAAGTGAAATTGTGGCCGGAACTCCGCTTTAACTACACAAGGATTATAATTATTGACACACAGCCACCTTGGATGCCGTCCTGCGTTAGCTCCCGGAAATGACATCCCTGGGTGATTTACGGCCCCCAGTACCTTACCATCAATACACAGATACCCTGTAAGTAACACGCCTTAGGGGGATTTTTATATCTATCCCATTGTTGCCAACTATCAATCATGCCCAACTTAGGTATCAATACAATTACAATTTTTATTTATCATAGATTCAGATCACGTGCCTCGCTCCTGAAGATTGGCTCAAGCCATGAAACGCATCAAGCTACAGATGCTGTGCTTTAGTAATATGCCCATTCTAATAATTTGATGCATACTACCTTTATCAATTTATCAATTTATTATACGATGGTTTGTCTTTTTTATGTATTTATTATCAACGATAGGGATCAGTGTGGCCATAGATATATTGGGCATTACTGTGTAACATGTGTGTGTGTATACATGACATTCATTGGACTATGTATTGCTATATTGTATAATTTGATCTACCATTTAACAATGGGGATTAGAGAGGCCCCCAGGTCATATCGGCGTAATGTTGTATTGCAATTGTCTATAATCATGAATATTATTCGATTATTACCATGTATGAATCAAACTGGATTCTGAGATATACATTATTACCATAATATATCTTGTTTATGAATCATTAAGGGTCAGTTCACACCAGATGCAGTTCCGTGCATTTATGTTTTTTCTGCATCAATACAGTCAGTTCCGGTCAGTTTCCGGTCAGTTTCTGCACCCGGAAACTGACCGGAAACTGACTGCATGGTGTGAACTAGAGCCATTGGAATACATGGAAAACACTGTGCATGCATTTTTAGTGCAGAAAAAATGCGCTCAGCACTGAACGGAACTGCGTCTGGTGTGAACTGGCCATAAATAGCCCTTTTAGGAAGACTTATGAGTACACTACAGTTGGAATACAAAACGAATTAGTGAATTGCATATACAGTAGGTGGATGATTCTTTCTGCACAGTCATTGACACACTGTACCAGGCCACCCCATTGCTAAAAAATGCCTTTATGGGAGCACTGTTTATTATCCAGTATGATTGTACCATTGAATATTCCCAACCCTGCCATATGGCCTAATAGTTTTTGGAGTGTTATCATGACATTGTCTGCAATATTCTGCCATTTAATACTGGCTCCCAGGCTTTTATACCTGGTCCCGAACACCACATTCTTAGTTCCCCTCACTGTCTTTCTCCCGAACAATCACAACTCCTACAGCTGCTAGTTTCCCACCTGTATTGGACCACCATGTCCAATGTGGGCACGTCCACCGCTACATGCTAGTGGCTGGATGACATCTACATTTATAACCAAATAGCCACTTCAGAACTGCAAATAAGAATGACTAATTTTGAGCAACTAAAATTCTGAGCCTTTTTCGGGATAGTGCTACCAGTCCTACAGTTTATGCATGTAAATCAGACCATGTCTATGCCTTTGACTTTTTAGAAATTCAAAAGATAGACACTTTTTTCTCAGAGATGGTAAAACACATGCCTACAACCCCCAATCACATTTATAGGGTAAATTGGAATATGAACACATCAATTGATGCTCGTTTTTAGAAATATGCCACACAAGGGGAGCTAACATGAAGAATAATATACTGTAAATACATTTTAAAATATATTAATACAGTTACTTTTTATATCTACATTTTTAAAGAACAATTATGCAAAAAAGAAGAGCAGAGGGATTTGGGTCCAACATAGGGACTGTATCTCTAATTGAGGGACAATTGGATGTATGTGTTTATCTCACAAGTGATTGCAGTAGTAGATTGGTATCTATAGAGTGAGAGGGTCCACAGGATAATTTTCCCCTCTTTTTGCTTTTAGATGTGCTAATGAAAGGAAATAGATTAATATAAGTGAGTACCATGCAATCATAGCAGTAGTAAACATGCATGCCAGTCACTTCCTTCTGTGTACAGCCCGGTAGAAAAGACATTAATTTATGACAGGTATTTAAATAACACTTACAATTTACACAACATTTTATATTGTATGTTCACATCAGTCCCTGTCCTCAAAAAGCTTACAATCTAACGTTTCTAATTTACATTCATACATACACATATTAGAGCCAATCTAGACGGGATCCAATTAACCTACCAGCACGTCTTTTGAGTGTGGAAGGAAACCAGAGTACCCGGACGAAACCTATGCAGGCACATGGAGAACATGCAAACTCCAGGCAGGTAGTGTAGTGGTTGGGATTTAAACCTACAACCCCAGTGATACCAAGTGGAAGTACTAACCACTAAGCCACTGTGCTGCCACGGCAGGAACTATTATTTTTTAGAATTTACATGAGTTTTCTTCTCTCTACATCAAATGCAAATGTGAGATAATAGAATTTTACAGAACAGATACTTCCTAATAGGTTGTGCTGACTAGCTGCAGTATATTTACAAGATAAGCCAAGCAACCTGCTAGGGAACCGCTCTGAAATATCACAACAGGAGGATGTGAGTAATTCAGTTATAGCTCAACCAGTTATCCCAGTTGCTGGCAACCTTCTCATGTTTGTGTATTTGTGCTGCCTGCCACTCTAACTGAAACCTTTACAATGTGACTGGTACTTTATAACTGAGCAGAGAATGTGAAAAATTACAAAGGATCTTACCTAATTTTCAGGGATAAACTTTATATATATGCACTGCAGATGTACCAAATGTCACGTTTTTTTATACACTTATAAATTCCCATCCTTGTCTGATTTTCCTTTTAGGAAAAGAAAAATCAAATTCAGAGTTGTGAGCCATACTTCAAACCCAGGCCCTTTTTTTTTTGTGTCATTCATGTGGAAAAGTTTACAACTTTGGTCAAGTTTTTATTACTTATTATTTATCTATAACCCCGCGAAATAAAACGCAAAACGCCGAAAAACACTCAAAAAAGCGCCCAAAAACCGCCAGCGTTTTTAATGTTTTTTTATCCATTGAAAAAAAAAAAAGCTACACTGAAAAACGCTGATTAAAACTATTGCAAAAACGCTAAAAAAACATGGAAAGGCTCCCTGCAAAGCTACTGGCGTTTTTGTATAGCTTTTATCAGCTGCAGTGTGCATGGAGCCTAAAGCGCTCCTCAATTGCCTCTTACTGCTCATGCCTAAAGTAAAACAAATGGACCAAAACCCTCTGGACCAAAAATGGGCAGACCTGCGCCTTCTGACCAAAGAAAATAATCTCTCTCAGAGGGTCCCTGCATAGGAGACTTCATTGCAGTGGCCTTTCCCCGCCAACACTGAAGACATCCCCGGGGACATGGGGACTGTCTGTTCTAGGATGAATCTAGTCAGGACAGATGGTTACTTCCCTTTTCTTTGGACCAGACTTTCAAGAAAATTTGTTTCATTTACGCACCTCAGTGGACATAACGGCAGTGTCGGACAAAGAACTCGGAGATCTCCTGTTGATAGTCTCCACCAAGGCTGATCTAGACTTCTTGGCTTGATGAAACACATACTGGGGGAACTCAGCAGGGAAAAAGACCAAGTTAGCCAAAAGATGAACCACATGGATGTCAGAGTCACAGCTTTGGAAATATCTGACTCCAATGCGAAATCCATACAGAGGTTGACAACAGGGAAAATCTTAGCACCAGGAATAACAATAGTATCCACAGCAACCCTGAGACTATGCGTTACCTATCCAAGCATACCCTCTTCATGAGAAGACAACTGCGACCCCTGCTATGGGTGCCTCATACCACAGATAAGGTAGAAGGAGCAACCAGGTACAAATCCCTGCTTTTTTATTTCTGGGCATTAAAGCGCTGAAGGCTGTCACTGACAAAGGATCACTCTGTCAAAAGAGACAGAGTTCCTGCTTATCATGGAGTGAACCAGCCTCCAATGAGGCCTAACTAGTCATAAACTGCATTTATTGCTCCTTACCCTTGCTAACAGCTAATCTGTTGCCTATGATGAGCTCATTGACTGCAACAGGAGAGAGTGCACAGTGCGCATGTGCGAACCAAAAGAACAGGACAGTGCTCCCTCTTGTGACACTAGCGGTTGCTGGTCCCAATGGTTGCTCTGTCCCTATAGTAACTCAGGACAGAGCCATCACGCTGGCTGCAGAGGATTTTAACCACCTTAGCCCCGGAGGGTTTTACCCCCTTAATGACCAGGGCGTTTTTTGCGATACAGCACTTTGTTACTTTAACTGATAATTGCGCAATCGTGCAATGTTGTACCCAAACAAAATTGATATCCCTTTTCCCCCATAAATAGAGCTTTCTTTTGGTGGTATTTGATTACCTCTGCCATATTATTTTTTTGCGCTATAAACAACAAAAACATTTTTTTAGAAGAAAAATAAATATTTTTTACTTTTTGCTATAATGCATATCCAAAACAAATATATATATAACAAAAAATTATTCATCAGTTTAGGCCAATATCTATTCTTCTACATATTTTTGGTTAAAAAATACCAACAAGCATATATTGATTGGTTTGCGCAAAGTTATAGCGTCTACAAAATAGGGGATAGATTTATGGCATTTTTATTTATTTCTTTACTAGTAATGGCGGCAATCAGTGATTTTTAGCGGGACTGCAACATTGCGACAGACAGATCGGACACCTAACTGACATTTTTGACACTTTTTTGGGAACCAGTGACATTATTACAGTGATCAGTGCTAAAAATATGCACTGACCTTGTACTAATGATACTGGCAGGGAAGGGGTTAGCATCAGGGGCGATCAAGGGGTTAAATGTGTTTCCTGTTTGTGTTCTCTAACTGTATGGGGGACTGTGTGACTGGGGAAACACACAGATCTATATTCCTGCTTAGCAGGAAGACAGATCTCAGTGTCATCCACTTAACATAACAGAGATCTGCCTTGATTACTTCGGCAGATCTCCGTTCTGTCTCTGCGTAGGGAAGGATCACAGGCGGCCGGCGGACATCTAGTCCACCGGACCCACTCATTGGCTCCCCCGATGGCATGCGCCCACCAAAGCTAGTGCACAAATCACAAAAACTGGTACAGCGATTTGCGCAGTCGAGCCACCTTGCCGAAGTACATCTGCAGCGGGTGGTTGGCAAGTGGTTAAAAAGCTTCTTCTAAATGCGGTTGTGAAAAAGAAAGGGAGTCCTGGTTAATAGGTTCATTCAGAACATTGTGCTGCTATATGCATTTGGGGCAGCATAGTGTGCTTTTTTGTAAAGCTGAACTTATTTTTGGTGACTTTTTACCATGAAATAAATACACTATAATGTTTATTTTATAAACAAATACTGTTTTTTGTCTCTCTTTTTCAAAATGCAGCCTTGTACAAGCACTTAAATACTCTGCAAGGAAATGTTGGTGTGCTTTTTCTGATTAAATAAATACATTCGGCTGTTCAGCTTTGATTAAAAGCTGACGTTTGTCTCTCAGGTTCAAAATGTGGCCTACTAAAGGTACTTAAATACTGTGGGGGGTAATTTATCAAAACCGAAACAGACAGAATCTGGAGCAGCTGTGCATGGCATGACAACCAATCAACTTCTATCTTCATCTTGTTCAGCTTTGAAAAAAATGAATGATAGAAGCTGATTGAAGCAGCACAGTTGATCCAGATTCTGGCTGTTCCGGCTTTGATATATTCCCCTCTGTGTATGTAGTCTGTACAATATTTATGTTGCTTTTTATGTGAAGTGCATGCTATGTTGATTTTTGGATTAAAAGCTGACTGGTGTCTTCTGTTCACAATGCGGCCTGCCATGAGTGCTTACATACAGTCTGTACAATGTTGATGTTTGGACTAAAAGCTGACTGGTGTCTCTCCTGTTCAAAATGCAGCCTGTAAGGGTTAACTGCTCATTTATGTCTAGGGGACCTGGCACTCCACACTGCTAAATTGTTCCCTGCAACCTCTACAGTCTAAGGTTCTCTGATGTTATTGTGAGGTGAGGACACTAAGGGACTGTTGACAATGCAGCTGGAGCATAGGGGCGCACTGTCTGCCAGAGGATCAGGATAAGTAAAGCTGCGTTTGCCATCCCCTAGGCAGAAGTGAGCAGTTAACCCTTGCAGTGTGGGTCCAGCCTCACAGCAAGGGAGGACTTTTAGTTTTCCTGGAACTGGGCTTTAGACATTTGCTGCCAATCTTTTTGATTACAAAACTCCTACACTGAAAAAAAAAATCAGCATTTTCCATTTTTCTGTTGCCAAAACCAAATGTAGCTTGTGACATACCATATGAAAAAAAGTAGGTGGTTTTTGGAGGCGACCAAACCTTACAGCTTCATTATTTTTGTAAAGTGTAGGAGTTGAAGGATAGAAAATAGAGTTTTTCTTTCATTTCTGAAACTGCTTGTCCATAAGTTTAATGCAAGTTATGACATGTTATGTACTTTGCCAGAAATTGTATTGTTTTTAAAGCTGCTTCTTTTCACAGAACCAGTTTGCCTGACTCAAGGCTGAGAGCCAGGCCAATTAGCTACTGTATGGCCTTGCCATTCATCCCCCAATTGACTTTTTTCGGCAAGGGCAAGGCGTGCTTTGTGTTTATCTGCGTCCAGAGAGATTATTTTTCTGTGACTTGAACTCCAGGCTGAAGCAACAACCAGAAGCACACAGATTCAGTCATTGTTGAGATAGACACTTTTGCAGGAGCTCTCTTTCCGTTTTATTGGAATTCCATTATTGAAAACAAGGTCTCAAGTGTACATTTAGTGGTGAAATATAAGAAAAACAAAGATTGCTCTTAAAATTTGAGCCCAGAAATATAATTAATATAAATATCAAAATGATAATGCTTGTGATTAATTATTATTAATAATAATATTGACTTTGGTGTGAAAAGTGAAGGTTATTTTTCATAATGGAGATGCAGAGAGAGCAGCCAAACTTGAGGTCTGGTTAAAGTTGCATTTTATTTACAGATGTGGCTGGTCAGCTAGAATCAGATACGATTGTACAGTATGTTCCACCCTTTCTTTTCAAACTTGATGCTAGGTGAATTCATGTTGTTGCTTATCTTAGGTAATGGTTCGGCTACCCTCATTGGATGAGCTGGGAACCCGAAAGCTGCAACAGAAGAAGAGAAATGGGAGAAAAAGGCACCAAGCCTCCAATGGTATACCAAGATTTATTCAACAATGTATGTAAAAATACAAAAATATTGCACTCACAAAACTCACTTAAAACAGGCATATAATAAGCTCCATGTGGAGCCACCAGTGCAGAGTCCACTCCCGACAGAGACTACTAAGATCATAGGAGCGCTGTGGAAGCCAGGGATCTGGGCAAACAACCAGAGACCTGCTGCAGGAGACTCGAGAAAGGCGCTGTCAGAGATGCTACAGACTCTGTAGCCAATCAGAAAACGCATTTCAGAGGCTGACGAAGGAGACACAGTTTGGCCTTGGTTCCTGAGCGGCTACAGAGTCTGTGGCTTCTGACAGCTCCTTTCTCGAGTCTCCCATGGCGGTTCTCTAGTGGTTTGCCATGGTACCTGGCTTCCACAGCGCTCCTATCATCTCCATGATCTCTGTCAGGAGTGGACTCTGCACTGGTGGCTACACATGGAACTTGTTATATGCCGGTCTTAAGCGACTTTTGTGAGTGCAATTTTTTTGTATTTTTACATACAATGTTGAATAAATCCTGCCTCGCCATTAGCGACTTTTTTGCCTTCCCCTTCTTGTAGTAAATTTTTAGGCTGCATTTTCAGAAATGTCACTGGTCTCTAGTGAATGGATAGGCTGTATTCTCAGTGATGTCACTGGTCTCTAGTGAATGGATAGGCTGTATTTTCAGAAATGTCACTGGTCTCTAGTGAATGGATAGGCCGTATTCTCAGTGATGTCACTGGTCTCTAGTGAATGGATAGGCTGTATTCTCAGTGATGTCACTGGTCTCTAGTGAATGGATAGGCTGTATTCTCAGTGATGTCACCGGTCTCTAGTGAATGGATAGGCTGTATTCTCAGTGATGTTACCGGTCTCTAATGAATGGATAGGTTGTATTCTCAGTGATGTCACTGGTCTCTAGTGAATGGATAGGCTGTATTCTCAGTGATGTCACCAGTCTCTAGTGAATGGATAGGCTGTATTCCCAGTGATGTCACCAGTCTCTAGTGAATGGATAGGCCGTATTCTCAGTGATGTCACCGGTCTCTAGTGAATGTATAGGCTGTATTCTCAGTGATGTCACCGGTCTCTAGTGAATGGATAGGCTGTATTCTCAGTGATGTCACCAGTCTCTAGTGAATGGATAGGCTGTATTCTCAGTGATGTCACCAGTCTCTAGTGAATGGATAGGCTGTATTCTCAGTGATGTCACTGGTCTCTAGTGAATGGATAGGCTGTATTCTCAGTGATGTCACTGGTCTCTAGTGAACGGATAGGCTGTATTCTCAGTGATGTCACCAGTCTCTAGTGAATGGATAGGCTGCATTCTCAGTGATGTCACTGGTCTCTAGTGAATGGATAGGCTGTATTCTCAGTGATGTCACTGGTCTCTAGTGAATGGATAGGCTGTATTCTCAGTGAGGTCACCAGTTTCTAGTGAATGGATAGGCTGTATTCTCAGTGATGTCACTGGTCTCTAGTGAATGGATAGGCTGTATTCTCAGTGATGTCACCGGTCTCTAGTGAATGGATAGGCTGTATTCTCAGTGATGTCACTGGTCTCTAGTGAATGGATAGGCTGTATTCTCAGTGAGGTCACCAGTTTCTAGTGAATGGATAGGCTGTATTCTCAGTGATGTCACTGGTCTCTAGTGAATGGATAGGCTGTATTCTCAGTGATGTCACTGGTCTCTAGTGAATGGATAGGCTGTATTCTCAGTGATGTCACCGGTCTCTAGTGAATGGATAGGCTGTATTCTCAGTGATGTCACTGGCCTCTAGTGAATGGATAGGCTGTATTCTCAGTGATGTCACTGGCCTCTAGTGAATGGATAGGCTGTATTCTCAGTGATGTCACTGGTCTCTAGTGAATGGAAAGGCTGTATTCTCAGTGATGTCACTGGTCTCTAGTGAATGGAAAGGCTGTATTCTCAGTGATGTCACCGGTCTCTAGTGAATGGATAGGCTGTATTCTCAGTGATGTCACTGGTCTCTAGTGAATGGATAGGCTGTATTCTCAGTGAGGTCACCAGTTTCTAGTGAATGGATAGGCTGTATTCTCAGTGATGTCACTGGTCTCTAGTGAATGGATAGGCTGTATTTTCAGTGATGTCACTGGTCTCTAGTGAATGGATAGGCTGTATTCTCAGTGATGTCACTGGTCTCTAGTGAATGGATAGGCTGTATTCTCAGTGATGTCACCGGTCTCTAGTGAATGGATAGGCTGTATTCTCAGTGATGTTACTGGTCTCTAATGAATGGATAGGTTGTATTCTCAGTGATGTCACTGGTCTCTAGTGAATGGATAGGCTGTATTTTCAGTGATGTCACTGGCCTCTAGTGAATGGATAGGCTGTATTCTCAGTGATGTCACTGGCCTCTAGTGAATGGATAGGCTGTATTCTCAGTGATGTCACTGGTCTCTAGTGAATGGATAGGCTGTATTCTCAGTGATGTCACCAGTCTCTAGTGAATGGATAGGCTGTATTCCCAGTGATGTCACCAGTCTCTAGTGAATGGATAGGTTGTATTCTCAGTGATGTCACCGGTCTCTAGTGAATGTATAGGCTGTATTCTCAGTGATGTCACCGGTCTCTAGTGAATGGATAGGCTGTATTCTCAGTGATGTCACCAGTCTCTAGTGAATGGATAGGCTGTATTCTCAGTGATGTCACCAGTCTCTAGTGAATGGATAGGCTGTATTCTCAGTGATGTCACTGGTCTCTAGTGAATGGATAGGCTGTATTCTCAGTGATGTCACTGGTCTCTAGTGAACGGATAGGCTGTATTCTCAGTGATGTCACCAGTCTCTAGTGAATGGATAGGCTGCATTCTCAGTGATGTCACTGGTCTCTAGTGAATGGATAGGCTGTATTCTCAGTGATGTCACTGGTCTCTAGTGAATGGATAGGCTGTATTCTCAGTGAGGTCACCAGTTTCTAGTGAATGGATAGGCTGTATTCTCAGTGATGTCACTGGTCTCTAGTGAATGGATAGGCTGTATTCTCAGTGATGTCACCGGTCTCTAGTGAATGGATAGGCTGTATTCTCAGTGATGTCACTGGTCTCTAGTGAATGGATAGGCTGTATTCTCAGTGAGGTCACCAGTTTCTAGTGAATGGATAGGCTGTATTCTCAGTGATGTCACTGGTCTCTAGTGAATGGATAGGCTGTATTCTCAGTGATGTCACTGGTCTCTAGTGAATGGATAGGCTGTATTCTCAGTGATGTCACCGGTCTCTAGTGAATGGATAGGCTGTATTCTCAGTGATGTTACTGGTCTCTAATGAATGGATAGGTTGTATTCTCAGTGATGTCACTGGTCTCTAGTGAATGGATAGGCTGTATTTTCAGTGATGTCACTGGCCTCTAGTGAATGGATAGGCTGTATTCTCAGTGATGTCACTGGCCTCTAGTGAATGGATAGGCTGTATTCTCAGTGATGTCACTGGTCTCTAGTGAATGGATAGGCTGTATTCTCAGTGATGTCACCAGTCTCTAGTGAATGGATAGGCTGTATTCCCAGTGATGTCACCAGTCTCTAGTGAATGGATAGGTTGTATTCTCAGTGATGTCACCGGTCTCTAGTGAATGTATAGGCTGTATTCTCAGTGATGTCACCGGTCTCTAGTGAATGGATAGGCTGTATTCTCAGTGATGTCACCAGTCTCTAGTGAATGGATAGGCTGTATTCTCAGTGATGTCACCAGTCTCTAGTGAATGGATAGGCTGTATTCTCAGTGATGTCACTGGTCTCTAGTGAATGGATAGGCTGTATTCTCAGTGATGTCACTGGTCTCTAGTGAATGGATAGGCTGTATTCTCAGTGATGTCACCAGTCTCTAGTGAATGGATAGGCTGTATTCCTAGTGACATCAGCAGTCTCTAGTGAATGGATAGGATGGATGGATGTCACTGCTCTCCCCTGGATTAATAGGTGACAATCTCAGTGATGTCCCTGGTCCCCAGGGAACTGCTGCAAAACTAATAGGAAAAGCTTCAGGAAAAGCTACCCTCTAAAGCATATCCTGAAACTATAAGGGCTCATGCCCACTGCAGCTAAAAAAAAAAAAGAAGCTACTTATAGACATTTGAGCTTTATTTCAGCTTGTGCTTTTTTTGTGCTCTTGTGCACGTTTTTATTGAGCTTCTTCAAGGTTCTTTAAACTCCTTTGAAACTTTTTTACGCATAAGCGTTTAGTGGGCATGGACACATTGACTAACATGGAGGGGAGTTTCCAGGCAGAAAAAATAAGAGCTCAAAAGCCTTTTGGAGCCGCTTATTTGAGCTCCTTTGAGCTGCAGTGTGCATGAGCCCTTTAGGTGTACGTGATTATAAATAGAGTAAAAGCCATTATCTTGCTGACTGCAGAATTAGATTATTACTGGTTGAACTGTGGTATAATAAAGATAAGCAGTATATTAAAGTTGAACATCTGTTTGAACAGACATGCACTGCTGTCTATAAAACTACGCATCATAGATCATTTTAATAATAGATGGGTAATGTTAGAAGAGGCGTTTCCAACCATTGTCATCTCTTAAAGGTGAATTTAAAAAAGAGCATATAGTGTAAGATTTCATTCCATTCATTAATGCACACGATGAAAATAAATGAAAACTAATTTATTCAGGGAAGCCTACATCACCTCCACTAAGAACTGTTCCAGAGTCACCTCCATCAGATCACCCCCCACAGCTATTACCTTTTGTAGCACCTCCCCCTCCCTTTAGATTGTAAGCTTCATGGGCCCTCCTATTACTTCTGAATTGCAATTGTACTGTCCCCCTTTGTATTGTAAAGTGCTGTGTAAACTGTTGGCATTATATAAATTATTGTATTATAATAGGGCTGTGCGATTTTGGGCAAAAAAAAAATCTGCGATTAAGAAAAAAAAAAAATCACGATTCGAATCAAGTTATTTTCTTTTCCTGATGGGGACACCGCGCCGGCAGGAGTTTTTAGGCGAGGCCGCGGCTTCGGCCTAGTCCGCCGCAATCCTGGGAAAAGGCCGCGGACTAGGCCAAAGCCGCGGCCTCGCTTAAAAAATCCTGTTCCCCTCTATCTTTTTATATTCCTTCTTATTATGGCACTTATATTGAGAATCTTTTACACATATATAGGGTAGGGAGGGAAAGCCTCCCCAAGAAATATACACTTTTTTTTTTTTCTTCTTCTTCTCATATAACTTAGAGTTCACTTTATAGGAAATTATTTAGTGCCCTTTCACATGGGGCGAATCAGTAATGATCCGCCTCCGTGTGTCCGTAAGCTCAGCGGGAATCGCTCCGTATATCCTCGCTGAGCCGGCGGCTGACAGGGCGGCCCCTGCACACTGTGCAGGGACCGCCCTGTCTTTTCTCCGCTCTCCCCTATGGGGGGATCGGATGAACACAGAGCCGTGCGCCCGTGTTCATCCAATCCGATCCGCAGACGGAAGAAAAAATAGGGTTTTCTTTTGTCCGCAAAATCGGATCTTTGCGGAGGCGGGTGGTTACGGGTGTCAGCGGATGTTTATCCGCTGAAACCCGCAATCACATAGGGACCAATGTATGTCCCTTTTTCATCCGCAAACGGATGAGTGAAAAAGCGGACATACAGTCCGCACACACGAAAGGGGCCTTAGGGGGTAATACGATTTCCCTCTATGTTTATCACTTTTTTATCATTTTTTTCTCTCTCTTTGTTCTTTTCTCTTTCTATCTTCTCTATCTCCCTATTGTCTCATCTAGACACTGGTATTGAGGGGAAGGGAGGAAGAGGAAAGAGAATATATATATTTATTTATTTTTTTCTTCCTTGGTATCCCGTCATCCAGCTCCATCTTTCCATAATATCCCTTTTGCTTGTTTCTATCTCTCTCTAGCTTTTTATCTCTTGTTAGTTTGTTTAAGCTGGGGAGGGAAGATGGAAGGTATAGGAATTGGAAGGAAATGTTTGAGATAAGGGGAAATGTAATTATAACCTATTATTAAATAGACACCAGCCCGATTTTATAACAGGAGTTATATTGAGACTATGTATATATGTTTGTATAATGTGTATAAACAATCCTGGGAAAAGGCTGCAAGGCCGCAGCTTCGGCCTAGTCTCGCGGCCTTTTCCCAGGATCTCGGCAAGCTGCGGGCAGAATTTTTTAGGCGAGGCTGCGGCTTCGGCCTAGTCCGCGGAGCGCCAGTCCTATGGAAAAAAAAATAAAAAAAAAATTGATTCGGTCAAAATCTGAATCGATTTGCCCTTGCAACTCAATTCAGATTTGAAATCGATTTCTTCCCCAGCCCTATATTATAATAATATTTACACTGATTTGTTTGTGTTTTTTTTTTTGTAAGGCTCGCTTAAAGGATCCTTCCTTTCACATTCAAAGAAGAACCAAAATTAGGAAGCTCAACATTACAGCCTACCGCCTGATCAATGGCACAGACATGTATGGACACTAACATGAGTAAGTATTTAAAGTGGATGTAAACCCGCTCTCATCCTTTCTAAACGACTGCCATAGTGTTGATCTATAAGGATATAGATGCCTCCTGCATGTATCCTTACCTGTCAAATGTCTCCCCTCTGTCTGTTATAAGAACTGAAAAACTGCAGATTCTGTAGGTGAATCTGTTGTCTGGAGCTCTGTGGGTGGAGTCGTGAGTAGACTCCCCGCCTTCCTCTACATTCCCCTTCTGAACATGCATTTTTTCCTGATAAGAAATATCTTATACTAAATTCTGCTATGATCACTAACATCCAGTCAAAATCCAGAAAAGTAACCACATGACTTCAGAAAAGGAGTGGGGGTGAGAATAAAAAAATAATGCCTGTCTTAGGCTGGTGCATGAGATATGTAAATAACCTGTCACTCACAGCAAGGGGGAAGAACGGACACAAGTTTTCTCCTGTTTGTCTGTTTATCTGAAAAAAAGAAAAGAGGATTGCTCAGAGCTGGATTAACTCTGTGTGGCAAGACTGGGCACAGATGATAGGAAATCTTATTCTCTACATTGTGACATCAAAAAAACATCCACTTTAACATTGTGGCCAAAGGATTTGTACAGATTCCTGCTCTCTGCTGGTTTCAAGTAGTAGAGGTAACAAACACAAATACAAATAGTGTAGCAATTTCTTCTCACAATGTAATAGTTTCTTCTTCCTTATTTTTATTGTTATGTACAGTATGTGACAGAAAAGACAACAAATATTCTGAGAATATTATTATTTTGGTTTGGTTTTGATAGTCCAGCAAATTGAAACAATTGCATTGCTGGTTGTGGTAAAAAAAATAAACAACTGTAGTTAACAGTGTTCTTTTCTGCACATGGTCCTTATAAAATTAATTAAATGTAGTCTGTTTTATAGGTACTGTACAAACTGGTTTCTAAAAAGATCTCATTAAAAATAAAAGAAAGAAAAGGGGAATTGGGACTTTAAAGCGTTGTTCCGGCCAAAAAAAAAGAAAATTAAGGGCCAGATCCACGTACATTTAGATAGGCGCAGCGTATCAGAGATATGCTACGCCGCTGTAACTTACTTTTGAATTCTTTAAATCCACAAAGAATTTGCGCCGTAAGTTACAGCGGCGTAGTGTATCTCTCGGCGCGTAATTCAAATCGGCGGGTAGGGGGTGTGATTCATTTAAATGAAGCGCGTCCCTGCGCCGTTTGAACTGCGCATGCTCCGTTTCGAAATGAGTGGCCGGAGCCGCGATGACATCACTCCTGCACATGCGCGCAGGAGTTTTCTTCATGGCAAGGTCCGGTAGCGTCCTTCAGCCAGACATTCAGAGCGCATGCGCTGCTGAGGTCAGCAGGTGCATGCAAAGGGAATATCTCCTGAACCGTACAGGTTTAGGAGATTTTCATTTTACTTACAGGTAAGCCTTATTATTACTATAGGTAAAAGTGTCAAATTTGGGTATACAACCACTTTAAGTAAGTATACGATTTTGTGTTGGGCCTCATGCATAGCTATCTTGGGCCGCCTGCGGCCTGTGGGCCACAGGTTGGACACCCCTGCTTTAGTGCATAAGCTGAAATGATCATGTAGGACAGGGATATGCAATTAGCGGACCTCCAGCTGTTGCAAAACTACCAATCATGCCTCTGCCTCTGGGTGTCATGCTTGTGGCTGTCAGAGTCTTGCTATGCCTCTTGGGACTTGTAGTTCTCCAACAGCTGGAGGTCTGCTAATTGCATATCCCTGATGTAGGAGTTAACTGCTGTAAGAGACAGAGACCATCTAATGTGTTATACAGTCTGTGCATCCAATGAACAATGATTCTCAGGAAACAATCCCTTTACTATTCATGCACCACATATTTATACTGGGTAAGCTTGGGGAAAATATCTCTATGGGCCCCTGGTGATGTTTCAGCTGACCTCCCAACATCATTCCTGGTGAGATATTTGCCCATGTATGGTCAGTCTAGCTGTTGTATACACAGGACACCAGTGTGTTTCGAGATGCACCGCACTGCGCGATTATTAAGTTCACAACAGAGTAGAATTCATTGAATAATACACAGTGCTTATTGTCTACATTTAAATTTGTGGATATTTAGGGAGGAAAATAGGACTGGCCTTCTAATGCTCCCATAGCATTCATTGCAATCTGCACACTAGATATACTCCACATGTTGGGCAGTAGCACTGTGCTCTTCTGTGTACTTAGTTATGTATTTGGACATAAATGGCTGCTTTACACTTTAAAATTTTAAATTCACCAAAAATTTTACTTATTCTGCATGATGAAATCTGTGTTTTTTAGCCGCTGCTCCTCTGTTTTTTTTGTGTTTGTATCCACTGGCCCAGATTCAGGTAGAATTTGCCCCTTTCTTACGGAGGCACAGGGCAGCGTTTTTGCCCTGCACCCCCGCAAATTTACTGCGCTACCCGCGATTCACGGAGCAGTAGCTCCGTAAATTGGGGGGGGCGTTGTGTAAACTTGCCCTGCGTAAGGGCGCCTAATGTAAATGATCCCGTAGGGGGCAGGAATCATTTAAATTAGGCGCGCTCCCGCGCCGAGCGTAGAGCGCATGCTCCGTCGGGAAACTTTCCCGACGTGCATTGCGTCAAATGACGTCGCAAGGACGTCATTTGCTTCAAAGTGAACGTGAATGGCGTCCAGCGCCATTCACGAATCACTTACGCAAACTACGTGAAATTCAAATTTCACGACACGGGAACGGCGGGTATACTTTAGCATTGGCTGCCCCTACTATTAGAAGGGGCAGCCTAACGCTAAAGACGCCGTACGTAAACTCCGTAACTTGCGTACGCAGGGCCCGCGCAACATTGTGAATCGGTGTTAGTATGCAATTTGCATACTATACACTGAGCACAATGGGAGCGCCCCCTAGCGGTCATCGCAAGAATGCAGCCTAAAATCTGCGTGGCATAAGAGCCTTATGCCACGCAGATTTTAGGCTGCAGTCGGCGTTACGATGTTCCTGAATCAGGAGCATTCGTAACGCCGGAGCAAGTCAGCAATTGCGCTGCGTAACTATGGTTACGCAGGCGCAATTGCTCTCTGAATCCGGGCCATTGTGTTTATTAGTCTCAAAAAAACGTCTAAAAACCTTGACAAAACACACATAGAAGCCCTAAAGTTGTTGATTCCAGTTTGTATCTTTCATTTCAGGAAGCTGGTTTTATTTACAGAGGATCCTGACATAGGAGAGGTAAGTAAGCATACAAGGGGTTAAGTAACATATTTAGGGGTGTTCGGGTTACAGGTGTGGTTAGTGTGAGGGGGGCCCATTGCTGTGTGTACTGGTAGCTCTGCATTAATAACTACCAACGATGATCTTTTTGTGCTAAAAGCTGATATTTTGTCAAAAACCAACTAACATGTGTGGAAACACGTACCTAAAGTGCATTACATTTTTTAATTATTTCAAGTGCAAACAAACAAACAAACACAAAGCATACAGTTGGGCACTTCAGTGAGTATTCAGATATATTACCTTAATGTCTTATAACAGTCATTGGGCTACACATTGTTCAAGTATACAAACATTTGTAAATAACATGAAGATTGTTATTGGATACATTGCTTATATAGTTAACATTGACATAAGGATGAAAGTCATAAGCTAAAAAAAATGTTGAGAATAAAAATAGATTTTGAGAGCCAGAATATGTTAAAGAGAAGTGTGCGAATTGAAAATAACAAACAATCATACTCCTCTAGATGGCTGCAGCACCAATCCAACTGTCCCCCAAGCTCATCTACACCGAGAACTGAGCAATCAAAGACCGCTGATTGTTCTGTTCTTGGTCTTCAACAAGCAGAGAGCCAGTGACTGTCAGTCACTACTCTCTGCTCTGCCCCTCCAGTGCTCACTGGAGCGCTGGGCTGTGCAGGGGGCAGGAGAGGCTTTCTCAGGAGCTCAGTGGTGTGCTGAGAGTCTTAGCCAGCGACCAGGAAGGCAAAGGAGGAATCACCGCATGAGGTGAGCCGAAGAGATCCCACAGCCGGTAACCACCCCACAGGTGCTGGCCCCATTTCGCCACTGCGACAAACAAGGAAACTTGCAGTAGGCAGCCACACAGCGCAACGGGATACAAATAAAAACGTCTTTATTAGGTTAACAGGTTTCACACATCTAGTGCTTAGCCGTAACCTAGTTATGACTGAGCACAACGTGTGAAACATGTTAACCTTCCGTTCATTCCTGTGACTGCATTTGTCTACATTATAATAAAGACTTTTTATTGGTATCCCATTGCAGTGTTAGCCAGTGGCCAGACAGGTTTCTGGGCAGATTCCAACATTATTGTCGGGATCCTTGCAGAGATTGCATCGGCTCTGTGGTGTCAGCCTGCAGCCTGCTTTAGCCTGCTGTTG
This sequence comes from Rana temporaria, assembly GCF_905171775.1. Lineage (NCBI taxonomy): Eukaryota > Metazoa > Chordata > Amphibia > Anura > Ranidae > Rana > Rana temporaria. The sequence continues at coordinate 23,572,662 of NC_053500.1, read as the reverse complement.
GTTTAAAACGTGTCACAGGAGTGAAAAACTAAGTCACAGGAGCTACTATTCCCTTGTTCCCACTCTCCCCTCTTCTAAGTCACAGGAGTCAAAAAATAAATTCACTCCTGTGACCCACAGGAGAAGTAGGGCCTAAAGAGTTTTGGCCTTACTTCTCCTTTAAGGAATGGAGAATTAAAGAGGTGGTGAGGAGAAGGGGGGGGGGGGTTCACCTCCCACTATCGGTTTCCCGTAATGAGTATCGCCAAACATCAAATTTGTAAGAGTCAACAACTGAAATCCCTCAGGCAGAAGTGGGTGATCCATGGTTGCCAAACTCTTTAAAATGTAGGCATAGTTCCCCCGTAAATGTCTGTGAGTTTCTCGCTGATCATCACCCATTGCATGCAAGATTTATTAACTCATGTGTTTTTAAACACATAATTGTGATATGATTTTCTGGGGAGCAAGGATACAGCTAAGATCCTCTGCAATGGCTATCTCATCACTGAAGCCGCAGAATTATATAAGTGGGCAGGGCCGCCATCAGGGGGGTACAGGCAGTACACCTGTAAGGGGCCCGGAGGTCCCCAGGGGCCCGGATGGCAACCCCCTTTAAAAAAAAGAGGTCCCCAGGGGCCCGGAGGCCCACAGGGCCCCAGATGGAAACCTCCCTTTTTTTTATTTATTTTTTAGAAGAAAAAAAATGTTTTAATATATTTTTTTTTTTTTTTTTTTATTAAAGGCCCAATTTTTTTTTTTTTTAGAGGTTCCCAGGGCCCCGGAGGCCCCCAGGGCCCAGGATGGCAACCCCCCCCCCCTTTTTTTAATTATTTTTATTTTATTGTTTATTAAAGGGACAATTTTTTTTTTTTAGGGGTCCGGAGGTCCCCAGGGGCCCGGAGGCCCACAGGGCCCCAGATGGAAACCTCCCTTTTTTTTATTTATTTTTTAGAATTTTTTTTTTAATATATTTTTATTTTATTTTTTATTAAAGGCCCATTTTTTTTTTTTTTTTTTAGAGGTCCCCAGGGCCCAGGATGGCAACCCCCCCCCTTTCTTTTTAATTATTTTCATAAAATATATATTTGTATTTTATTTTTTATTAAAGGGACAATTTATTTATTTTTTTTAGGGGTCAGGAGGTCCCCAGGGGCCCGGAGATTCCCAGGGCCCCGGATGACAACCCCCTTTTTTTTTTTATAAAAAAAAAAAAATCTTTTTTATATATATATTTTTTTTATTTATTTTATATATATATATATATATATATATATATATATATATATATATATATATATATATATATATATATATATATATATATATATATATATATTATTATTATTAAAGGATGGAAACTTCCCTTTTTTTTTTATAAATGTCTATTTTTTTAATATATATATATATTTGTTTTTATTTGTTTTTTATTAAAGGGCCCAGAGGTTTATTTATTTTTATTTTTTATTAAAGGGCCCAGAGATCCCGGATGGCAATTCCCCTTTTTTTGTAATTTCTTTTTATAAAAAAAAACTAATAATTTGTATGTATATATATATGGCTCAGAGGTCCCCAGGGCCCCAGATGGCAACCCCCCTTTTTTTGTAATTTATTTTTATAAAAAATAATAATAATTTGTATGTATAGATATATATGGCTCAGAGGGGCTCAGAGGTCCCCAGGGCCCCAGATGGCAACCCCCCTTTTAAAAAAAATATATATATATTTTTTTTATTTCTTTTCATTAAAGGGCCCAGAGGTCCCCCTTTTTTTTATATATATATATTTCTCTTTATTTCTTCTTTTTAAATTTGTGGCAATCCCCCCCCCCCGCTTCTCAATTTCAGGCGGCAGCACGTACCCCCCCCCCCCCCCCCCATAATTCCTGATGGCGGCCCTGTAAGTGGGTGTATTGGCCCATCAGCATCCACCCACAGTCAAAATAAATAAAATTTGGGGGAGAAGTGACCCTGTAAAAAAAAAAGAACAAAGTGACAGCTATCTGTGAAAGGTGATCCTTGCTATTGCTAGATTTTCCATCAGTGTTGATCCATCGGTGTTATATAAGTGTCACCTTATCTTGCAGCATAGAGTCAGCCTACTTTTCGCTGTAAGAGTAGAAAGTTACAGGACACCTTTCAGCACAGATCTGCTGGCACCTGGAGTGCTGATTTTCTAAACATTACGGTAAGCAAGGGTGCCGTCACGTGACAGAAAAGTGTATGTTTCTCCTTTGCTTCTCAAACAAATTAACAGTGAGAGCGAGAGAGCGAGAGAGAGAGAGAGAGAGCGTGAGGGAGGGAGGGAGAGGGGACAGTGTGTCCGGGAGGCTCAGCTGAGAAGAAAACACTGGAATACAGTGACAGCGAGTGTCGCCAAGTGACAGTAGAAGTAGAAGAACTGCATGCATCCTCCCGTGGGCTACACTCTGTCCTTTCAGGATTATGTTGGCTAGATGGTAAAACTTTTTTCCCTGTGTCCATCGCCTGCATCACTATGGGGATGTGTTCCAGCCTCAGGCCCAGGCTGCTAGGAGCCCATGCTCTCCCCTGCACTGGTCATAACAGGAACTCTGGAGGCATCGACGAATGTCCGCCAGAGTCGGAGCTGGCAAGGCTGCGGGCAGAGAGGAGAGCTAAAATGAAAGAGGATATGAGAAGGAGCAAAAATATTGACAAGACCCTAAAAGCGGAAAAGAGAGTCTACAAGCAAATACATCGGCTGCTACTCCTCGGTAAGTTGACACCGTAGCAGTACACATGAGATATAAGAACCTGGTGGGTGATGCACGTCATCCATGCCCACCCAGAAGTGGTATATTATTTTGTATGGGCATGACCTTTAAATGAGGATTATACTTTCAGTGAAAAGGTCATGTACAGCAGTACCCTTCTAAAGCAGAAGGTATTTACGTTTCATCGGTGCCACCCCATCTCCAACTAATAAGGGGTCACTCCCTTATTTAAGAACAGAGGGAGGAGCCACATTCTTTTTTGTTTTGTGCGCTATTGATTACCTGTGTATCCAGATACAGGCTTACATTGTAGAGCTATTTAAAGTGTTACAAAACCCAGGAGCCTGTGACTTGTCCTTAAGGTTCCCCTAGCGGGGAAGTTCCTTCAAGGACTGCGCAGGCGCAAACTTGCCGACGGAAATCTCCGAACCTCGCCCGGCATCCAGGCTCATTCTTTAACATCCCCGTGGATTGGAGGATGTTAAAAAAAGAGCCAGGAGGCCGAGCGAGCGGAGCGAGCCGTCCGAGCGCAGGGAGGACGTGAGGCCGACTGGCCACTTACCTCGAAATCCACGTCGCCCTGGATGCCGGCCGAGGTTCGGAGATTTCCGTCGGCAAGTTTGCGCCTGCGCAGTCCTTGAAGGAACTTTCCCGTTAGCCGGAACCATCTAGGCAGATCAGATTACGCCTGCGCAGGAACTTTCATGATAGGCGGAACCAGCTCGGCAGATCACCGGCATTCACTATATCTGGTCTTTTTTACAGTACACAGAACATGGACATGCAATTATTTTAGTAAATATAAACTGCTAAATACCTTTTCTCATTAGCAGTTTATAGCAGTCTTGTGACTTCTATCAGTGTCTGGCCGAGCACTGGTTAACGCTTGTAGGAGGAGTTTCCATTTTCCTCTGACTATCCTATGACACTGCATTACCCCTTAGGCCTCGTACACACGACGGGACATGTCCGATGAAAACGGTCCGCGGCCTCGTACACACGGCGGGACATGTCCGATGCCGGATTTTGGTCTGATGGCTGTACACACCATCAGACCAAATTTCCCGCGGACAGCGAACGCGATGACGTGGCCGCGACGATGACGCGGCGACGTGCGCGACCCTGGAAGGTCAATGCTTCCACGCATGCGTCAAATCACTTCGACGCATGCGAGGGCTTTCGGCCGAGCGGACATGTCCGGTGAGTCGTACAGACGACCGAACATGTCCGACGGACAGGCTTCCAGCGGACATGTTTCTTAGCATGCTAAGAAACATTCGTCCGCTGGAAACCTGTCCGCTCGGCCGGGAATCCGGTCTGGTCGGCCGTATAGACGACCGAACATGCCTGCGGAAACTGGTCCGCGGACCAGTTTCAGCAAACATGTTCGGTCGTGTGTACGAGGCCTAACTCTCTGTCTGGATAGTGCTGATTGGCCCTTTGTTGATCACATGCACCCTTCCAAGGAAAAAAAAATCTCTAGCAATACACACCAAACCGAGCCTGTTCAGCTTGCCCCCAAGGCTCTGTACTATCAGGAGATGGAATGGGGACAGTGGAAGAAGGGGGGGGGATCAGAGGAGACAGGATCAAACAGCCGTTTTACACATTTAGGTTTCACAGTGAGTATAACAAGCATGTTTTACTGCATTTACAGACTGATTTTACTGTTGTGGGTTTAGTAACAGTTTAACTATTACAAAGGTGTTCACCAGCATTAACATAGCTACATAGTTAGTCAGGTTGAAAAAAAGTCCATCCAGTTCAACCAAAAGAAAACCTCCATATACTCAACACACAGTTGATCCAGAGGAAGGCCAAACCCCCCAAAAAAGCATGATCCAATTTGTTCCATCGGGAGGGGGGGGGGGGAGAAATCCTTCCTGACCCCCCTCAGATCAACTACCCCTATAAATGTTAGTGTCCAGTTATAGGAATGCATCAAGCTCTGTTTTAAAACAAGCTACTAAGCTGGACAGAACCAGCTCTTAAAGCAGTTGTTAGAAAAAAAAAACACCTGCAATGCAATGGCATAATGTGCTAGTATGCATCGCATACTAGCACATTATGAAATACTCACCTTGGAACAAAGCCCTCCAGCACTGTACTGTCACCGCTGAGAAGGCTGACATGTTCCCCCAGTTTTTTTCCGGGTTTTTTCGGTCTTCGGCTATGTGACTGGCCGGGGCTGCAATGACGTCACTCGGTTCCGGCACAAAGCTCTTACGTGTCAGCAAGGTATGCCGGACCTTCAGAGCGTTTGCACCTGTGATGTCACTGGCTGCATGCAGGGTGAATATCTCCTAAACGGTGCACGTTTAGGAGATATTTATTTTATCTACAGGTAAGCCTTATTATAGGCTTACCTGTAGGTAAAAAAAATGATTGAACAGGGTTTACTACCACTTTCACGTTTTTACAGCTCTTACTGTAAAGAAGCCTTTCTGTATGTGGTGGTGAAATTAATTTTCCTCCAGACAAAAAGAGCGCCCCCCTGTCCTCTGTAATGACTTGACTCTGAATAACTCATCACCAAGTTAACTATATGGACCATTTATATTTGTAGTCACATATTTAGTCAGGTGCAAGGCACAAAAATGATGGGCCAGCAGGGCAAAGCTTGGCATCAGAACCAGCAAGACAGGAAAACCAGGTGATCGCTATCAAGCCTGAAATAGTCATCGTCAAATGAATGATTTCATACTTGTGGTTAAACCTTCCTTATAAATTGGGTGATCTGTAGGGGCTGACTGACAACTCATGGGGCAGTAGGAGATTATGGGGCCCCCGTGCAATAGGAGATTATGGGGCCCCCGTGCAATAGGAGATTATGGGGCCCCCGGGCAATAGGAGATTATGGGGAGCCCAGGCAATAGGAGATTGTGTATACAGTATACACACACAGACACACAATATACACACATATAGCCAGATTCAGAGAGATCGGCGTATCTTTTGGCCGGCGTAGCGCATCCCATTTGCACTACGCCGACGTAACATAGTGAGGCAAGGCCAGTATTCACAAAGCACTTGCTCCGTAAGTTACGTCGGCGTAGCGTAAATGGGCCGGCGTAACCCCGCCTAATTCAAAGTAGGCAGGTAGTGGGCGTGCTACATTTAAATTAACCGTGACCCCATGTAAATGAAGGGCCGTTCGTACGGCGCATGCGCGCAAATGCTCAGAATCACGTCGCAGATACTCCCTACGATACGACGGCTCAATGCGTACGACGTGAACCTAACTTAAGCCCAGCCCCATTCATGTACGACTTACGTAAAATCCGACGGCACTTCCAAAGTCCATACCTTTGCATGGGCTGCGCCATCTTTTTGTAAACGGCGTAGCTTACTGCGACGTGCGTACGTACGTCTGTGAATCGGCGTGTCTAGCTCATTTACATATTTGACGCGTAAATCAACGTAAACGCCCCTAGCGACCAGCGTAAATATGCACCTAAGATACGACGGCGTAGGAGACTTACGTCAGTCGTATCTTGGCAACAGTGAGGCCTCGTACACACGACCGAGTTTCTCGGCAAAAACCAGCAAGAAACTACATTTTTCGACGAGGAAACTGTCGAGGATCCCGTCGAGCCAAAAAGAGAGCATGTCTTCTTTTTCCTCGACGGGAATGGAGAAACTTGCCTTGTCGAGTTCCTCGACAGCCTAACAAGGAACTCGACGAGGAAAACTATGTGTTTCGCCCGTCGAGTTCCTCGGTCGTGTGTACGAGGCTTCGAGGCGTATTTTATTTTAAGAATGAGCGCAAAGATACGACGGTGCACATTCGGACTTACGACGGCGTATCTACTGACACGTCGGCGTAAGTCTCTCTGAATCTGGCCCCTTGTATACATACACAGTATACAGACACACAATATACACACACAGGGGCAGATCCACAAAAGAATTACGCCGGCGTATCTATTGATACGCCGCGTAATTTTAAAGTTCCCGCGTCGTATCTTTGTTTTGTATCTACAAAACAAGATACGACTGCATCTGGGATCGATCAGACAGGCGTACGTCTTAGTGCGCCGTCGGATCTTAGGTGCATTTTTCCGCCGGCCGCTAGGTGGCGTTTCCGTCGAATTCTTTGTCGAGTATGCAAATTAGCTAGTTACGGCGATCCACGAACGTACGTCCGGCCGGCGCATTTTTCCGGCATATAGTTACCCCTGCTATTATGAGGCGTACTTAATGTTAAGTATGGCTGTCGTTCCCGCGTCGAATTTTGAATTTTTTACGTCGTTTGCGTAAGTCGTTCGCGAATAGGGATTTGCGTAGAATGATGTCACCTTCCTAAACATTGGCTTGTTCCGGTTTAATTTCGAGCATGCGCACTGGGATACCCCCACGGACGGCGCATGCGGCGTTAAAAAAAAACGTCAGGTCACGACGTATTTACATAAAACACGCCCCCATCACATCCATTTGAATTGCGCGCCCTTACGCCGCCAAAGATACACTACGCCGCCGTAACTTACGGCACAAATTCTTTGAGGATTACGGCGGCGTAGTGTATCTTAGATACGCTACGCCCGACGCAAAAATGCGCCGATGTACGTGGATCTGCCCCACAGTATACATACACACAGAATACACATACACACACTGAAAATGTACTGGAGAGGCGGGGCAGCTATAATCTTGGGATTTTTTTTAAAACACAGATTTTTACATACTACCCCTGGTTTTACTGAGGCTGGCAACTCTGATGGGGCCCCCTAGTGGCATGGGGCCCTCGGGCAGTGCCCGAATGGTCAGTCCGCCCCTGGGGATCTGGATGCATGGTTGACCATAAAGGAACAGCTTTTAAATGAGCAAAAATACCCTTCCTGTGATGTGATAAAAAGGATTACATGCAAATTTCCACGCCTATAAGAATGTAATGCTGTATCCACTAGACAGACTTTAATATCCGTGTGGACATGGTCCCATCATGAACTGTTTGGTTATCCCTTTTCAGTAAAAAAAAAAAAAGCAGAAGACCTCTTTTTCTGTTCTAAAAAGGGATGTTTAAATGCCATTGTTATCTAGATAAATCGGGTGACTGTATTTGGCGTCCTGGGGCACATAAAGGTCATACAGAGTGCATTGGACATGTGCGAATAAAGTTGTTGAGCTTAAGCTTCTGGAACCTAGAATTGTTTCGTGCCTGATCACAGGCTGCATGCAAGTTATAACAAGATATTAAGCCAGCTAATTGTATAATTACTGTTTCTTTAAGCTGGTAACTTATCCTTTAATTGACATTTAATGGCAGCGTGAGCAGCCACTGCAGGTTTTGGCATCCAGGAACTCATTCTACTATGGAGGTAGAAATACAATTCCCATTGTAATCTGTAGCCATCTTGGATCTTATGTGATAATGGATGCTAGAGGGGCACTGCTTTCCTCAGGCTTGCGATTCAGCGGGACTGTCAGCAAGCCTGACGCCATCGCTGAGCCTCTAAAAAAAAGATTTTTCTCTCCACCCAACTTCCTCTTTCATTACAATGCACAGCGAAATGCAAACCTTTGGGAAAAGGGAGCATGAACTCTAATCAGCTACAGAAATCTGGGTACACGGCCTGAGTTTAATTTATTGCAAAAAGGACTTTCAGATAAGGTTTTCACGTTTTGTTGTTCCACGATTTTTCATATTATTATGGTGGCATATCACTTGCACGTAAGGTGCTGGATGTCAGGCAGTGCTATCAGCACTCTTGTTGAACAACGTTCTAATGCCGCGTACACACGATCATTTTTCGGCATGAAAAAAACGTTGTTTTTCAAAAACGTCATTTAAAATTATCGTGTGTAAGCTACATATCATTTTTCAGGTTCTGAAAAACGACAAAGAAAAAATTTGAACATGCTGCATTTTTTAACATTGTTTTAAACAATGTAGTTTTTCGGGTTGTAAAAAATGATCATGTGTGGGCTAAAACAATGTAAAAAACACGCGCATGCTCAGAAGCAAGTTATGAGACGGGAGCGCTCGTTCTGGTAAAACTACCGTTCATAATGGAGTAAGCACATTCATCACGCTGTAACAGACAGAAAAGTGCAAATCGTCTTTTACTAACACGGAATCAGCTAAAGCAGCCCCAAGGCGAATGGAACTTCCCCTTTATAGTGCCGTCGTACGTGTTGTACGTCACCGCGCTTTGCTAGAGCATTTTTTTAAACGATGGTGTGTAGGCAATGTCGTTTTAATGATGAAGTTGGGAAAACGTTGTTTTTTGGACATGCTGAAAAACAATGTTTTTTTTCATGCTGAAAAATGATCGTGTGTACGCGGCATAAGATTTGTTATAAGAATATCCACCTAGAGAGTTTTCTTCACTGTTACTGGATCCACAGACCAGCGCTAGCCATGTGACGCCATTCAAAGCATCCCACTACTGCTTCAGTATAGAATCTTTCACAAACATGAAAGTTGTTTCCACAGTGTCCATGCTAATGCTTTTACCAGCCTCCCCCCCCCTTTTCTGGTATAATTTTTTTATTGAAATATATGAGAAGTGAAACAGCTGTAATGATCCCACGCAGGGGATATAAGCAGTAAGCATAACATGGTACAGTTTTATAATACACATTGGAAACATATTTGGTAGTAAACATAGGTGTGCACAGCCTATTTCAATAGGGTGTGCACCCCAAAGCCCAAACACACACTAACGATCACTCACTATGTTCATTCAGAAAGGAAAGGGGCCGGTAAATTACATATTTACTGGCCCCTTTCCCCACTCCTAAAACATCCCAGCAGCAACAGCCGATAGGAGAGGAGGGAAGCTGGCAGCGCTGTGGGGGGAAAGATGGGAGCCAGGGCAGTAGAATGAATCTGTGCTGCACAGGGTGATTAGGGTGTACCTGGCACACCCCGTGCGCACACCTATGATAGTTAAGATTGTCGAACATCAACAACCCTCCGGCCAAGGCCGGGGGTCAGCTTGGGGTGACTGAGCTTAATTGCTCAGGGGTTGAGGTGTGGAGTATCCCACAAATTTTTGGGAAAAACAAAACTGGGATCGGGGTCATACGAGCAAGCAAAAAACAAAAATGAAAAAAACAAAAAGAACAAACAAACAAAAAAGGGGGGGGGGGGGTGGGTAGATGGCAAACCATTGATTTGTTTGCCAGGATATGTCAGCCAAGGGGCGGGTGCAGTGTTTTATGCATAGATGTGTGGGGCCCCTTACACAGTTTTAGGCAGGGCCCCACTGGAGCAGAGAAGTGGTGGGGGGGGGGGGGGTGTTGACGGGGAAAAAACAAGTGTAATCTCTTCTCTCTACTGACCCGAGATGATGCGCGGGGGGGGGGGGGGGGGCCTGTGGACCATCGGCACCTTGCAGGTGTAATGCAAAAGATAAATAAATAAATAAATAAATAATAATATAAAAAAAAAAAAAAAAACTGGGACTTTTGTCTTCAGATTTACCAAAACCATGTAGTGCAAAGGCCTGCCTGATTTCATAGAAAATTATATGTTCCTGCTGCCGATGTACACAGTGAGAGGGGAGAGATGTGCTCTTCCCATCTCAGCTGTGACAGGAGTTCTAGCACAGTGCTAGGACTCCTGTTTTGGAGGTGACAGGGTTAATAAAGAGAACCTGTCACCTCCAATTGCTATCAAATAAGTGAAAAAAAATTAAAGAATAAGAAAAATAATAAGAAAATTATACAAAAAAAAAAAAAAAAGTAAGCGACAAGCTACAAATAAATAAAATTTAAAAAAGTGATTAAAAAGTAAATAAAAAAAATTATTTGAACTAACCGTGCCGCCCCTGCCATCCGGTTGCCATTCTCCATTGATTTGGGGAGGGGGGGGGGTAGTTTGGTTGGTGGGGAGGGTGTGCATTGCGGAACCTAGCCTTGGGGCGGCAAGGAGAGCAAATCCAGCCCTGGGTCTAGGTATATGTAAAGAGCAAACAAGTCTGCCCCCATATACATACATAACTGCAAAATATTTTGGCTTAGTTATACTCTGTGCTTTAAAAATGCATACATTGATAAAGCTTATCTCTGGGGAAAGGAAAAAGGGGGGGGGGGGCTCAGCTTGTTCTCCTCTATGGGGTGGTCAAATGGAAACAGACTGCATGTTCATTTCCATCCACTTGTCATCCGATCTGCTAGACGGATGGTGAATGTATCGCCATACGTCTATTTTCAGCATATTTTGTCGAATCGGATGCCCAGCTGGTGTCAGTGGACATGTGTATTCGCTGACATCCGCCGCCCCATAGTGGTCAACGTGTGGCCCGATCGGGTCCGTCTGAAAAACTGACAGGAGGACCCATCGGTCCACTGGTGTGAAAGGGGCCTAATGGTTTACAACCACTTTAACTTGGATTATCCCAAAACTGTGTATCTTTTGAATTTATAGACACTCTGTCAGACCCTCATACTATACAATTGTTGGTTAAATCTGAAGCAGATAGTATTGTTACCATTAAACCTGTGTGGTCAGGTTTAGTGCCCCACATCATTCTGTGCCATTATCAGGTCACCGCTTTGTGACAGTGTAATGAACGCTTAATTATATGTTTAAACGCTGAATCATTTTGTCTGAGCTTTGATCGGCCTGATGTGAAAATTCTATAGACTGCAAGCTTCATGACTGAGGACTGTGCAAATTAAGATTTTCTGTCATTTATCTGTGGCAGAATCGATAGAATAATCCAAAGCAAAGTAACCTGGCAGTTTCCCTCTGTATCCGGAGCTCTGCATATAATCTTTATTGCCTTTACTCCTGTTACAGATAGCAGATAAGAACTGGCTGGCACACCTAGTTTGCCCTTTTTGTGTCCAGAACACATTTCTTCTTTGCTGGAGAACTTTCCCATGATCCTTTTTTATAAAAGAGAACAATCTATTACCATATCACTTCCGTTTTAGTCCTTTAGGAGTCTCTGTTATAGAGTACTTACCTGTGGATATACCGTATATACTCGAGTATAAGCCGACCCGAGTATAAGCCGAGGACCTAATTTTACCACAAAAAAAAGGGAAAACGTATTGACTCGAGTATAAGCCGAGGGTGAGAATGCAGCAGCTACTGTAAGCAGAAAAAAGGGTCAACAATGCCCATTTGCATGCCTCACTGTGCCCATTGCAACCTCACTGTGCCATACCTCACTGTGCCCATTGCAGTCTCACTGTGCCATACCTCACTGTGCCCATTGCAGTCTCACTGTGCCATACTTCACTGTGCCCATTGCAGTCTCACTGTGCCATACCTCACTGTGCCCATTGCAGTCTCACTGTGCCATACCTCACTGTGCCCATTGCAACCTCACTGTGCCCTACCTCACTGTGCCCTACCTCACTGTGCCCATTGCAGTCTCACTGTGCCATACCTCACTGTGCCCATTGCAGTCTCACTGTGCCATACCTCACTGTGCCCATTGCAGTCTCACTGTACGATACCTCACTGTGCCCATTGCAGTCTCACTGTGCCATACCTCACTGTGCCCATTGCAGTCTCACTGTGCCATACCTCACTGTGCCCATTGCAGTCTCACTGTGCCATACCTCATTGTGCCCATTGCAGTCTCACTGTGCCATACCTCACTGTGCCCATTGCAGTCTCCCTGTGCCCGAGTACCTGCATTCTTGACAGACGTCCATTTTTTTAAAGTTGCGGCTTCCTCCTGGCGTTTCGTTCCGTGATAGGCATTTGACACTGTGTTCCACCTATCACAGAGGTCCTCTCATCCTCGGACAGTTTCCCAGCAGACTCTGTGTTCAGTGTTCTGCCAATCACAGACATTCTTTCATCGAAGAAGAGGACGTCCACGATTGGCGGAACACTGAACACAGTGGCAAGAATTCAGGTACTGACTCGAGTATAAGCCGAGGGGGGTATTTTCAGCCCTAATAAAAGAGTTGAAAAACTCGGCTTATACTCAAGTATATACGGTATGTGATTTGAGTCATTTTGTAGTCTGTACATAATAGGCATACAATGTGCAGAGTGTAACCAAGTTATTAGCTAAGAATTGTCTGGTAACATCATGGGGTTGATTTACTAAAACTGGAGAGTGCAAAAAATCTGGTGCAGCTGTGCATGGTAGCCAATCAACTTTTAAAGCGGAGCTCCACCCTAAAGTGGAACTCCCGCTGATTGGAACCCTCCCCCCCTCCGGTGTCACATTTGACATCTTTCAGGGCGAGGAGGGTGCAGATACCTGTCTAAAGACAGGTATTTGCACCCTCTTCCAGCCACACAGTTTCGGGCAGACTGCGGGCATTACATCACCTCCCGTTTCCCCTCCCCCCCCCCCCGTTGTGTGCTGGGAACACTCGGATCCCAGTACACAGCGGGAGCCAATCAGCAGACGCAGCGCAACTCGCGCATGTGCTGTAGGGAACCGGGCAGTGAAGCCGGAGCACTTCACTTCCTGGTTCCCTCACCGTGGATGGCGGGGGGAGCAGCAGAGTGACGAGCGATCGCTCGTCCTCTGCTGCAGACGGCGCTGGACTCCAGGACAGGTAAGTGTCCTAATATTAAAAGTCAGCAGCTGCAGTATTTGTAGCTGCTGGCTTTTAATATTTTTTTTTCAGCGGACATCCGCTTTAACTTCGGTTTGTTCAATTAACCTTTGGCAATAAGAACTGGAAACTGATTGGTTTCTATGCAAAGCTGCACCAGATTTTGCACTCTCCAGTTTTAGTAAATCAACCCCACATGAATATAAAAAAATGTAGCGCTTATTTTTGTAAGTGAATTATTAAATGTTGCAAACACATAAATAAATAAATAGTCCTTGATTTCAATAACACCATGTGACTGAGTGTGATCAATGATAAATATATATAGTGAATAGAAATCAGTCCACTAATGTGACTTAACACAAACAGCAGTCCAAAAATATGAAGAAAGTCTTAAAACTTGAAGTGAAGAATCCCACGTGGGTGCAACCCTCTATATGAAACACTAGAAACACCACCACCGATAATAGGGGGAGGCTTACCAGATAAAATTGATTTTGAGAAGCATACACCACCCGAGTCAAGAAAGGCTTATATACTCGATCGGCAGAATGGGTACGGCTGGTCCTGGATCCACCCAACAGTTAACACCGAAATTCTCAATATATGCCAGGAGGTATATAACATGTAGTCTTATTAGAGCCAGAGACACGGTTACCACATCCCATGCACAATGAGAAAAGAAACTCACATAGTGTGACACCCTACAGAGTAATATTTATTTAAAAAGGTGTAAAATAAACACTCACATTTGGAAGAACATCATAGGCATATCATTTGGTACAAGAGCGATGTGTGTGGATAGGTCAACCACAAATCAACTCCACATCAATTTATTAAAACTGGTGCACACAAAATCTGGTGCAGTTATGCAGAGTAACCAATCAGCTTCTATCTTCAGTTAGGGTCCTTTCACATGGGCGGTCCACCCGGTGGACTCTGCTTTGCTCAGTGGGGGATCAATCCGCTGATCCCCACTGAGCAGGCGAATGACAGGTCTCCACTCACTGTGCAGAGATGGACCAGTCATAGCCCCGCTTACCTCTATGGGGAGATCGGATTGAAAATGGACCTCCCTGTCCATTTTCATCCGATCCACCAGACGGATGGAACACAGGGTCACCATCCGTCTGGATTTCATGGGCAGGATCGGATAGCAGCAGGTGTCAGCAGAGATGTCACAGCTGACATCTGCCGCTCCATAGGAGTGAATGGAGCGCCCGATCAGGTCCGCCTGAACCTGATCGCACCTGATTCTCCCCCTTAATGTGTATGGAAATGTTAACAATGACCTTTCTTTTTTTCTTCCTTTCAGTCCAATAAATATACCATTGAAAGCATTTTCTTATATTTTTTCAATGCAGGCAAAAAATACCTGTTGATACTGCCAGAAATCCAGTCAGCTTGTAGCTTTTTGTGCTGCCTGCCTCTGCTGCACTGAAATGTCAAACAGTGTTATCACGCCTGCTCGATTCATGTCTGTGAAGTATAGAACACCTTTCCCCCATGCTATGGTGAGGACGAGGTATTTGGTAGTCCTAATGCATATCCTGTCATATGTGGACAATGCTGTTTTGTGAGATGTAAAGATAGAACACAGTGCTGTAACAGCAAAGAATGCAGAAACATTTAGGCCCCTGTACACAGGATATATAGCTCCTGTGTGTGTGCATTTGTGGCATTTTGCAAGTGCTGTGTCCAGCTCCGCTGTTGAAGTCTATGGCAGACTGAAATACTCTGCAGCTGGACGGGGCTGAATGCTATACTGAGTGGTATTTAGGGGTGAATACCTGGAGCTCAGGCTACCATAGACTTTGTCAGGCTGCAGGCAGTGGGGCTGGACACTATACCTGTGCCTCCCAGGGCTCACCGAAACCCTGGGATTGCACATACAGGAGGAAGATGCCCCATGTGCAAGGGGTCTAATATTATTCATTCATGATGTTGTGTAATCAGCAGTGAAAAATTATCTACTTTAGTTCAATTTAAATATTGTATCTCATTGTGCAGTACTTGAAAACTATGGACAAATGGTATAAATAGTGACATGTCTCATATGAATTGGATGCTGACAGATTTGACTGTATTCTACCGTCTTATTGATGAGCTGATACATGTTAAAATACTCTTTTTATGATTCGCTTCATGCCTTTCCCTACTGGCATGGTTTATTTAACAGCAGAATAGAACAACTGCCAACACATTGGCTCAAGTTAAATTAAGGGTGCTAATTACAGGCTCAACTAGAGGTGTGGGTTAGCAGCCGTTCACATTCACAGAGCTCTGGAAAGTTTCTTCTATCTCTCTAGTTTTGGCATTCCGGGCACACTATACCTGAAAATATTTAGCCTAGCGCACTTCTTGGTGTGCTGTGAATATCCTAGTGGCAAAAAGAACAGATGTCTCCTTTTAGTTGTACAAACTTTCAGTATGGGGGCCACAACAAATATTTTACAAATATCCATAGGCTAAAAAAATAAATAATTAAATAAGTGGCCCACCTTTGCATCAGGGTCCCCATCAGAGTTTTCTTTACATCAAGGTCCTCATCAGAGTATAAATTACCTCAAAGTGCCCATCAACCCAACCCACCCCCCCATCAGGGTTCCTAACAGTCTTCTTTACATCAAGGTCCTCATTAGAGTTCCCCTTACATTAAAGTGCCTGTCAACCCCCCTCCCCCTACATCAGGGTTCCTATGAGAGCCCCTCTTACATTAGGGTTCCCATTAGAATCTCCCTTACATCAGGGTCTCCATCAGAGCCCCCCTTTAATCTCAGTGCCCATCAGAGCTCTCATTGCCATAGGGTTCCTAACAGTCTTCTTTACATCAAGGTCCTCATTAGAGTACCCCTTACATTAAAGTGCCCGTCAACCCCCCTCCCCCTACATCAGGGTTCCTATGAGAGTCCCTCTTACATTAGGTTTCCCATCAGAGGTCTCCCTTACATCAGAAGATGTAAGGTAGAGATGAAGATAACATAGATAGCCTCTACTGACCTTAAATTCTCAATCTGTGCAGGATATACCACTGACCCCAGCTGTGGGGTCATAGTTTGAAGACCCCTGCTCTATGCTCTAAACACAGATTTTGGAGGGCAGAGGGCACTCATGGAATCTGGGAGGTGGTAAGGGTCACATCTGGAGACCTGACAGTTGCCTAAGCACTAACTGGGCGCCAACTGAAAGAGAAGTATGGCGAAAGCTTTTTTGGCCATACTTCTCTTGTAGGGCACTTTATTCTTCTCTCCTTTGACCTTCTTTTGAGTTAGCTGACATGGCAGAGCAACTCCAGGCTCTGGAAGAATCCCGACCATAATGTTGGGATCCACCCAGCTGTCTTGATTGACAGCTGGCTTTACCTCTCAGCTCGCTGCTGAGAGCTGGAGCCAGCCTCTCCCACCTCTTCTGCCCCATGCTCCAGTGAGCTTTGGAGGATCAGAGCCAAATACAGTGACAATGACAGAGCAGCAGACAGTCACCGTTCCCTGCTCTGAGCATACCAAGAACTGGGTAATCAGCGGTCATGTGATCGATCAGTTCTCAAGGTTAGAGATGACGTGGGACAGCTGCAGGATCACAGAGGTGAGTGTGTGAGTGTGTTTTTTTTTTTTTTATAAGCTCCAAACTTCTGCTTTAAGATCCATGTAAACTGTAACAATGAAACAGAAAAAATCTTTACAGTGACATACATATTCATCAAATGGCCCCTGCGCATACATTTTTTGGAGTTTTCGAATCATCTGCAGGCAAATTCTAAAGAGGTATTTACATGCACATGGGATGTCACTGATGCCTAGAGCTCATGTTATGTAACTTCCACTTCCCCTCTGTTTTCTGTATCACTGGTGAGAGTCACGCTTCCAAGATAGGTGTGAATCTGATTGATGCCTGTAAATAGCATTTTTCTTTCTTGTTCATCGAGGGACACAGAAATACAGAGATGGACAAGGATTTGGACAATGGCAAACAAAAAAAACTGTTGGCCAGTCTGTATAACTCGTCCTACTTCCAGCCTGCCACAGTTTTTTTGCTACTGTCCTGGGAGGGTGGTGTCCTTTCTCTGCTCATGTGTTTTGGGCTTGAATGTCCCTGGGTGTCTGGGACATCCATGGCAATTGTCAGGCTGGAGAGCAATGGGAGATCGGGGAACATCTGCTGACCTCTCCTGAGTAGTATGAACCTGGAGACCCTCAACTCTTATCACTTCTAGGTTCAGAGCTATCAAACACTTAGGGGGAGATTTACTAAAACTGGAGCACACAGAATCTGGTGCAGCTGTGTATAGTAACCAATCAGCTTCTAACTTTAGCTTGTTTAATTAAGCCAGGGGTGCCCAACCTTTTAAATAGCAAGGGCCACTTAAGTGACTTGGTAACAGGTCGCAGGCCAAAATTGAGCAGAGCGGGTGGATGGCAGCCCACTCGGCTCTATAGAGCCCACTCTACTCTTTTTTTTTTTTTTTTTTTTAGCAGATCGGATTGAAGGTAGGCGTTTGTAAACGGACACAAGTCCATTTACATCTTCCACTCCTTAGAGGTGAATGGAGGGTTCGATTGGGTCGGACTGACCGTGTGAAAGGGACCTATGGCTGCTTTCACACAGAAACTGATTGTTTACCTGCATCATGGGTGCAGCACAGTTCACCTGTGGCTTTCCTGCAGGTTAGGGGCTGGGTTCACACTACGATTTTCCCGTCCGTCAGCCGCATACGATTTATATGAAAAAACGTATGCGGCTGAAACAGGCGTAAACGTATGGAACCGCACATATGTGCGTTTTCCATTGACATTAATGTTAAAAAAAACATATGCGTTTGCCATACTGTTTCAAAAACGGCCGCAAAACCGTGGTTGAACACGGTTTTGAGTACGTTTAAAAAACGTTTTGCCAGCAAATCGTACGCACCCGGATGCATCTGAGTGCATACGATTTGCAATGCATTGTCTATCTATACGTTTTCCCGTCCGGGCCCGTACGTTTTCAATACTGAAATCGTATGCGGCTGACGGACGGAAAAATCGTAGTGTGAACCCAGCCTTAGCTGCACTTTTCCATAGACTTCTATTATATCCTGTAGGTTTGGTGCACTTTCAGAAAGCACACCAAACTCGCAGGTAATAGAAGTCTATGGCTCAGTGCAGGTAACCCACAGATGCACTTCTCTGCACCTGTGGATCAGTTTAAAAGTAGCCCAGTAACCACTGCAGAACATATATGCCCATATATACACTCTAATTTTAGTAATAAACTTACCTTTATTAACAGTATTCTATTTTTTCCATCTCAGAGCAGCAGGTCACGGGTCACATCAGAGGGCTCCACGGGCCACTGGTTGGGCACCCCTAAATTAAGCTTTTCCAGCAATTTCCAAATTCTGTGTGAATCCGTTTTAGTAAATCTCCTCCTTGATGTCTCCCTTTAAGAGAGTCTGTCTAATGCACTATGCTATTTCATAGGAGGTTTGTCACCCCTTTGTGATAATAATAAAGTTTTGTTTAAAATTAAAATGTGTAAAAAAATAAAGCGGTTGTATACCCGCAACAATTTTTTTTTTACACCTGAAAGGCAAAAGGCATAATGAGCTAGTATGCACCGCATACTAGCTCATTATGAAATACTTACCTTGGAACGAGGTGTGGAGGACTTACCTGGTCCACGCCGAGCGAGATGTCATCTTGCCTTGGCGTGTCTTCCGGGTATCGCCGCTCCAGCGCTGTGATTGGCTGGAGCGGGAGACTTCATTCCGGCAAGGTTCAAACGCCTTTTTTTTGTAAAAAAAAAAATGGTTTCATGAATTAAAAAATAACAAAACAGTAAAGTTAGCCCAATTTTTTTGTAAAATATGAAAGATGATGTTACGCCAAGTAAATAGATACCTAACATGTCACGCTTTAAAAATTGCACACACTCATGGAATGGCGCCAAACTTCGTTACTTAAAAATCTCCATAGGCGACGCTTTAAAATTATTACAGGTTACCAGTTTAGAGTTACAGAGGAGGTCTAGTGCTAGAATTGTTGCATATGCTCTAACGCACGCGGCGACACCTCACGTGTGTGGTTTGAACGACGTTTACATACGTGGGCGTGACTTACGTGTGCGTTCGCTTCTGAGCGCGAGCTACCGGGGACAGGGGCGTTTTAATTTTTTTATTTATTTTTTATTTTACTTATTTATTTATTTTTTACACTTTTTTTACATTATTTTTTTTCGATCGCTTTTATTCCTATTTCAAGGAATGTAAACATCCCTTGTAATAGGAATAGTGTGTGACAGGTCCTCTTTAAGGAGAGATGCAGGGTCAATAAGACTCCACATCTCTCCTCCAGGCTGGAAAGAATGAGATTGTGAAAAAAAATTCACAGATCTCCTTCTTACTAGCCGCAATTGCGATTTGTTTACTTACGGGTACCCGGGCGTGACGTCATCACATCGCACCCGGGCCTCTGACGGTCATAGAGATGACTGGTGACCATCTGGTCATCAGTCATCTCTATGCTGCACATCCGGCGGACAGTGATCATCTCTCCGGGCCCCCGATGGGACGGGAGAGCCCGGAGAAGCACCGGATGGCGGCGGGAGGGGGGGGATGTCCCCTCCCGCCGCCTATAAAAAAGATTAAGCGGCAGAACCACCGCTATGATCATTCTTACGGTGCGCAGGATCGCTGCCGGAAGATAATGATATCTGAATGATGCCTCTAGGTGCAGGCATCATTCAGATATCCCCACACAAAGTACAGGACGTCATATGACGTCCACCCGGAATAACAGATCCCCTTTTTGGACGTCATATGACGGCGTGCGGTTTTAAAGTGGTTAAGTTGTATTTCGTTCTCATATTTCTTGACAGCTTCTTGTAAGATGTTCTCTTCGTCCTTATACTCCTTCACTTCAGCGAATGGTAACAGCTGATCTCTTATTGCTAACATTTCTGATTCTATGTTTTTTACCTTGTGTTGTCTTCTTATTACAATTTTGTGTAGGAGATCCGCCTCGCTCTGGTTAAAAAAGCGGTACCATTCATCCATTAGACTTTTATCATTAATGGCATTATTAGGGGAGATGTCCCATCTTAGTCTCCTAGGTGTGATTATTTCAGTTAAGTACATCTCCAGTGTGGCTATGTTCCACCAAACTCTGAAGCCTCGTACACACGACCAAGGAACTCGACGGGCGAAACACATCGTTTTCCTCGTCGAGTTCCTTGTTAGGCTGTCGAGGAACTCGACAAGCCAATTTTCTCCATTCCCGTCAAGGAAATAGAGAACATGCTCTCTTTTTGGCTCGTCGAGTTTCTCGACAGTTTCCTCGACGAAAATGTACACACGACCGGTTTCCTCTGCAAAAAAATATCTCCCAGCAAGTTTCTTGCTGGTTTTTGCTGAGAAACTCGGTTGTGTGTACGAGGCTTGAGTTGTTTTTCTAAGCTATGTCTAAGCTGCTTAAAGAGACTGTCCATATCCTGCCTATTACCCACTTGTTCCTGATTAAATACCTCTACTTGGTTAATGGCTCTGCTGTGCATGTATTTGAAAATATCCATTACTGCAGATCCTAATTGGTAGATACCAACAATGATAGAAAAAAGAAAAAAAATTATTTGTTTGGGAGCCACGCCGCACAACCGCGCAATTGTCTGTTAAAGCGACACAGTGCCGAATCACAAAAAGTGGCCTGGTCTTTGGCCAGCAAAATGGTCCGGGGCTTAAGTGGTTAAAGCCATGTGTATAGCATACATATTTTTTTTCTTCCTGCAATGACAATAAAATAAAACGTATGGTCATATGACATGCAGTAATGCTCAGCAGAGTCTTTAGCATGTGTTATTTTTGTTGCAGCCTTCATAAAGACTATAATTTATGTAGTGAGGCTTTATGGCTCGTGTCTATTGTCTGCACGGTATAATAAACAACAGTTGTGGTTTGAATGTTCTACATTTGTCTTCTTCAGGTTTGGGAATTATTTGCTTACTGTTCCCTTTGTTTATATATGTGCTATATTTAGCATAGCATGCGCTTCTGTGTATTTTACTGCTCTTGGGTCACTTTAGCTTGCCCTTTCACCTATATACAGTTGTGCTCATAAGTTTATATATCCTGGCAGAATTTATGATTTCTTGGCCATTTTTCAGAGAATATGAATGATAACACGAAAACTTTTCTTTCACTCATGGTTAGTGTTTGGCTGAGACCCGGTTCACACTGGGGCGACTCGTCAGGCGACGCAGCCGCCTGACAAGTCGTGTCCTATTCTAGTGAATAGAACCGTTCTAATAGGAGCGACGCAAGTCGCTCCGACTTAGAAAAAGGTTCTTGTACTACTTCAGGGGCGACTCGGGGCGACCTGCATTGACTTCTATACAGAAGTCATTTTGCAAGTCGCCTTAGATGTCGTCTTCATGTCGCCTGGCCGAGTCGCCCCCGAAGTCGTGCCGCCCCTGTGTGAACCGGCTCTGAAGCTATTTATTATCAATCAACCTCTTTTTAAATCATAATGGCAACAGAAACTACCCAAATGACCCCGATCAAAAGTTTCAGTGGAATAAATCCGTGAAAAGTATTAAGTGCTTTGGTATTCAGCCCCCTGAGTCAATACTTTGTAGAACCACCTTTCACTGCAATTACAGCTGCAAGTCTTTTTGGGGATGTCTCTACCAGCTTTGTACAACTAGAGAGAGACATTATTGCTCATTACGCTTTGCAAAATAGCTCAAGTTCTGTCAGATTGGATGGAGAGCGTCTGTGAACAGCCATTTTCAAGTCTTGACACAAATTCTCAATTCGATTTGGTCTGGACTTTGACTGGACCATTCTAGCACATGAATTTTCTTTGATCTAAACAATTCCATTGTCGCTCTGGCTGTATGTTTAGGGTTTTGGTCCTGCTGGAAGGTGAACCTCCACCCCAGTCTCAAGTCTTTTGCAGACTCTAAAGCCTCGTACACACGCGCAAGAATCTTGTCAGGAAAAAACTGTCGTTTTTCCCGACGAGATTCTTGGCAAGAATCTCTTTTGCCGCCAGAGTGTACAGACAGACCTTTCAAAAGAACTGTGGTTCTCTTGAAAGGCAAGAACGCGGGGACATCATTGCGTACGACGAGCATGCGCTCGTCACATTCAATGCCGTTGCCGCTATCTGGCTTCACCCTACCTCTGCCTTGGAAGCTATCGCGCATGAGTCAAAGTCATTTCGAGCATGCGCGGCTTTCAAGGGCGACCAGGTAAGTATACACACTCTCGGGTTTCTCGTCAGGAAAACTGCAGAGAATCTCACAATGAGAAAATAGAGAACATGTTCTCTATTTTTCTCGTCTAGATTCTGGGCAGTTTTCTTGTCGAGAATCCTGAAAGCCTCGTACACACGCACGGTTTACTCGGCAAGAAAGCTCTGCCAGCAGTTTTCTTGCTGGTTCTTGCCGAGTAAACCGAGCGTGTGTACGAGGCTTTACAGGTTTTCTTCGAAGATCTTCCCATCAACTCTGACCAGCTTCCCTGTCACTGCTGAAGAAAAGCATCCCCACAACATGATATGAACACCACAATGTTTATTCAGGGTGATATGCAGTGTTTGTTTTCTGCCACACATATTGATTTGCTTTTAGGCCAAAAAGGTCCATTTTGGTCTCATCTGACCAGAACACCTTCTTCCACATGTTGGCTGTGTCCCCCACATGGCTTCTTGCAAACTGCAATCGGACTTCTTATGGCTTTCTTTCTACAATGGCTTTCTTCATGCCACTCTTCCATAAAGACCAGATTTATGGAGTGCACAACTAATGGTCGTCCTGTGGACAGATTCTCCCACCTGAGCTGTGGATCTCTGCAGCTCCTCCAGAATTACCATGGGCCTCTTGGCTGCTTCTTAATGCTCTTCTTGTCCGGCCTGTCAGTTTAGGTCAACGGCCATGTCTTGGTAGGTTTGCAGTTGTGCCATACTCTTTGGCCCGGATTCACAAAGCACTTACGCCGACGTATCTCGAGATATGCCGCGTAAGTCTAACTATGTGCCGTCGTATCTGTGCGCCGTGCCCACAATCTGAGATACGCCTAAAAATAGGCTTCCTACGACCGACGTAACTTGCCTACGCCGTCGTATCGTGGGCGCATATTTACGCTGGGCGCATTTGCCGCTCCCATAGATTTTCTATGCACATATGCAAATGAGGGAGATATGCCGATTCACAAACGTAGTTGCGCCCGGCAAATAATATACACGGTTTGGGTAAGTCGTACGTCCGGCGTAAAGTTATTCCACATATAGGAGGCGCAACTCATGCAAAGGTATGGACCAGGGAACAGAGCCGTCGTATTTTACGTTGTTTACGTAGTACGTGAATAGGGCTGGGCGTAGGTTACGTTCACGTCGAAGGCAGTGATCCGTCGTATCTTAGGGAGTAGTTCCGACGTGATTCTGCGCATGCGCACTGGGATGCATCCACGGGATGGCGCATGCGCCGTTCGTTTTAAGTACTTCTATGGTGCTTGGCCCATCATTTGCATGGGGTCACGCCTCATTAGCATGGCTCACGCCCACTTCCACCTACGCTGGCTTACGCCGAGGAAACCCAGCGTATCTTTAAGAGCGAGTGGGAGCGAGTGCTTTGTGAATCCAGTGCTTGCCTCTGTGCGCTGTGTCGGCGTAGCGTATATTAGATACGTTACGCCCGCATAAATATGGGCCGATGTATGTGAATCCGGGCCTTTTCATTTTCCGATGATGGATTGAACAGTGCTCCATGAGATGTTCAAAGCTTGGGATATTTTTTTATAAACTAACCCTGCTTTAAACTTTATCCCTGACCTGTCTGGTGCGTTCCTTGGCCGTCATGATGCTGTTTGTTAACTAAGGTTCTTTACGCATTTAAAAACATCTGTATGCCAGTTATTTACTGATCATTATGCAGGTACTTTTCTTCTAGATAACACATGTGTAATACCTTCAGTAAAATTTATTTGGCTGTGTGAATGAGGCCTAAAACTGTTATAGTCTACCAGACTGTGCTTTCCTTTGCTGGAGTCTTGTTTTTAAATACATATAAATAATAATTAAATACATATATACTAATCCTGATATACATGTAGCGCCTGTGTACTTTATGGTACTGGTGCTGGTTGGATTTGGAGGTAGATCAGAGTGTAGTTAAACTCTGATCCAGATTGTTGAGTGCAAAACAGGGCTGTGCTGTGGGCTATTCTGTTGCACTGGGGTGTTCTTCCAACCCCGGTGCTGCAGGTGGCAGCAGTGGAGTCAAGGTTTGGGTGCTCTTTCCCAGCAGCCAATCAGGAGGCTTTGACCTCGCTGTGCAGGCTGGGGAGGGGTATTTATGAGGCAGACGCCATTGGTTCTGGGTCTTCTTCTTCGAGTGTGGCACCCACCTTTAGGGTGACCACATCACGGCCCCCCTGGCGTTATGGCCTACTTGACCGGGACGTGCGTGCCACGCGGTGTTCCTGGTTCCAGGACCATGCTGGCCTGGAGCATCTGAACAGCGACGGGGACCCAGTGAGCGACTGGGTTCCCACCTTTGAGGATCCCAAGCTGTATTGCTGTTCGGTGTGGAGTCCGTCTGAGGAGCGCCATTGAGAGGCTGGCGATCCAAAAGGGCCTTGACAAACCACCGGGGATCAAGGTAGCCGGACACTGAAGGATTGATCACCTGTCAGTCGGTACCTGGGCGACAAGTTGAAGGAGATCCAGGCGTAATTCATTTAAGGAGGATTACCTCCGTAACTACAATCCAGAAGGGGCCTGTGGCAGAGGCGTCTTTCTGAGGCCCACCAAGGAGGGTCTGTGGCAGAGACTTTTCCTCAAGTTCAAGTTCACCAAGGAGGGTCTGTGGCAGAGATGTTATCCTACAATTGTTCGAGTGATACTCCGGCTGCCAGGTCAGTGAGAGAGGCATGTCTGGGTACACTAAGCCCACTCAGGCGGGAGTGGCGCAAAGAAGTGTTACGCTTGGGAGCAGGACTGTTTCCATATCATCACGCCTGAATCTGCTGTTCTATATTCTTCTTCAACTTTACTTTCCTCACCACCAAGTTTTTTCTCAAATAATTTTTTTATTGAAAATAATTGCTTACAACATACAAGAGCACATGATATAGCATGAGGAGATATAAAGAGATAAGGCACAAATCTACTTATGTTAAAGGTCTTCAAGTAGTGACAAATATGGTCTGTTGTTGCGCTCCTAAACAGTAGCAAGCACATATCTGAGGTTCAGGATGCTATATCATAGTAACATATATTAGTACACTGCAAAACGTTAAACATGGGGGGAGTCACAGGGGTACTCACAATAGAAAGGAGAAAGAAAAGAGGGGTAGAGAAGGAAGAAGAGAGAGAGGTCATCGAGTCAGCTCATTTACCTGGTCATGGTGGGTCCTCCCGAAGGCGCCATGGCTCCCAGACAATGTCGTGGGCTTCCAGCCTGTCCTGTATCCTGACAGTCATTCTCTCCATCAGCTCCACATTTTTGATTCCGGCGTGCAAAGCCTCAGGGGTAGGGGGAGAGCGATTTTTCCAATTTAGGGCTATAAGACAGCGGGCAGCTGTGAGGATATGGCGTGTTAACTTTTTGTAGGGTGTGGAAATTGTGTGTCCAGAAGATGGCCCAACAATTGCTGGACCACGGTCTAGTAGGGGGTGATCATTGAGCAACTCCAGTAAATGTGAAAGAGGGAACCCCAGAACTAGCGGGGTATATGGTGTGAAGCACATCAGGAGTCATATACCAGAAGAGAAGGACTTTATATGCATTTTCCTTGTATAATGTACAAAGTGAACTCTTAGCTGCCTGGGACCATATTATCCGCCATTGCTCTACGGGTATTACCTTGTTGAGGGCTTTTTCCCATCGGATCATATAAGAGTGTTTACCCTGGGATTTTAGGGGGTAGTCATTTAATATTTTGTAGATATTGGAAATTAGGCCTTTCGGGCCGATCCGGCCAAGACCAACTTTTCAAAGGGGGCTGGAGGGGAAAATTGCAGGTCAGGTGCTATGAACAGGGCATAATGGCGAATTTGCAGGTAGCTATAGAATACGTGCCAAGGGAGATCAAATTTAGTTTGAAGGCTAGAGAAGGGCAGTAGTTTGCATGACAAGGGGTCTACTAGATTCCCAAAATGAAATAAATTCTGGGATGTCCACGGATGAGACATTTGGTGAGTGAGGCTATCTGGCACCTTGGGGTTACACATGAATGAGGTCAAGAGCGAGCACTCAGAGGACAGCCCAGAAGGTCGCGACAGCCGACGCCATAGTCGTCGGAACTGGCACATAGATCCCAGCAAACGTTCAGAGGGAACCTCCGCATCCGCACTTCAAAGTAGGTTATTAGGGTGAGTCGGGGTTAGCCATAGCTTTTCAATCTCCATCCACTTGTTGTAGGACCGTTGGGTGAACCAAGAGGCTATTGCACGAAGTTGGGTGGCCTGGTAATATTTAACAAGGTTAGGAAATGCAAGGCCCCCGTCCGAGCGCGCTGTGATTAGCACCGTCTGGGGTATCCTATGTCTTTTGTGATTCCAGGTAAATTTAATTAGGTCAGACTGAAGTTTTCTTAGGTGTTTGTAGGGGACAGGGATGGGTAACGTTTGAAAAAGGTAGAGAAGCTTTGGGAGTATCGTCATTTTAATTGAGGTGATCCGATCGAGCAGGGAAATATGGTGTTTTTTCCATTGCACTAGGAGGGATCTTATTGAGCGGAATAGGAGAGGGAAGTTTTCCTGGTACAAGGTAGTGAAACTTAGAGTAATGTGTATCCCCAGGTATTTCAGGGAAGTTGCTTTCCAATGATAGGAGAAGTTGGCCCGCAAATGACCAACTTCCACTCCAGTGATATCTCTGACTTAGAGGTGTTAATTTTGTAGCCCGACAAAGCCCCATACCGGGCCAGTTCTACATGGAGGTTTGGGAGGGAAATCCTAGGCTGCGAACAGAGAATTTTTAAATTCCCTGCCCCTAACTGACACCCCCCGAATGGACGGGTTGCCACGAATAGTGGCTGCTAAAGGTTCAATGCAAAGTGCGAATAGCAGGGGCGAAAGTGGGCACCCCTGCCGAGTGCCGTTGGTAATGGGAAAGGAGGGTGAGAGGGCAAAGGGTGTCTTGACCTGAGAGGAGGGGTTGGAGTAGAGATGACGGATCACACTCATGAATGGGCCCCGGATCCCTACGTGGTGTAATGTGGCGAACATAAAGGGCCACCCAAGCCGGTCAAAGGCCTTCTCGGCATCCAAGCTAAGTAGCAGGGACGCCGTATTTTCCCTGTCCGCCACATCCACCAGATCGATTACCTTTCGAGTGTTATCGCCTGCCTGCCTGAGTGGCACAAAGCCAACTTGGTCTTTGTGGATACGGGAAGGGAGAACCATATTCAAATGAATCAAGAGTAGCTTCGTAAAAAATGTTAGGTCTGAATTCAGCAGGGCCATAGGTCTATAGTTTGCACAAAGAACGGGTCCTTGTCCGGCTTGGGAAACAATGTGATAAAGAAACGCTGCATATCTGCTGGAACAGGGGTATCCCAGAGAAAGGTATTAAAAAGTTTGCACATGTGGGGGAGCAGGAGGGGCAGGAAAGATTTGTAATATTCATAGGGCAGGCCATCCGGACCCGGGGACTTACGAGAAGACAGAGATTTAATGGTCTGCTCTATCTCCTCTTCAGTGATCAGCATATTTAGGGATGCTAGGTCAGAGGGTTGGAGTCGGGAAACGCCACTTTGTTCCAGATATTGTTCCATGCTAAGGGAGATGTCCGGGGGAAGAGAGTCACTGGGAATGTCAGGGTTGTTGTAAAGGTTTGTGTAAAAGTCTGCAAAAGTGTGGGCTATGTCTATGGGGTGGGACTGTAGGCAGCCCGAGCTGTCCTTAATTTGATGGGACGTCGTCGCAAGGTGGGTATCACGCAGTTTCTTCGCTAGTAGGGAATGGGCCTTATTGCCTTTGTCATAATAGACTTGTCGCAGTCTAACAAGAGCTTTTTCTACGCGGCCCAGAGCCAGGTCCCTCAGGGTCGCTCAGAGGTTTGTGATTTTCTTAAAGTGTAAGTAAACCCACCTATCATTTTCAGCCAAGGAAGCTGCCATCTTGGCCTATGTTTAACCTTCAACTGCCATGGTGCTGCACATGTGATCAGTTATGACACCAGCCATTGGATGGTTTGACAGTTTGGTTGAGAGCACAACTAATGTGCCAATAAAAAAACCCGGCATGCCGGAAATGTAACTGCTTTTTAAAACTGTTAAATCGATGGGTTTACTTCCGCTTTAAGTAGGGCGATGGAGGGGGACAGTTGCAGTCGGCGTTCCAGGGCCTCAAGTTCCCTTTCAGTTCGCTGTTTAGTGGCCAATGCGTCCTTTTTCAAGGCAGCGGATAGTGCTATACATATACCTAGAAGGACTGCCTTATGGGCCTCCCAGAGTGTAGAAGTGGAGATGTCAGTGGTGTTGTTCTCCGCACAATAGAGTTGTTGGGTGGAAGTGAGTTCCGTTTTGGACGGTAGGTGTTGGAGAAGCAAGGTATTTAGTTTCCAGTTGTAAGGCCTATGGAAAGAGGAACCTAGGTCTAGTGTAAGTAAGATAGGGGCGTGGTCCGACCACGATATCGGGAGTATCTGCGCCTCACGTATCACCCAGAGTGTAGAGTTGTTAGTGAAAAAATAGTCAATGCGGGAGTGAGCTCTATGGGGGGCCGAGTAAAAAGTGTACTGCCGATCCCCGGGTGGGGGGCCCTTCAGGCATCAAAGAGAGCATATTGTCTAGAGATTTGGCGGAAGAGCTTCGAGAATTTAGGCCATGTACATTCAAGGATAGGATCTTAGCCATAAGGTTAGGTGGGGGAAGGAGGGGAGTCCCTTACCTGAAGTGATGCAGAGCCAACGAAGATGAGGCCAAGGACAGGAGCGCCCCGGGAGATATTCCAGGCAAATTCCACAAACTTAGTGGTGAGCCACTCGATGGTTGAAAAGGGGGGGGGGAGAAAGGAGAACTGAAAGAGAGAAGAAGAGTTAGTACATACAAAAAAACAGTGAGCAATTAGAACTAACACTTGCGCCAGACCTTGAAAGGCCGATGGGCCTAGGTCAATATGGTTTCCCAAGGATCCGCCCAACCACATTCCAGGAGGATGTGCCGGACAGGTGCCCGGGAGCCCAGAGGTGGTCTTTAAAAACTGAAAATACAAAACGGGGAGAACTATAGTCACTGAACCGGGGGGGGTGGATGAGCAAAAGGTTCCTATTCTCTTAGGTCTCAACAGAGACATGCCCATTAGACAAACTAGAGATTAGGTTTAGGGCACGATGGGGGAGACTGATTACTCAGAAATGTCCAGGGCAGGATCACCAGTCATAGTGAAAAACTGAACTGTTCAAAAATAAACATCACAAGAAGGGGGTATCATAGAGTTCAGGTGCCTCTGTGGTGGGCTGCCTTGCGGGGTGCCTCCCTACTCCGGGGGCGATTAGACGGAGGCACTTTCTGCCTCCGTCTCAGCAGGCGGTGTGGCTACAAGGTCCCATTCAGGAAGTTGGGTGATAGGAATCACCAGGACATCACAAAAGGCGTCGAGATACTCCGGATACCTCAGGATGGCCGACTTGCCCTGGTGTTTGGTTGTGAGGCTGAAGGGGAAACCCCACCTATAGAGGATATGTTCGTCTTGCAGGGCATGCAGCAGGGGTTGTAGGAGTCTGCGCTTTTGTAGAGTAATCCACGAGAGGTCTGGATACAGTTGCACTGGCACATCTTGGAGCATCATTTTCCGCGCTAAACAGGCTTGGCGCATGATCTCTTACTTCAAGGGGTAAAAGCTAATCCTGCAGATGATGTCCCTTGGTTTGGAGGTGGCATTTTTAGGGCGCAAAGCCCAGTGGGCCCTGTCCATCTCGATGCGTGTATTGGGGGCTCTCCCAGGAGGTTATTGAACACCGTCTGCAGCGAATCCTGAAGATCCTCTGGACCCTCAGATTCTGGGACCCCTCGCAGCCTGATATTATTTCTGCGCCCCCTATTGTCCAGGTCCTCTATGTGTCGTTGCATGTCCCGCAACAGGGTGCGGTGGTCTGCACCCTGAAGTTGAACCCTGTGAACTGCTAGTTTGGTTTCCTGGAGTTCTTCCTCCGCCATTTTCCTTCGATCCATCAAGTGTTTCATACCTGATTGGAGCACCTGAATGTCTGAGCGGCACGCCGACTTGACTTCCTCAATCAGTTGTCTAAAATCCTCTTTAGTAGGGATTGCCTGCAGATAAGATTGCCATTGAGGAGAGACAGGATGGGCATAGGCTGGCATCAGCGGGTGCCCGGAGGAGGGAGGGCGGGGTTGCAGCGGCTGAGAGTGTGGGGTGGCGTAGCCATGAGCCTGGTGTGCTATCTCCATGGGGGAGTGCCTCGGGTCGCTCCATGATGGTGCCTGGGTGGGTGAGCGAGGCCTTTGGTCATCTTCCCCAGAGGGATGGGGTGCAGGCGAGCCAGCTTTCTGGGCATAGGTGAGTGGAGCAGGCTGCGCTCCAGGAGAACAGGAGGGCTGCAGCTGTGACAGTCTCTGTGCTTTAGGGGGGGTGGCTCTGATGCATAGGGGATGAAGGCCTCATGGATCCCCACAGGCTCTTGCAGTGCCTAGTCGGCTGGGTACATTGGTGCTGGCAGGGCAGGGAAGTCCACTGAGGAGATTGAGGGAGTGGGAGATCCCGGATCGGTCTCAGGGAGGTAGGGGTCTGACATTGTCCTCAGCAGCTGAGGAAAGGTCTCGGAGCACTGCGTGTAGTGCGGAGGAGGGAGGCCTGTCATGGCAGCCTGTGCTCCATGCGGTGAGGCCCCAGAGAAGGCAAAATGGCTGGGAGCTAAAGCGTATGTTAACCCCCCCCCCCCCAAAAAAAAATTTATTCTGCTCCTTTAAAGCATGTTGGATGACACAGTGCTTGTGCTGTGTAATTTGGCCCCCTGTAACACCTAAAAAACCTGGCTGATCCTGCCAGTTTCTCCCTGCTGTCTCTCCCTTCTGCTCTTGTGTCCTTCTCCTGCCTCCCTCCCTCCCTGCCTGTCGGCTCCTGTGTCAGCCCCCCCCGCTGCTTAATAATATGTCTTACTTCATATAATTGTTTTGTCTTCTAAGGATATGTCCCCACTGTGTGTATGTGTTGTATAAAAAAAGCCATATATACCTTGGTATCTCGGCCCTTCCCGCTGAATCTGTCAGACAGGGAGAGGAGAGATGTGGCACGTCATGTGACCACTGATCAGCGCTCACAAATAAGGTATATACCTCTTTTTTTTTATACACCACACACACAAGGGGACATATCTTTAGAAGACAAAGCAGATTATATAAAGTAAGACATGTGGGTTAACAAACCCTTTAAGCGTTGTTTGGTAGGACAATTTAACTTATTTGGATTTGCATTCCAAGGGTTTTAAATAAAACATACCGTATATAGATCTGTCTCATGATCCCATCACATGCTTTTTATGTTGTGATATTGAAACCAAGCACAACACTGTGCTTATTTTAAGATCTTTACAAAGTTTATTGTCTTTAGGGGTGGGGGGAGGGTTTCTGAAAAGAACACTGGTTTATGTATTGCCTGAAAATCCACCAACCAATGAATTAAGATTTTAACTTCAATTTAAACCAAAACATCTATATTTTCTAATGGTAGAGCTGTTCAGAATGTGAAATATTGGCTATAAATGTCTTACTTTCTGAAGTTGAGAGTTCTGCTACTGTGTGATTCCATGACCAGACACTCAGAATAATTTTCGAGTGGTGCCTAAAATTAATGATAGTCAATGGGAGCAAGGCTATGACCTGCTAAGGCTTAGGAGTGCCCACATAGAGTACTTTTTTTTACCTTGTAGCATACAGTCCCTGGGTGGATCCTGCTATTTGTCCCAAGTTCTATTCCTGAATCCTGAGTGAGCGCAAGCAGCCAGGCATATGGTAGCTTCTCAGTCTGTCTACACAAGAACCAGGCAGGAAGTATCCTTTTAGATTTATTGCTTGGATAGCTTGAGTAGGGTACGAGGTAAACCTTGGAATACTCCTAAATATAGTGGAAAGCATAATGGAAGATACTCTCTGACTATGACTCTAGAGACTATGGGCCAGATCCACAGACAGAGTACGCCGGCGTATCTACTGATACGCCGGCGTACTTTCAAATTACCCGCGTCGTATCTTTGGTTTGAATCCTCAAACCAAGATACAACGGCATCTGGGCTAGATCCGACAGGTGTACGTCCTCGTATGCCTTTTGGATCTAAGATGCAATACTTCGGCGTCCGCTGGGTGGTGTTCACGTCGTTTTCTGCATCGGTTATGCAAATTAGCTATTTCCGTCGATCCACAAACGTACGAGCGGCCGGCGAATTTTTTACGGCGTCGCTAGTCGGCTTTTTCCGGCGTATAGTTTAAGCTGGTATTTTGCGGTGTATAGTTAGATTTGCCATGTTAAGTATGGCCGTCGTTCCCGCGTCGAAATTTTTTGCGTAAGTCGTCCGTGAATCGGAATGTACGTAAGTCCCGTCTAAGTTAAAAAAATGACGTCCTAGCGACATCATTTAGCACAATGCACGGTGGGAAATTTCGGGACGGCGCATGCGCAGTTCATTTGGCGCGGGGACGCGCTTCATTTAAACGAAACACGCCCCCCTACCCGCCCAATTTGAAATCCGCCGCCAGAAATACACTACGCCGCCGTAACTTAAGGGCGCAAAATCGTTGAGGATTCAAAATTACGCCAGGTAAGGTACAGCGGCGTAGTGTATCTCTGATACACTGCGCCGATCTATTTCTATGTGGATCTGGCCCTATATGTCTCTTCAGGGTGATACCACTCGTGAGGATAATGATGAGTGAACTGTGGCGGAATTCAGACACCCTGACTGGGTATCTCCGCCAAAAAGCTGCTTCCCAAGCTCTGGACCAAGCTCTGGAACACGAGACCAGTGAATCTGACTATAGTTACGCCAAGACCTAGGCAACACAAGTTTTGGAGTAAACCAGAATAAGAACTGTTTAATTGAACAAGAATAAAGAATATATACACACACAGGAGGACATCCCAGGAATATAATTACAACAACTGACATGTACTATCAACATTACCTTAATTTGCCACCTGGGTGACTCAGTGCCCATCCAGACTATTACAATTCAGATATCCCCACTTTAGGTCAGACTTGCTGTCACCGAGCTTACACATTACAATGTACATTATCAGAAGTATAAACACAGAACACCTTTAGACCCAGTAACAGACTGTCCGGCTCCTACTGTCACGTACCTGGTAGTAGAGCCCAATGTTCAGGGAGCGGCCTCTCGTATACCTCTGGCTTAGAAACCCCTGGTAGAGCAGACAGGAGCTCGAGAGTGCAAAGGGGCACACGTGCCTGACAGAAAAGCTGAAGTAGAGGGCTGAATGCAGCAGCAGGGAGGTGTTCTGTAGTCCAGAAGTGGGATGCAAGCATCTGGCTGAGAACTGTAGACAGCAGAGAGGTGCTTGTGGATCAGGAGACAGGTAAGTGAAGACAAGCCGGGTCAAACACAGGCAGGCAGGTCAGGTACAGAAGCGAAATACAGAGAACTGTCAAAGTCCAGGCCGTGTCAGTTGTCAGGCGGGCAGCAATCAGGTTTTGAGGAGAAGCAGAAACGTAGTCAGGACAAGCCGGGAACAGAGGCGGGCAGCAAGCAGGAGCAGTCAAGGGGAGAGCCGGATCAGGTAACAGGTCAGCAATCAGGATCACAAGTAGCAGGGATCTCAGGAAACGCTGTAGACCGGACAGCAAGGCGTCTGACCCCTTTAAATAGCATATTTTGGCGCCCAGTGCTGTCACCCGCATTCCCGTACACGTTGGCGCACGCGTCGTCGCGTGCCCGTGCACACCATTCACGCTATTGCGCATGTGCCGAAGGGCTCTTCTGACACTCATGTTGCTAGGCAGACTGCTGGAATGCCTTTCCTGACACCTACATGAAACAGAGGCCAATTTTGTAACCGGCTCTTTCACTGAATTTGTATAGTTCAGAAACAACAAACCAGGAATAGTCTTCATATGGTTCTTGAGGGATATTGTTGATAAATATTACTGTCCTATCTGAAGTAATCCAAACTGCATTCTTAGCGTACATTAAGTAATTGTCCATTATTTGGTTGGTTATCCTGTGCCCCTAATAGACACAGTATAACTTACACATAAGAGGGACATGGGGTGCTGAAACAAAGGTTTCCCAGTCCGCTCCAAAAGCCCCTATCCCGGGTGAGTCTGTCACATTAACCACAGCTCATAAGACTCCCATGCAGGAGCAAACTGGACCATTCTCTCCAAGACTAAACCAGAACAGTCCCTAGTATCTCTTTCAGGCTTCTATTCGCTGTGCCCTGGGTACTTAAATGCTTTCCTGCAGTACCAGACAGTTTCTGTACTGTAAGCCTCCTTGTCAGATTCTCTGTGGACTTCCTACAAACTGCTCCCAGCAACTTTAGACATGGATCCCTCGGCTCTCCCACAGCTGGGACCCCTATGGTCTCCTCCAAACTTCAGCTAAGTGACCCAGAAAGCCAGAGCCCTAAGCCTTCTCCACCAGGACAAGTACCCTGCTGTTCTAAGCTCCAGCCTATTTATACACACCTCAGCCCCCTACTAGTCATTCTTCCTACCAGGGATTGCGTAAGGCTGTATCAATATGCAAATTGAGGGTCTGCCTCTTCCAAGTAACTAAATTACCTTTCTTAGGTTGCCAGTGTGATTTCTATATTGTCAGCACCTATTCATTTTTACAGGTGAGTTAAAAAAAAAAAAAAGGGCATCTCAAACTTGGAATGCAATTATTTCTTACAATTTTGAAAAGGTGCCAATAATTCCGTTCAGTCAATTTTTTAAGTTTTCTGTGGAATGTGTCAGATTTGTCTCTTTTTTATTTTTCTCTGCTTTTTTGTGTCATACCAATACAAACAAAAGAAATACACATGAGGATGCCTAAATATTTGTAATTGCAAGAATTTTCGGGCTGAAGTGGTGCATTATCTGACAGAAATGCAGGGGTGCCAATATTTTGGCCATGACTGTATTGAATGAAACAAGATATACAAATGGCTAACATTTTGAAGCCCTGTAAGAAATTATTGGAGACATACAGAACCCAGACAAATTACCATGAAACCAAGCTGGCATGAATAATGTGTGCAAGTGCAAGTCATTGATATAGACACAGGCAGCATTTTATCTGTTTTCGATGATTTAGTCATACTTGAACAAAGCCAAAACCTGTCACGCTCTTTAGACTTAGACAAGATTTCTTCAAAGCAGGCTTTACTCTCATTGATGAGACGCATGAACTGTGATGTTGCCAGAATTAAACTATTAATAAATAATTAACTGATCAGCTAGTTAGCCTTTTTTTTTTTTTGCAAGGGCTTGTATTTATTAGATGCACCGAAAAATAAATGCACTTGTGTGCTCCGTGCATCACCTTGTATTTCCTTTGCATTTTTCAAAGCTTGAACCCAATAGCTAATATAAAAGACATGCATTATTACTACATCAGTAAAAGTATTTTTTTAATGCAAGTAGTGTAATTGCCTGAATTTGACCTGGAACAGGGGAACAGTACCCCTGGTACATTGGGACTTTATAAGCAAGTTCACAATATTAAATCAAAAATATTATAAAAATATAAAGTTTATTAATATACAGATAAAGATAAAAACACTGGTGCATACATCACCATAAAATAAATATAACATAGCATGGTAGAAAAATGACCCAAGGAGGGCTGTGTGGTATGGGGTGCAGTTTTTTTCTCATTATGCTCAACGCGTTTAAGGAACAAATATAAATCCCTTCTTTAGGGGCATTTGTAAGAAAAGATCACAGATTTAGAGCACTCTATAACAGAACAGAACATTTGTTATGAACCATGTAACAGATGAAATATGTACCGGGGGGGGGGGGGGGGTACATATGAATTTGAGTGAATAACTTGTATAGCGCTACAAATGCGAACTGAATCGCCTCAAGGCACTTGGCATCCATTTTCCTTCTATTTATCCTTCAGAATAGGTGGGTCTTGAGTTTTTTTCTGAAGGCCTGGTGATCAATTTCCATTCGGATGTTAGTTGGTAATGCGTTCCACAGTCGAGGTCCTTGGACTGCAAATCTTCGTTCTCCTTTGGTCTTGTAACGGGCTTTGGGGATTTGTAGTAGTTTTTGGTTAGTTGATCGAAGAATGCGATTGGGGTTTTGGTATTTTATTTTCTCACCTAAATATTGGGGGGCGCTTCCGTGTACACATTTGTGCGTCAGGCATAGGGCCTTAAATGTGAATCGGTCCTTTACGGCCAGCCAACAGAGGGATCTCAGGGACGTGATTGGTTCCCAGGATTTTTTCCTGTTACCAGTCGTGTCGCCATGTTCTGGACGACTTGGAGATGGGCAATCTGGTATTTTGGGAGTCCGAGGTGATTATTTGCATAATCTAGCCTAGAGTTAATAATTGTCCCTACCACTACTGCTGTGTCTTCTTTCGGGATGAAGGGAACGAGTCTTCGTAGCAGACGTAGCAGATGGTGAGAACCGCTAACTACTGATCCTATTTGTGCATCCATTGTCATGTCAGAGTCAAAAATGACTCCAAGGCTTTTGACTTTGGTGCTTGGGATAATGGTTTGTCCCCAAGATTGGTTGGTGGTGTCCATGTCGTCCTGGCAAGTCTCTTTCGGTTTGCATGGAGTAGAAGGAGTTCTGTTTTTGATCCATTGAGTTTGACTCTCCCTCATCTAGTTGTCTATCTGAGTGAGGCATTGTTCTAATACGGGGTATTGGTCCTTTTTGTTGCTGATACGAAAATAAAGTTGTTCCATACTATAGGAAAGCTGGCAATAAAGAAGGTCTTACTATGGTGGCTGTACTTATCTAATTGAATTTGACCTGGTATCAGCCTTTTGCAAGCCTCAGTACAGCACAGCTCAGACTGGTAGAGTGAAAAGTAGTGCAAGCAGCCAGTCAGTGGTGCTGCAGTGTTGTGTTAAAGTGGTTGTAAACCCACTATTTGGACTTTTACCTACAGGTAAGCCTATAATAAGGCTTACCTGTAGGTAAGGAGAATATCTCCTAAACCTGCACGGTTTAGGAGATATTCCCCCCCGCAATGCGGGCGGCGCATGCGCAGGGGGGAATCCACGGCTGAAGGACCGGCATCCGCCGGACCCTGCCGATTTTAAATCTCCCGCGCGCACGCGCGGGAGTGATGTCATCGCCGCTCCAGCGAATCACAGCGCTGGAGCGGCGATACCCGGAAGACACGCCGGAGCAAGATGACATCCTGCTCGGCGTGGACCAGGTAAGTGGTACACACCTCGTTCCGAGGTAAGTATTTCATAATAGGCTAGTATGCGGTGCATACTAGCCTATTATGCCTTTTGCATTGCAGGTTTGGGGAAAAAAAAAAAAAGTTTATGCGGTTTACAACCGCTTTAACTAAGAGCATGTTGATAGAAGAAAAGAGTGACAGAGAAATGAACTCATCAGTTTGCTGCATCTCCTTCACTGTCAGGCTGAGTCTGGGACAAGAACTAGTTTTATTTTATTTATTTTTACAGTAAAAAAAAAAAATTGTCAGGTCTTCTGCCCTACCAGGCAAAGTTGAGCTGTGTAAATCTCAGAAGTGGCTAAACAAAATACAAATCCTTGATAGATAAAACAACTCCCATATACGGTATAATGTATGTATTTAATCTGTGTATTTAGCTCTTTGCCTGGAGTTCAGATTTATACTGAGACTGCAGCCAAAGCTTGTTTTCTACTTTTGGATATAAAAGGGAAAGATTAGATCCTCTGCCAGTTTCGTATTACTGTCTGTATCTTCACTGAGATAATTACTTACATTCTGCACTGACACAGCAATTAAATATATGTCTACCCAAAATAAGTGGCGGTCCCACCTTCGGCAGCTGGCACTAGAACGGGTGTTGTTTCCCAATTGAAATATCACCCCTCATCTCCTGTTCCAGTAGTGGCTGTCAAAGTTCAGATTTCCCCCACTTTGTGTCTCAGTGACTAAGGTCACCAGGTGGTCCTCCCTAAATTTGAGCTTAGGTGCATCCGGACACAATGCCAAACCTGTCTGAGCGATCCCACCGGGAAGTGGAAAGCCAATCATAGGCACCAAAGGCATTCCCTGCTTATGCAAGGCGTGTGTACATGCCTGGCCTCATCCCTGGTTCTAACTCATACCAAAATTTACCGAAACTAGAGAAAATCATTTTTGGCTGGCTTTTCACTTTAAGGTCCCCATTTGGGCAACTTGGATGGGAAAGGTAAGACAGAACATTAGAGAGGAGGAATCCTTTTGAAAATAAATATATTCATGTTTTCCACAGTTTATACAATTTCCATTTATGAAAGTGCATGTAAGCCTATAAAGAAAACAAAGAGTTAAGGCTCCAGGGAAATGTCAAAACTACTCTTTTAACGGGGCTCCCATGGCATTGCAAAAGTAAAATAATTAGCTTTGCCTAGGGTATCCTTAAAAATACGTTTTACTTACCTTGCCCCTTGCTGCCCCAGCAGGCGTCCCCCTCCACTTCTCTCCAACTGTCTAGGTTGTGGTCAGGTCCTCAGCATCCCCACTTACAATGCAGGACTGCTGGTCCTGCATTGTACATGTGACAGACAGAGCAGTGAGGAGAAGCAGCTCTGAGGGAAGCTGAGTGGGACAAAGGAATAAGGTAAGTAAAACTGCTTTCTATTGGTACCCTAGACAAGACAGACATTTAACCCTTGTAGTACGGGGGGAACCCTACTGCAAGGATTGCTGTGAATTTTTTCTTTTTTTCTCAAAGTTGTTTTTTTGTTAATTGTTATTTGGTTGTTATTTAGTTAGTTAATTGTTATTTTTATAACAATACTATCTCTAAATCTTACTTTAAAATATATACCGGATGTATATTTAATTAATTGACCTAACTGGGTGTTACTTAGTTAGCTAAAGCAATATGTAATATAAACAATAGCTATTTATTTATTTATTAATTATAATTTTTAGAAAACACTGTTTTAACTTTTCCACTTTCTGTCTACAAGCATGTGCTTCAGAGGTGAATGCATGTCTTTAAATATGACGCGCTTCTTGATGGTGACAACAGAACATGTCTTTACATTGATTGTTTGCTCAGCTGCTTATGATCTAAACCAGAAGCAAATGTGGCAGTTCCGCAACACAGGCGAGCAATTAGAAGACAGGGACAAAGGGTTGTCAACCCATCAAAGGAAGTGCCTGAACAAAAATATTAATGGAAGGGTTACCAAGAATTATTTAAATTAAATCTGAAGCTTTAAAATAGTTGAAAATTACTAAACATGATCAGCATCCTATCAGATCTTAGCATTTGGATTTATGAATATATTTACATTTTTGGCACTGCCACAGAGGATGGTGTTTGGACAGGCACCACACCTCAACACTGGGCAAGGGTGTAAGGCCGTATATATCTATGATTGCCTATTCAAAGGACTCAGACAACACTCACACAAAGGCCCTTACTAAAAGATAGTTTTGTTGAGATTTGTTTCTGTCATCTCTTCACATTGACTGTAGTCTACAACCAACTAACATAGGGACCTCCGTAGGACACCTTTGGTTGTTCCCTTGGGGTAGTGCCGGTGAACCTTATTAATGCCATCTTCTGCAGTGATCCTTTGGATTCCTGTCTATACCATAATCTTTAACACTGGACGTTTTATATCTTGATTCTGGATATATATTTGAATATATTCTCCCATTTAATACCCCTTACGAAAGGCTCGAACCTGAAACGCGTCAGCTACCGATGAGATATTTGGACATTGGAGAGTAATACTATATTGACTGTTACTTTATGTACATGAATCCATTCTGTGTTATTGTTTTCTCTCTTTATGAGATCATCACATGTGTGTTTGATCTTTTTTTAATATGTACCAATAAATATGTGATTTTATATATTTTGGTGGTGTCGTTGCCTTTAAAATCCCAGACAGGGGTTCTCTCCGTTCTTTCTATACAATAGGGATGTGGCCACCACTTAGCACCTCCTGACATTGTAAAAAACATCTTCCTATTTTCATTTCTAAAACATTTTTATTTATTTTTTTTAATTACAACCATTGAGAATTACTGTAAAAAGTACTAGTATTAGAAATCAAAGTTATTTCTTTCAAATAATTTTATTTTCAAAAGTAAAAGTACAGAGCAACCAATTGTACATTCACAGAAAAGAACAAAACAGAAGGATCATTCACACAGGACGGAATAGAGGATGTGCCACACCATAAAACCAGAATTAAAGTGAAGGTTCACCCTAAATTACAACTTTGGCTGTCTAAAACCACCAGCCATTGATAGTAATGATTCAGTTTTTTTTTTTTTTTTTTAATTGCCGTACTTACCTTTGTACCCAAGCCTTTTGTGAGCTGTCACTCACTTTTCCCCGCGGGAGTGGGCGTGGATTTCGAATTGCCCCGACCAGCGCTATGTCTCCTGGGAGTGAGTCCTGAGAAACCCAGGATACGCGCTGTGCTGAAATCCCGCGATATCTTGCGGGTCACGTGACTAGTCAAGCGGGGCGTGACCGACGCCGGCCGTTGTGATGGCAACAGTGCAGTGTTGATGGCGACGCTCGCCGTCAACACTGCACATGCGCGGGATAGAGCGGTGAATGCTGGGACGTCAGCATTCACCGCATCCCGGAAGGAACAGCAGCTGGGCTTCACAGTGCCCACAGTAAAGATGGAAACGTCCATCACGGATTTTTTAAAAGATCTTCTTTTCTGGCGATTAGTAAGGGAGCGGGCTAAAAGACTGGGACAGATGAGTGATAACTTTTACAAGGTAAGAGCGGCAGAAGCCATAAAAAAAATAAAAACGAAAACCTGCGGAATCCCCACTTTAAACATTAGGTAAGAACGACAGGGCATCTTAAACACAAAACAGTAAAGTCGTTATAAACCTCAAAGAACCCTGAGCAGTCAAAGAGGTAGCACCCAACCCCCTCCACTCCGACCCAAAACAGTACCCCAGCCCTAAGGGGCCCAAACCCGAAACCGGAGGGAAGCCGCAGAGCCCCCAAGAAATCAAAGTTATATGCACTTGTTTAATAATGGAACAACACTGATGTATGCATAAAAACCTACACTCAACCAGTTTTGAATACAGTGCTGAGGATTTGTATTTGTCCTGGTGACCAATGACCACTGTCATTGGAATGGATAGTGAGTGAAAATCCAAAAATTTGAGCTGCCACAAGTACAGGCATAGAGGGGTAAATTATTTCAGTTGGGATACTTGTTCCTGTGACCGCTGCCTAAAAGGGGATTACCTCACTTTGGAGGGGTAGTTTGTAGAGGGGATATGGGTGGCATGAACACTTTACCAGGTTTACCAAGTAATGTGTACCTTTTAAAATCTCTTGTGTCTGACCAGACAACATGAAAGGTACACTTCAAAACCATTTCTTCGAGATATAAATGAGCAAATGGATTCCTTGTCCATCAGTAGTATGGGTTTCAATTCTTTCAATAGGACAACGTGTTGCAACAATTAGGGATCAATCAGAAATGATTTGGTAGGGACATGGCTTTAGTAATCTGAATTCAGCAAACTGATATCTGGTTGGCATGAGTTATGGCACTTCCTACTTTAGTTTTGCTCTTTACATTTCCTTTTAAGACTTCTGCTTTTTAGGTTTTGGTGGGGAATATTGAAAATAATGATAGATTACGAGCATATTTGTTTTAGCTTTCAGAAATAAAGTATTTGTCACATTAGCGGTCTTCAGCTGTGAAACCTTATGCTGGCCATACACTATACGAAAAATCGTCCGAAATTCGGTCGTTTAGACAGTTCGTCCTTTTTTCTAACAGTTAATAGGCACAAAATCGATAGTCGTTGGGAAGTTTTTGAGCCAAAAAAAACAAAGGGCAAGTTTGTAAATTTTCTGCCAAACAAACGATCAATTGAAAGGTTAATGTGTTTCCCATCTGAACTGTCTGCACTAGGTATAGGTAAAAAAAAAAATATATTTTTTTATTTTATTTATATCCACTGAACGATTTATCGGTCTTTACATGATGGCACTATCATTTGTGCTCACGGCCGAATGTACGTTTTTCGGAAATGGGTTTGGCCGAATTTTCGTATAGTGTATGGCCAGCATTAGACTTCTCTAAAAAATTGCCTCATGACCATTCAGGTCCGCCTGCCAGTTTTTAAGGCGGACCTGAACGGGCGCTGTGTGCTCCTCTATGGAGCCACGGATGTCAGCGGTGACATGCCCGCTGACATCCGACCCGCTCCGATCCACCAAAGTGTGACGGAGGAAAACCCTACTACGGTCCGTCGTCATCCGATCCCCCATAGAGGAGAGCTGCACTCTGACAGGTCGGTCCCTGCACAGTGTGCAGAGACAGACCTGTCATCTGCCTGCTCAGTGGGGATCGACGGAGCGATCCCAGCTGAGCAAAGCGGAGCCCGCACACGGACAGCCCCGTGTGAAAGAGCCCTTAGACTTCTCAGAAAATTGTCTCATGGTCATCAGCTGTGAGGTCTAAGTGTGGCTTCACGCAGTCCTGCTGTGCTTTGAGCAAAGCGGGTTTTGTGCGGGTTAATGCAAGTTTTTCTATAGACTTCTATGATATCCTTCGGTTTCAGAAATCGCACCAAAGATTTAGCATGCAGGAGTTTTGGTGCTCTCTCTGAGGCCTCGTACACACGACCGAACATGTCCGCTGAAACTGGTCCACGGACCAGTTTTCGCGGACATGTTCGGTCGTGTGTAGGGCCGACCAGACAACTTTCCGGCCTAGCGGACAGGTTTCCAGCGGACAAAACTTTCTTAGAAACATGTCCGCTGGAAAGCTGTCCGTCGGACATGTCCGCTGGTCAGTACGACTCATCGGACATGTCCGCTGGCCCGGAATCCCACGCATGCGTCGAAGTGATTCGACGCATGCGTGGAAGCATTGAACTTACTGGTGCGCGCACGTCGTGGCATCATCGTCGCCGCCACGTCACCGCGTATTCTGTCCGTGGAGAATTTGGTCTGATGGTGTGTACACACATCAAACCAAATGATCCCAGCGGACTTGTCCGATGAAAACGGTCCGCGGACCGTTTTCATCGGACATGTCTGGTCGTCTGTACGAGGCCTGAAACAGCACCAAAACTGCAAGACCTCATAGGAGTCTATGGGAAAGCGCAACTAACCCGCACAAAAACTGCAGGTTAGCTGGGCTAAAGCACAGCAGGGCAGTGTGAAGCGTCATTAATCAAGGATTGAATGTAACTGAAGATAAAGGAAATAGAGAGAAAGAGCGAGGGGAAGTTACACAGCAATGACTAAAGGTAGTCCTCCCCCAGTGACCTATGGAAGAGATCTCTGGAATCGATCTGCAGTGAACCTGTGCCCTTTGTGGTTATTTGCATTGTGGAGAAATTCACCTTAATTTTGTGAAGCGCAGAATCTGCCAGCCTTCAATTGTAAATGCACACAACACAGGTGTGTTTAAGCTGGTATTAAAACCAAAACCGTAATATATTGCAGCAAACCAATCATTAGATGTGGTGGCTGCATTTGTTTTCTTATTTTAGATATTGTTCCCTCTGTTTTCACCTGGT
The DNA here is from genome assembly GCF_905171775.1 of Rana temporaria. NCBI lineage: Eukaryota > Metazoa > Chordata > Amphibia > Anura > Ranidae > Rana > Rana temporaria. The sequence continues at coordinate 23,528,803 of NC_053500.1, read as the reverse complement.
GATCTGCCTTGTAACACACCTCCTGTATTAGAGTGCCCCCAATCTGGATGAAGGACAACAGGGAACATAGAAGACAGCAACATTGTCATTCTGGGGGCAGATTAACTAGCAGATTTAAATACACTAACACATTTTTAACTTTGGTAAAGCCAAACTTCAGCTCACAATTTATAAGCAGTTGCAGCAAATATTTTTTTCCTTTTGGAATAAAGGTTTTATCAAAATAAATTAAAGCTGATCATCATAAGCAACCTTGTCAGTGCTGTAACTGATACATCTCTGTAACTGATACATCTTCAAAAGAGTTTGTTCTTTTGAAAAACAGACTTACTGGCCAGATCACCGGATGAAAATTAAAGCGATTCGGAACTGCCTCGCTTTAACAGACAATTGCGCGGTTGTGCGACGTGGCTCCCAAACAAAATTGACGTCCTTTTTTTTCCCATAAATAGAGATGTCTTTTGGTGGTATTTGATCACCTCTGCGGTTTTTATTTTTTGCGCTATAAACAAAAATAGAATGACAGTTTTGAAAAAAATGCAATATTTTTTACTTTTTTCTATAATAAATATCCCCCAAAAATATATAAAAAAAAAACGTTTTCCTCAGTTTAGGCCGATACGTATTCTTCTACCTATTTTTGGTTAAAAAAATCGCAATAAGCGTTTATCGGTTGGTTTGCGCAAAATTTATAGCGTTTACAAAATAGGGGATAGTTTTATTGCATTTTTATTAATTTTTTTTTTTACTACTAATGGCGGCGATGAGCGATTTTTTTTTTTTGTGACTGCGACATTATGGCGGACACTTCGGACAATTTTGGGACCATTGTCATTTTCACAGCAAAAAATGCATTTAAATTGCATTGTTTATTGTGAAAATGACAGTTGCAGTTTGTGAGTTAACCACCGGGGGCGCTGTTGGGGTTATGTGTTCCCTGAAGTGTGTTTACAACTGTAGGGGGGTGTGGCTGTAGGTCTGACGTCATCGATTGTGTCTCCCCTATAAAAGGGATCACACATTCGATGCAGCCGCCACAGTGAAGCACGGGGAAGCCGTGTTTACACACGGCTCTCCCCGTTCTTCAGCTCTGGGGAGCGATCGCGCGGGGGTGGCTAGAAACGAATAGCTGCCCCCTCATCCCGGATCGCTCCCAGACGATTTCCGACCGCCGCATGTACCGGGGGGGGGGGGGGTCCCGATCTGACCCGCGACCCACGTCTAGGCAGGGACGTTTAGGCCATTCTGCCGACGTATATGTATATGCGGCGGTCGTTAAGTGGTTAAGGTAGAACTATACTGCATCTGAGCACCACAAACTAAAAGCGCTATTTATTAATTTTTAATATTCAAAGCAAACTCTCTCATCCAACCATGTCTCCATGCTTAATTTCCTGAGAAATCTCTTTGAAAAATACGCCCTAGCATTTTTTGGCTGTGGCCATGTTTAGTAAGGGCAGATGATTCACATAGAATTAACTTCCTGGAATGCATCTGCCCTTAGCTCAGGCATGCATGCAGGAGGGTGTGCTTGGCTGAGAACGAGTGAAGTTCCGCTTTAAAGCGGAGTTCTACCCTAATTTTGAACTTTGCCCCCCGGCATTGCTGATCGCATTAGCATTAATGTTAGAAATGTTTTTTTTTTTTCAAAGTATATTACCTGTTGGGTCAAAAAAAATCTCAATTTCCATTGTACCCCGCCGCGGCAAGGTACGTCATATCCTGCCACCCATTGGCTCCTGGGATACAAGTGTCATCAATCCCAGGAGTCAATGGGCAAATTGATTTACAGGTTGTCATAACAACGAAGTGGGAACTTTCTCTGTTGCCATCATTGCTATGGCAACCTGCAATACGAGTGCGCCGCGATTTGTACACACTGCGTAGGCGCGAGATCGTGTGGTGCACACTGGCTAGCCAGCTGCACCGTATCCCGGAAGAAACTCTGAGTGGGCTTCAGATGCCCACACTGAAGATGGGAGCTTGCTTGTTACACAGGGTGCAATTAGTACATTGGATAACGAAATAACTGAAAACAATTACATGTACAGCATATGCCAGATTTTATTAGATTATACTGCGACTACAGGAGTTCTTTTGAGAAAAATAGAATGAACTGACTGGAGCTTCGCTTTAAGGTGTAAATCCTAATACCAAACTTCTCTTGTTTGCTCTGTTTTTAGTCTGTTAAATATTCCACTGAAAACATTTTGTTATATCTGTTTTTTTAATGCAAAAACAAAAAAAAACTTTTGATCTTGTCAGAAATTCAGAGCTGTCCTGTGCTATCTGACGGTTTTATCTAAAATAGTCTATTTAGCCTTCCTAGTTCTTATCCTAAAAATACAAGTCAGTTAATCCCCTTGTTTTGGAGATGAAGGCAGTGGGAGTGGTTGAGTTGTTTAGCGAAAGAAAACTAGACAGGGCTGACACCAATGCTGTGTGTTGTCAGCCCACATTAGGAAACTAGAAGCTTAGTTAATTTCTGGCAGATCAACATGCGTTCTTTTGTAGCTGCAGGTATTTTTTGTACTTGCAGGGTCTTTAAAGCAGACTTTCACCCTTCCCACCCATTTTTCACCATTGCACCCCTCCCCAAATATATATTTTTTCATTATACAGGCCTGTGATGTTGTAAGTAAAGAACATGGATGGGTGGATTGCAGCAGGTAGCGCTGGTTTCTCTGCATGTGCAAGCATGTATTTTGAGGATAACCCAGCAAACAAGGCAAGAGGGGATTAAAAAAAGAAAAAAACGTAGGGGGTGCAAAGTTGCTCTTTAAAGGAAAGGGATAATACATGAGGAAGTTGTCATGGACATGCAATAATGTCTGGCAGCTTACCTTCTCCTCATGTGTCCATTAGAGGCCTGACCCTTTTCTGACTGCCTTTTTATGATCTCTCCTTCCTGTATGGCCCCACCCCAGGCCATCCCAGGAAGTATATATTAACTGCTGCACTACAGGTCTGCTTTGCTGTTCAACCGTGTTGTTAGCTTAAGTTCCTGTCTGCAGTGTGCTACGTTTACCTTCCTGTGTACCGTTTTTGTCTCGTCCCTGACTTCTCCTGTTTGCCTGTGACCCTGACCTTTTGCCTGTCCCTCGGTTACCCTTGTCTGCCTGTTGCCCTGACCTCGGCTTACCCATCACTATCGCTTCTCCTGGTTGCTGCTTCCCCTCTCTCCCTGCGGAGCGTGACCTAGGGGATCCCAGGGGTCGCAACCTGGATCCAGCTGCAGCGAAGGCCATCCTCACCACTAGAAGCTCTGGTGAACACAAAACTGGGTCTTATGCCGCGTACACACGATCATTTTTCGGCATGAAAAAAACTTAGTTTTTCAAAAACGTCATTTAAAATGACCGTGTGTGGGCTACACATAGTTTTTCAGGTTCTGAAAAACGACAACATTTTTTTTTTTCCGAACATGCTGCATTTTTTAACGTCGTTTTAAACAATGTCGTTTTTCGGGTTATGTAAAAAATGATCGTGTGTGGGCTAAAACGACGTAAAAAACCTGTGCATGCTCAGAAGCAAGTTATGAGACGGGAGCGCTCGTTCTGGTAAAACTACCGTTCCTAATGGAGTAAGCACATTCATCACGTTGTAACAGACAGAAAAGCGCAAATCGTCTTTTACTAACATGGAATCAGCTAAAGCAGCCCAAAGGCTAATGGAACTTCCCCTTTATAGTGCCGTCGTACGTGTTGTACGTCACCGCGCTTTGCTAGATCATTTTTTAAAAACGATGGTGTGTAGGCAACGTCGTTTTAATGATGAAGTTGGGAAAACGTCGTTTTTTGGACATGCTGAAAAACAAAGTTTTTTTTCATGCTGAAAAATGATCGTGTTTATGCGGCATTAGACTGGGGAATCTTGGGCTCACGCTTCCTCTCTGATTGCAGCAGTCGGCTATAGGGTTCACTACCCTGTGGTGCATCCCTGACCCTAACGGGGTGCACTTGTCACCTGGCCACAGGTGACCTGACAGAAGTTTTCATGTATTACAGAGGTGTACTGCATATATATATATATATATATATGTATATATTTTTTTGTTGCCTCAACATACACTGTTTTTGGCCATCATAGTGGGAGATTTTACCGACTGACAGGGCCCATCCTTCCCTTGTAATGTACTTACATTGAGCACTTTGCTTGAAAAAAATTAAGCCACACATGGTCAACTCAAAAGTAATATGTAAGTGTTAAATCTTAATTTCTATCCCTTTTGCTCCAGAGGTGACGTAAGAGCCATTTTTCTTTGCATTGAAACATTCCTTGTATCATATTACTCACAGGGTGCACTGCATAACTGGCCAGAATTAATAGTTAACATTGTACATGGAACACAGAGAGGGCTTGTTTGCCAGAAATGATCATTTGCCAACCTGGGTGGGTCAGGGAAGGGGGGTATAAAATAGTTTTTCTTTTAGTAGTGTGGATTATTTGTGATAGTTTGCTGCTAGTAGGCACGTGCAATGCTTTGGTACTGCAAGTTCCTTAGCTTGTGTAGCTAGCTGCTTGGCTGGTAATGGAGAGTGAGGGAAACACTGACTGCAGCTGCTCTCTGTAGCTGCCGCCCTGTGGTGCTGAACTGGTTAACAGCTATATCAAGAGGAGGGAGCTGCTGAGCAGGAAGAGTTCAATAGACTGAGAAAGGAAGCACTGCACGATGGAAACTGTAGTCCAGAGGAGAGACTCTACTGTAATCCAGAGCTTTTGAACTGCATTTCCCTGAGGGAGTTTGGCAGGAGGAGGGGAAAGAGCTGCATTTTCTCAGGCTTGTAGAGGACATAGCTTCCTCTTGCCATGAAGGAGCCCAGAGAGTTGTTCAGTGTGTACCATCACTGCTGCATCTTGCGGCCTTAGTGGGATCTGGAGTGATGAGTCCAGATGTGCCAACAGCCAGAGTTACCTGGGTGCAGAGCAGAGAGTGGACTAATCATTGCGTGTGACTGGATAGTGAGCTGGGATATAGCTGGGACCAGTAAACTGGTGCTGCAGGGATTTACTATGCTGCTAAAGACACTGAGCTCTTTAGGAACTGACCATACAGCCATCTAGTAGCCTTATGGGTGTCTGCAGGCGTGATTAGGACTATTCTCATGTGCATCAATAGTACAACTGGGCCCCAACGCTAGCCAGCTGAGGAGTTAGGACCAAAGACTGTCCCTTTGCAGCTGAGCTGAGACCTTCACCTATTGCTTTTGCTAATTGGTACCTCTCAAGGGACATCGCACCATACCATAGCCATTCCTAGAATGCACTCTAGACTAGTTATAGTGTTATTATTCACATTGCAGTTAATGCCTTTATGCACTATTTATTGATGATCTTGCTAATTCATGAGTTTATTTCAGTCTAGTGGTATAGATCTCTATTCTAAGTTACCTTGGCATAGTGATTATACTGTCTAGTGGACTGTGTCTAAACTTGCCTTCTGTGTGCTCATTTATGCTCAAACCCCCATTCATTCTAACCCTTACCAATGCATTAAGGTAATTTACCACTAAACGGCCTTGTGTGCTAATTCACAGTCAAGTTAAAGGTATCTATATTTGTGTTCTTATAAGTGCCTGCAGTGAGTCAAAAGACATTAAAAAACAGGCAGGATTCTGATGGCCAAAAGTATCAGTGGTCCAATCAGATGACATGTATACTGACTCACCCAGGGTAGGGTGGAGTTTCTCTTTAGGACAAAAAACATTAGTCAAAAGATACAGGGGTAAAGAAAAAGAGTCCCCCAAAAAGTAGTCCTTTACTCCAAAACAGGAAGGGAACTAACAGCAGTGTAAACCTAAAAATATCTTTATTTCAAACATATATATAAAAGGCATAAACAATAGGTGATTACACACAATTAAAGATCGCAATATATATTAAATGTGCTCCAGTACCGCAGGATGGTATAATCCAGATAAAGTTCAGTGCACCATAAGTACTACAGTGGGGATCCAAAGTTTGGACACCCCAGGTAAAAATTTGTATTAATGTGCATAACGAAGCCAAGGAAAGATGGAAAAATCTCCAAAAGGCATCAAATTACAGATTAGACATTCTTATAATATGTCAAAAAAAGTTAGATTTTATTTCCATCATTTACACTTTCAAAATTACAGAAAACAAAAAAATGGCGTCTGAAAAAGTTTGGGCACCCCGCAGAGTTAATATCTTGTACTGCCCCCTTTGGCAAGTATCACAGCTTGTAAATGCTTTTTGTAGCCAGCCAAGAGTCTTTCAATTCTTGTTTGAGGTATCTTTGCCCATTCTTCCTTAACCTCCCTGGCGGTATGATTCTTTCAGAAAAAAGGTGCTGAAAGCGGTACCATTATTTGCAAGGAAATTTGGCGTGTTATATTGTAGGTCTGTAATTTTTAGAAATAACTCACTTAAATCTGACCAAACCAGAGTTTAATAGGCATCCCGGGTATGACATTTTTTTAAAAACAAAATTATAAATTATAATATAATAAATAATTATAACAAATAATAATATAATTATAATAAAAATTATTCAATAATGTAATCAAATCAAAATCACAGAAATTTGCTCAGTTGCAGAATTGTTGCTGTCATTTTTTTTTTTTTATGACGAATTTCCCCACAAATCACTACCGCACAATTCTGCAAGTGATTATAATTTATTATCGCTGTTTTTTAGCTGATCTAAAACTATTTTTGACATAAAGGGACACTTTTGGTTGCTATGGACAATCTACAGTTTGCAGGGAGAAAGAAAAGTTTTTATTATATAAAATGACATGCATGACACAGGACAGACCACTAGGGACAAGGGGGGTGTGTTTTTTTACATGCAGTACTGTAATCTATAAGATTACAGTATACTGTATGTAAAGTGTTTGTTTACTTTTTTGAATTTGGCGCCGTTCTCTGTCCCCGTGCGTCGTAACGTCGCAGGGAACGGAGATCGGCGTCACACAGAGGCACTGTGTGAATCGAGCGAGGTCCCGCTCGCTCACACAGCGCGGTGGCAACGCTGGATCCAGGGACAAGGTAAGTAAACACTCCCTGTGGATCTAGCGAGGCAAGCCCGAGTCTGACTCGGGGTTACCGCTCGCAGCAGGAAAATCTAACCCCGAGTCAGACTCGGGAACACCGCCAGGCAGGTTAAAAAAGTCTTCCAGTTCTTTGAGATTTCTGGGCTGTCTGTCACGCACTGCTCTTTTAAGGTCTATCCATAGATTTTCAATTATGTTGAGGTCAGGAGATTGTGAAGGCCATGGCAAAACCTTCAGTTTACGCCTCTTGATGTAATCCCCCGTGGATTTTGAGGTGTGTTTAGGATCATTATCCATTTGTAGAAGCCATCCTCTATTTAACTTCAGCTTTTTCACAGATGGCATCAAGTTACCATCCAAAATTTGCTGACATTTTATTGAATCCATTTTTCCTTCTACTCGTGAAATGTTCCCTGTGCCACTGGCTGCAATACAACCCCAAAGCATGATTGATACACCCCCATGCTTAACAGTTGGACAGAGGTTCTTTTCATTAAATTCTGTGCCCTTATACATGTTTTTAGGGTGAACCTCCGCTTTAAGACAATTGACAACTTACACAAACAGTTAAAAGAACTCGCTCATCAATAGGTTAGTGCCTCTGGTGGTAATCGTCAGCATAGCAGGACACCTTGGTACAAGTGGTGGCTAACCTGTAGAACCAAGAAGACACACCAGGGGGCGCCAGACTAAGTGCAGTAAATGGCAGTTTTAGGTGCATATGAATTAGCAACTCACATGGTACATAAGAAATGTATAGAGAGCAGACGGAAGTAACATCAGGGGGTGGGGCTACATGTTTTGAACCCCTCCAGCCTCTCTCTCAAGCTAAGCTATGGACTTTTTGCTAAACTCATTATATCATCGGTATATACATGACATTCATTGCGTCATATACCCTCTACATGAGACTGGTAAATGGATGGAGACTGCGTGAGAGGTGCATTTCACAGAAATAGTTGCTCTTGCATTATGTGATATGGTAAATTTTCTTCATCTAATTTTATTGAGATTATTCTGTTTATATAGCCAGTGTAGATGCAGGTACCTAGTCCTAAACTACACATTGATCATTAGCTTTCCATTAAACTCTTTGTGCAACCCATTAATATCCAATGGGCCAGATTCAGAAAGAAGTTACGCTGGCGTATCTATTGATACGCCGCGTAACTTCTGGGATGCTCCGGCGTATCTTTTTTCTGTATTCAGAAAACAAGATACGCCGGAATTTTGCTAAGATCCGACTGGCGTAAGTCTCTTACGCCGTCGTACCTTAGTTGCATATGTACGCTGGCCGCTAGGTGGCGCTTCGGTCGATTTAGGCGAGGAATATACGCCGATTCAGAAACATACGTCCGCCCAGCGCATTATTTTTACGTCGTTTACGTTAGGCTTTTTCTGGCGTAAAGTTACCCCTGCTATATGAGGCATATCCTATGTTAAGTATGGACGTCGGGCCAGCGTCGAATTTTCCGTCTATTACGTTGTTTGCGTAAGTCGTTCGCGAATAGGGCTGTGCGTAATTTACGTTCAGGTCGAAAGCATTGGCTTTTTTTGGGTTAATTTGGAGCATGGGCACTGGGTTACGTTCACGGACGGCGCATGCGCCGTTAGTCAAAAACGTCAATTATGTAGGGTCAGCCTTCATTACCATACAACACGCCCACTACATGGATAATTTGAATTCCGCGGGCTTACGCCGGACCACATACGCTACGCCGCCTTAACTTAGGGCGCAGGTTCTTTCTGAATACGGAACCTGCTTCACTAAGTTACGGCGGCGTAGCGTATCTGAGATACGCAACGCCCGCACAAATTTACGCCGGGCTATTTGAATCCGGCCCATAGTCTGTAGAACTAGATAGACATTTATCAACAAGGGGTTAATCTCCTGCTGCTGATCAAAAATCTTGTAGTTTGTTTAGATTTGTAACTTGTTTTTTTATTATAAAAAGAATAATAATCACAATACATAATAGATAAATAATACAAATAATACCACTCAACATACATTTGACGTAATATTATACATCTCCTGTTACCTTATGATCAAAATCAAACATGCGTCCCTTTCAAACCTCTGTCTTCTTCCCACCTGTTATCCCAGGGACATCAAGAACAACAAAACACCTTACCAGAAAAGGGAAAAGAGAAAAAAAAAAAAAAAAAAGAGAAAATTCCCTCACCCCCTTCTCTGTTATTCTTCATGTCTGCCTAGTCACAACCCCTTCAGATCTCCAATCTTCTTATAAAAACTTTTTTCCCCCTTAACCTCTTTAAACCTCTACCCTTGAGTCCAAAAAGGACTTCCAGGAGGTCCACATTCTTAGATGCCTTTCCTGTTTATGTTGTGCTGTCCATACTAATTCTTCTAATTTGCTAATTTCCTTTACTTTACATATCCACATCTCTATAGTTGGTGCCAATGGTGACTTCCACATCTTCGTTATACAAGCCTTTGCAGCGTCTAGGAGGTGGCATATGCTTGTTTCTCTGTATGCTTTCTCTGATATTTGATTCATATGTAAAAGGTAGAATTCTGGGTCATCTGGTATCTCATATTCTGAACAAATCTGGAGAACCCTTTTAATCTCTCGCCAAAAACTCCTTAACATGGGACAATCCCAGAATATATGTAACATCGTCCCTTTACTTCCCTGGCACCTCCAACATTTATCCGATACCTCTGAAAAAATGTGGTTTAACCTTTCAGGTGTCCTGTACCATCTCGCAAAGATTTTATAATTTGTCTCTTGTATCCTTGCGCAGATTGATGTTTCGTGCGCTCGCTTGTATATGCGTTGTCGTTGTTCACTACTAAATGTCTTGTTTAATTCCTGTTCCAATTCTTGTATGCACCTCAGAGGGAAACTCCCCGACTGTGCTAATAGTTCATAACTTATTGAAAGAGTATGTGATAGTATGCCTTTTTCAATACACATTTTTTCGAATCTCATTAGTGGTCTTTCGAAACCCCCTGGATTCGGCAGAGTATTCAGGAAGTGGACCATCTGAAGTGCATTCCAAAATTTTAAACAGAATACGTTCTCTTGTTCCATCAGGTCAGCTATTGTCACCCATCTTCCCAATCGGATATAGTTAGCTACCTGTATACAGTCTCTGTCCCTTAAGTGCCGAAAAGCACCATCTTCATATCCCAATGGGAAGAGGGGATTGCCTATCACCGGATACAATGGAGAGATCCCAGGGTCAATACCAATCATAGGGAGTGCTATTGCACAAATCTTCACCGTATTTCCCAGTATCGGGTTCTTATTTATTTCTTTAGGTAGTGAGGCAAACCACCATGGTGCTCTTTCTAATGGTATCTTAGATTGGGACTGTTCAATTTGTACCCATAACTTGATGTCTGAGTGCCTGTTCCAATCTATTAACCTATTCAAATGTACGGCGTAGTAATATTTCCGTATATCTGGCACCCCTAGTCCTCCCTGTTGCTTAGTAAGCATTAGTTGTTTCCTTTGTATCCGGGGATTTTTGTGTGCCCAAATAAACTCAAAAATCACTCTCTGACATTGTCTGAAATACTTCACTGGGATGCGTATTGGTAAAGTTTGTAATAAATAGAGAATTTTCGGAAGTATGTTCATCTTAATGATATTACATCGGCCCAACCAGGTATGAAACCCCTGATTCCAAAATCTTGTAGTTTACATTTTAGCAAAGTCGTTCTTTAAATCTTCTGTTGAGGGTGAAGCTGCTTTTCTGTTTTATAAGCTGTATAAACAGTATAAACTTTGGAGTACACAGGAGTTACAGTTTATCATATGATGTAATCAAAGTGACTTCATATTATATTTAACCTTTAGAAAGTATGCAAAGAAAAATGTGGTAGTGCAGTTGTCTGCCAGTAGGTGGTGCTGTAATACTCACATTTGTCCTAAATCAGAGACGTCTGTAGAGATTTTAGGGACAGCGTATTATTATAACATTCAAAATCACTTAGCTGTGAATGGGGGCTCTTGTGCATGGGGGATGTGTGGGGATTACATTCTTATTACCTACAGGAATACACTAAATTAGAATTGGAACTATATTGATTATTATTACATGTTGTGTTGGTTTATATATACTTCCTTATTTGTTTGGCCATTAACCACTTCAGCCCCGGAAGATTTGGCTGCTCAATGACTGGGCCAGTTTTTGTGATTTGGCACTGCGTCACTTTAACTGACAATTGCACGGTCGTGTGACGCTGCACCTAAACAAAATTAACATTCTTTTTTTCCCACAAATAGAGCTTTCTTTTGGGGGTATTTGGTCATTTTTTGCACTATAAACAAAAGAACCATGACAATTTTGAAAAAAACTCTACTGATACTCCGGCGTATTTTCAAATTTGCCGCGTCGTATCTTTAGTTTGAATCCTCAAACCAAGATACGACGGCTTTTGGCTTCGATCCGACAGGCGTACGGCTTCGTACGCCTTCGGATCGTAGGTGTAATTCTTCTGCGCCCGCTTGGTGGAGTTTGCATCGTTTTTCCGAGTCGGGTATGCAAATTAGCTGTTGACGGCGATTCACGAAGGTACGCGCTTTCGTTGCATTCTCTTACGTCGTTGCTAGTCGGCTTTTCCCGGCGTAAAGTTACAGCTGCTATTTCGTGACTTATATTTAGACTGCCCATGTTAAAGTATGGTCGTCATTCCCGCGTCGAATTTTAAATTTGTATTTTTTTTGCGTAAGTCGTCCGTGAAGAGGAAAGGACGTAACGCATGTCGCCGTTCAAAAGATTACGTCGGTGCAACGTCATTTTGCGCAAAGCACGGCGGGAAATTTCAAAACGGAGCATGCGCAGTACGTTCGGCGTGGGAACGCGCCTAATTTAAATGACACACGCCCCATTTGAATTAGGCGGGCTTGCGCCGGACGGCTTTACGCTACGCCGTAAGTTTACAGGCAAGTGCTTTGTGAATCAGGCACTTGCGCTTTAAACTTGCGGCGGTGTAACGTAAAGGACATACGTTACGCCGCCGGAATTGTATGTGAATCTGGCCCTCTATCTTTTACTTTTTGCTATAATAAATATCCCAAGTTTTCCTCAGTTTAGGTCGATATGTATTCTTCTACATATTTTTGTTAAAAAAAAAAGGACGTCATTGGTTTCTCAGTGAGCGTAACTTACGTCCAGCTCTTTTGTGAATCGACTTACGCAAACGGCGTAAAATTTCAAAATTCGACGCGGGAACGACGGACATACTTAACATTGGCTGCGCCTCATAGACCCAGGGGTAACTATACGCCGGAAAAAGCCGAACGCAAACGACGTAAAAAATAAAACGCATTTTTTTGCGGTCGTTCGTTTCGGAATCGGCGTAACACCTAATTTGCATAATTGTCGCGTAAAAGATAGGGAAGCGCCACCTAGCGGCCCGCCTGGAATTGCAGCCTAAGATCCGACGGTGTAACACAGTTACACCTGTCGGATCTTAGGGATATCTATGCGTAACTGATTCTATGAATCAGGCGCATAGATACGATTGGCAGAACTCAGAGATACGACGGTGTATCAGGAGATACACCGTCGTATCTCTTTGTGAATCCGACCCACTGTGTGTGTAAAGGCAGATGTCCTAATACTTTTGATAATAGAGTATGTAAACAGGCCTTGCATACCTCCCAACTTTTGAGATGGTAACGAGGGACACCAGTTGGTAAAAGTTTGTAGGCATAGGACACGCCCCCTTAAAAGGAGAATTGCACTCAAAAAAATGATTAGTTAAACCCACAAGTGCTTCTTTACCACTACTATTCTTATATACTGGGCCAGATTCTCAGAAGAGTTACGCCGGTGTATCTACTGATACACCAGCGTAATTCGAATTTCCCGCCGGCGTATCATTATTTTGTATTCACAAAACAAGATACGCCGGAATTAGGCTAGGATCCGGCTGGTGTAAATCACTTACACCGTCGGATCCTAAATGCAATACAACGGCGACCGCTAGGTGGCGTTTACGTTCAGGTCTCATTTGTTTATGCAAATGAGCCTGATACGCTGATTCTCAAACGAATTTGCGTCGCGTAGCCGTCACTTACGTCGTTTGCGTAAAGCGTAAGGTTACCCCTGCTATATGAGGGGTAACCTTACGCCAGTCCGCCGTATGCCATGTTAAGTATGGCGTCGGGTCCGCGTCGTCTTTTCCCGTCGGGTACGTCGTTTTCCTAAGTCGTTCTTGAATACGACTTTACGTCAATGACACGTCGGCGTCATTGACGTTTTCCGTCGAGAACTGGAGCATGCGCACTGGGCTATTTTAAGCCCGTTGCATGCGCAGTTCGATCGGCACGGGGGCGCGCTTAATTTAAATACAAGCCGCCCCCTTTGAATTACGCGGGGATACGCCGGGCCTTTTACACTGCGCCGCCGCAAACTACAGAGCAAGTGCTTGAGGAATACGGCACTTGCTCCAGTAAGTTGTGGCGGCGTAGTGTAAATGGCTTACGCTACGCCCGCCGCAAAAGTACGAGAATCTGGCCCACTGTCTTTTGAAATTTACAGATTGAGAAATCTAGAAATTGGATGAGAGGTTTAGCACTGTTAAACACTTTTTTTTAGAAAGTTCTGCCTTTTATAATAACTGTTAGATCGATGGAAATATCAGACTGGTTCTGGCCCCAGATTCTGGAACAAAATGTGCTTCATAAAAAATAAAAAGAACAGTTTACTTATAAAATGGTGTTGAAAACAAGTGCAAAATATCATCATAGGGGGTCAGATCTTGAATACTGTCCAGAGCCCCAAATTTGTCTAAAAACAGCCCTGAAATTGTTATTACAGGTAGTAAGTATCCACATTTGGCACCTTCTTGCAGTTATAAATATATCAAGCTTTGCTATTATTAGCTTGAGGTTATGAAAAGAATACTATTATTTAGATAACCAGACTAAACAGACATTTTTAATAACTTGGTTACAGAACTTTGGAACAGAAATTAAACTGTTTACAGTGACATGATTCTCTTTTGGCACGTTTAAAACAGAAGAAATGTTTCATCGCTGTCTCGGAAATCAATATTTCTTCCTCAGTCAGTGCTGCATTGTCCGTCAGGGTGGCGTGATGTATAGTGTTTGCGTCAACATCATATCCGCTGTTTTATGTCATTATAATGAAGGAAAGATTAAAGTAACATAATGTCAGACTGTGAGCTCCTGTGCTTTCCTTTTATTATATATTGAGGCCCGGATTCTCAAACGAGTTACGCCGGCGTATCTCCAGATACGCCGTAGTATCTCTGAGTCCGAGCCGTCGTATCTATGCGCCTGATTCTTAGAATCAGTTAAGCATAGATTTGTATTAGATCCGACCGGCGTAAGTCTCTTACGCCATCGGATCTCAACTGCATATTTACGCTGGCCGCTAGGGGCGTGTGCGCTGATTTACGCATAGAAATATGTAAATCAGCTAGATACGCAAATTCACGAACTTACGCTCGGCCAACGCAGTACAGGTACGCCGTTTACGTTAGGCTTTTCCCGGCGTGAAGTTGCCCCTGCTATACGAGGCGTAGATGCGGCGTACCAATGTTAAGTATGGACGTCGTTCCCGCGTCGAATTTTGAAAATTTTACGTCGTTTGCGTAAGTCGTTCGCGAATAGGGCTGGGCGTCATTTACGTTCACGTCGAAAGCATCGGCTTCTTGCGGGTTAATTTGGAGCATGCGCACTGGGATACTTTCACGGACGATGCATGCGCCGTTCGTAAAAAGCGTAATTTACTTGGGGTCACATAAAATTTACATAACACACACCCACATCTACCACATTTGAATTAGGTGGGCTTACGCCGGCCTATTTACGCTACGCCGCCGCAACTTTCGTTTAAGAATACGGCACTTGCCTGTAAAAGTTGCGGAGGCGTAACGTAAATAGGATACGTTACGCCCGCACAAAGATACGCCATTTACGTGAAACCGGGCCTCAGAACTTTAGCAGTACTACACAGCATTTTCACCTTGTTCTCCGCAGCTGAGGATAAAGCCTCGTACACACGCTCGGTTTTCTCGGCAAGTAAACCCAGCGTGTGTAAGAGGCGTTCAGGTTTCTCGTCAAGAAAACTGCCCAGAATCTAGATGTGTTTTCCTGCCGAGAAACCCGAGCGTGTGTATACTTACTTCTCCATGGAAACCCGCGCTTGCTCGAAATGACTTTGACGCATGCGTGGTAGCTTCCTAGGCATAGGTAGGGTGCAGCAAGATGACCGCGACGGCATCGAATGTGACGAGCTCATGCTCGTCGTACACGATGACGTCACCGCGTTCTTGAGTGTCTGTACTCAAACAACGATTCTGGCCCGTGTGTACAGGGCTTAAGGCTGAACTCCAGCCTTCCCTTCCGTCTTGCACATTTATATAGGCTTCTCTCCTTTACTGAAAGTGCTTACTCTGATTTCACGGCACACTGTAACCTTCACTCAGTGTGCATTAGAAGCTGCAGCAAGTCAAATAGAACCTGTAGCTGTTCCTGGATGGAGGGCTTCCAGCATCTTTAATCTCCTTCCTCTCTAACTTGGCTGTCCCTGGCCCTACCCTTTTCATTTATTGGATTTCATTTTTTTTTGTTGTAAACCCTAGTTTTTATTTTTTTACATAAAAAGAACAAACATGCCTTCACTTACCTGCTCTGAGCAGTTGTTTTGCACAAATCAGCCATGATCCTCTTCTTCTGGGGTCCAACGCTGGTACTCCAGGCCCCTCTTCATCGGGTACCCCCAGGGAAAGCCTCTTTCCCGAGTTCCGCTGCTGCGTCCATTGACACCGCACCCGTGTTATTGGATTCGATTGACAGCCCTGGGAGCCAATGGCTCCTGCTGCAATCAATCTGTCCAATGAGGAGAGAGACAGCGGCTGGAGCTGTTGTGCTCATGCACTTTGTGTTGGTCTATCACATAAAATCCCAATAAAATACATTTACATTTTTGGGTGTAACATGACAAAATGTGGAAAATTTCAAGGGGTATGAATACTTTTTCAAGGCACTGTAGGTTTTGGTTACTTTGTAAGTATTATAGCAAACAAATTCTTTGCGGTATATATTCAAACCAATTGGCAACTAGGACATTTTTCAGTAGAATCTGTTGAAAATGTTATGAAACCGAATGAATATTATAAGATTTATGTACTGATCTTGGATTGTTGATCCAATCACAATGTAAAAAAATTGGGATAAAAAAATTGATATGTGTTTGACCTCTATTAGGTAGATTCGGGTACAGACGCCTAACTTTGCGGCGGCGTAGCTTAAGGAATTTAAGCTACGCCGCCGTAAGTTAGCGAGGCAAGTACATGATTCACAATGTACTTGCCTCCTAAGTTACGTCGGCGTAGCCTGAATTGGCGGGCGCAAGGGCGCCTAATTCAAATGTATTGGATGGGGGGCGTGTTTCATGGTAATGAGGCTTGACCTCACGTTTTTGAATTTTTTTTTAACTGCGCATGCGCCGGACGACTACATTTTCCCAGTGTGCATTGCGGCTAAGTATGCCGCACGGGCCTATTGATTTTGACGTGGACGTAAACGACGTGAATCCCGATTCACGGACGACTTACGCAAACGACGTAAAAATTTCGACGCGGGAACGGCGGCCATACTTGACATTACTATTCCACTAGAGCCTAGCTCTAACTTTACGCGGCCTATCTCTTACGTACTGTATCTCTTACGTAAAAGTACTGCGTCGGCCGAGCGTACGTTAGTGAATCGGCGTATCTCCTCATTTACATATTCTACGTCGACCACAATGGAAGCGCCACCTAGCGGCCATCCAAAATATTGCAATCTAAGATAGGACGGCGCAAGCCGTCGTATCTTAGATATGTTTAAGCGTATCTCTGTTTGAGCATATACGCTTAAACATAAGTCGGCGTAGATTATCTACTGATAAGGTGGCCTAACTCTTTCTGAATCTACCTCAGTAAGTTTTATCCTCTGCAAAGGTCTCCAGCCACTAAGGTAACTTAGGGACTGAACCCCAAAAACATATTTTTTGGCAAACCTTCACGGTCCACCATGAAAAAAATAATAATCATGCCTTGTCCATTTTGGCAGTTACTAGTATGCAAAACTAGGGGAATCCTGATAACAATTTATTATTAAGAGTCCGATTTCAAACAAGCTTTACTGAAAAGTGACATTTCCCTTCAGCGTGGCTACTGACTGGTTGAATGGCATGTTCGCCTATTATATCTGGGGCATGCCTGAAGAATGTGAGAACCATTATTAGCAAATTGTGATCATGTTACATCATAATTTAAAAATGTTATCCAGTCTCTGACTTGACAGATAATTGTGGCCTTGACTTTGCACTTTTGAATTCAGTCAGCAGGATGTAGATCAGCGGTGAACACTTGATAGATTTCCAGGGCCTTACATGCAGCACTCGGCTCCAGTGATAGAATCCATATTACAGTTTTACCCTACATTCACGCCTATGTGTTTTTTAGTGTGTTTTGCAGCCTACAGAAACGCACTGCAGTCCATTTAACAATAGAATTGCATCAGAAATGCAAGCGTTGTGTTTGTGATGCAATTTTTGATGTGTTTAGCATTTTTCCATTTTTCCCCTTAAAGCGGTTGTAAACCCGCATTTGTTTTTTTTTACACCTGAAAAGTAAAAGCCATAATGATCTAGTATGCACCTTAAAACGAGGTGTAGCGAACTTACCTGGTCCACGCCGAGCGAGATGTCATCTTGCTCCGGCGTGTCTTCCGGGTATCGCCGCTCCAGCACTGTGATTGGCTGGAGCGCCGATGTCGTCACTCCCGGGAGATTTCTTTAGCTGAGGATCCCCCCTGCGCATGTGCCGCTGCAATCATAAATAATAAAAAAATCGCAATAAGCGTTTATCGATTGGTTTGCGCAAAATTTATAGCGTTTACAAAATAGGGGATATTTTTATTGCATTTTTCTGAAAAAAAAAATTTTTTACTACTAATGGCGGCGATCAGCGATTATTTTCGTGACTGCGACATTATGGCGGACAATTTTGACACATTTTTGGGACCATTGTCATTTTCACAGCAAAAAATGCATTTAAATTGCATTCTTTATTGTGAAAATGACAGTTGCAGTTTGGGAGTTAACCACAGGGGGCGCTGAAGGAGTTAGGCTTCACCTTGTGTGTGTTTACAACTGTAGGGGGGTGTGGCTGTAGGTCTGACGTCATCGATTGTGTCTCCCTATAAAAGGGATCACTCGATCGATGCAGCCGCCACAGTGAAGCACGGGGAAGCCGTGTTTACATACGGCTCTCCCCGTTCTTCAGCTCTGGGGAGCGACCGCGAGGGGGCGCCGTCTTCCCGGATCGCTCCCCGTGGGTTTCCGACCGCCGCATGTTACGGGGGGGGGGTCCAGATCGGACCCCGACCCGCGTAAAGGCAGGGACGTACATGTACGCCCATATGCCTGTACGTGCCATTCTGTGGACGTACATATACATGCGGCGGTCGGCAACCGGTTAAATGACGTTTTTAAAAATGTCGTGTTTTTTTTCATCACAAAAAACGACCGTGTGTACGCGGCATCAGGGTTTTGCAGGTGTCTGAAAATGCATAAAAACCTGTTTTCTTCACTTAACATGTGATAGAGGTAGGCCAGCGATGTGGTGAGGGTTTGCCCTCTGCCTAAATATTTATTCATAAAATTGTCCCACTGGTCCATCTTAGAAAGTTGGGAGGTTTTTGTAGTTATCAGACATTTTCTCTGTAATTATACGACTCCTCTGTGACATGAAACAGAATTAACTATTAACATCCTGGCTGCGTCTTACAGGACTGCTTGTCTTCGTGGCACAGTGATGCAGCGTTTGTGGATGTACAGTGAGGGAGCGTTTATGTAGTCTGCCGTCCTCTGCATGTAAGGACGCTGTTATGTTGGGGAAAGTGGACTGCTTGTTCCTTTTCAAAGCAGTTACGTGCTGCCCACCCTCTTCTGAGTAGCTTTTGTGCAGTGCTACATAGTATCGCGGCGTGACTCACTGCACTCTTAAGAATGAGTCTTTATTGAGAAGCTGTAAGCTCTCCAAGCTTGTGAATCACTTACGGGAAGACTGTCTATTACCTGTAGACAAATAGTCATTGAGACAATCCATAGAAGAGGCAGAGAAAGACACAGGCCTTTGATTGCCTTGTTCTGCATGAAAACTCAAAGAATTTTATAGCAAGGCTATGGAGAACACTTGTATGTAAACATACTGTATGTAGGCAAGAGAGGATCATGTGAGTCAGACTTTCTTACTATAATCTTATAACATAGATTGGTCCTAATTAAAGTGGTTTCCACTTTCAATTAGGAGGTACAAAACCCACTGGCATTGCTACAACTCTGGCGGGGATTTAGTTCATGATTGGCTGTTTGAGCAAGGCAGCTGCCTGCTTCAAAGTTTTCAATGCCCAGTTCTTAAAACTGAACTTTACCCATAACAATTTAATAAAAAATACTGGGCCAGATTCTCGTAGAATTACGTTGCTCCACGGCAGCGTAGCGTATGTGATTTACGTTACACCGCAGCAGGTTTACAGCGTAAGTGCCTGATTCTCAGAACTCTTACCTGTAAACTTGCGGCGGTGTAACGTAAATTCGACCGGCGCAAGTCCGCCTAATTCAAATGGGGCGGGCACCATTTAAATTAGGCGCGTTCCCGCGCCGAACGTACTGCGCATGCTCCGTCGGGTAAATTACCCGACCTGCATTGCGCTAAATGACGTCGCGCGGACGTCATTTGTTGAGACGTGAACGTAAATGGCGTCCAGCGCCATTCATGGACGACTTACGCAAACTACGTTGTTTTTTAAATTTCGACGCGGGAACGACGGCCATATTTAACATGGCTTAGGACAACTAGGGCTCAGCCCTAATTTTACGTGGCGTAACTCAACGGAAACAACGTAAAGTTAGATCGACGGGCAGCGCGGATGTTCGGGGATCGCCGTAACTATTAATTTGCATATTCTACGCCGACCGCAATGGCCTCGCCACCTAGCGGCCGGCCTAGAATTGCATCCTTAAGATCCGACAGTGTAATTCAATTACACCTGTCAGATCTTAGGGCTAGCTATGCGTAACTGATTCTATGAATCAGTCGCATAGTTAGGATGGCCCTAACACAGAGATACGACGGCGTATCAGGAGATACGCCGTCGTATCTCTTTTGTGAATCTGGCCCAATGTTCTTTAGCAAGGAACATGTATTCCACATGAATAAGTGTGCTACCGAAATTGATGTGTGCTGTAAATTCCCTCCAGCATTATTCCTGTTTCTTCTTGCCGCAGGCTGCCATTTTGCCAAAGCCCAGAGCCCCTGAGCAGCAGAATATCTTTAGACTGTCAGAAGATCGGCCTCTATAAATTTGGCACAGTGCCTAAAAATGGAGAGCAACTGAGCATGTGCAGAGCAGGGTGAGAGCTTGGTTTGAGAGCGTTTTGCAAGACAAGCAAAAAATAAAAAAAATAAAAAAATTGAATTGATATACAAGCGATGTCTTGATATAACAGTATTGTCATGTCACAACTGAGTATAAAAAAGAAGAGAGGCGCCTCTAAGTGTAGCAATATGGTTATATTTAATGAAGGTACAACATTTATAAACTCACATGGTTGATGATTATAATGGGCACATCTAGGTATGCAGGCATCCGGGGTAAAGCTGTCCACATAGACCAGTGGTTCTCAACCTTTTTTTTCAGGCGACGGGCGTACGGCGTCTATGAGATGTGAACCATCTCCATAGACAGCAATGGGAATTTCCCCCTCTAGCGGCACAAGCGTCCAGCGTCGGGCGTTTTGTCGCCTAGATGTGAATGGAGACTAAATGACAGGACGTCATATGACGTCCTGCCGGAACAATAGAGCATTCCGCCCGCCGTCATTTGACGGCGGGCGGGTGTTAAAGTGGAACTAAACCTCGGTTTAACTGTCACCAAAAAACATATTCAAGGCATGCTGTGAATGATAACTGTCACAGTGCTTTCAACTGAACTGTCAAGTCATGAAATGGCTGGTGTCATAACTGATCACATGTGCAAGCACCATGGCAATTGCAGATCAAATATAGAAGCTAAGATGGCAGCTTTGTTGGCTGTAAATAATTGGAAGGCTTAATTCTGCTTTAAACCCATATTAAAAGCCTCAAGCTTATCGTCAGGTATATGACCAACACAAGCAGGGCCGCTGTTAGGAATCATGGGGCCCCATACAGCCTACCTAAAGAGAGGGGGAGAAACCTGGGTGAGAGACACGGAGGGCATTGTTCTTCACCGATCCTCCTGCTGTTCCCGGGCCCCTCTGTGTGCCAGGGCCCCCTACAGGAGGGCTGGTGGTCCCCCCCCTATCAGCAGCCCTGCCTCTATGAGGTGTACGCAATGTTAGGTATGGACGTCAGGACAGCGTCGAATTTTCAGTCGTTTGCGTAAATCGTTCGCGAATAGGGCTTTTACGTAAGTTACGTTCACGTCGAAAGCATTGACTATTTGCAACGTGATTTTGCGCATGCGCACTGGGATACGTCCACGGACGGCACATGCGCCGTTCGTAAAAAGAATCAATTACATGGGGTCATACCAGATTACCATACAACACTCCCACTCCAAGCCTACTTTGAATTACGCGGGCTTACGCCGGCCCGCATATGGGAGCAAGTTTTTTGTGGATAACCTAGGAGCCACTCTGATTTATGGCAGCGTAGGGCATATGAGATGCGCTACGCCCGCCTAAATATACGCCCGCTTTTGTGGATCTGGCCCTTTATAACTACTTTGCCTCCCAGACCACAGAACACAACAATCCTGCAGTAAGATACTGGATCAGGATAATCTGACTTCCATGTTTCGGCCTACGTTGGCTTTACTTTTTCTCTGTTTCAGGCCTTGTCTGTGGTATGATGCAAAACAAGACAGACTGTCACATGAAGCCTGGAGCTCGTTGGACTGTTCAGTTTCAATTTCCGGAGTGTTCTGACGGGGGAGCCTGAGTGCTGACCGGAGTGTTCTGACAGGGGAGCCTGAGTGCTGACCGGAGTGTTCTGACGGGGGAGCCTGAGTGCTGACCGGAGTGTTCTGACGGGGGAGCCTGAGTGCTGACCGGAGTGTTCTGACAGGGGAGCCTGAGTGCTGACCGGAGTGTTCTGACGGGGGAGCCTTAGTGCTGACCGGAGTGTTCTGACGGGGGAGCCTGAGTGCTGACCGGAGTGTTCTGACAGGGGAGCCTGAGTGCTGACCGGAGTGTTCTGACGGGGGAGCCTGAGTGCTGACCGGAGTGTTCTGACAGGGGAGCCTGAGTGCTGACCGGAGTGTTCTGACGGGGGAGCCTGAGTGCTGACCGGAGTGTTCTGACAGGGGAGCCTGAGTGCTGACCGGAGTGTTCTGACGGGGGAGCCTTAGTGCTGACCGGAGTGTTCTGACAGGGGAGCCTGAGTGCTGACCGGAGTGTTCTGACGGGGGAGCCTTAGTGCTGACCGGAGTGTTCTGACGGGGGGAGCCTGAGTGCTGACCGGAGTGTTCTGACGGGGGAGCCTTAGTGCTGACCGGAGTGTTCTGACGGGGGGAGCCTGAGTGCTGACCGGAGTGTTCTGACGGGGGAGCCTGAGTGCTGACCGGAGTGTTCTGACGGGGGAGCCTTAGTGCTGACCGGAGTGTTCTGACGGGGGAGCCTGAGTGCTGACCGGAGTGTTCTGACGGGGGAGCCTGAGTGCTGACCGGAGTGTTCTGACGGGGGAGCCTGAGTGCTGACCGGAGTGTTCTGACGGGGGAGCCTGAGTGCTGACCGGAGTGTTCTGACGGGGGAGCCTGAGTGCTGACCGGAGTGTTCTGACGGGGCAGCCTGAGTGCTGACCGTAGTGTTCTGACGGGGCAGCCTGAGTGCTGACCGGAGTGTTCTGACGGGGGAGCCATCCCCCTGTCAGAACACAATAGAATAAGCAGGGGAGATCGCTGTACTAACATCAGACAGTTTTTTTTTCCGTTCAGTTCACTGGGTTGAACAAAAAAAATACTAGTTGGTACCAGGCTTTAGACCTGTGAGGTCTTTCCACAACTTCAGACCTGGATATTGTTAGTAAGATAAAGAGTCAATGGGCAGCCCTGTTCTCCCTCATGTTGCGATATTGCCATACACTAGAGTGTAGGGTGATGTCATTGCTTGGGCTGTGCTGCTGGACAGGTAATGCCAACTTGGCGGTGCCTACAGCTAGGGCTTTCTGTGGACTGGCCCAGAGACAACAGTATTGTATTTATTTATTCCTAGCCATAACAACACTAGTTTGGTATGAAGCACTGTTTGTTTAAGTAGGTCAGTTATTGCGGGAGTGGTTTAGGTATTTAATAGAACGTCCTATTTATAGCAATTGGCTTGTCTGGATGTTACCTGTGTTTTATTAGTGAGCAGTTGGGACCAACCTGCAATGTCACAATGAATATACGGCATATTGATTATTAGACATCAGGGGCCTGCCTGGACCTGCAATGTGGAGAAAGCTGCAGACAGTCACACTGTTTATAAATATTTAACTCCTTACCTGCTATAGTGTTGTACAGGTTACCTCGGACATTATTTCTTCATTTTACGTTCCAGCATGCTACAGTTCTCCAAATTGAACGTCAGATACTACATTTCCCAACATGACCTGGGTTTTTTTTTTTTTTTTTTAATAAAGCAAGACACTTTCTTTAAAACTCGCATTCTGAATGGGCTACGATGACTTAGAAAATAGTTTTACCCCGTCGGATGGGAGTACAGCTCTTGTCAAATGCTTTCTCGTGGCACCTCTCTGGCTGCAAATTCACAAGCAGATACATACCAGTCCCATAAATATTTATAAAATGTGCTCCTGGGCCACTCACAATACAGAGGTACACACTGCAGAAATAACATAACGTATGTATTATTTTCTGGTGCAAAAAGTAGGGCTATTGAGGACTGATCCCTTCATTTGTACTACATCTATCTATCTATCTGTTGGTTAGTGTGTATGAAGGTGCCAGCTTCAAGGCTACGGCTTGCTTTCCTAACAAGCGTTGTATAAATAACTGTCGCTTAGCTCAGTCCTGATTGTACTATGTGTCCAGTACAGATAAATAGCCCGGCCAGTCTAAACACTGAGCATAGTTTAAAAACAACTTTCATACAGACCAAATACTTACATATCCTTAGACCTCTTACACAACATGAGGGTCCTAAGTGTATAGTAAATGATAGAAGTCCAGCTCCTACTTGCCTGACAGTACTTGAGGTGAGGTTATGCATAACCCCATGTTTTATATGTGGCTGAGAATTTACAAGTAGCATTAACCACTTGAGCCCCGGACCTTTAGGCAGCTAAATGCCCAGGCCAGGTTTTGCGATTCGGCACTGCGTCGCTTTAACAGACAATTGCGCGGTCGTGCGACGTGGCTCCCAAACAAAATTGGCGTCCTTTTTTCCCCACAAATAGAGCTTTCTTTTGGTGGTATTTGATCACCTCTGCGGTTTTTATTTTTTGCGCTATAAACAAAAATAGAGCGACGATTTTGAAAAAAATGCAATATTTTTTACTTTTTGCTATAATAAATATCCCCCAAAAACATATACAATTTTTTTTTTCCTCAGTTTAGGCCGATACGTATTCTTCTACCTATTTTTGGTCAAAAAAATCGCAATAAGTGTTTATCGATTGGTTTGCGCAAAATGTATAGCGTTTACAAAATAGGGGATAGTTTTATTGCATTTTTATTCATTTTTTTTTTTTTACTACTATTGGCGGCGATCAGCGTTTTTTTCCGTGACTGCGACATTATGGCGGACACTTCGGACAATTTTGACACATTTTTGGGACCATTGTCATTTTCACAGCAAAAAATGCATTTAAATTGCATTGTTTATTGTGAAAATGACAGTTGCAGTTTGGGAGTTAACCACAGGGGGCGCTGAAGGAGTTAGGGTTCACCTAGTGTGTGTTTACAACTGTAAGGGGGTGTGGCTGTAGGACTGACATCATCGATCGAGTCTCCCTATAAAAGGGATCACTCGATCGATGCAGCCGCCACAGTGAAGCACGGGGAAGCCGCGTTTACATACGGCTCTCCCCGTTCTTCAGCTCCAGCGCCGTCGTCCCGGATCGCTCCCCGCGGGTTACCGACCGCCGCATGTAGCAGGGGGGGGGGGGTCCCGATCGGACATTCAGAATATGCCTGTACGTGCCATTCTGTGGACGTACATATACATGCGGCGGTCGGCAACCGGTTAAAGAGGCGTTCCGGGTTCCCACGAAAAAATGTTAAGTCAGCTGCTACAAATACTGTTGCTGCTGACTTTTAATATTTGGACACTTTCCTGTCCAGGGTTCCTGCGATGTCGGCACCCCAGCTGATTTTCGGATTGGCTCTCAGGTGCTGCTGCCGCCATGCGTAGTAAGGGAACCCGGCATGAAAGCCTTTGGTTTCCTACTGCACATGTGCAAATCGTGCTGCACTTTCTAATTGGCCTGGTGGTGGAGGAAGGAGGTGGGGGGCCAAATTTCTGAGGGATAGCACTGCAGTGCCGTCTCCCGGAAGTGGTGACAGGTACCTGTCAAAAACAGGTACCTGTTCCCTCCTTCCCCTGAAAGGTGCCAAATGTGGCACCAGGGGGGGGGGAGTCAATCCACGTTTGGGTGGAACTCCGCTTCTAAAGAAACATATAGTACATGCATTACAGGGAGGTAGTTATGGTCAAATAAAAAGTCTCCACCACTATGTACATCTGCACCAAACAAGTATTAGGGAGATTCACCCTCTCTATTTGTCCTGTTTAGCATTATCACCAAAAGTGAAGGGAAATCTCAAATTTAGGATTGACACCAGAAAAGGAATAGAAGGGAAATGTTTAAATGGGGACATTAGTTCAAGTGACAACCAGGGATTTCCTCTCACTTCCTGTTTTGGCCTTGGGACAGTTAGTGAAGAGAAATCTCCCCAAAGGTGGCAAAAATATAACAGTTATGGATTATAACTCTCCCTTTACTCTTACCCTACAGATGTGATACCTGTGTGTGAACTGTTTTTGTTATTTTTCAAGTTATATGACCAGACACCCCTGCCAGACAGCAAGCCAGGTACTTACATAAGTGTATTAAGAGCAGTCAAGCCTGGAGTTGAGCCACAAAGATACATGACATGGTTCAAGACTAAAAATGTGCTTTGCATCAAATTCTGATGTTTTATTCCTGCCCAGGGAGCCACAGGTGGCACATACAGCCAGCCATAGAAGTGAAAAACCGTATGCGAACATACTTGAGTATATGCTGATGCTTTTGTGCATCAGGGCCAACATGCAAATGCGCATATGATTATTCCCTGGATGTAGAATTTCCACATTCAGGGAATACTTCATTTGTGCATTTATGCTCATGCACAAAAGTGTTGGCAATTTACAGCTATTCACTATGGCAAGTTGTATGCACCATCTATGGTTTTCCATGTACAGAAACACACATGTATTTTATTCTAGGGCATATTTTAAAGTGTTTGTAAAGGTAACATGAAAAAAACAAATATGTAATAATTACCTGCTCTGTGCAATGGTTTTGCACAGAGCAGCGCTGATCCTCCTCTTCTCGGGTCACCTGCTGGCGCTCCAGGCTCCTACCCCCTACTTACCACTTGCTATGGGGACACTCATGCAGGCTCACTCCCAAGCTCAATTGACATACACAGTGTGGCTTGGCCATGCCCCCTGCTCCCACTTCACTCGCTGTGATTGACAGCAGCAGGAGCCAATGGCTCCTGCTGCTGTGTCTGAGCCAGCGAGGAGAGAGAGAGCAGTGATGCTGCTGTTGGGTACAGCACTAGATGGACAGTTATGGCTCATTTAAGCACTCAGAATGGTTTTTTAATGCATGGAAAAAAACGTTCTGCCTTTAGAACCACTTTTAAGGCTCAAACCTTCTGTGTGCACAAGCCCAATAAATACATTATTTGACTGAAGGGTGCTTTTATGTGTCTGGACTTCAGTGCAATAGGGTATGCAGATGTTTACCAGTTGTGAATTTTTTATTTATTTTTTCCACCAAATTAGCACCGACGGCTCATCCATTATGGGCTCCGCCCTACATGCGTCCGCCCAACTGATCTACATACAGAGCGCCGAGCCATCATTTCCAATGTGGGGGTTTCTGAAGCACATGATTAGAGAGACCAGAGGCTCTATCAGGCTTCAAAAAAGGGTGGGTTTGGGGCGCAGAGCAGTGCGCTCCAAGTCCACCCAGTTGTGTGACAATAGCGCCCACCCCCCCAAAAAAAACAGCAGCCACTGCTTACAAATTTTTACCTAATTTTTATGTATATATTCCATCATCATTACATGCATTGACTTCAATGCTGTCAGTATAATCAACTATACTCTAAATTTACTTTTCCTCCCCCATAATCCTAGTCACAGCAGAATTCATGCTAAAACTTGGAGTCATGGCACTGTGGGCCTTACAGGATATATTGCATTGGCCAGTCCAGTCATTCTAGTATGGTTTTTGCACTGGGGGCTGGAGCAGGAAGTCTTTGAAGGATAAGTTCACCTTTACAAAAAAAACAATAAATGTAAATTTTTTCAGGTATTTTGTTTTGTTAGGAGCCTGTAAAGAATTGCACCCACGATCAGCAGATCATGGGTGTAATGCCATGTTCTATGTATCTGTCTGCCCTTACTTCGGATATGGGCAGGCAGTTGCACTCTGAGAGGTAGACTCAATGAACCACTAGAGTGCTTAAAGGGGTTGTAAAGGAAAACATTTTTTTTTCATAATAAGCATCCTTTACCTGCAGACATTCCTCTTTTCATTCCTCACTGTTCATTTTTGCTCAGAAGTTGCTCTATTTCTTCTCTGTTCTGTTCACTTCCTGCTTGTCTGATTTTACTGACCACCGTGATGGGAGGCTTTACTGCGGTGGTCAGTGACGTGCTCGCCGCCTCCTGGGAACTACATCTGTGCGGCAGGACGCTCTCTACGTGTTAGAGACTCAAGGAGGTGTGAATTACTGGGCGTACCGCAATTCATACTGGGAAATGTAGTTCTTACATTAACGGGCGATGCAAACCAGGAAGTGAATGAGAAAACTAGACTAGAATGCTGGAGGTGATATAGATGAAGGAATTTAATAGGTTTTTTAACAGAATCATTACACTATTCTGTCTGTCTACCTTGCAGACATTAATTTTAGGCACATTTTTTTCCCTTTAGTGACCCTTTAATAGTGCCCTGGTAGTTCATTGAGAACTACAAGCTGACAGCCGCAAAGGATGTTGGTGCTTGTAGTTTTCACATTTACAGAACACTGAATGAATGACACGGCTGGGCAGGTGACAGAAGATCCCCTGGTCGCTGTCGAAATTGGGGTTTGGGGGGCAGTGCATCTGTTACATGTTACACCCTGAATATGGGTGTAACATGTGACATGTTACTAATGGTGAACTTATACTTTAAAGTAGAACTATGGCCGAAAGCAAACATACATGTACACAGCATAACCACCACATCACCCATAGCATAGTCTTGCTACAGTATGTGTTAATTGTGCCAGTAGAACAGTTCTTTAGAGTAATCACTGCAGCTTTGTTACCCTGTGGACAGGGCAATTTTAAATGGACGTGTAATTTTAGATGGACTTTAAGTAAGCAGCAAACAAATGAATACCGAACTCCGGCTAACACCTTTTAAGCAGATACAGCAACAGGTTTTTCTTCTTTAGGCCCGGTTCACACTGCTGCAATGCGAGAACCCATGCAAATTCAGTACGGGTTCCCTCATCGCATACACCTCGCAGGCAGTTCACACTGCTCTATGCGAACCGCTGCGGGTGTCAATACAAAGTTAATGACACCCCCAGATCGGTTTGCATATCCCAGTGCGAACTGTCAATTCAGGCAGGAATCGGATCGCATGGGTGTGAACAATCTGTTTGGCTGAATTTGCATCGCACAGACATCGCATGGAATCTGCACAGCAGTGCGATTCACATGCAATGTCTGACATTGCAGCAGTGTGAACCTGGCCTTTAACCAGTTGAATAAAAGCTAGCCGTATAATAGTCTGCCCTTACCGCTGTGACTTTCTCTTTTATTGGACAATTTGTTCTGCACATATATATTATTTAATTTTTATCCTGAACTTACTTTTATTACTAATGATAGCAATATACAGTTATCAGATTTCAATATTCTTTGCTATGGTGGGCCTTTATGCAGCTTACTAAGGGAGGGAGCGCAGGAAAGACCTCACCTATGTATCATACTTATTAACATTTCAGTGAGCAACCTTGCGGCAAGGAACAAGGTGGACATACAGGAAGCTGCAAGATCTTCCCAATTCGGTGAGTTACAGACAAAAAAAAAGACAGATAGCCAGATTCACAAAGAGTTACGCCGGCGTATCAGTAGATACGCCGTCGTAACTCGGAATCCAAGCCGTCGTATGTTTAAGTGTATGCTCAAACTGAGATACACTTAAAGCGGAGGTTCACCCATGGAGAACACATTTTCCCCATAGCTGGATGCTCGTTTTGTCTAGGGGAATCGGCTATTTGTTTTAAAATATGATCCGTACTTACCCGTTTACGAGATGCATCTTCTCCGTCGCTTCCGGGTATGGGCTGCGGGAATGGGCGTTCCTTCTTGATTGACAGTCTTCCGAGAGGCTTCCGACGGTCGCATCCATCGCGTCACGATTTTCCGAAAGAAGCCGAACGTCGGTGCGCAGGCGCAGTATAGAGCCGCACCGACGTTCTGCTTCTTTCGGCTACTAGTGACGCGATGGATGCAACCGTCGGAAGCCTCTCGGAAGACTGTCAATCAAGAAGGAACGCCCGCTCCCGAAGACCCATACCCGGAAGCGACGGAGAAGATGCATCTCGAAAACGGGTAAGTACGGATCATATTTTAAAACAAATAGCCGATTCCCCTAGACAAAACGAGCATCCAGCTATGGGGAAAAGATAAAAAAAAACACAAATGGGTGAACTCCCGCTTTAAACCTAGCTAAGATATGACGTATCTTGGCTGTCTAGTTCGCCGGCCGCTAGGGGCGTGAACGCTGATTTACGCCTAGAATGCGTAAATCAGCGAGATACGCCGATTCACCAACGTACGCTTGCCCGTCGCAGTAAAGATACGCCGTTTACGTAAGGCGATTCCCGGCGTAAAGTTAGTCGAACAAATAGCTGGACTAGTCAATGTTAAGTATGGCCGTCGTTCCCGCGTCGAAATTTGAAAAATTTACGTCGTTTGCGTAAGTCGTCCGTGAATGGGGCTGGACGTAATTTACGTTCACGTCGAAACCAATACGTCCTTGCGGCGTACTTTGGAGCAATGCACACTGGGATATGTCCATGTGCCGTTCGTAAAAAACTTCAATCACGTCGGGTCACGAGTAATTTACATAAAATACGCCCCCTCATCCTCATTTGAATTAGGCGCGCTTACGCCGGCCCATTCACGCTACGCCACCGTAACTTAGGAGGCAAGTGCTTTGTGAATACAGCACTTGCCTCTCTGACTTACGGCGGCGTAGCGTAAATACGATACACTACGCCGCCTCAAAGATGCGCCCAGCTACCTGAATCTAGCTAAGAACCTTGAACTTTCACTTACACCTGAGACCTGGTTCACACTATTGTGGGTGGTTGCGGGAATTAAACCCCTGTGCTCCTGAAAATGCAGGCATGGGAACTTCTGGGAAATCCCATGGTGCAAAAGCACCATGCAATTTCTTGGCTGCTGTGCTTTGAAAATGGTGCAGGAACCTTTTTCCTTCATAAACGCAGGCACAGCAGCCCATTCAAATCAATGGGCTGCTGTGCCCATGCAAACGCGGCCCGCAAACCCACAATACTGTGAACCAGGCCTTATCCTAGTTGAGCAGTAAAATGTTTTTGTTTTTTTTTGTCACTCAACGGCCACAAAACCTTTCCTTTTCTGAATAAAGTTCTGAATGCAGTTAATGGGTAGCAGAGCAGACGTCTCTACTCTTATAGAGAAGCCTCTGTTTTGTCTGCAGTTAGCTATAATTGAGGTAGGTAGACTGGCATCCCATGTGCATTGCTATCATTCTCATCCATTCTGTGACCCAGGAGGAACCAAGGAAAGTTCTGCAAATGAGCCATTAGTCAAACAAGCCGCCATCCATGGGGACAATTTGCATTTTATCAATTATTGTTTACGAGCCTGGTTACAGTTTCCTCCCAAACGACCTCAAACAGAAATCCCAAAGCCACTTGCTGTGGTGTTTGCCGTACGGATAGAAAGTAACAGGCCTCGCTCACATGAGCTTTGAGGTAATCCCTGAGCTTTGAGAGCTGCCTGTCCTGTGGGCTTTTGCTGACACACCTGGTGGTTACATAATTCCGCTTGGGGCTGTGCTTAGAACAATTTACCTGCCAATTACAGTCAGAGGCCTCCCGGGGTCTCATGTATCGGTTTGTTAAATAATGCCTGGAAATGAGCTGCCAATACATTCATCCAGTTTATTTTTTTTGGGCTGCTATTAACCCTTTTATATGCTCTTTTATGCTTTACTCTGTGGGCCAGATTCTTAAAAGGCTTACGACGGCGCAATGCCATTTGTGCCGTCGTATGTCCTAATCTGGCCCGGCGTATCTATGCAATTTTTTTTCCTGCCGCTAGGTGTCGCCTGGTCGTTTTCCCCGTCGTCTATGCAAATGAGCTATTTACGCCGATTCCCGAACGTACGCGCGGACGACGCAGTGAATTTATGACGTTTCCGTAAGCATAAACTTGCCCCTGCTATATGAGGGGCAAGTTTACGAAGGTCCGTCGTATGCATGTTAAGTATGGCGTCGGGTCAGCGTCGTCTTTTTCCGTCGTTTACCTAAGTCGTTCGCGAATACGACTTTACGTCAATGACGCTCACGTCGGCGTCATTGACGTTTTCCGTCGTGAGCTGGAGCATGCGCACTACGCCGCCGCAAATTACGGAGCAAGTGCTTGGAGAATATGGCACTTGCTCCAGTAATTTGCGGCGGCGAAGTGTAAATGGCTTACACTACGCCGCCGCATATTCTACCAGAATCTGGCCCTGAGGCTAGGTTCACACTGCTGCGAATTCAAAATCTTTTACCGCGATTTCGCGGCTGCAATTTTGGCCACGATTTAAGAGACATCTGTGCAGGGTTCAATGTAAATCGCGGCCCGAAATCGCAAAAAATAGTACAGGAACTACTTTTTGAAATCGGTGCAGAGCCGCAGATGCAGCGTCGCACTGATTAGGACAGTGCCATTGCCAACAATTGCCGCCGATTTGAGATGCGATTTGACATGTGAAATCGCATCTCAAATCGTACCCAGTGTGAACCTGGGCTAAATGCTTACCTGAAACAAGAATGCAAATCAAGATTGAAGTGTGAACTCGTGATCTGCATACTTATTCCAGATCAGTAAAAAAAAGTGAAAAAGTATTGCTGCCATTGGATCAACGTGTTGTGTTTTAGGAGGAGAGGTCAGCAATGGCAACCTTCCTCAGTACAATTTTCCTTTAGAAACTTGTATCAAAAGCACAAACTTTTATTTCTTTTTTGCTGTTAGAAGTACGAAAGTGCTAAAGTCGCTTGAATGTTCGTACAAATTTCTGAAAAACCTTTGGTCTAAGCCAGGGATCTCCAAACTACGGCCTTCCAACTGTTGCAGAACTACACGTCCCATTGTAAAACTGAGGCCTCGTACACACGACTTGAGAATCTCGTCGTAAAAGAAACATCGTTTTCCTCTACGAGTTTCTTGTCAGGCTTGTCGAGAATCTTGTCAAGCTTTCTTTGCGTACACACTGTCAAGACCAAATCTCGTTGTTCTCAAACGCGGTGACGTACGACGGCACTATAAAGGGGAAGTTCCATTCCATTGGCGCTACCCTTGGGCTGCTTTTGCTAATCTCATGTTACTGCGTGTTAAAGTGGAAGTAAACCCTCCTATTGTTTTCAGCCAAGGAAGCGCCCATCTTGACCTCTGTTTAATCTGCAACTGCCATGATGCTGTACATGTGACCTGTTATGAAACCAGCCATTGGATGGTTTGGCAGTTTGGTTGAGAGCACAAACAAATGTGACAGCTAGCATTTCCGGCATGCCGGGAATGTTGACTGTTTTTGTAACTATGAAATTGAAGGGTTTACTTCCACTTTAAGTAAAAGTTTGGTGAGAGGCGATTCGCGCTTTTCAGTGTGTTACAGCGTGACGAATGTGCTATCTCCATTACGAACTCTACTTTTACCGAAGGTGCGCTCCCGTCTCATACTTTATTCTGAGCATGCACCGGTTTCTAGGCATACACACGAACGTGTTTCTCGTCGTAAACCAGCCTGACGAGAAACACGATGAGGAAATTGAGAAATTCTCGACGAAAAACATACACACGACCCTTTTCTTTGGCAAAAAAGCTCTGCCACCAATTTTCTTGATGGATTTTGTCGAGGAAAACGGTCGTGTGTACGAGGTCTGACATTCACAGACATGGGTAGGCATGATGGGAATTGTAGTTCCTGAACAACTGGAGGGCCTTAGTACGGAGACCCCTGGTCTTAGCAGTCAATGACTCAACTAATTTACGGTAATTTCAAAGATGTAAAGATTTCATCCAGAAGTGTTATTTAAATTGATTCCCAGATGTATTAAAAAGGTTTCTTATGAAATCAACAACAGTAATGCAAAGTTTATTTAAATGTATAAGTTTATTGCACATTTAGAAGTATATTTATAAATAGATTATTTATTCATCAGACAATGGTGTTGTAGTGGACAATGCCGGGACAAGGTCATCTAAAGCCCATGGCAAACATGCCCCCCCCAAGATGCATGAGCATTATGTGCCAGCAAAAATCCCCCCAAAAACCTGAGTACTAATCTGCATGATTACCCCCCAAGCATAAATACCCACTCCCAGTACAAATCTGCCCCCCTGCTGAAATCCCCACCGCCCAAAAAAAATCACCCCTCCATAAATCCTTTGCCGCTAAAATTTCCCCTTCAAATACACATCCTCTTCCCCTACTCCACATTCCCCTTCCCAGTACAAATTCCACCCAATCCACAATTGTTTCCTCCTAACACAACCCCCCAATCATCCCTATTAGTACAAATTCCCTCCAATGTCCTCACAGCGCCCTCCCACCTCACATGATACTGTACCACAGTGCCCAGGACAGCTTCTCCTCCTGCCCACCCCTTGTCCCCAGCCCTGGTAGTGGATATACTAGAATGTACGAATCCAGTTTTGAAACCAGTATACACAAATCTTTATTTGTATTGTTCTTTTATACCAGGGATCTCCAAACTACGGCCCTCCGGCCGTTGCGGAACTGCACATCCCATGAGTCATTGTAAAACTCTGACATTGACAGACATGACTAGGCATGATGGGACTTGTAGTTCCTGAACAACTGGAGGGCCAAAGTTTGGAGACCCCTGTTTTATACACTCCTAAACCATAAATACTTGTTTAAAAGTATGAATGTTTGTGACTGCGAAAGTTCTAATTCCAGAAAAAATGCGTTGCGCTGTGGTTGCCTGGTAATTGGGGTGTTAAAACAGGCGGTGAGGAGGCCTTAATCTTACTTAGACTTGTGTGGTTAGAGAGGAAGTGGTTCTAAAGGCAGAAGGTATTTTACCTTCATGCATTCTACGCATAAAGGTAAAATAAACTTTCTGCAAGCATCTTTTCCCCCCAGAGCCCCCCTAATACTTACTTGACCCTTATCTTGATCCATCAGTGTACATAAGAGTAGAGGATCTCCCGGCTCTCTCCTTATTGGCTGAGACACAGCAGCAGTATCCATACTTTGCGTGTCCGATAGACAGACAGAGGTGGCTTGGAAGTGAGGAGGCACGAGTGCCCCCATATCAAGTGGCTTGCTATGGGAGCACTCGTGGGGGGGGGGGGGGGGGGGGTGGAGCCAATAGCGCCGCAGAGGACCCGAGCAGAGGAAGATCAGGGCTGTTCTGTGCAAAACCATCACACAGAGCAGGTATGTATAATATATTCATTAATAAAAAATAAAAAAAAGGGCCCTTACAATTACTTTACCGACTTCAATAACAGGCACTTACGCCCCTTCCTGCCCAAGCCGATTTTCAACTTTCTGCGCTGTCGCTGTTAAAATGACAATTGCGTGGTCATGCTACACTGTACCCAAACATTTTTATCATTTTGTTCCCACAAATAGAGCTTTCTTTTGGTGGTATTTGATCACCTCTGCGGTTTTTATTTTTTGCTATACCAATAAAAAAAGACTGAAAATTGTGAAAAAAAAATTACGTTTTTATTCTTTTTCTGTTATAAAATTTTGTAAATAAGTAAATTTTCTCCTTAACTGATGGGCACTGATAAGGCAGCACCAATGAGTTGACACTGACGGGCACTGATATGTGGCACTGGTAGGCGGCACTGATGGGCATTGATAGGTGGCACTGATGGGCACTCATGGGTGGTACTGGTGGGTACTTATGGGTGGCATTGATAGGCAGCACTGCTGGACACTGATAGGCGGCACTGCTGGGCACCGATAGGCGACACTGCTGGGCACTGATGAGCATCGATACATGTCACTGATGGGCACGGACATGCGGCACTGATGGGTATCCCTGGTGGCACTGGCAGGGATTTTGAGTGTGCACTGGTTGGCAGCTGCCTGGGCATTGATTGGCAGCTGCCTTGGCAAAGAATGGCATTCCCTGGTGGTCTAGGGGGCATACCTGGTGGTCCAGTGTGGATGCCCATCCCTGGTGGTCCTGGGCAGCATGCTGGTGGTCCTGTGCAGTGATCCGAGGGGGGCTGCGCTGAAAAACTATCAGCACATACCACCCCTGTCAGGAGAGCAGCCGATCGGCTCTCCTCTACTCGCGTCTGTCAGACACGAGTGAGGAAAAGCCGATCCGCGGCTCTTCCTGTTTACATTGTGATCAGCTGTGATTGGACACGGCTGATCACGTGGTAAAGAGCCTCCGCCGGAGCCTCTTTACCCAGATCAGTGTAGCGGTGTGTCAGACTGACACACCGCATCACTGATCGCCGCAATATGCGCCCCCCCGGGCGCGCGGCAGCTGTTATCCTGCAGGACGTCAATAGACGTCCAGTCAGGATAACGAAACCACTTACCGGATGTCAATTCACTATTGACCGGGCTGGAAGTGGTTAAGGTATATTCCAATAAGGCACATATAGCTGGGGCGATGCGCTTACAGGCCGATGGAAAAAGTTCTGCAAGCAGCATCTTTCGGGCAGTGCGGGAGCGCTGAATACACCACTCCTCCGCTGCCATTAGAATCAATGGGCACCGCTGCCGAAGCGCCTGCAAAGCGCTTTGGCAGCGGGCTTTGAAGGTGCTGTTGACCCTTTAATCGGTTGCTAGCGGGGGTTAAAAGTGCCGCTATTATAGCGGTAAAAAGTGTGAGCCTAAAGCTCCATGCTCTCGGGTGGGCCATATCTCCCTACTGCGATGAGGGGTGTATGTCTATTATGGGGCCTGCTTTCTGGAGACCCAGCATGCTACAGATGTAGAAGGACGAGCTCACAAGCCAAAAGTATTTATTTGTTTTCTAAGTAGTTGTGCGGCAAAAAGCCTTTGGTGAAGGCTGAAAGGGCAGGAGGTTCTGACCTCTGTAGGAGTGGTTGGAATGCAGGTGGACGGCCGCTCCAGCAACACAGGGACTGGATGATATTCTGCACCCAACTCCCTCAGGAGTCCATCCGAAATGAAAACAAGATCTGCAACATTCCTTGAGAAATAGTTGGAGTCGTCTAGAAGCCAATCAGAACCCTAGTCAGATGCTTATAAAGCATGGTGTGCCAACAGGCATTGTGATAGCTTTTGAAAGTCTTTTGTTGCAATAATAGACTCGGAGGTCTCTATGGGAGAAGACCCTTTACATGGCACTAGTCACATCCCTTTCCTTTAGCTTGGGTTGCTTGACCTTACACTGGCGAGTGTCGGTAGGCTTTATCAAAGCTTAGAAAAGCTCTGACCAAACGCTCTACAGACAATTAAATGGCCTAGGCATTCAGGAAGCGTTTCTTTACTTTACCAACGTCAATGCAGTGTGAACCTATAGCCAGGTCCTTATCACTTTTACTAGGGGGGGCTTTGTGTTTATATTATGGGGTCTGTATGTATGCAAGCCACACCAGATCCAAACTGAGGCAACTTCCTGCTAAATACGGAATCAATCCCATAACTGTATACATATATCACCAGCACACAAGAAGTCATTGGGGTAGATTCAGTAAGATATGCGCATTTTTTACGTCCCCGCAAATTTTCTGTGCTACCCTCGATTCACGGAGCAGTAGCTTAAATGATCCTGTAGGGGGCGGGAATCATTTAAATTAGGCGCGTTCCCGCGCCGAGCGTAGTGCGCATGCTCCGTCGGGAAACTTTCCCGACGTGCATTGCGGTAAATGACGTCGCAAGGATGTCATTTGCTTCAAAGTGAACGTGAATGGCGTCCAGCGCCATTCACGATTCACTTACGCAAACAATGTAAATTTCAAATTTCGCGACGCGGGAACGACGGGTATACTTTAGCATTGGCTGCCCCTGCTATAGAAGGGGCAGCCTTACGCAAAAGAACGCTGTACGCAAACTGCGTACGCAGGGCTCGCGTAACATTGTGAATCGGCGTTAGTATGCAATTTGCATACTATACGCTGACCACTACGGGAACGCCCCCTAGCGGCCATCGCAAGAATGCAGCCCAAGATATGCGGGCATAAGAGCCTTATGCCACACATATCTTAGGCTGCAGTCGGCGTAACGAGCTTTCTGAATACAGAACACTCGTTACGCCCGGGCAAGTAAGCAATTGCGCTGCGTAACTATGGTTACGCAGGCGCAATTGCTCTCTGAATCCGGGCCATTGTTGTCCCACTAGGGAGCTTTCCCTACAATTCCTGTGCCCATAGCCAAAACAGGAAGTGAGAGGGTCACCAAAACTAGTGTACCCTTTGGAAGATTTTCTCTCTATTGCTCTTCTGGTGACAACCTAAAATTCTGGATATTCTTTGGATTTCATTTTTAGTGATAACAGCAAACATGGAGAGGGTGAATGTCCCTAAAGGGGGCAGTGACATCAGTTATCTTATCTGCAGGCTGTAGATGTAGAACATAGGGGTTTTGTCTCTGCAGGCTCTTGTTGTATATAATGGGGAGGGGGTTCAGGCTCTTGGTGTATATAGTATGTATGTGTGTGGCCTCGTCTTGTGGGGTAGAGCAGCCCATTGGTGTATGTAATCTAGGTTCTGTTTATGCCGATTCTTGGTGAACATGGTAGCG
This sequence comes from Rana temporaria, assembly GCF_905171775.1. NCBI lineage: Eukaryota > Metazoa > Chordata > Amphibia > Anura > Ranidae > Rana > Rana temporaria. The sequence goes on along the minus strand of NC_053500.1, from coordinate 23,490,493 downwards.
TGTGTGTTTCCAGGCTCTGGTTGTATATAGTAGTGGGGGGCTTCTCTGTGTCGGGGGGGGGGGGGGGTCCAGACTCTGTGTTTATAGTAAAGATGGTGGCTTCTGTGTTTGGGGGGTGCAGACTCTCAGGCCCGGATTCACGTAGAAGCGCGCATCTTTGTGCGGGCGTAACGTATCCTATTTACGTTACGCCTCCGCAACTTTGACAGGCAAGTGCAGTATTCTCAAACCGAAGTTACGGCGGCGTAGCGTAAATAGGCCGGCGTAAGCCTGCCTAATTCAAATGTGGAAGATGTGGGCGTGTGTTATGTAAATTTAATGTGACCCCATGTAAATGACGCTTTTTACGAACGGCGCATCTGTAATGCGACGGCCGGGCGTACGTTCGTGAATTGGCGTATTTAGCTGATTTACATATTTCTAGGCGTAAATCAGCGTACACGCCCCTAGCGGCCAGCGTAAATATGCAGTTAAGATAAGACGGCGTAGGAGACTCACACTCAGAGATACGCCGTCGTATCTCCTACGTGAATCTGGGCCACAGTGTATAAAGTCTTGGGGGGCTCTGCAGGCTGTCGGCGTATATTGTAGTGGGGGATCCCTTCTGCAGGTTCTTGCTCTGTATATAGTATTGAAGGTCCTCCATTCGTCTGGGGTGTCATCTCTCTGTAGGAGAGGAGGGGGTGGGGGACTGTGCAGGCTCTCGATGTACCTAACAGTAGAGGATATTCCCAATGTGTGCAGATGGTGTGGAGCGTCTCTTCAGGCTCCTGGTGTATATATTTGCAGAGAACGGGTCATTTCTATGTCTGGAGGGTTGGTACTCTCTCAGTGTTTGGGGGTCCAAATTTTTGGTGTATATAGCAGGTGTCATCGCTCTGTGTTTTTGGGGTGCAGGCTCTCAGTGTATATAGTAGTAGTGAAATTTTCCACATTTTGTCATGTTACAACCAAAAATGTAAATGTATTTTTATTGGGATTTTATGTGATGGACCAACACAAAGTGGCACATAATTGTTTAGTGGAAGGAAAATAATAAATGGTTTTCAATTTTTTTACAAATAAGTATATGAAAAGTGTGGGGTGCATTTGTATGGCGCCCCCCTGAGTCAATACTTTGTAGAACCTCCTTTCACTGCAATTACAGCTGCATGTATTTTCGGGGATGTCTCTACCATTTTTGCCCATTCTTCTTTGCAAAATAGCTTTTGGTATATTTAAAGCGGGAGTTCAACCAATTTTTTTTTTTTCTCTTTTCCCCTTAGCTTCATGCTCGTTTTGTCTAGGGGAATCGGCTATTTGTTTTAAAATATGATCCGTACTTACCCGTTTACGATATGCATCTTCTCCGTCGCTTCCGGGTATGGGTCTTCGGGAGCGGGCGTTCCTTCTTGATTGACAGTCTTCCGAGAGGCTTCCGACGGTCGCATCCATCGCGTCACTAGTAGCCGAAAGTCGGTGCGGCTCTATACTGCGCCTGCGCACCGACGTTCGGCTTCTTTCGGAAAATCGTGACGCGATAGATGCGACCGTCGGAAGCCTCTCGGAAGACTGTCAATCAAGAAGGAACGCCCAGTCCCGCAGCCCATACCCGGAAGTGGCGGAGAAGATGCATCGCGTAAACGGGTAAGTACGGATCATATTTTAAAACAACTAGCCGATTCCCCTAGACAAAACGAGCATCCAGCTATGGGGAAAATGTGTAAGGTATGGGTGAACCTCCGCTTTAATAGTTGGGATCTCGGAGTGTGGGGAAATCAGAGCTATGCAGTGCATATAGTAGTGTTGGGAGTCCTCTCTTTGTGGTAGGGGGGTGCAGGCTCAAAGTGTATATAGTAGTGGGGTGTCCTCCCTGTGTCTGGGTGCAGGCTCTCAGTGTAAGTATTAGTTGGGTGTTTTATTGGGGGCGGGTGCAGGCACTAGGTCTATAGAGTAATAAGGGGAGGGGCAGAACCCCGGTGTGTATAGTGGAGGGGGTGAATCTAATAGTAGAGATCCTCTATGTGCGCTCACCAGGCTTTCAGAGTACTGTATCTCTTAATGGATAGCAGGGGTGTCCTCTGTGTGTCTTGGGGGATTCAGACTCTTGCTGTGTATAGTATAGAAGTGAGGGTCCTCTCTTGCTCTGTTTGGGGGTCCAGACTTTTGGTGTATTGGTGTGCAGGCTCCCAGTGTATATAGTAGTGGGGTGTCCTGGCTCTGGGTGTGTATAGTAGTGGGGGGTCCAGATGTGTGTGTATATAGTAGTGAGGAGTCCTCTGTGTAGTTGGGTCCCGTGTCTGCAGACTCTGGGTGTATATAGTAGTGGGGTCCCGGTTCTGCAGACACTGGGTGTATATAGTAGTGGGGTCCCGGTTCTGCAGACTCTGGGTGTATATAGTAGTGGGGTCCCAGTTCTGCAGGCTCTGGGTGTATATAGTAGTGGGGTCCCGGTTCTGCAGACTCTGGGTGTATATAGTAGTGGGGTCCCGGTTCTGCAGGCTCTGGGTGTATATAGTAGTGGGGTCCCGGTTCTGCAGGCTCTGGGTGTATATAGTAGTGGGGTCCCGGTTCTGCAGGCTCTGGGTGTATATAGTAGTGAGGTCCCGGTTCTGCAGGCTCTGTGTATATAGTAGTGGGGTCCCGTGTCTGCAGACTCTGGGTGTATATAGTAGTGGGGTCCCGGTTCTGCAGGCTCTGGGTGTATATAGTAGTGGGGTCCCGGTTCTGCGGGCTCTGGGTGTATATAGTAGTGGGGTCCCGGGTCTGCAGGCTCTGTGTATATAGTAGTGGGGTCCCGTGTCTGCAGACTCTGGGTGTATATATAGTAGTGGGGTCCCGGTTCTGCAGGCTCTGGGTGTATATAGTAGTGGGGTCCCGGTTCTGCAGACACTGGGTGTATATAGTAGTGGGGTCCCGGTTCTGCAGGCTCTGGGTGTATATAGTAGTGGGGTCCCGGTTCTGCAGACACTGGGTGTATATAGTAGTGGGGTCCCGGTTCTGCAGGCTCTGGGTGTATATAGTAGTGGGGTCCCGGTTCTGCAGACTCTGGGTGTATATAGTAGTGGGGTCCCGGTTCTGCAGGCTCTGGGTGTATATAGTAGTGGGGTCCCGGTTCTGCAGGCTCTGGGTGTATATAGTAGTGGGGTCCCGGTTCTGCAGGCTCTGGGTGTATATAGTAGTGGGGTCCCGGTTCTGCAGGCTCTGGGTGTATATAGTAGTGGGGTCCCGGTTCTGCAGGCTCTGGGTGTATATAGTAGTGGGGTCCCGGTTCTGCAGGCTCTGGGTGTATATAGTAGTGGGGTCCCGTGTCTGCAGCCTCTGGGTGTATATAGTAGTGGGGTCCCGGTTCTGCAGGCTCTGGGTGTATATAGTAGTGGGGTCCCGGTTCTGCAGACTCTGGGTGTATATAGTAGTGGGGTCCCGGTTCTGCAGGCTCTGGGTGTATATAGTAGTGGGGTCCCGGTTCTGCAGGCTCTGGGTGTATATAGTAGTGGGGTCCCGGTTCTGCAGGCTCTGGGTGTATATAGTAGTGGGGTCCCGGTTCTGCAGGCTCTGGGTGTATATAGTAGTGGGGTCCCGTGTCTGCAGCCTCTGGGTGTATATAGTAGTGGGGTCCCGGTTCTGCAGACTCTGGGTGTATATAGTAGTGGGGTCCCGGTTCTGCAGGCTCTGGGTGTATATAGTAGTGGGGTCCCAGTTCTGCAGACTCTGTGTATATAGTAGTGGGGTCCCGTGTCTGCAGACTCTGGGTGTATATAGTAGTGGGGTCCCGGTTCTGCAGACTCTGGGTGTATATAGTAGTGGGGTCTTGGTTCTGCAGGCTCTGGGTGTATATAGTAGTGGGGTCCCGTGTCTGCAGCCTCTGGGTGTATATAGTAGTGGGGTCCCGGTTCTGCAGACTCTGGGTGTATATAGTAGTGGGGTCCCGGTTCTGCAGGCTCTGTGTATATAGTAGTGGGGTCCCGTGTCTGCAGGCTGCATTTGTGGGTGCAGGCTCCCAGTATATATAGTAGTGGGTTGTCATTTGTGTTTGGAGGTGCAAGCTCCCAGTGAATATAGCAGAATATAGGTCATCTGGCGCGTTGTGTGTCGGGTCCCCCCCGGTAGGTGTGTGTCGGGTCCCCCCGGTAGGTGTGTGTCGGGTCCCCCCGGTAGGTGTGTGTCGGGTCCCCCCGGTAGGTGTGTGTCGGGTCCCCCCCGGTAGGTGTGTGTCGGGTCCCCCCGGTAGGTGTGTGTCGGGTCCCCCGGTAGGTGTGTGTCGGGTCCCCCCGGTAGGTGTGTGTCGGGTCCCCCCCGGTAGGTGTGTGTCGGGTCCCCCCGGTAGGTGTGTGTCGGGTCCCCCCGGTAGGTGTGTGTCGGGTCCCCCCGGTAGGTGTGTGTCGGGTCCCCCCCGGTAGGTATGTGTCGGGTCCCCCCCGGTAGGTGGCTCAGTGTGTCGGTCCCTCAGGTAGGTATGTGTCGGGTCCCCCCCGGTAGGTGGCCCGGTGTGTCGGTCCCTCAGGTAGGTATGTGTCGGGTCCCCCCCGGTAGGTGGCCCGGTGTGTCGGTCCCTCAGGTAGGTATGCGTCGGGTCCCCCCGATAGGTGGCTCGTGTGGCGGTCCCTCCGGTAGGTATGTGTCGGGTCCCCCCGGTAGGTGGCTCGGTGTGTCGGGTCCCTCCGGTAGGTATGTGTCGGGTCCCCCCGGTAGGTGGCTCGGTGTGTCGGGTCCCTCCGGTAGGTATGTGTCGGGTCCCCCCGGTAGGTATGTGTCGGGTCCCCCCGGTAGGTGGCTCGGTGTGTGTGTCGGGTCCCCCGGTAGGTATGTGTCGGGTCCCCCCGGTAGGTGGCTCGGTGTGTGTGTCGGGTCCCCCGGTAGGTATGTGTCGGGTCCCCCCGGTAGGTGGCTCTGTGTGTGTGTCGGGTCCCCCCGGTAGGTGTGTGTCGGGTCCCCCCGGTAGGTGTGTGTCGGGTCCCCCCCGGTAGGTGTGTGTCGGGTCCCCCCCCCGGTAGGTGTGTGTCGGGTCCCCCGGTAGGTGTGTGTCGGGTCCCCCCCGGTAGGTGTGTGTCGGTCCCCCCCGGTAGGTGTGTGTCGGGTCCCCCCCGGTAGGTGTGTGTCGGTTCCCCCCCGGTAGGTGGCTCGGTGTATGTATCGGGTCCCTCCGGTAGGTATGTGTCGGGTCCCTCCGGTAGGTATGTGTCGGGTCCCCCTCGGTAGGTGTATCGGGTCCCTCCGGTAGGTATGTGTCGGGTCCCCCCGCCGGTAGGTGGCTCGGTGTGTCGGTCCCTCCGGTAGGTATGTGTCGGGTCCCCCCGGTAGGTATGTGTCGGGTCCCCCCGCCGGTAGGTGGCTCGGTGTGTCGGGTCCCTCCGGTAGGTATGTGTCGGGTCCCTCCGGTAGGTATGTGTCGGGTCCCCCTCGGTAGGTGTATCGGGTCCCTCCGGTAGTTATGTGTCGGGTCCCCCCGGTAGGTGTGTGTCGGGTCCCCCCCGGTAGGTGTGTGTCGGGTCCCCCCGGTAGGTATGTGTCGGGTCCCCCCCGGTAGGTGTGTGTCGGGTCCCCCCCCGGTAGGTGTGTGTCGGGTCCCCCGGTAGGTGTGTGTCGGGTCCCCCCCGGTAGGTGTGTGTCGGTCCCCCCCGGTAGGTGTGTGTCGGTCCCCCCCGGTAGGTGTGTGTCGGTTCCCCCCCGGTAGGTGGCTCGGTGTATGTATCGGGTCCCTCCGGTAGGTATGTGTCGGGTCCCCCTCGGTAGGTGTATCGGGTCCCTCCGGTAGGTATGTGTCGGGTCCCCCCGGTAGGTGTATCGGGTCCCCCCCGCTAGTTATGTGTCGGGTCCCCCCGGTAGGTATGTGTCGGGTCCCCCCCGGTAGGTATGTGTCGGGTCCCCCTCGGTAGGTGTATTGGGTCCCTCCGGTAGTTATGTGTCGGGTCCCCCCGGTAGGTATGTGTCGGGTCCCTCCGGTAGGTATGTGTCGGGTCCCCCCGGTAGTTATGTGTCGGGTCCCCCCGGTAGTTATGTGTCGGGTCCCCCCGCCGGTAGGTGGCTCGGTGTGTCGGGTCCCTCCGGTAGGTATGTGTCGGGTCCCCCGGTAGGTATGTGTCGGGTCCCTCCGGTAGGTATGTGTCGGGTCCCTCCGGTAGGTATGTGTCGGGTCCCTCCGGTAGGTATGTGTCGGGTCCCTCCGGTAGGTATGTGTCGGGTCCCCCCGGTAGTTATGTGTCGGGTCCCCCCGGTAGGTATGTGTCGGGTCCCCCCGCCGGTAGGTGGCTCGGTGTGTCGGTCCCTCCGGTAGGTATGTGTCGGGTCCCCCCGGTAGGTATGTGTCGGGTCCCCCCGCCGGTAGGTGGCTCGGTGTGTCGGGTCCCTCCGGTAGTTATGTGTCGGGTCCCCCCGGTAGGTATGTGTCGGGTCCCCCCGGTAGGTGGCTCGGTGTGTGTGTCGGGTCCCCCGGTAGGTATGTGTCGGGTCCCCCCGGTAGGTGGCTCGGTGTGTGTGTCGGGTCCCCCGGTAGGTATGTGTCGGGTCCCCCCGGTAGGTGGCTCTGTGTGTGTGTCGGGTCCCCCCGGTAGGTGTGTGTCGGGTCCCCCCGGTAGGTGTGTGTCGGGTCCCCCCCGGTAGGTGTGTGTCGGGTCCCCCCCCGGTAGGTGTGTGTCGGGTCCCCCGGTAGGTGTGTGTCGGGTCCCCCCCGGTAGGTGTGTGTCGGTCCCCCCCGGTAGGTGTGTGTCGGGTCCCCCCCGGTAGGTGTGTGTCGGTTCCCCCCCGGTAGGTGGCTCGGTGTATGTATCGGGTCCCTCCGGTAGGTATGTGTCGGGTCCCTCCGGTAGGTATGTGTCGGGTCCCCCTCGGTAGGTGTATCGGGTCCCTCCGGTAGGTATGTGTCGGGTCCCCCCGCCGGTAGGTGGCTCGGTGTGTCGGTCCCTCCGGTAGGTATGTGTCGGGTCCCCCCGGTAGGTATGTGTCGGGTCCCCCCGCCGGTAGGTGGCTCGGTGTGTCGGGTCCCTCCGGTAGGTATGTGTCGGGTCCCTCCGGTAGGTATGTGTCGGGTCCCCCTCGGTAGGTGTATCGGGTCCCTCCGGTAGTTATGTGTCGGGTCCCCCCCGGTAGGTGTGTGTCGGGTCCCCCCGGTAGGTATGTGTCGGGTCCCCCCCGGTAGGTGTGTGTCGGGTCCCCCCCCGGTAGGTGTGTGTCGGGTCCCCCGGTAGGTGTGTGTCGGGTCCCCCCCGGTAGGTGTGTGTCGGTCCCCCCCGGTAGGTGTGTGTCGGTCCCCCCCGGTAGGTGTGTGTCGGTTCCCCCCCCGGTAGGTGGCTCGGTGTATGTATCGGGTCCCTCCGGTAGGTATGTGTCGGGTCCCCCTCGGTAGGTGTATCGGGTCCCTCCGGTAGGTATGTGTCGGGTCCCCCCGGTAGGTGTATCGGGTCCCCCCCGCTAGTTATGTGTCGGGTCCCCCCGGTAGGTATGTGTCGGGTCCCCCCCGGTAGGTATGTGTCGGGTCCCCCTCGGTAGGTGTATTGGGTCCCTCCGGTAGTTATGTGTCGGGTCCCCCCGGTAGGTATGTGTCGGGTCCCTCCGGTAGGTATGTGTCGGGTCCCCCCGGTAGTTATGTGTCGGGTCCCCCCGGTAGTTATGTGTCGGGTCCCCCCGCCGGTAGGTGGCTCGGTGTGTCGGGTCCCTCCGGTAGGTATGTGTCGGGTCCCCCGGTAGGTATGTGTCGGGTCCCTCCGGTAGGTATGTGTCGGGTCCCCCCGGTAGGTATGTGTCGGGTCCCTCCGGTAGGTATGTGTCGGGTCCCCCCGGTAGTTATGTGTCGGGTCCCCCCGGTAGGTATGTGTCGGGTCCCCCCGCCGGTAGGTGGCTCGGTGTGTCGGTCCCTCCGGTAGGTATGTGTCGGGTCCCCCCGGTAGGTATGTGTCGGGTCCCCCCGCCGGTAGGTGGCTCGGTGTGTCGGGTCCCTCCGGTAGTTATGTGTCGGGTCCCCCCGGTAGGTATGTGTCGGGTCCCCCCCGGTAGGTGGCTCGGTGTGTCGGTCCCTCCGGTAGGTATGTGTCGGGTCCCTCCGGTAGGTATGTGTCGGGTCCCCCCGGTAGGTATGTGTCGGGTCCCTCCGGTAGGTATGTGTCGGGTCCCCCCGGTAGTTATGTGTCGGGTCCCCCCGGTAGGTATGTGTCGGGTCCCCCCGCCGGTAGGTGGCTCGGTGTGTCGGGTCCCTCCGGTAGTTATGTGTCGGGTCCCCCCCGGTAGGTGTGTGTCGGTCCCCCCCGGTAGGTGTGTGTCGGGTCCCCCCCGGTAGGTGTGTGTCGGTTCCCCCCCGGTAGGTGGCTCGGTGTATGTATCGGGTCCCTCCGGTAGGTATGTGTCGGGTCCCCCCGGTAGGTGTATCGGGTCCCCCCCGCTAGTTATGTGTCGGGTCCCCCCGGTAGGTATGTGTCGGGTCCCCCCCGGTAGGTATGTGTCGGGTCCCCCTCGGTAGGTGTATTGGGTCCCTCCGGTAGTTATGTGTCGGGTCCCCCCGTAGGTATGTGTCGGGTCCCCCCGGTAGGTATGTGTCGGGTCCCTCCGGTAGGTATGTGTCGGGTCCCCCCGGTAGTTATGTGTCGGGTCCCCCCGGTAGTTATGTGTCGGGTCCCCCCGCCGGTAGGTGGCTCGGTGTGTCGGGTCCCTCCGGTAGGTATGTGTCGGGTCCCCCGGTAGGTATGTGTCGGGTCCCTCCGGTAGGTATGTGTCGGGTCCCTCCGGTAGGTATGTGTCGGGTCCCTCCGGTAGGTATGTGTCGGGTCCCCCCGGTAGTTATGTGTCGGGTCCCCCCGGTAGGTATGTGTCGGGTCCCCCCGCCGGTAGGTGGCTCGGTGTGTCGGTCCCTCCGGTAGGTATGTGTCGGGTCCCCCCGGTAGGTATGTGTCGGGTCCCTCCGGTAGGTATGTGTCGGGTCCCCCCGGTAGTTATGTGTCGGGTCCCCCCGGTAGTTATGTGTCGGGTCCCCCCGCCGGTAGGTGGCTCGGTGTGTCGGGTCCCTCCGGTAGGTATGTGTCGGGTCCCCCGGTAGGTATGTGTCGGGTCCCTCCGGTAGGTATGTGTCGGGTCCCTCCGGTAGGTATGTGTCGGGTCCCCCCGGTAGTTATGTGTCGGGTCCCCCCGGTAGGTATGTGTCGGGTCCCCCCGCCGGTAGGTGGCTCGGTGTGTCGGTCCCTCCGGTAGGTATGTGTCGGGTCCCCCCGGTAGGTATGTGTCGGGTCCCCCCGCCGGTAGGTGGCTCGGTGTGTCGGGTCCCTCCGGTAGTTATGTGTCGGGTCCCCCCGGTAGGTATGTGTCGGGTCCCGCCGGTAGGTGGCTCGGTGTGTCGGTCCCTCCGGTAGGTATGTGTCGGGTCCCTCCGGTAGGTATGTGTCGGGTCCCCCCGGTAGGTATGTGTCGGGTCCCTCCGGTAGGTATGTGTCGGGTCCCCCCGGTAGTTATGTGTCGGGTCCCCCCGGTAGGTATGTGTCGGGTCCCCCCGCCGGTAGGTGGCTCGGTGTGTCGGGTCCCTCCGGTAGTTATGTGTCGGGTCCCCCCCGGTAGGTGTGTGTCGGTCCCCCCCGGTAGGTGTGTGTCGGGTCCCCCCCGGTAGGTGTGTGTCGGTTCCCCCCCGGTAGGTGGCTCGGTGTATGTATCGGGTCCCTCCGGTAGGTATGTGTCGGGTCCCCCCGGTAGGTGTATCGGGTCCCCCCCGCTAGTTATGTGTCGGGTCCCCCCGGTAGGTATGTGTCGGGTCCCCCCCGGTAGGTATGTGTCGGGTCCCCCTCGGTAGGTGTATTGGGTCCCTCCGGTAGTTATGTGTCGGGTCCCCCCGGTAGGTATGTGTCGGGTCCCTCCGGTAGGTATGTGTCGGGTCCCCCCGGTAGTTATGTGTCGGGTCCCCCCGGTAGTTATGTGTCGGGTCCCCCCGCCGGTAGGTGGCTCGGTGTGTCGGGTCCCTCCGGTAGGTATGTGTCGGGTCCCCCGGTAGGTATGTGTCGGGTCCCTCCGGTAGGTATGTGTCGGGTCCCTCCGGTAGGTATGTGTCGGGTCCCTCCGGTAGGTATGTGTCGGGTCCCCCCGGTAGTTATGTGTCGGGTCCCCCCGGTAGGTATGTGTCGGGTCCCCCCGCCGGTAGGTGGCTCGGTGTGTCGGTCCCTCCGGTAGGTATGTGTCGGGTCCCCCCGGTAGGTATGTGTCGGGTCCCCCCGCCGGTAGGTGGCTCGGTGTGTCGGGTCCCTCCGGTAGTTATGTGTCGGGTCCCCCCGGTAGGTATGTGTCGGGTCCCGCCGGTAGGTGGCTCGGTGTGTCGGTCCCTCCGGTAGGTATGTGTCGGGTCCCTCCGGTAGGTATGTGTCGGGTCCCCCCGGTAGGTATGTGTCGGGTCCCTCCGGTAGGTATGTGTCGGGTCCCCCCGGTAGTTATGTGTCGGGTCCCCCCGGTAGGTATGTGTCGGGTCCCCCCGCCGGTAGGTGGCTCGGTGTGTCGGGTCCCTCCGGTAGTTATGTGTCGGGTCCCCCCGGTAGGTATGTGTCGGGTCCCCCGCCGGTAGGTGTATCGGGTCCCCCCCGCTAGTTATGTGTCGGGTCCCCCCGGTAGGTATGTGTCGGGTCCCCCTCGGTAGGTGTATCGGGTCCCTCCGGTAGTTATGTGTCGGGTCCCCCCGGTAGGTATGTGTCGGGTCCCTCCGGTAGGTATGTGTCGGGTCCCCCCGGTAGTTATGTGTCGGGTCCCCCCGGTAGGTATGTGTCGGGTCCCCCGCCGGTAGGTGGCTCGGTGTGTCGGTCCCTCCTGACGTCGCTCATCATGTGTGTCTCTCCCAGAGTGCTCTCGGTTCTCTCCGCCCCACCCCAGTCTCAGCCCTCATTTCCCAGCCGTGAGAAATAGAGGAAAATACTGCAAGAAGAAGGAGAGGGAGACGGCGAAGAAGGAGAGGACTCAGCGGCGGCGGTGGTCAGTCCTCCTTCACCGGACAGGGACTGGGGACCGTGACATCCCCTCCCCCCCCAGGGACCCCGCTTCCCCTCCTCAGGGGGGAGGACCAGACATCGGCAGGAAGGGGGGCCTGGACCCCGGCGGACACCCCGATATTCAGGATCTGCTCCCCCCCCCCGACACCCCGCAATCCTCTCTGATGATCGCACGGCCACCAGGGGGCTCCGGGGCTCCTCATTTTTGGGGGTCCCTCGATTGATTAACCCGCTCGGTGCCGCCCCTCCAGATCCCACCGACACCCTATCTTCCACCCGCCGTGCCCCCCAAATCTGGTCGGCCGACGAGGATCGAGGTGCCCCCCAGTACGGAGAGGAGGAGATCGCAGGCCACCATTTTAAGACAGGAAGAGAGGGGGAGGCAGCCTGACATCTCATCACTTCGGGGGGCTGATGTGTGATTTGGGGGGCGTGTGACCCCCTCACAGCGGACATTCATCACCGACAATTACAGGGGCCTTTGCTCGGATCGGGGATCCCCTGCTCGGATTTTTTTCCATTTTATTTAAAGGAGCATACCCCTCCCTTCCCCCCACCCCCTCTCTTTTCAAGGGCCGAGGCCTAGTTGTTTGTTTTGCCTCCTCCGGCGGCTGCGGTGTTTCCTGAGCGGCCAGGCCGGCCCGCGGGTGTCGGTGAGCGGTCAGAGTCGGGGCGGAGAGCTCGGTGCAGGCCGTGACTCGGAGGAGTGTTGCTGTAGCAGCACGAGGAGGAGAAGACGAAGGAGGAGGAGGATGGGCTGTCTGGGGAACAGTAAGACGGAGGACCAGCGCAATGAGGAGAAGCAGCAGCGGGAGGCCAACAAGAAGATCGAGAAGCAGCTGCAGAAGGACAAGCAGGTGTACCGGGCCACACACCGGCTACTGCTGCTGGGTGAGCGGGCAGGGTGGGGCCCACACTACACTCTGCTCTACGGGGGGCCTGGGACATGTATTCCCCCCCCCCCCCAGGGAGGGAGACCTGGGACTTGTAGTGCCCCCCCCCCAGGGAGGGAGACCTGGGACTTGTAGTGCCCCCCCCCCCAGAGAGACCTGGGACTTGTAGTGCCCCCCCAGGGAGGGAGACCTGGGACTTGTAGTGCCCCCCCCCCCCAGGGAGGGAGACCTGGGACTTGTAGTGCCCCCCCAGGGAGGGAGACCTGGGACTTGTAGTGCCCCCCCCCCCAGGGAGGGAGACCTGGGACTTGTAGTGCCCCCCCCCCAGGGAGGGAGACCTGGGACTTGTAGTGGTCCCCCCCCAGGGAGGGAGACCTGGGACTTGTAGTGCCCCCCCCCCCCCCAGGGAGGGAGACCTGGGACTTGTAGTGCCCCCCCCCCCAGAGAGAGAGACCTGGGACTTGTAGTGCCCCCCCCCCAGGGAGGGAGACCTGGGACTTGTAATGCCCCTCCCCCAGGGAGGGAGACAGGGGACCTGGGACTTGTAGTGCCCCCCCAGGGAGGGAGACAGGAGACCTGGAATTTGTAGTGCCCCTCCCCGGGAGAGAGAGGGACGGGGGACCTGGGACTTGTAGTGCCCCCCCCCAGAGAGAGAGACCTGGGACTTGTAGTGCCCCCCCCCCCCCAGGGAGGGAGACCTGGGACTTGTAATGCCCCTCCCCCAGGGAGGGAGACAGGAGACCTGGAATTTGTAGTGCCCCTCCCCGGGAGAGAGAGGGACGGGGGACCTGGGACTTGTAGTGCCTCCCCCCCCCCAAGGGAGAGAGGGGGACCTGGGACTTGTAGTCACCCTCCCTCAGGGAGAGAGAGGGAAGGGGGACCTGGGACTTGTATTGCCCCTCCCCCCAAGGAGGAAGACAGGAGACCTGGGACTTGTAGTGCTCCTCCTCCCCCAAGGAGAGAAACATGACCTGTGTGACTTGTAGTCCCCTCCCCCAAGGGGGAGAGAGAGACAGGGGACCTGTGATTTGTAGTGCTCCCCCCGAGAGAGAGACACAGGGGACCTGGGACTTGTAGTGCTCCTCCTCCCCCCAAGGGAGAGAGAGACAGGGGACCTGGGACTTGTAGTGCCCCCCAGGGAGAGAGACAGGGGACCTGGGACTTGTAGTGCCCCCCCCCAAGGGAGAGAGAGACAGGGGACCTGGGACTTGTAGTGCCCCCCCCCCAAGGGAGAGAGAGACAGGGGACCTGGGACTTGTAGTGCCCCCCCCCAAGGGAGAGAGAGACAGGGGACCTGGGACTTGTAGTGCCCCCCCCCCCAAGGGAGAGAGAGACAGGGGACCTGGGACTTGTAGTGCCCCTCCCCCAAGGGAGAGAGAGACAGGGGACCTGGGACTTGTAGTGCCCCTCCCCCAAGGGAGAGAGAGACAGGGGACCTGGGACTTGTAGTGCCCCCCAGGGAGAGAGACAGGGGACCTGGGACTTGTAGTGCCCCCCCCCCCAAGGGAGAGAGAGACAGGGGACCTGGGACTTGTAGTGCCCCTCCCCCCAAGGGAGAGAGAGACAGGAGACCTGGGACTTGTAGTGCCCCTCCCCCAAGAGAGATGGGACCTGGGACTGGTAGTGCCCCCCCCCCCAAAGGATTGGGAGAGCCCAGTACAGGTCTAGTGATGTTTATGTGGAACTGCTACAGAGGGGGCCCCCTTATCCTTAATACAGGTCATTTATACCTGCTATGGTGTTCCCTGAAGCCTCTATCACTTAGTACAGGCCATTTATACTACTTATGGGGTCCCCTGAACTATGTCCCCAATAAAGGCTTTTTATACCTCCTGTGGGGTCCCCCGAACCCCTTACTCATGGTACAGGGTCATTATACCTCCTGTGGGGTCCCCCTAACCTTGTCCCTAATAAAGGTCCTTTATACCTCCTACAGTGTTCCCCCAAACCCCTTATCCCTGATACAGGCCCTTTATACCTGCTGTGTGGTCCCCTGAATCTTGTCCCCAATAAAGGCCCTTTATACCTGCTGTGTGGTCCCCTAAATCTTGTCCCCAATAAAGGCCCTTTATACTGCCTGTGGGTCCCCTGAAGCCCTTATCTTTGGTGCAAGCCTTTTATACCTCTTATGGCGTCCTCCGAATGCCTTTTCCCTGGTGCAGGCCCTACATACATTCTATGGGGTCCTCCAAACCCCTTATCCCTAGTACACGCTTTTTATATCTCCTACAGTGTCCCCCAAACCCCTTATGCCTAGAAACAGCCCTATATACCTCTTTGAGGTCCTTCTCCCTGGTACACCCCATTTTAAACTCCTGTGGGGTCCTCCCAGCCAGCCCCCTAGCCCTAGTACCTTTCTTTGTAACTTCTATGGGGTCCTCCGAACTCCTTATCTCTTGTATTTTGCCTTTTATACCTCCTTGGAGATCGTCCAAACTCTTTATCCCTAGTACAGTCCCTTTTATACCTCCTTGGAGGTCCACTAAAGTCCTTTTTCCTGGTGCAGTCCCTTTTATCAACTCCTGTGGAGTCCTATGAACCCCTTATCCTTGGTACAGTCCATAAATATACCTTTTATGTAGTACCCTGCACCCTTTATCCCTAGTACAGTCCCTTTATACCTCCTTGGAGGTCCTCCGAAGTCCTTATCCCTAGTACAGTCCCTTTATACCTCCTTGGAGGTCCTCCGAAGTCCTTATCCCTAGTACAGTCCCTTTATACCTCCTTGGAGGTCCCATGAACTCCTTATCCATAGTGCAGTCCCTTTATACCTCCTTGGAGGTCCTCCGAAGTCCTTATCCCTAGTACAGTCCCTTTATACCTCCTTGGAGGTCCCATGAACTCCTTATCCATAGTGCAGTCCCTTTATACCTCCTTGGAGGTCCTCCGAAGTCCTTATCCCTAGTACAGTATTTTTAATAACTTCTGTGGGGTCCTATGAACCCCTTATCCTTAGTACAGTCCATATATATACCTTGTATGTGGTCCCCTGGACCCCTTATCCCTAGTAAAGGCCCTTTAATACCTCCTATGAAGTTCTCTAAATCCTTTATCTCAATTAGAGTCCCTTTGTTCTTAGTACAGTCCCTTTATAGCCCCTCAGTAGAGTCCTATGGACCCCTTTTCCCTAGTACAGTTCCTTTATACCCCCATGAGTTCCTCCAAACCTCTTATCACTAGTACACCCCTTTATACACCCTATGGGGTGTTCCGAACTCTTGTCTTTCTAGTATAATTCATGGGAGTCTTCAAACCTCTTATCACTTGTACAGTCCCTTTTTATACCTCCTGTGCGTTCCTCTGAACACCTTATCACAAGTTCAGTCCTTTATACCTCCTATTGGGTCCTCCAAACCCCTTGTCACTGGTTTATTTTATGGGATTCTCTAAACCCGTTATCCCCAGTGTAGCAGCTTTATATTCCTTATGGGGTCCTCCAAACCCGTATGTCTAGTAAAGTTTGTTTCATATCTCCTTTTGGAGGCCTCTCGACCCCTTATGTCTAGTACACTCTTTGTACTCATTGTGGGGTCCTCCAAACCCCTTATTTTTAGTACATTTCAGCATTTCTCTTTAGGACAATCCATTAAAACCCTTTATGGGGTCCTCTGAGCCCATTAACTTCAGTCCGGCCTATTTATAACCCCAAACAAATCCTGCCTCTATCCTACCCCTCATGGGATTCTCCAGAACCCTGATCTTCCGTACAGCCCAATAGCAACCCCGGCTATTTGAACCTCTGATCTCTAGGACAGCCCTCTGACAATAAGATTCCCCCAATCCAAAGTACTGCCCATTAACACCAACCATGGGGTCCTTTTTAATACCCCTGATCTGCAGTACAGTTCACCACCATCTCTGGTGGGGTTTTCCAAACCCTTATTCTTCTTATATCTCCTATTGGGGCCTCCAGATCCCTAACATTCCCTGTGTGGTTCTCTGAACCTCTGATCTGCACAGCCTAAAAAAACACCGCCAACAAGGTTCTCCCAGTCCTTAATCCGTAGTAAAGATCTCCAATACCTTCTATGGGGTCCACTGAATCCCTGATTTTGTAGTACAGTTCACTAGGACTTCCTAATCCAGTGTTTCCCAACTCCAGTCCTCAAGGCACACCAACAGGTCATGTTTTCAGGCTTTCCATTATTTTGCACAGGTGATTTCATCCGTTTCACGGCCTTAGTAATTACCACAGCCGTTTCATCTAAGGGAAATAAATACTGAAAACGTGACCTGTTGGTGTGCCTTGAGGACTGGAGTTGGGAAAAACTGTCCTAATCTGTAGCAAAGCACGCTACCGGTGCGGTTTCCTGAACCCCTAAACTTTGGACTAGCCCAACAAAAGTCCCAAAAGGGGTTTCCTGTTTCCAGTCTGTAGCACAGCCAGCTTTCCCGGTAGAGCGATCACGAGCTCCTGATCTGTATTGCAGTTCAATAAAATCACTATTCCTAGTATCTGAACCCGAATCTGTAATAAAGTTTTCCTACCCCTCATTACTGGCCTTTAGATTGCCTACCATGGGTGCTCAACCTGTGGCTCTCCAGCTGTTGCAGAACTTCAAGTCCCATCATGCCTCTGCCTTTGGGAGTCATGCTTGTAACAGTCAGTAGCTTGCAATGCCTCATGGGAATTGTAGTTCTGAAACAGCTGGAGAGCCACAGGTTGAGCACCCATGGGCCCTATCCTGTAATGACCCAGCTGCTCCCAGTATGTGGAATGGCTAATCTATAGTACAACTCCTTTAGGGAACCTCATAATCCCAGTAACCTATTTCTGCTGTCTTCTGACACATTCTGTAACAATATTTATGGAAACCCCATTACATTTTACTGAACCCCCAAATCCACGTAAAAGCTAATTAACACTGTAGCCTGTGTTTTTTTTTTTGCTGTTCTGCTCTATAATAATTTGGTTACTACACTAGTGTGTGTCTCTTACCCACTAAACTTCTCTTGACCTCAGGGGAGCTAACCCTCTTTACACTGTGTATATGGGCACCCTGCTAACTTTATTACATGCCTCTCAACCCCAACTCTACTGTTCCCCATTCTCTATATTCATGATGTCCCACTTCAGTAGGAGCGTTGCCACCCTCTCACTCCTAGGGCAGGGATAGGCAACCCCGGCACTCAAGCTGTGTTGAAACTACAAATCCCATCATGCCTCTGCCTCTAGGAGTCATGCCTGTAATTGTCAGGGTCTTGCAGTGTCTCGTGGGACTTGTAGTTTTACCACAGCTGGAGGGTCCATGTTGCCTACCCCTGGATTAGGGCAGTGGTCATCAACCTTGTCCTGCAGGGCCCACTAACAGGCCAGGTTTGCAAAATAACTGAAATACATCACAGCTGATATCATTTGCTCCTCAGTGATTGCAGTATTCTAGACTGCATCTCCCCAAGGTGATACATAAAACCTTGCCTGTTAGGGGGCCCTGCAGGACAGGGTTGATGACCACTGGATTAGGGGCTATGTACTATGGGATTTGTAGTGTTCATAGAGCAGTGCACGTGACGGCTGCTCGTTCCATACAACAGGCAGTGAGGGGAGGGGGAAGGGTAGGTTTGGGAGCTCATGGAGGATGGCACAATGAGGCAGCAAACCGTTTAATGTAAAATAGCTTACAGGGCCATTTAAATAGTGGATGTGTTAAATGCTGATCTCCGGGCAAACTTTTTTTTTTGCACTGCATGAGTTAAAGTGTAAGTAAACCCACTTATCATTTTCAGCCAAGGAAGCTGCCATCTTGGCCTATGTTTAATCTTCAACTGCCATGGTGCTGCACATGTGATCAGTTATGACACCAGCCATTGGATGGTTTGACAGTTTGGTTGAGAGCACAACCAATGTGACAGTTCGCAATCCCGGTATGCCGGAAATGTAACTGCTTTTTGAAACTGTTAAATCGATGGGTTTACTTCCGCTTTAACTGCTTTTATTTTGGGGGAGAGTGGAGATGTACTTAACTGATCCATCGGGCCTCCCTGCACAAGACTGGTCCAGCACCCCCCCGCGGTCCAGCAGTCTTGAAAAAGGACTGTTCCTGACGTTGGCACTCTTCATAGATAGGAACAGTCTACCACTGGACCGTGGGGGAGTGCGGTTTTCCGGTGGATCAGGTGAGTATCAACTTTGTGCTCACCTCCTAGAAAAAATAAATGAGTAGTTGACCCTTGCTGTGCAGAACAGCCCCGTTGCATGGGGAAAAAATGCCTGGAGATGGGCTTTAAGGTTATTTTCTAGAATAAGATTATTGCTTAGTGTCACTTTAAACACGCTTTCATCAAATTTTAAACTGGTTGGGATACCACCACCTACCACTATTCTTTCACTCCACCCATCAGTTTCATGACTTTGTATATTTTACAACCACAGTACTTGGACTACTATATACTATATTGCTATATTGTAGGAAGGAATCGCTGCGCATTTCACCCCAAAATGTATTTGGAAAAATGTATATATATATTTTTTTTAATCTTTTCACGTTAAAATTTTTTGACCCCCCCCCCCCCCCCAAATCTGAGTCCTCTTAATTAGGATGAGCTCCGGCGTGTTCGCATAGAAGGCGAAGTCAGGAAGTCGGCACCCGCGCTGCGCTAATCACAGCCGGGCAGACATTTTCCGATGCTCGGCTGCAGAGATCGGGAAATGTCTGCCCGGTTGTGATTGGCGCACTAAGCGCAGCGCAGGTGCCGACTTCCTGGCGGGCTCCGCACGTGTTCTAGGCGAACACGCCGGAGCTCATCCTTACTCTTAATGCTTAAATCTGAAAGAGACTGAATATTATCCAGCCTGGACCACTATACTGGGACCTTCTCCGATTTTCTTCTTTCTACTATACTTGCTCTGAACCCAGCATCTGAAAGAAGCGTGTTGCCATGCTTGCCTTACTAATCTTGCCAAACATAAGCTCCATTTCCTGACCTCCTATATCTGATATAATTTTGGTATACCATAGCTGGCAGTAAGCAACACCTTTTATGTCTCTTGATTAAGGATGAGCTCTGGCGTGTTCGCATAGAACACGTGCAGAGCCCGCCAGGAAGTGTGCACGGCGCTGTGCTAATCACAGCCAGGGAGACATTGTCCCGATGCTCGGCTGCAGGGATCGTGAAATGTCTCCCTGGCTGTTATTA
Organism: Rana temporaria; assembly: GCF_905171775.1. Classification (NCBI taxonomy): domain Eukaryota; kingdom Metazoa; phylum Chordata; class Amphibia; order Anura; family Ranidae; genus Rana; species Rana temporaria. The sequence goes on along the minus strand of NC_053500.1, from coordinate 23,471,544 downwards.
GCGCAGCGCCGTGCTCACTTCCTGGCGGGCTCTGCACGTGTTCTTTGCGAACACGCCGGAGCTCATCCTTACTCTTGAGGCCGGAAAAAACTCCAACATACCTAACTAATGCTGGCCATACACTCTACGAAAAATTGTCTGAACAAACTTTCGAAAAACCAACATTCGGCCGTGAGTGCAAACGATAGTGCCATCGTGTAATGACCGATAAATCGTTCAGTGGACATAAATAAAATAAAAATTGGTTTGTTTTATTTACATATACCTAGTGCAGAGAGTTCAGACGGGAAACGGATTAAGCTTCCGGTTTATCGTTCGTTCGGCAGAAAATTTCCAAACTTGTCCTTCGTTTTTTCGACTCAAAAGCGTCCCAACGATTATCGATTTTGTGCCCATTAAAGCGGTTGTATACCCTCCTTTTTTTTTATTTTTTTTTTTTTTTAAACCTGAAAAGTAAAAGCCATACTATCTCATTATGAAATACTTACCTGGTCCACGCCAAGCGAGATGTCCTCTTGCTCCGGCATGTCTTCCGGGTATCGCCGCTCCAGCGCTGTGATTGGCTGGAGCGGCGATGTCGTCACTCCCGCACATGCGCACGGGAGATTTCATTCCGGCAAGGGCCGGCCCTTTAGCCGAGGATCCTCCCCTGCGCTGCTGCAGTCAGCGGCGCATTGCGAGGGGAATATCTTCTAAACTGTAGAGGTTTAGGAGATATTCTCTATACCTACAGGTAAGCCTTATTATAGGCTTACCTGTAGGTAAAAGTTTAAAAAAAAAGGTATGCAACTGCTTTAACTGTTTGAAAAATGAACGAACTGTCTGAACGGCCGATTTTTCGTATAGTGTATGGCCAGCATAAGTTTGGGATTGGCACTGATCACTCTTTACTACTTATGTCATCTGTGGTCCATCTTATGTCAAGGAACTATGGGGTTGATTTAATAAAAGCAGAGAGGGCAAAATCTGATGCAGCTCTGCATAAAAACCAATCGACTTCCAGTTGTTGTTTTTTTTTTTTTTTTTTTTTTTTAATCAAAGCTTAATTGAACAATCTCAAATTAGAAGCTGATTGGTTACTAGGCAGAGCTGCACCAGATTTTGCACTCTCCAGTTTTAGGAAATAAACTCCTGTAAGTCTTATTGTAATAAATGAGTGTAATTGCAAGGACTAACTACTGTCTAGCTGCTCTGAGCTCCCCGCTAATCTGGTTTCCTCACTTACTTAATGCGGCATCATTATCTGAATAAAGATGTGACAAATGTGTATTGTATAATAGCTAGCACCTCTGTGTCATCTGTACAAAGAGCCCAAGTATTATTTATGTGCATGTATGTGAAACTGAAAGCTCAAGCACTCTATACCCCGATATCAGTTCCACCTTCTACAAAACATTTTACTCTGACGGTGTATCCTCCTCCCCCATATCATGACCAATTAAGTTCCTCTGCCCCGTCCTGTTTCTTTAGACCAATAGCTAACCCCACCTCCACTGTCAGGAATGCAGATGCACTAGTGCTGGACAATGTCTGGCAGTTGGGTAGCCAATGCCCTTAAACATATATAATTTTTTTTTTTTTGTCTACATTTTTCTGGACCGGAATGACAACTTACTAAAATCTTTGAATTTATTGCAGAATCTGAGAAAATACCAGGCAAACTTTTTGTATTTGAATTGAGCTGCAAATCCAGATATCCTATATTATCTTTGTATGCTGGGATTTGAAGTCAATGGCGCGCCTATGTCCGATGTCTTCAGTTTAATGGTTCAGGTCTTTGGACTATTAATAGTCTATGTCAGCCTTTCTCAACCCCCTTCCCCCCCTTTTTTTTTTCTTTACATGGAGGAAAGCTTAAAATTAACTTTCAGATCTCTGGGAACCTCTGTGAATAATTTATTTCTACAGCCCATGGTACATTGGTGTGGACAGTAAGTTGATGTGTATGGATAAATAAGCAATAAAGCGATAGCGTACTTGGCATATTTTACACCCAGATCTGTTCTATATGACAAAATTCTCAGTAATAATAATAATTATGAAATTTTAAACAATGCTAATGACCAGAAAATAAATGCAGATGGTGAAAATGGTAGTGTTCCTTCATGATGGTGGTGTGTTGGGGCTTTGCCCCCTTCACGGTGGTGGTGGTGTGTTGGGGGTGGCGCTCCCCTTCATGGTGGTGATGTTGTGTTTGGGCGGCGCTCCCCTTCACGGTGGTGTGTTTGGGCGGCGCTCCCCTTCACGGTGGTGTGTTTGGGCGGCGCTCCCCTTCACGGTGGTGTGTTTGGGCGGCGCTCCCCTTCACGGTGGTGTGTTTGGGCGGCGCTCCCCTTCACGGTGGTGTGTTTGGGCGGCGCTCCCCTTCACGGTGGTGTGTTTGGGCGGCGCTCCCCCTTTACGGTGGTGTGTTTGGGCGGCGCTCCCCCTTTACGGTGGTGGTGGTGTGTTGGGGGGCGGCGCTCCCCTTCACGGTGGTGGTGTGTTTGGGCGGCGCTCCCCCTTTACGGTGGTGGTGTGTTGGGGGCGGCACTCCTCCTTCACGGTGGTGGTGTGTTGGGGGCGGCACTCCTCCTTCACGGTGGTGGTGTGTTGGGGGCGGCGCTCCCCCCCCCCCCCCTTCACGGTGGTGGTGTGTTGGGGGCGGCGCTCCCCCCCCCCCTTCGCGGTGTTGGGGGCGGCACTCCTCCTTCACGGTGGTGGTGTGTTGGGGGCAGCGCTCCCCCCCCCCTTCACGGCGATGGTGTGTTGGGCGGCGCTCCCCCCCCCCTCTTCACGGTGATGGTGTGGTTGGGGGCGGCGCTCCCCTCCTTCACGGTGATGGTGTGGTTGGGGGCGGCGCTCCCCTCCTCCTTCACGGTGGTGGTGGTGTGTTGGGGGCGGCACTCCTCCTTCATGGTGGTGGTGTGTTGGGGGCGGCACTCCTCCTTCACGGTGGTGGTGTGTTGGGGGCGGCGCTCCCCCCCCCCCCCCCCCTTCACGGTGGTGGTGTGTTGGGGGCGGCACTCCTCCTTCACGGTGGTGGTGTGTTGGGGGCAGCGCTCCCCCCCCCCCCCTTCACGGTGATGGTGTGTTGGGCGGCGCTGCTCCCCTCCTTCACGGTGATGGTGTGTTGGGCGGCGCTGCTCCCCTCCTTCACGGTGATGGTGTGGTTGGGGGCGGCGCTCCCCTCCTTCACGGTGGTGGTGGTGTGTTGGGGGGCGGCTCTCCCCCTTCACGGTGGTGGTGTGTCACTCCCCTTCACAGTGGTGGTGGTGATGTGTTGGGGCGCTGCTCCCCCTTCACGGTGGTGGCCGGTTGAGAAGAATACTGCTTACATTAGAAGTCACAGAGAAGAATGCCCTCTTATAGATAGCCAAAAACATAATTGGTGTCACTGGTTACTTATCTGAATTGCTCAAGAAACCCCTACAACCTCCTGGAGGAACTTTTGGTTGCGAGAAGCTGGTCTGTGCTCTCCGTTTGATGCCAAGCCTTGGGCACAGTTGAAAATGGTTTATAAATACAAATCTTTGTGAGCTATTTTTAATTCTCAAATGTTTTGTAACTTCCTGTTCTGTCTGAAACAAATCTTGCTCTGTTTTGTTTGCAAGTAGAGTTAAAGATCTGGGATCTTATTTCTGTGGAGGGTCATTCCTCCTAAAGACTGATATTTCAGGTTTTTGTAGGTTGATTCTCTCACCTGCCGCCTTGTATCTCTTGGGAACTGTGACAACTATGCAGCCAAGTTTGTGTCTTTTTATTGCTGTGACCATTACAAGAAGTCTATGTACAGTTTGGGGAAAACTGGCCCTTTAGGAAAGCTGCTGTATTATAATTTCTCTAACTAGTCCCTTTTATCTTTTTGATTTATTTTTTTCTGAAATGACTAACATCGTACTTCTGGCATTTCTACCCCCCCAAATTACTTGGCTGGTTTGTTCTGTCACACTTCAATTGTGGAATGAGGTTTATTGGATCTTAAAGGTTCACTAAAAGTGAAAGATGCAATATTACGTGAATAAGAGAAAAAAATAAAAGTGCAATAAATCTGCGAAAAAAGCCCACAAAGTTTTTTTTTTTTTTTTTTTTTTTATTTTTTTTTTTTTTTTTTTTTCAGAAAGTGAGAACATTGACATCTGAGTGACTTTGTTCTATTTGATGCCATATTAGGCAAAAGGAGACAGAAAAATGGCAGTGCCAGGTTTATTCTATACTGGACAGGATGTTCGCTGTGTATTGGAAACTATCTCTTCCCTATATACCACTTAGGTTTAACTATCTTCTTTTGTTATGATGATCTCCTTAAATGTTTGTGAATGTGTCCTTGAATGCTTTTAAGCGGAGTTTTATATAAGCTGATTGTAGTTTAAGCTTAAAGGAGTTGTACAGTCTCGGTTTTTCGCCCTAATGCATTCTTTGTATTAAGGTGAAAAACCTGTTGTGCTGCAGCTCCCCCCCCCCAGAGCCCCCTTTTTACTTACCTGAACCCAATCTTTCCAGCGACGAGCACAGCAGCTCCAGCCACTGTTTCAGGCCCTCATTGGATAGATTGATATCAGCGGGAACCAATCGATTTAAATCCAGTGACGGGGCAGGGCCGGGTCTTGCTGTCTGTGTCAATAGACTCCGCAGCAGGACTCGGGATGGTGCCCATGGAACGCGGTTCTCTGTGGGGGCACTCTATGCAGAGGAGGAGCCAGGAGTGCCACTGTGGGACCCAAGAAGAGAAAGATCGGGGCCGCTCTGTGCAAAACCCTTGCACAGAGGCGGTAAGTGTGACATGTTTATTTAAAGGGGGGAAGGCGACCCTTTGCAATCGCTTTAAAGCAGAGCTTCACTGAGAGCCGGTTCACACTGGGGCGACTTGGGATCCGACTTGAAGTCGCCCCAAGTCGTGCTGTCGAGAAAAACAATGCAAGTGAATGGGAGCGGTGTTAATACACACGACTCGAGTCGCTCCGACTTCAAAAGAAGTTCCTGTACTACTTCAATCCGACTTGTAGGCGATTTGTACCCATTGATTTCAATGGAAGTCGCCTCCAAGTCTGATCACTGTCTTAACTGAAGCGACTTTCCAGGAAGATAACATACATTTCTCAGGCAAACCTCTCCCTCCCCCTCCCTCCCCTAGAGCTGATTGTTGTTTGATTGGCCACTGGAAAGTCTCCTGTCCTGGAGACAACTTCAAGTTGTGTTGTAAATCGCCCCAGATCGCCCTGTGGTTCATGCTCAAGTCGTGTCAGAGTCGCCTCTGGAAGTCGTGTCACCCTAGTGTGAACCGACAGGTGTGTTTGTTTATTTAACCACTTCCATACAGGGCATTTTCACCCCCTTCCTGCCCAGACCAATGTTTAGTTTTCAGGGCTGTTGCACTTTGACAATTACGCGGTCATGCAACACTGTACCCAAATTAAATATTTTCCCCCCACAAACAGAGCTTTCGTTTGGTGGTATTTGATCATCTCTGTGGTCTTTAGTTTTTGCGCTATAAACAAAAGAGCGTAAATTTTGGAAAAAAACACTATTTTTTACTTTTTGATTTACCGTAATAAATATCACGATTTAAAAAAAAAAGAAAAAAAAATTCCTTCGTTTTTAGGCTGCATTCACACCTGAGCGTTTTGTCGCCTGAAGCGTGACGCTCAAAGACGCTAGAGGGGAAAAATAACATTATTCTCTATGGAGATGGTTCACATCTCCAACGCAAAACGCCGAAAGCCTGAATTTTAAACAAGTCCCGGACCCTTTTTTGACGCGCGAATCGGGCGGCTTGGGCGTTTTACATTGATGCCAATGACCTGTACAAAACCGCGGGGGAAAAACGTTGCATTTTGTCGCGGCAAATCGCGGGGAAAAATGCCGCAATTTGTCGCGGTAAAAAACGCTGCAAATCGCCTATGCCTAGGTGTGAATGCAGTGATAGGCAGATACATATTCTTCTACATAATTTTTGGTAAAAAAAAAAAACGAAATAAGCGTATATTCATTGGTTTTCTCAAAAGTTATAGCGTCTACAAAATAGGAGATGGATTTATGGCTTTTTTTTTTTTTTTTTTTTTATACCAGTAATGGCAGCGACCTGCATACATTATATATATATATATATATATATATATATATATATATATATATATATATATATATATATATATATATATATATATATATATAAAAAATATTTTTTGTGTTCGTGACATTGCGGCGGACATATCAGACACCTTTTGTCACGTTTTTGGGACCATTCATATTTATACAGCGATTAGTGCTATAAAACTGCACTGATTACTGTATACATGTGACTGGCAGGGAAGAGGTTAATAGGGGGCGCTGAAGGGGTTAATGTGTTCCCAGGGAGTGACTCTTACTGTTGGAGGACTCACAAGGGGAGGAGACCGATGTGTGTTCCTCTGTACTGGGAACACACATCGGTCTCCTCACCTCTGACAGGAGGTGGATCTGTGTGTTTACACACTCCTGCCGTGATCGCCGGCAATCTGTGGTTCGCCCCGACGGGCTTGTGGTTATGCTCGCGTTGATAGCTGGTTGGCCATGTGGTTCTCTACTGTCCTCCAGGACCCACTAACAGGCCAGACTTTAAGTACCGTATATATGTTTATGCAATAATAGCACTGTGTATCACAGTGATCAATGCATATATAACAACTGAAAATGCAATGTAAGGGTTAGAAACTATTTAGAGTGCACCAAATATTGGTCCTTAATGCCCCGTAGACACGATCAGGTTTTCCGTCGAATTCCGCTCAAGATTGGATGATAAAATCAGCAGAGCTTCCCCTCATTTCAGAGCTTCCCCTGAGATTTACAGCGACTGCACTTCCAAGTGCAATTTCAAGTGCAAATGCAGTGCAAATTGGATTTGCCTTTCGTAAATAACCCCCTATGTGTGTGGTGTTTTTCATTTAATTTAGTACGATTTTTTCCCCGAAAAAAAATCGTAAGAGCAAGACTACACATGCTCAGAAATAAAAGACTTCATACAAAACGATTCAACATATGGTGTCACTTCTGAAGTAGTATTCTGCCATACGAGAATTTTCTTATGGGGTGAGTAACCTCTTCACTTTCGACATGAGACTAGTATGCCACCAAAAAAACGGACTAATGGTTGTAAGAAAATCCGATTGTGTGTACGAGGCTTTAGAAAGCATCCCCTTGGGACACACTTAACCATTTGATCGTCCCTGTTGTTAACACCTTGCCTGCTAGTGTCATTAGTACAATAACTGCATATTTTTAGCACTGATCACTGTAATAATGTCACTGGTTCCCAAAAAAGTGTCTCAGGTGTCAGACTTGTCCGCCGCAATGTCACAATCCCGCTAAAAATCGCTCATCGCCGCCATTACTAGTAAAATAAATAAATATGCCATAAAAACATTCCATATTTTGTAGATGTGATACCTTTTGCGCAAAACCGATCAATGTACGCTTATTGGGATTTTTTTTTTTTACCGAAAATAAGTCGCGGAATACGTATTGGCTTAAATTGATGAAACTTTCTTCTTTTTTTTTTTTATTATTATTATTATTATTATTATTATTGGATATGTTTTGTAGCAGAAAGAGAAATAGTGTTTTTTTTTTTTTTTTCTTCAAAATTTTCGTATTTTTTTGTTTTATAGTGCAGAAAATAAAAGCCGCAGAGGTGATCAAATACCCCCAAAAGAAAGCTCTATTGGTGGGGGTGGGGGGGGACTTCAATTGTATTTGGGTGCAGGGTCGCACGACCGTGCAATTGTGGCCTGGTCATTAAGGTGGTAAAACCTCCTGGGGCTGAAGTGGTTATTGAGACAATAAGTGTTAATTTTGGCAGCAAATTTTGATTTAGTTTTAGTCGCATTTAGTCGACTAAATCTCCAGTACATTTTAGTCGTCTAAAATCTATTGTGTGTAATTAAATTGTAATGCATTAGCTAACATTTCTCTACAATGTCCAAATATATACCACTGGAGTGAAAAATTAAATGTTATTGTTTATGGTATTGAATAGTGTTCATTTTGAAGTCAAAATTTAATTTAGTTTTAGTCTTGACTAAAATGCCATTTTAGTTTTAGTCCCATTTTAGTCATCTCAACTGTTTTAGTTGACTAAAATAGTATTCATTTAGTTGACTAAATGAACACTGTGCTTCACTGAATGTAAGTAATGCACGTCGCACTGCATTACGTTCTTTCCCGGTCTTGATGGCCAGGGACCTGGAAATGACATCACTTCCGGGTCATCAACAAGAAGGGGAGGATAATCCTCCCTCCCCTCTACCCGGCGGCACTCGCAATGCTGGTTCCGGGCCCGTAGATGGGTAAGCGGAGCCTGGTATACATAGCGGGGGGGGGGGGCACGGGCGCACGCGGGGTGTGGGTGGCAGCCCAGGCGCCAGGATGAAATGTCTCGTCGACATTGTGACCTGGGGATTGATGAGCCCTGTGTTGAGGGATTTATGAGATGTTAGTGATTTGGTTATACTTGTCCTCCTAGAACTGAAATACATTTTCGGGTAATTGGTGAAGGCCCTGACTTCTATTTCTCAGACTCTTGTAGTTTGCAAATGTTCTCCGCCACCCACATCTACTTACTATGGCCACCATGAAGAAGTCTGTTTTCCAGGAGGAATCTCAGTTATGTTGTGTTATGAATGTAAAGGAGTGAGATTTGTGGTATAAAAGGGGTAACTGAGATGTATTCTCAGGAGATGGGGCAGACTAAACCCTTCTCATAGCAGTGATTTCTGCTCTGTTTAGTGTCTTCCAGGGACTTCTTTAGCTCCCCAAAGTCTATAATTGGGATGGTGTGATGTTTGTGCTTTTGTTAAAGGGGGGTGTTCTGCGTTCAAGACAGTTATGCTCTCGTCCATCTAGCCTTCTGGTTCTTGTCCAACCCTGTGATGCTCCAGTATCAGAAACCTGTTTGTTTCAATGCCCAGGTCTGCAGAGCCCCTTTGTTTTCATTCTGCCACATAGATGCCCTTGAGTTGACCTATTACAGCTTATTAGTAGGCATTCACATCCCCCCCCCCCCAAAAGAGATATTTTAGGCGCTCAGTGGCCCCATGGATTTGAGTGTCTCTTGGAACTTCAGCAAGAAGATCATTCTGTGTAAGCTCCCTTTTTAGAATGTTTGAAGAACTCTTAACATGTTATTAAGTACTCTCTGATCTTTGATGGTTGAACTGTTGTAACCCATGAAACCGCTTGTACTGGACAAGCAACTGATGCTCTTAGGCTGACTGGAAATGCGCCCGCTGGTCACAAATATGTAAGTCCTTGTAGTTTTGGGGGGTGAACCTTTTTTGCTGATTAACCACTTAAGACCCGGACCAAAATGCAGCTAAAGGACCAGGCCAGGTTTTGCAATTCAGCACTGCGTCGCTTTAACAGATAATTGCGCAGTCGTGCGACGTGGCTCCCAAACAAAATTGGCGTTCTTTTTTTCCCCACAAATTGAGATTTTCCTCAGTTTAGGCCGATACGTATTCTACGTATTTTTGGTAAAAAAAATCGCAATAAGCGTTTATCGGTTGGTTTGCGCACAATTTAGAGCGTTTACAAAATAGGGGATAGTTTTATTGCATTTTTAATAATTTTTTTTTTTTTTTTTACTACTAATGGCGGCGATCAGTGATTTTTTTTCGTGACTGCGACATTATGGCGGACACTTCGGACAATTTTGACACATTTTTGGGACCATTGTCATTTTCACAGCAAAAAATGCATTGTTTACTGTGGAAATGACAGTTGCAGTTTGGGAGTTAACCACAGGGGGCGCTGATGGGGATATGTGTCACCTAATGTGTTTACAGCTGTAGGGGGTGTGGCTGTAGGTGTGACATCATCGATTGTGGATCCCTATAAAAGAGATCACACGATCGATGACGGAGCCACAGTGAAGAACGGGAAAGCTGTGTTTACACACGGCTCTCCCCGTTCTTCAGCTCCGGGGACCGATCGCGGGACTCCAGCGGCGATCGGGGTCCCGCAGCTCAGGACCGGGTCACGGGAGCGTGCCCGCGACCTACGGCTGGGTACTAGTACAGGAGGTACGTGGCATTCTGCCGACGTATATGTGCAGGAGGCGGTCCTTAAGTGGTTAAGGGGGGATTTGAGCAACGTGTATGTGTATGTTCATATAGTGAACTTGGTGTTGAGTTATTCACTTTATGGTCAACACTGAGGACAAGGGGGCACTCTTTATGTCTAGAGGAAAAAAGATTTCATCTCCAAATACGGAAAGGTTTCTTCACAGTAAGAGCTGTAAAAATGTGGAATAGACTCCCTCCAGAGTTGTTCTGGCCAGCTCAGTAGATTGCTTTGAAAAAAAACAAAAAGGCCTGGATACTTTGCTAAATGTACATAATATAACTGGATACTTGCATTTATAGGTAAAGTTGATCGAAGGAAAATCCGAATTTCTCGGGGGGACACAGAAGGATTTTTTTTCCCCCTGTTGGAGCAAATTGGATCATGCTCTGCTGGGGTTTTTCACCTTCCTCTGAATCAACTGTGGGTATAGGATTGTGTATATGGGGTTGTAATATATATTTTTTTATTTAATTTTATTTTTATGGTTGAACTAGATGGACTTTTTCAACCTGACTAACTATGATTGAAAGATTTGTTCTTTTGGCTTCTAAGACTTATTTGCTGGATACGAAAAGATGCACTCTAGGTAGATGTAACCGTCGCAAATTAATCTATCTCTATATTCACAAATTTATCGTTCAATACAAGAAGTGTAAGTTCCCGAATCTGACTCGGTATCAACCTCATGCAATCTATGTACAGCAGAGCTCAGGATGAGGATTGGGGGTAGGTTATGTGCTGAAGAGAAGAATGCTGTTAGGAGGAGAGGGCTAAATGATGCATAGGAGCTCATCGGGATGTTCTCTTTTCACTTTCCAGTCGCCAGATGGGGGAGGGACAAGACCTGTAACTACAGTAGAAAAAAAATCCCGTCCTCCCACCCCCCCCCCCCCCCCCCTGCCTGACATGGCTGTGCTGTGTGGCAGAGCTGTAAAAAATATCAGAATTGGATGGGCAGGCATACAAAGTACCGTATTGGGGTATTGCGCGCTCCGGCGTATAGCGCGCACCCCTAAAGTGGACCCGCATTCCTGTGGAAAAAAGATTTTTGTACTTACAGTTTTGGTATCTTGCGCGGCGGCCTCGTCGGGTCCGGCATCCGTCTGCGGCTTCAGGTGTCCTCTTCGTCGAGTCCGGCGTCCTTCTGCGGCGTCCTCCCCGCTCATTTCCCGCGCCGAGTTTGAATACTGCGCCGGCAAATACCGAGCGCAGTACACTCGTGTATAGTCGGGCAGGTTCGGCTCCTCTCGCGCTCACGTCCTGTACGTCCAGGACGTAAGCGCGAGAGGAGCCGGGACTGCCCGACTATACACGAGTGTACTGCGCTCGGTATATGCCGGCGCAGTATTCAAACTCAGCGCGGGTATCGGCGTATACCGCGCACCCACGATTTTGCGCGGTATACGCCGATAAATACGGTATTTGACATGTCATGCTAGTGGTTAACTCCCAAACTGCAATTGTCATTTTCACAATAAACAATGCATTTTTTGCTGTGAAAATTACAATGGTCCCAAAAATGTGTCAAAATTGTCCGAAGTGTCCGCCATAATGTCACAGTCACGAAAAAAATCGCTGATCGCCGCCATTAGTAGTATTAAAATAATAATTAATAAAAATGCAATAAAACTATCCCCTATTTTGTAAACGCTATAAATTTTGCGCAAACAACCGATAAACGATTTTTTTTTTTTTTTACCAAAAATAGGTAGAAGAATACGTATTGGCCTAAACTGAGGACATTTTTTATATAGATAGATAGATAGATAGATAGATAGATAGATATAGATTTGGGGGATATTTATTATAGAAAAAAGTAAAAAATATTGCATTTTTTTTCAAAATTGTCGTTCTATTGTTTATAGCGCAAAAACTAAAAACTTCAGAGGTGATCAAATACCACCAAAAGAAAGCTCTATTTGTGGGGAAAAAAAGGACGCCAATTTTGTTTGGGAGCCACGTCGAACCACCGCGCAATTGTCAGTTAAATCGACACAGTGCCGAATCGCAAGGTCCATTTAGCTTCATTTTGGTCCGGGTCTTAAGTGGTTAAACTGTTCTGTGACATAAAATATTCACCCAGGAAGAAGATAAAAAAAAAATCTAAAAACATAGCAACAAATGATGGAAGAGATGATCATTTTTCCTATTGGCTAAAATAAAAAACGACGAAGCTCAAAAACGTTGCACAACGCTGTATGCAAACACGCGAATACGTGTGACAAACCGCCGGAAAAAAACGACCGAAAACGCTACGCTCAGGTGTGAATGCAGCCTTACTGCTGTGGATGGCCCTGCCTGTCCGCCCCATCTTACTAGATATACTTCAATTAAAGTACCAACTGAGCTGAGTGAGTGAGAAACTTATATAGCGCAACACTTGCAAACTAAATCTCCTCTGGGCGCTTGGTATCCATTCCCTGAGTAAACTTTTTTGCCCTCAGAAGAGATGGGTTTTGATTTTTCTTCTGAAGGCCAAGTAGTTCACCTCCAATCGGATGCTGGTTGGTAGAGCGTTCCATAGTCTAGGCCCTTGGACTGCAAATCGTCGTTCTCCTTTGCACTTGTATCTGGCTTTGGGTATCTGGAGTATATTTTGGTTGGTGGATCGCAGAACGCGATTGGGGTTGTGAGCTTTTAGTTTTTTGCATAGATATTGGGGGGAATTTCCTTAAACACACTTATGCGTTAGACAGAGTGCCTTGAAGGTGCAAAATTGTCAGGCAAACGGTGACTTGATCTGATTGGTTGTTCCCACTGTTTGGGTATTTTGATAGCCTCAGGTGCCAGCTGCAGGGGAGATTCCTAAGTCACATGGCAGCTATGAGATTCTCTTGTTGAGCCTGTGGGCCCAACAAGAGGAATCTATGGGGGCAGATCCACAGAGCAAGTACGCCGGCGTATCTACTGATACGCCGGCGTACTTTTAAATTTTCCGCGCCGTATCTTTAGTTTGAATCCTCAAACCAAGATACAACGGCTTCTGGGTTCCATCTGACAGGCGTACGCCTTCGGATCGTAGGTGCAATACTTTGGCGCCCGCTTGGTGGAGTTTGCGTCGTTTTCGGCGTTGGGTATGCAAATTAGCGATTTACGACGATCCACAAACGTACGCGCGGCCGTCGCATTCTCTTACGTCGTCGCTAGTCGGCTTTTCCCGGCATATAGTTAAAGCTGCTATTTTGCGGCGTATAGATAACATGGCAAGTCTAAGTATGGCCGTCGTTCCCGCGTCGAAATTTGAATTTTTTTTTTTGCGCAAGTCGTCCGTGAATAGGAAAGGACATAACTCACGTCTAAGTTCAAAAAATTACATTGGTGCGACGTCATTTTGCGCAAAGCACGGTGGGAAATTTCAAAACGGAGCATGCGCAGTTCATTCGGCGCGGGGACGCGCTTCATTTAAATGAATCGCGCACCCTGCCCGCCCAATTTCAAATACGCCGCCAGAAAAACACTACACCGCCGTAACTTACGGTGCGAAATTGCTGAGGATTTGAAATTCCGCCAGGTAAGATACGGCGGCGTAGCGTATCACTGATACGCGGCGCAAGTGCAAATGTCTGTGAATCTGGCCCTATGTGTTCAAATGTGAGATTGAAAGTGGGCCTTATTCTTCTGTGTCCTGGAATATTAATCTGTAAACCACACTTGTTACAATCCTCAGCACATGTTGTCGTCTTCTTCAGGTTCCAATGCTGGGGTCTGTGGTTGGCTAAGCTTTACAAACGTATTCGGAATTTTCCACTGATCCACATCACAGACGTAAAATTTGGTTTCCATCTTATACACTTTTTTTAAATTAACAAAGGATCAAAGTAAAGCACACAAGTGTCTGACCCTTTAACAAACCCAATGTAGACGGAGTCATGATATACATGAATACAGTGCCTTGGTAGGGAGTGTGCCTTGGTAGGGAATGTGCCATAAGTGGTTGCAGTTTGTCCTGTTGGTTTCAGTGAGGAAAGCTTTGTGTACATGAATACTAAACGCTGCACATCATCTCGGCTTCTTTTTGGTGCCGCCCCTAGATATGACTTCATTACTTGTATAGATCTCGTGTTTCCCATTTAAACCAATTTTCTACATGCAGGATCCGCTCCATACATGGCCCATAACTAAAAGATTTTCTACGCCAGCATTCTTGGTGTGCAAAGGTTTAGCAGTTCCTTTTTTAAAGTTCATTTGTAGTCTTTGGGAAATTGTGTTTTCCCCAATTCTGAAGGTTTCGGAGCCTTTTTAGCAAATGTTGTCAGGATATAGATTTGCATTAATAGTTTAGGGAATCCTTGTAGGAGCAGTAAATTTGGAAGGTGCCATTTGCAGCTCCTATGGCAACTGCTGAATCCAGTTGAGTTGGGCAGCTAGCATTTTACAGTGAGGGTCAGCAATGGGCAGCTTCCATATTAAAAAACAAAAAAAAGTTTTTCTTATAAGCCATATTATAGAAAAGAAATATCTTGCGCCAAAAAGTTTTGTAAATAGATAAATATAAGCTGCTCCCCAAATAGATAATAGATTATAATCTCTTTATTTGGGGATCATAAGCCATCTTATATTACCTTTTCAAAATACAAGAAAATCCTGAAGTCTTTCCATACTTCCAGTGATAAAGTGGAAAACTTCTACAGTTATCGGTATAGGCACCCTGCTCAGAACTAGACCCAATTAACCACTTAAGGGACCGGAATGATTTGCCCCCTAATGACCAGGCCATTTTGCAATACTGCGCCGCTTTAACTCACAATTGCGTGGTCATGCGATGTACCCAAACAAAATTGTAATCCCTCCTCCCTCACAAATGGAGCGTTTGTTTGGTGGTATTTGATCACCTTTTTTTTTTTTTTTCTTTTTTTGCACTATAAACAAAATAAAAAAACATAATTTTTGCTATAATAGATATCCCCATAAAAAAAGTCTTCCTTTTTAGGACAAAATGTATTCTACATATTTTTGATAAAAAAAATTGCATTAAGCGTGTATTGATTGGTTTGCGCAAAAATCATAACGTCTACAAACTATGGGATAGATTTGGCTTTTTTTTTTATACTAGTAATGACTGTGTTCCGGAATTTTTAGCGGTATTGCGGCGGGCAGGTCGAACACCTGTGCCCTCACCCCCCCCCCTTTTTTTGCGGGCGGGGGGGGGGGGGCAATTGACATTTAGGCTTCATTTCCACTGGCGTTTTTACAGCCACTTTTCTGAGCGTTTTTTACAGCTTAAAAACGCCTGTCCATGTTATTCTATGGCATCATGCCCACATAGGCGTTTTTGAGCTGCAAATGGCATAGGCGTTTTTGAGCTGTAAAAAAAACGCAGGACCAGGGCGTTCTGAAGCTCCAGAGTAGAGCTGTAAAAACGCCAGACGTTAAACGCGCGAAAACGCTCAAAAATGCGACCGCGGCATTTATTTTTTATTTTTTTACAAAATAAACATGGACAGGCGTTTTTAAGCTGTAAAAAAGCCTAACAGTGGCTGTAAAAACGCCAGTGGAAATGAAGCCTTATACAGCAATCGGAGCTAAAATAGCCTCTGATTACTGTATAAATGTTGCTGGCAGGGAAGGGGTTAACACTAGGAGGCGATCAAGGGGTTAAGTGTGTTCCCTGGGAGGTGTTGCTGACTGGAGGAGGAGACATATCACTGTTCCTAATCGCTATCGACAGATGATCACACTTGACTCCCATCTCAGAACAGGGATCTGTTTGTTTACACTGACCCCCCCCCCCCCCCCTCCGTTCTGCCTGTCTCTGGAGCGATCGCAGGTGGCTGGCGGACATGGAGTACGCTGGACCCACTGGTTGGCTCTCCCGCTCCCGAATGGGTGCGTGTGCCTACAAATCACTGTGTTCATGTCCGACGTACAATGATGGCGATTCGCACAGGACAGCCAACCTGCTGCAGTACAACTGTGGAGGGTGGTCTACAACTAGTTAAAGTGATTGTGAAGCATTAAGATAAAAATACTTCTGTGTGCAGAAGCCCCCCCCCCCCCCCCCCTCTAATATTTACATGAGCCCCTTCTCTATCCAGCGATGTCCACGAGTGTCTCGGCCATCTGAGACTCTCCCTCCTGATTGGCTGAGACAGTCGCGTCGCCATTGGCTCCCGCTGCTGTCAAGCAAAGTCGGCTAGCTAATCGGGAGAGAGAGGAGCCGGCTGTGTGTCTGGATGCAAAATCTACCTTTACTACACTATTCTTTCACAGAGAGACTCTTATTGATTTCACAGGTCCTCTTTTATTGGAACCTCGCTTTAAGTTTCTAACCTCCTTCCTTTGAAAATGCAGTCTTGTCATGCAATAAAACTAACCCCTATTTGGTAGACGTGCAAACCAATTAATAAACGCTTATTGCGATATTATTATTATACATTTTTTTTTAATTTTTTTTTTTTAAGCAAAAATATGTAGAATATGTATCGGCCTAAACTAAGGGAAACAAATGTTTTTTTATTTATATATATATATATATATATATATATATATATATATATATATATATATATATATATATATATATATATATATATATATATATATATATATATATATATATATATATATATAAAAAATCTTTTTTGGGTATATTTATTATAGTAAAAAGTATTGCTTTTTTTTTTTTTTTAAATTGTCGCTCTATTTTTGTTTATAGCGCAAAAAAAAAAACGCAGAGGTGATCAAATACCACCAAAAGAAAGCTCTATTTGTGGGATTTTTTTTACAGCGAACAGTGCTTTAAAAATGCACTGATTACTGTAAAAATTACATGGGCAGTGAAGGGGTTAACCAGGAGAGGGTGCTGTAGGTGTTAAGTGTGCCCTAAGGGAGTGATTCATACTGTGTGGGGGTGGGGCGTGGCTGTTCATGTGACGTCACTGATCGTCGTTCCCTATGACAGGGAACAGACGATCAGTGACAGGCTCACTAGGAAGCACGGGGAGAGCTTTGTTTACACTTCCCTCTCCCCGTTCTTCCTCTTTGACCCGATTGCGGGACACGGGCTGCGATCAGGTCCGCTGTTCCTGCAGGGACGGTCACGGAGAAGAGGACCGGGTCGCGAGCACGCCACGCTCACGACCCACGGCTGGGATCTAAAGGGGACATACACGTACGCCCTTGTACCCAGCCGTGCCATTTTTGTCAACGTATATCGTCGTGCAGCATTGTGTGTGTGTGTGTGTGTGTTTGTTTTTTTTTTTTTTTTTTTAACTCAATTTACGATTCGAATCGCCCGTGCCGGTCCTGAGGAGCTGCGGGTAGGAGTTTTTAGGCAAGGCTGCGGCTTTGGCCTAGTCCGCAGCATCTGGCCTTGTGGACTAGGCCGAAGCCGCGGCCTCACCTAAAAACTCCTGTCCGCAGCTGAATCGATTTGACCTACGAACTCTATTTTTAAATCGAATCAATTTTTTTCCCCAGCCCTACTGTAAATTTGTATTTTTTTATTTTTTTACACCTGCCTATCTCTTGGTCCGTCAATTTACCTTCTTGCGAACCGTATTGTAGCCTGATGTAAACACAGTGGAGTTTTGTTTACACCCATACAGCCGAGCGCAATCTGCCCGTGTCCATTGAGCAGGCACAGATGTGACATCAATCTCGCTCGGCTCCAGGTAACAAACCCCCCCCCCCCCCCCCAATTCATCAATTAACAGAACTTTGCAAAGCAACAAAGTTATTTTCTCAGCACTGCTTCTTTTTAGGTTTGGGCCCTGCTGTGCAAAGCTTTATAGGAAACGGATAGAAAGATGTGTGCATCAGTGTTTTCCTTAGGGAGTTTTTAACATAGTTTCCTTCTAAGAAGGACAGAGCCTGACATTTACTTCCTTGTGGAATCCCGGGAACACTGCAGGGTGTTTCTCGATTGCGGAGATTAGTGATCTCCCATTCACTCATCTCCTCTAGACTGAATCTGGGAGTGCTCAGGTCTGAGCCCTTTAGGATTGGGGTTGTCAAATCCTGGCAAAATCAGTTGGCTAAGCAACAGATTAGGATTTCAGATCCTGGTCTGCATGGACTGTAAAACTCCTAAAATAACAATATAGGGAAGGGGGAGAGCACTCGCAATGGCACATCCGTAGATTTGGGAGAAAAGGGAAATTACTCTGCAAAGGTAATAAATGGTCGGACATTGCAGGCAACACAGACAGGAATAGTAAAAAAATACTTTATTACAAAAATAGGATTTACACACAACAGCACAATATACAGAAATAAGAAAAACCATGAAAAAATGTCCCCTGTGCGTCTACGCGTTTCGCCGTGAGGCTTTTTCAGGACCGTCAGAAGACAATAGTGGAAAGTAAATTTCACTATCTTAAAGTAATCCAAACCATATACGCATATGGATAGCCATGTTTTGGGAACTTCACAGGTAGGAAAATAAAGTAAAGGGGTGACCAAAAAGGATCTCCACAGGCTCGAGCAAAGGCAAGAAAATCCCTCTATGTAGAGTGTTTATTATGAGGGGTGCCACCCACTTGGCATACAAAAAAGATTTAGTTCGTAAGCGTGAAGGCATTTAATGCGGGGGGGCAATCTACAGACTAGTATTGGAGACTCATACGCTCCACCTGTACCACAATAGATGTACTCAAGTCCTGGATCCAGAATCCCACACAATATGAGTAGCCCTATGGATCAGTCAAGCCAAACAGTATGGCGGCTGGCATAGCACTAGTAAACCCCCCGGAAGATGGCCTGTGCTATCGGACAGGCAGGAAAACTTTTCTTGTGCGATTTTTTTATTTATTTTTTCCCCCCATTTAATCGGTACTGTTGTGTTCCGAAAATACAATGCAAATGCTCTCCATTTTCGATATGTGACTAGCATGCAAAAAATAAATAAAACAATCTGTCGTCCGTTTTTTCGGATCGTGTGTACAGGCCATTAAACCCCGACAAGTTCCTACCACAACCCCTAACTTTTGTAGTACTATGTGGCATATTCTCATAATAGTTTTCTCTGCCAGGCACAGACTTTTTTTTAAGTGAGAGAGGGGCATACATGACACAGAATGTAAAGGTGTCAGATACTACACTGTGTATTACTTTCTCTCTCCAATAAAATAATTAAAATCATTTGGTTGTATAGTGTAATCATCTAAAAACTATAGGCTGCTTTTGAAATCATATTGATGTACTCCTTTTACATTTTTTACTTTTGATTCCTTTGTTAACCAAATATAAGGGAAGTCTCCCCAGTAAGATCTGTGGTTCATACCGTCCTCCAGGGGACAAAGTGCCTGTAGATGTTGGTTCCGTTTGCATTGGTGCTGTCAATGCTGAGCTAGCATGGCTGGCAATGCCCCCCCACCACAATTGGACTGCTCAGTAGGAGACATACAGGACTGGATGTGATTTATAATATACACGGAGAGAAGCCTTGGCTATAGAACAGCTTTTATAGAATGACTACAGGGATAGTCTGGTTTGAAATATACAGGTTCATTTGTTCTTTATGCAAGGTTTCCTTTCCCACACATTTTCTACAGAGTGGGGGTGGTGAGTACAGTGTTGTCTGTAGCTCCTCCATAGGAATGCCCATAAATTGGTCTATGGCCTGGGGTGGAGCTACAACCAGCACAAGCAAAATAAAAATAAAAAAAGTGCTTTTATTTACCACAGTACAGATCTAAACAGGATTTAAGTGATACGTGCACTTGGTCTCCAAGGTTTATGCGCATTTGAAGTCTCTGTTTGCTACCTTAGACGTGCGTTTACCTATTTGGCTCTAAAGGCCTCTTGTTATAGTAGTATTGGAACAGTTTCCGTTGCTGTGTATGTTTATGGGTAAACTGTGTACACCAAGTATGTTTAGGCTCAATCCTATGGCTGGTTTTGTGACAACCTGAGGATGGTATGCTTGTCAGTAATGTAATGTCCAAATTCATTGGTGAATGTCACGTGTTTCATGTTCACAAGTGCCAAATAGAGACTGGGTAGTGGAGAAATAGAAATGAATGGGCACTGCTGTGCAGCTTAAAGGGGCAGATCCACGTACAGCGGCCCATATTTCCGCCGGGCGTATCATATCTAAGATACACTATTTTTTTTTTCGAATCCTCAAAGAATGCGCGCCGTAAGTTGCGGCGTAGTGTATCTTTGGCGGCCTAAGGGTGCGCAATTCAAATCGATGTGATGGGGGCGTGTTTTATGTAAATACGTCGTGACCCGACGTAAACGTTTTTTTTGAACGGCGCATGCGCCGTCCATGGGGGTATCCCAGTGTGCATGTTTGAAATTAAACCGGAACAAGCCAACGCTTACGACGGTGCCGTCATTCTACGCAAATCCCTATTTGCGAACGACTTGCGCAAACGACGTAAAAAATTAAAAATTTCAACGTGGGAACGACGGCCATACTTTAAATACGCCACCATATAGCAGCTTTAACTATACGCCGGAGAAAGCCGAACGCAAACGACGTAAAAAAAATTGCCGCCCGGACGTACGTTCGTGGATCGCCGTATCTAGCTAATTTGCATACTCGACGCGGAATTCGACGGAAACGCCACCTAGCGGCCAGCGTAAATATACACCTACGATCCGACGGCGTACTAAGACGTACGCCTGTCGGATCGATCCCTCATTCCGTCGTATCTTTTGTGGATACAAAACAAAGATACGACGCGGGAACTTTGAAATTACGCGGCTTATCGATAGATACGCCGGCGTAATTTCTTTGTGGATCTGCCCCCTTACTGTTTATTTAAAGTCAGCAGCTACAAAAAGTGTAGCTGCTGACTTTTAATAAACAGACACTAACCTGCTCCACGGGCCGGGTGGCCGCGTCGCTAGAGCTCCCCTCCTCTCCGCCGGCGCCTCCATTCATAGTGTGGGCACCCGGCCAAGACAGCCTCTTGGCGCGTGTTGCGCTGCGCTCTGGGTGGACAGGCGATCTCCTGGGACCTGTCACGTGTCCCAGGAGATCGCCTAAAGGGAGGGTCCGCCTAATGCTAGAGTAGGAGTCGCCTAGGCGGTCCCTGGGTGGAAGTGGGACAGGAAGTCCCAATCCCCCCCCCCCCCCCCAAAAAAAAAAAATTACATGCCAAATGTGGCATGTAAGGGGGCGAGGAGTGCCTAAAGCGGAAGTTCCACTTTTGGGTGGAACTCCGCTTTACGCAAGTAATGGCTAACATTTGGCCAAAGGGTGACAGAAGAAATCATTGCATGTTTAATACACCCCTGAGCCTTAACCTTTTTAGCCATTTTCCTTTTTTTCTGCTGGAAATTTGCTCTGCTGATTCAGATTTGGTGGCCGATGCCTGTGATCTTCGGATATCTTTTAGTTTTAGTGAGGACATTATTATGACATCTACATTTTACTATTCGGGTAAATTCTGCTGCAGTAGAGAAGTCCGTTGTGCATGTCATCAATCACCATGAGTATAAAATGCACTGACTACCCATAATCTAAATATCAAGCGGGTCATCATTTAGCTTGCTCTTGGTAGAAGACTGTATATTTAGTTTTTTTTTTTTTTAAGACGGGTTAATATAAATGTATATGATTGTTTAGTAGTCAGATGTTCTACGATTACAGAAAAATGTCAGATGTGTTTGGCAATTTCAGAACAGACCTTGCTGCTTTGGCTTTACTTCTGTTGACACACACTGTCCCTCTGTGTGACTTTGGCCATACACCTGCTTCCTGCCCAGTTCCAGTGCCGTGTAACAGAACAGGAAGTGAGGATTTCCCTGTAGAGGAAGCTGTGATATCACTTTGTTTATATTTAACTTCTTCTTCTTCTAGACGGTTTCACTTCCAAATCCCTGTCCTGAAATTATTTCTAATTAAGGATTTTATATAGGTTGCCTTTTGGTCAAATCCACTTCAAGGCTTCTTGCACACTGGACGTTTTTACAGCAGCTGTTTTTGGCGTCGGACATTTTTCTTTTCTACAGCCCGTAAACTCCCCAGCATGTTATCCTATGGGTCCATACACACATAGGCTGTTATCAATGTTTTTCTGGCTGGAGAACAAAACCCAGAACTAATGGGTTTTGAGAGGAGGATTTCAGATGTAAAAACACTCTAACTCAGGGATGCCCAACCTTTTGAAGAGCGAGGGCTACTTAAGCGACTTGGTAACCAGTTGCAGGCCACAATGAGCGGAGTGGGGCGGATGACAGGTCTGTATCCACTTCCATATGCAGAGCAGACACCGACAGCCCGCTATACTCTATAGCAGGGGTTGTCAAATTTGCTTGGAATCTAGGAGCCAGCTAAAAAAAGTTAGGAACCAGAAAACGCGCCCCGTCCCGACGAGCTTGCTCGCAGAAGAGAACACATACGTGAGCAGCGCCCGCATATGTAAACGGTGTTCAAACCACACATGTGAGGTATCGCCACGATTGGTAGAGCGAGAGCAATAATTCTAGCTCTAGACCTCCTCTGTAACTCAAAACATGCAAATTGTAGAATTTTTTAAACGACGCCTATGGAGATTTTAAAGAGTAAAAGTTTGTCGCCATTCCACGAGCGGATGTAATTTTTAAGCGTAACATGTTGGGTATCAATTTACTCGGCGTAACATTATCTTTCATAATAATAAAAAAAAAATGGGGATAACTTTACGGTTGTCTTATTTTTTAATTAAAAAAAGTGTAATTTTTTTCCAAAAAAAGTGCGCTTGTAAGACCGCTGCGCAAAAACGGCGTGCCAGAAAGTATTGCAACGATCGCCATTTTATTCTCTAGGGTGATAAAAAATATATATAATGTTTGGGGGTTCTAATTGGAGGGAAGAAGATGGCAGTGAAAATAGTGAAAAATTACATTAGAATTGCTGTTTAACTTGTAATGCTTAACTTGTAATACCAACGGCCACCACCAGATGGCGCCAGCTTACACATCTGGTGGTAATAACTTGTAATACCAACAGCTCACCACCAGATGGCGCCAGCTCACAAACAAAAAGGCAAGTCGCCAGGACCCTATTTCTAGTCGCCATGGCGACCGGGATTTGTCGAGCCCTGCTCTATAGGCCCTCCAATCTGATCTTCTCAGATGGACCCCTTCTGGTTGTATTTTTTTTTTTTTTTGCGGATCAGATAGAGGTAGGTGGGTGTAAGCAGCCACAAGTCTGTGTACATCTGCAGCTCCATAGAGGTGAATGGAGGGTCCGATTGGGTTGGATCGATCTTATCAAAGGGGCCTAAGGCTGCTTTCACACTGATGTGCTATGGTTTGCCCACACCGAGGGCACAGTGCACTGCACATGTGTATTTCCTGCAGGTGGGACTCTTCCAGTTCACCCTGGTTGGTATGTTTAAATTGGGCAGGATTGAATTCTAATTGTGATCCATTCAGTCATGCCCATCAGCAGGCATTCAGACCAGGCTGTGTGTATGAAGGGGTTTCCTTCTTGAATAATGCTTTGATCTGGGACTTGGGAGGTTTGGACTCTTTCTGAAGGTGTGACTGAGGACGGGATTTGAATGCTAATTTGTATGTAGCCTCCAACTAACCTCTGGAAAACCGCCTCCCAATTCATTTGAGTGTGACTTTTCACACTGGGGCGGTGCGCTTGCGGGACGTTCTGAACAGTCCTGTAAGCAGCATCTTGGGGTGGTGTGGGAGGGGTGTATACAGCCCTCCCAAAATGCCCTGCCCATTGAAATGAATGGAAAGCACCTGCAAAGCGCTTCTGCAGTGCCGCAACCCGGGCACTTTTAACCCTTCAGCCGCTAGCGGGGGTTAAAAGCGCCTCGCTAGCGCCCGAAAAACACAGCTAAAATGTCAGTAAAGCGTCGGTAAATCTAGCATGTTCTGTGAATTGGATGCGGGTAAACCTGCATGCTGTTTGTACATATGTGATCCAGTTCTTGCTATCAGAATTACCAGGTTAAAGGGTTACTAAACCCTTTGGTTTTTAAAAAGGAAAAAAAAAAACATGTCATACTTACCTCCACTTTGCAGTTCGTTTTGCACAGAGTGGCCCCGATCCTCCTCTTCTGGGGTCCCTCAGAGGCACTGGTGGCTCCTGCCTGTATAGAATGTCCACGTTGGAGAAACGCTCTCCTAAGGTGGACACCCGTGCGGGCGCGCTCCCGAGTCCTGCATCAGTGTCCATTCACACAGTTTGCAGGACGTGGCCCCACCCCCGTGTCATTGGAGTTGATTGACAGCAGTGGGAGCCAATGACTGCGCTAGATCTGGTGTGCTCATTCCTGGCCAGAGGATGACAGCTTTCACGTATGTAAAATGGGGGGCTGCAGCACTACAGAAGGATTTTCACCTTTAATGCATTGAGGTAAAAAACCATGAGGGTTTACAACCTCTTTAGCGGGAAAAAATAAGCTTAATGCGGCCATTACATTTTAGAATTGGCAAGCTTCAATATTTTTTTTTGGGGGGGGGTCTTTCACATGAGTCAATACAGCGAGGAGGCGGCTTTTTTCTGTTGCGCCTGGGCAACCTATATGTATGGTGAATGCAGACGCAGTGATTTTACAGCCACTTTCATAGGCATGCATGAGCAGGAGATCTCTATTATGTTTTTCGCTTTGGTCCAATAAAGTCATTCTTATTTTAGAAACTTTCCGATTTTTTAT
Source organism: Rana temporaria (assembly GCF_905171775.1). NCBI lineage: Eukaryota > Metazoa > Chordata > Amphibia > Anura > Ranidae > Rana > Rana temporaria. The sequence continues at coordinate 23,446,906 of NC_053500.1, read as the reverse complement.
ATATATATATTCGGCTCTGTGCTTTGAAAATGGCGCTCTCTTGTAATCTCCTGAATCTTTTCTATATTAAAGCTGCCTTTACATTTATCGGGTAAAATAATGTTGATTGTCCCTTGTGAGAAAGTGGTGCTGGTTGCTACTTTACTACTTTGATCTAGTTTTCAGATCTGTTCTAAAGAAATGACTGCAACAAAACCTCCTGACATACTCCCTAAAAAATACACAAACAGCATTGGATAAACCTAAAAACTTTTTAGGGATCGCTCTAAGTTGTCGGGTGATTTTTGCGGGCTGCATTCCTCCGTATTTCTCAGACGCAGCAATAGGTTTGTATGGCAGCGACAGAATGACCTAGTTAGTAAAGCCGAGGCCTTGTTTGGATCTCAAGAATGCTACATAACAGCGTTGTGCATAGTTGGCAGAGCTTTAAAATAGCCTGTGCCGTTTTTTATTATCTAGTTGTTGGTTCAGCACCAGCATTTTAACTTCTCGCTCCTAAAATAAACCACGTACAAATGTCTTTTCTTTAGTACTTTGCCCTGTGAGCTATCTCATTAAGGCCTGATTCACACTTTTGCAGTTTGCATATTGCAGGTGCATTTTGCCTTTTTTTTTTTTTAATACATGCTTTTCATCCATTGACGTATATTAGGGTTGTCCCGATACCAGTATCGGTACCGATACTGAGCATTTGCGGGAGTATGCCCCCGCCGCCGCAATACCGCCGCATACCGCAACGCCGCCGCCTAGTTAATCAGCATGCGGGGAACATGGCAGCTTTCATTTGAATAGCTGTGTGTTCCCCACCGCGTATAGACACTCCCCCTTGCTCGGGATTGGACGTGTGATCTGTCTATCAAAGTGCAGATCACCCGTCCAATCCCGAGCAAGGGGGAGTGTCTATACGCGACGCGGCGGGGAACACACAGCTATTCAAATGAAAGCTGTAATGTTCCCTGCACGCTGATTAACTAGGCGGCGGCATCTAGGTATGGGGGGACATGGCTGCATCTGTGAGGGGGACATGGCTGCATCTGTGAGGGGGACATGGCTGCATCTGTGGGGGGGACATGGCTGCATCTGTGGGGGGGACATGGCTGCATCTGTGGGGGGGACATGGCTGCATATGTGGGGGGGACATGGCTGCATATGTGGGGGGGACATGGCTGCATATGTGGGGGGGACATGGCTGCATATGTGGAGGGGGACATGGCTGCATATGTGGATGCAGCCATGTCCCCATCACATGGCTGCATTTGGGGACACATTTAAAAAAAGTATCGTTATTCGGTATCGGCGAGTACTTGAAAAAAAGTATCGGTACTTGTACTCGGTCCTAAAAAAAGTTGTATCGGGACAACCCTAACGTATATGGAACCAAAAATAGGAATCGTCCCTGGTCCTTTCCATAAAATGCACACATGTGAACTACATCCATAGGAAACCTTGTTAAATGGACTGTAGTGTGTTTCTGCAAAACTGAAAATGCGCTAAAAAATGCATAGGTGACGTGTAGATCTGTGTTTTGTGAGATTGATGCATACACTGGTTGAATCTCCATTTTCTGAACATTCGTTTGGTTTTCTAATAGCAGGGTCAAATCGTCATTCATTTTCAACCGCAGATGAACCAAATTTTAACTGTTTTCATTTGGGGGAAAGAATTGTATACATTGTAAGTAAACCTGTTTAATACGTCCTAGGGTTCTGTTCAACCAGGCCTGAAATTCTAAAGGCTCTAGAACTCTATTAGTTGACTCCATCATGGTAAAAGGGCATATTCTGACGAATAATTTTCAGAATTTCCATATGGACACTGTTATATGTGTGAAACGTGTTTAACGTTACTGATCTGGTGTCACTTTGTGTCCTCCCTGAACTACACGGAATAAAGTACCAGTATCTACATTAAGTGGTGTGCAGACAATTTTCAGTTTCCATGATGTAACGGTGGCGATCTGGGGGCGAGCACCTATTACAGATATCCCATTAGATCAGGGGTGTCAAACTGGCGGCCCTCCAGCTGTTGCAAAACTACAAGTCCCATGAGGCATTGCAAGGCTAACAGTTACAAGCATGACTCCCACAGGCAGAGGCATGATGGGACTTGTAGTTTCGGAACAGCTGGAGGGCCGCCAGTTTGACACCCCTGCATTAGATGGACTGCAGCCTCACCTGGAACAAGGTTTCTCTTCTGAAATTCTTTAGAACTATATTCGTTTCTATCATGACAAGAGAGCATATTCTGACAAGTAATTTTCAGAATTTCCATATGGACATTCAACGAAAATCTACTTGACCAGGTTTACTCTGCTGCCAGGCCAGAGTGTTGAGGTTGGTGATTGGAGCTTTAAACATGTTTTCCAAATTAGAGTGAAGTGATGTTATATACCCACGCCAATCACCCACGTTTCTTGCCCTCTTCATAATCGCTTGCATAAAAATGTTAAGGGATCGTTCGCACTAGAATAACATGTAGGAAACCTGCATTTGGTGCCGGTTCCCCCACTACATTCAAATCGCAATGCCCTTGTGATCTGCAGTGGGTGTCAGTGTAGCGTTAACACCCCAAACGCAGTGCATTTGCTCGCAAGGGAGCTCATGGTACAACTGTACCATGCGAGATCTGGTTGCAGTGCGTTTCCAAAGTACACTGCACCAAAAAATAGTGAATGCACTAATTTCAACCTATTCAAAGTGAATGAAATCACACTGTACAGAACTGCATGTGAACGCACAGGAACATTACATTTGCATGCAGTTTCTAGTGTGAGTGGGCCCCTAATTGTAATGCATACACACTGGGGTTGATTTACTAAAGGCAAATCCACTTTGCACTACAAGTGCACTTGGAAGTGCAGTCGCTGTAGATCTGAGGGGGACATGCAAGGAAAAAAAAAATGCATTTTTGCTTGCACATGATTGGATGATAAAATCGGCAGAGCTTCCCCTCATTTTAGATCTTCCCCCTCAGATGTACAGCGATTGCACTTCCAAGTGCACTTTCAGTCCTCTTGTAGTGCAGAGTGGATTTGCCTTTAGTAAATTTACCTCAGTGTGTGGCGTGGTCAGGCTTGGATATTTTTTAGAAACCTTGCCTTCAGCATATTCTCCAGTGCGATCGCAATGTGTAACTCATGCATGTTTGTATACTGCCATACTAAGCAAGGCTTCATGCACAAGGCCGCAAATGGTCATATACAATAAAATACTATATTTTCTCTATTGTCCCCATGGCTAAACTCTGAGGGGCAGAGCGAAACGCGTTGGCATTTGGCCTGGCTGGAGTCCAGGTTGAGGTTGCCACTTACCATTGCACTTTGGGATGACATGGATGTGCGGTCACAAGGATACTTTGCTTTACACTGAGCCATCTTGGCTAGCTCCTTCCCTCCCAGCACTCCCAGTGGTGGACATGAAGGGCTTCAGTGACCCCTTCAGTGAGCCTGAGTGGCACACAATACAGGCTTTTTGGGTCACTTCTGCCGGTAGTGACAAGTACAGCATTCAGCCTCTGCCAGTCGGTCTGTACAAATCGGTGGCAGGTGGTTGCTATACACCAGGGGTGCCCAACCTTTTGAAGTGAGAGGGCCACTTAAGCGACTTGGTAACTGGTCGCGGGGCCACAATCGGCGGAGCGGGCGGATGGCAGGTCCATGTCCGCTCTGCATATCAGATTGGATGTAGGACACAAGTCAGTTTACATCTGCCACTCCTTAGAGGTGAATGAAGGGTCCAATTGGGTCGGGCTGCTTTCACACTGATGCACTGAGGTTTACCCATACAGCGGGTGCAACGCAGTGTACCTTTGGCTTTTCTGCACTTTGCAATAGACTTCTATTCTATTCTGCAGGTTTGGTGCATTTTCAGAAAGCTCACCAAACTCGCAGGTAATAACAGAAGTCTATGGCTCAGACGCTGCTCTGCATCTGCGGATCAGTTTGGTAGCAGCCCAGTAACCATTTCAGAACAGATATGCCCATATATACACTGTAGTTTTAGTAATAAACTGACCTTTTAATAACGGTATTCTTTTCAATCCCAGAGCAGTAGGTCGCGGGCCATATCAGCGGGCTCCGCGTGCCACATGTGGCCCCCGGGCCACTGGTTGGGCACATATGTATTCCAGTATACGTCACTTTATTCTGGAAGGTGTGTAGGATCCGTATGCATATAAACTATCTCTGTGAAGACACCTATGGCCCTGTACACATGTGACCATTCAGGTTCTCAAATTTTATATAAAATATATAGTATAAATGCCGCTTGCCATGGAATTTTACACGCTGACTGGCAGCAGCTGAACGCTGCACCATACACCCCTGGCACAGACATTATGGCTGAATTCTATGCTATAAAGCAGGGATCTTCAAACTACGGCCCTCCAGCTGTTGCGGAACTACACATCCCATGAGGCATTGCAAGACTCTGACATTCACTGACATGACTAGGCATGATGGGAATTGTAGTTCCTGAACAACTGGAGGGCCATAGTTTGAGGACCCATGCTATAAAGCCTTCTTATGGTATTCTGTCCTTGCACTATTACTGCCCATAGTAGCTCCCAACACATGCAAGAGGTGGATTGTGCAGGCCACGTGGTAGGTTCTGTTTGCAAGGCCAGGGCTAGTTTAGAATTGTGCTTAGCGATTCCAACTTCGATACTGGTGCAATATAAAGCTGACTTAGTTGTACATTATTTTATGATTTTTTTTCAGGACCTGTCATACTCTACCTGTAGAGCAGGGGTGTCAAACTGGCGGCCCTCCAGCTGTTTCGAAACTACAAGTCCCATCATGCCTCTGCCTGTGAGAGTCATGCTTGTAACTGTTAGCCTTGCAATGCCTCATGGGACTTGTAGTTTTGCAACAGCTGGAGGGCACCAGTTTGACACCCCTGCTGTAGAGTATAGGACGGGTGTCTTCTGTACTGTACATGGTACCATCTTGGGCCAGTCCCTGTATTGAACAGAGATGCTGACGTACTTTGCCCATACCAAAGGGTGAAATGTTTGCTTCTATAGAGGTCAGAAGCCCTTTGTCTAGTGTGTTTTATAAATTTTTGTTTTATTTGTAATAAATGGTTGGGGTTCTGGTTGCTGGATTTGCTTACATCCGCACCTGATTATTATTCCTATAGAACAGTGCGCCATTGTAACCTTCACACTGTAGTCTGCCTTTCCGGAGTCTAAACCAGCATTACCTTTCAACAGCCCTGCATCTTTCAAGAGCAAAAAATGCTTGGACTTGTAGCAATTCACTAGTAATTCAACTTCTGGGTAATGCTATCAATGTAGATACATCCCTGATAAATGACTGTATGGCATGAGCTTCAGTGTCTGAAAATGTATGAATAATGCCAAAACTGCCAATTCCCTGCCACTGATTGTACAGGAATGGCAAAACTGTGTTCTGGTTGTGTGCTACTGGGGATCAGGGTGTTCTATGACTTTCACATCGGCAAAAAAAAAGCCCAGTGAGACTTTGAAGATGGAATATTGTGGAGTTGTGTTTACAAACACAGAACTGTGTACATGGGATATGAGATCTGGCTATTTCTTCTCTCTGGAGAGCAGGGAGAAAACCCTGCCAGATCAGAAAGTAAAAGCGGCACATATTGCATGCATTACACATAGTTGGGCACACAGTTAACCCCTTGATTGCCCCTATATGTTAACCCCCCCCCCCCCCCCCCCCCCAGCCAGTGTCATTAGTACAGTGTCAGTGTACAGTATTCGTGTCGGTGAACCTCCCAGCCAGTGTCTGTTAGCACTAGAATGTCCGCCGCCCTATCAGTCACAGTATAAGTCGCTGATCACTGACATATTACAGTATAGTGTCTATAGCTGCAAAAATATTTTTCTTTTAAATATAAGACCTGTATCGGAATACATTTTGGCCTAAATTTAGATAGATTTTTTTACTATTTTTATATTGGATGTGTTTTAATAAAGTCAAATTTTTTTATTTTTCAAAAATTTTCGGATTTACGTTTTTAAATAATAATAATTAAATTATAAAAAAAAGTGATCAAATGGCACCAAAAAAAGCTCTATTTGCGTGAAAAAAAAATTAATATATAAATTTTGTTTGCGGTTCGTTGGTGGTTAAACGCTTTTCTGACTCTTGGTCATTTGGCGCTCTTCTTACACTTTACAAGCACGGATTCTTGGTTCTGGATTTCTTCCCTCCTCAAGGGTTGCCTCCAATTTGTGGAGAGCTACTGATCCAGAGCTATTGTGATCATTTAGGACGCACCAAAGATTTATATCCAGTGTCTCCATTTAACCTTTTTATTTTTTTTTTTTTTTTTGTTGTTTTGCTCTGATAGTGTGATCTTGGTTCACTTTAAAGGGAGTGCTTGGCAAATCCTAGACGTCAGTTAGCCTTAGCCCCTTTTCCTGATTTTTTTGCTGTGACATCCATGTTGTGACCAGTTTTTATTAAAAGGAACACATTTTTATTTTTGGAGTGCGGCCGTCCCGGTTCTTTTTTTTATACATTTTAGCCTAAGTCTAACCTTCTTTTGAACCTCTTTCTATTGTTGGTAGCAGCATTTTCTGCTTCTTTAAAACTTCCCCTTAATTCCTGCATTGAGTGGACTGTTCTGCCCCGCATGCACATTTGTAGCTCCATCTGATCATAAGCCTGTCCGCCATGTTAAACTTTTTGTTTACCTCTTCTGTTTGCCCCTCTGAAACCGTTTTTCCCCTTTTTATTAGATATTTGACTGACTTGATTTAATTTTTCTGAATATCTGTCTCTCACTTGCTACAGTTTTATGTGGTAGTTATGATTTGCTGTTTCTTATTTCTAACCCTGTTAATTATTTTTTGTTCTTTATGTTTCAGGTGCTGGAGAATCTGGGAAAAGCACAATCGTGAAGCAAATGAGAATCCTTCATGTGAATGGATTTAATGCTGAGTAAGTTCAAAAACCAATGGACACTTTATTTTTTGTTTATTTTTTACAACTTACTCCTGTGCCTGTCCTGAGAGTATATTGTGGAGCTCATTTTATGGTTGTATGTTTTATTATTTATTTATTTTTTCTAAGCTGTGTCCCTCCTACCGCCCATGAATGGAGATTAACCAGTTCAGGTCTGCCCTATAGCAGTTTTACTGCTAAAGGGCGGCACCTGTGCACTGAATCACGTGTGTGTGTGTGTGTGTGTGTGTGTGTGTGTGTGTATGCTATGCGACACTTCTGGGTAGGGGACGCTTATGCTACTCCCACTGCGATTACGCACAACAGGTACCACTGACTCTGTTCGCCAGCACCCGCCAATTGTGAAGAAAAGGCACTATGTAAACAAGGCAGATCGCTGTTCCGACAGTAGGAAAGGGATGGAATTTGTGTTCCTGCGAAGCAGGGAACAAAATCCATCTCTTCCCTTGGTAAAAGCACAGTAAAACGCTGGCTAGGCACACGGTTAACATTTGCATCGTCCTAGATGTTAACCGCTTCCCAGCCTGTGTCATTAGTACAGTGACTGTACATATTTTTAGCAACGATCACTTTATTGGTGTCACTGGTTCCCAAAAAGAGTCAAGCCGCAATATTGCAGCCCCACTATAAGTTTCTGATCACCGCCATTACTAGTTTATAAAATGTAAATAAAAATAATAAATAAAAATATCCCATAGTTTGTAGATACTATAACTTTAGCACAAACCAATCAATATACGCGTATTGGGATTTTTTTAACAAAAATTTGTAGCAAAATTCATATAGGCCAAGATTGAAGAAGTGTGTGTGTGTGTGTGTGTGTGTGTGTGTGTGTGTGTGTTTTTTTCTTGCATATGCTTGATGATCAAATACCACCAAACAAAAGCTCTATTTGTGGGATAAAAATAATAATTGCACAAACGCACAATTGTCAGGTAAAACAATGCTGTGTCACATCACAAAAAGTTTTGCAACAGCTGGAGGGACACCAGTTTGAGACCCCTGCCTTACATGAAACTGTATATAGGCAAGACTATACACCAGCTCCGCATTCGCATTGGTTAACGCAGTGTGTTTCTCAACTCCAGTGCTCAGGGCGCCCCAACAGGTCTTGTTTTCAGGATTTCCCTCAGATGAAACGGCTGTGGTAATTACTAAGGTAGTGAAACTGATCAAATCACCTGTGCAAAATAATGGAAATCATGAAAACATGACCTGTTGGGGCGCCTTAAGGACTGGAGTTAAGAAACACTGGGTTAACCCCTCAGGGACATTAGACATAACGAACCTGTATTTCCCCCCTAGCACAGCATCTCATTACATATTTAAAATTGATGGCATCAAAGTTAAGGGGATTTATGCATTAAAACTGAGTATGTGACGGGGTGATTTCAACAGTGTCCACCTTTTAAAGAGACATTTTGGATCTGCAAGCTGAATTCCCTTGCTCCTAAGGGATTCAATAAAGAGAGTAATTTTACAAGTATTTCCGGAATAGGTCTTTTGTGAGCCCCTCCTTTATGTGGATGCTATGTCTTTCCTTCTTTTTTGGCCCTTTACTCTGCGATAGATTCTTCTAGTATATGCTATGAATGCATGTCCGAATGCCTCTTGAATGATGGATGTTTGAATTACCAGTAGCTTAATTGCTTATGCCCCTTTAAAAAATATTATGGGCTGGGTCAAATGGTGCATTTAAACACATCCCAGCTAGGAGGCGTTACGTCCTGACAAATCTGGGTTTCCATTCAAACGCATTGACGTCATGCAGATGTACGTCTGACGTCAGTTGACACTCCCAGTGTTCCTTCCACCTGGACCGGGTATACGGAAGGATTGTGATATCTTGGTATACCTATTACTTTATGGACTGCATGGATGTGCGTATGACCTCTAGACGTATTGTTTGATACTAAGGCATTGTTGTCTTTTAATGGTGGAAGGAAGGTGGTTGCTTTTATGGTTTTAATTTGACCGAATAAAGAATTTCCTAATTTTCTATTTTTTTTTCTGTTAGAAGTTATTATTGCCCCAGAGGCTCATTTGCATGGTTAATTTTGGTAGAGGTTTCCCTGTCTGCCATACTTTGTGTTCTCTTGTGGGTTACAGCAGTGCACGCACTTGTGCGGTCCTGTGACCCAGAATCATCGTAGAACCGCTGCAGGCTATGGAAGAATCCAGACCATATTGTCGGGATCCACTTAGATTGGCAGCTAACCTTGTCTGTCAGCATGCTACCGAGATTCTGAGCCAGTTGTTCCCGTCTCCTCTTCAGCCTGGTGCTTCAGTTAGTGGTGAAAGGGCAAAGCAGAAAGCTGTGACTGACATGCTGTCTGCTCAGAGTGTATCGAGAACTGAGCGATCACTAATCATGTGATCACTCAGTTCTTGTGCTTAGAGCTGGCAGGAGATGCAGCTTGGAGGTGAGAACTTTTTTTTTTTTTACTCAGACTCATACTCAAGACTCAGAAAATTACCGTATTTATCGCGGTATAATGCGCTCCCGCGTATACCGCGCACCCCTAAAGTTGCCCCGAATCCTGTGGAAAAAAAGTTTTTTTTTTTGTACTTAGTTTTGGTGTCTTGCGCGGCGTCCATCGGCGGCCTCGTCTGGTCCGTCTGCGGCTTCGGGTGTCCTCTTCGTTGGGTCCGGCGTCCTTCTGCGGCGTCCTCGCGTCCTCCCCGCTCGTTTCCCACGCCGAGTTTGAATACTGCGCCGACATATACAGAGCGCAGTACACTCGTGTATTGTCGGGCAGGCTCGGCAACTCTCGCGCTGACGTCCAGGATGTGAGCGCGGAAGGAGCCGAGGCTGCCCGACTATACCCGAGTGTACTGCGCTCGGTCTATGTCGGCGCAGAATTCAAACTCGGCGTGGGTATCGGCGTATACCACGCACCCGCGATTTTGCCCTGATTTTCAGGGCAAAAAAGTGTGCGGTATACGCCGATAAATACGGTACTCTAAGGCTTTGAATTAAAACCGCTATTTGTAATTTTATCTGGCCTCTCGGATATTTTGCATCTTTAGATATTTAAACAAACTATAGAAAATAGGGTTGTCCCGATACCGATTACTAGTATTGGTATCGGGACCGATTCCGAGTATTTGCGGGAGTACTCGTACTCCTGCAAATGCCCCCGTACCCCCGATACCGAAATAGAATACTTGCATACCCCCCCCCCCCCTCCGCCGCATTACGCCGCATCCCCGCTTGGTTAATACGGGCGGGAAACATTACAGCTTTCATTTGAATAGCTGTAGTGTTTCCCGCCGCGCCGCGTATAGACACTCCCCCTTGCTCTGGTGAACTGTCCAATCCCGAGCAAGGGGGAGTGTCTATACGCAGCGCGGCGCGAAAGACTACAGCTATTCAAATGAAAGCTGTGATGTTCCCCGCGCGCTGTTTAACCAGGCGGCGGCGCCATCGGCATCTAGGTATGGGGGGACATGGCTGGTTATATGGGGGGACATGGCTGGTTATATGGGGGGACATGGCTGGTTATATGTGGGGGACATGGCTGCATATGTGGGGGACATGGCTGCATATGTGGGGGGACATGGCTGCATATGTGGGGGGACATGGCTGGTTATATGTGGGGGACATGGCTGCATATGTGGGGGACATGGCTGCATATGTGGGGGGACATGGCTGCATATGTGGGGAGACATGGCTGGTTATATGGGGGGACATGGCTGGTTATATGGGGGGACATGGCTGGTTATATGTGGGGGACATGGCTGCATATGTGGGGGACATGGCTGCATATGTGGGGGACATGGCTGCATATGTGGGGGGACATGGCTGCATATGTGGGGGGACATGGCTGGTTATATGTGGGGGACATGGCTGCATATGTGGGGGACATGGCTGCATATGTGGGGGGACATGGCTGCATTTGGGGGCACATTTAAAAAAAGTATCGGTATTCGGTATCGGCGAGTACTTGAAAAAAAGTATCGGTACTTGTACTCGTGCCTAAAAAAGTGGTATCGGGACAACCCTAATAGAAAAGATGTGGTTTGGACCGGAGATCTTTTGGAGCTCCACTTAGTGTTCCACAGCTGCAGGTAGATGCTGATTGCACGCCTGTGAGGTTTATTTTTATCTTGTCCAGGTTGACGTACAGGATGTTGGATTGAAATTGGACTTTGTTTTCTGACTCGGCCTGAGAAACACTGTAAGCGCCTTGACACTGCCGGGCCGAGATCGGTGCTTTCTGGAAGACGGTCCTGATAAGCGGTCATAGTTGTGTTGTGTCAGCTCGCTGGCTGGCTCAGTATTATGAAGAATCTGCTTCCTAGCAACACCCATAATAATCCTTCCCACTCTTCCTTTACCTGCTCACTTTGTGTATTTAAAGACTGGTTTCTGCTGGGTAATCTTCCTTGATTGTGCGAAGATTTGGCTATGAGCCGAGCAAAGGAACTAATCGCAAGCAGTGTGACCATGGACAGTGCTTCTAAAAAACGCATGCAAATAAGCTGTCTTGGTAATGCCATTTTTTTTTTTTTTTAACACAGTAGCCATGTACATGAAGCAATATTCGTTTCCAGGCAGTTAAAGTGGAGGTTCACCCGGAAATAAAAAATGTTAACCTTAGATTGAGGCTCATTTTGTCTAGGGGAATCGGGTGTTTTTTTTCTAAATCAAAGCAGTACTTACCGTTTTAGAGAGCGATCTTCTCCGCCGCTTCCGGGTATGGGCTGCGGGACTGGGCGTTCCTATTTTGATTGACAGGCTTCCGACGGTCGCATCCATCGCGTCACGATTTTCCAAAAGTAGCCGAACGTCGGTGCGCAGGCGCTGTATAGAGCCGCACCGACGTTCGGCTTTATTCGGCTACTCGTGACGCGATGGATGCGACCGTCGTAAGCCTGTCGGAAGACTGTCAATGAAAATAGGAACGCCCAGTCCCGAAGACCCATACCCGGAAGCGGCGGAGAAGATCGCTCTCTAAAACGGTAAGTACAGCTTCGATTTTAAAACAACTACCCGATTCCCCTAGACAAAATGAGCCTCAATCTAAGGGTAAAAACAATTTTATGGGTGAACTCCCGCTTTAAGTTTAGAGGCTTTTTTTTGGAAAGTTCAGATGCTGAGTTTAGAGGCATTTCAAGCACTAAACGCAGTAACCCACGTTTAGCCGCGTTTTGTTTTTGGCTTTTAAAGAAATGCTTCTACTCGCTAAACGCGGCAAAACTGACGTTTTAATTGTGCGTTACTATCTGTCAAGTTACCTCATTCAGGAGAGGTTGTAAAAACGTCCCGTGTACCTTAAGCCTAAGGCCCCTTTCACACTGGGGCAATATGTGCGGTGGCGGTATAGCGCAGCTATTTTTGGCCGCAAATGGTGCGGTATTAACCCCCACTAGCCGAAAAAGGGTCAAGACCGCCCACAATGCGCATTTGCAGAGGCGCATTGCCGGCGGTATTATCGCAGTGTCTCATTGTTTTTAATGGGAAGGAGCGGTATACACACCACTCCTCTCACCGCTCCAAAGATGCTGCTTGCAGGAGATTTTTTTTCTCTCCCGCCAGTGCATCGCCCTTAAATGCTGGCGCAGGAGTATTTCAGGCTAAAACGCCTGAAATACGCCTTAGTGTGAAAGGGGCCTAAAGTATAAGTTCACCTTTTGGGAACATGTTCCCAATGCTACAGCCGCTACCTGATCCCCCTCCATCCCTGTGACAGCAGTACAAGGGCAAGTTTCCCGTACTAGCTGTCACTTTTTAAAATCAGTGGGGCTCCACCCACATGGCCACATCATTCAATCACACAGCTGTGTGTGTGAATGAACTACAAGCCCCAGCATCCTTTGTAGTTGTCAGCTTGTAGTTCTCAATGAGCTGTGGTAGTGCATTGATTCTTCCTGTCAGTGTATCTGCTTGCTCATACATGATGTACAGCACACAGATGCACTGACAGATCTGAAGGAGACCTGCATGGCACCAGAGTTCTGCTGATCGCGGGTGCAATGCTTAAAGGAGATGTAAAGGAAAATGTTTTTTCACCTGTCAACTGCGGATAGCAGCGTGAGAAAAAAAGAACAGGAAGCACATCATAATCAAAAAAATAAATAAAAAGGATTGCTATGGGAATGACTACCGCAGCTAAACGCGGCCGCATGTAACCGCACGTAATCGCAATGTACAAATGCAGCTAATCACAGTGCCTGGAGCCTTGAATTTCACAGAACATTTTACATGCTTTTAACTGCGACAAAACAGCCGTCCGTGTGAAAGGCGCCTAATGGGCTCCTAAAAAGAAAAAATACAATAAATACATTTTTTTTTCTTTTTCCTTTTTTTTTTAACCTGCAAAAAAAAAGGTGCATTTATAATTATTTTTTTTCTAAAACTTGAACTTCTCCTTTAACCACTTAAGACCCGGACCAATATGCAGGTTAAGGACCTTGCCCCTTTTTGCGATTCCGCACTGCGCCGCTTTAACTGACAATTGCGTGGTCATGCGACGTGGCTCCCAAACAAAATTGGCGTCTTTTTTTTTTATTTATTTATTTATTTATTTTTTTTTCCCACAAATAGAGCTTTCTTTTGGTGGTATTTGTTCACCTCTGCCGTTTTTTTATTTTTTGCGCTATAAACAAAAATTGAGCGACAATTTTGGAAAAAAACTTTTTTTTACTTTTTGCTATAATAAATATGCCCCAAAAAAGAAACTTTTTTTTATTTTTATTTTTTTTTCCCTCGGTTTAGGCCGATACGTATACTTCTACCAATTTTTGGTAAAAAAAATTATCGCAATAAGCGTTTAACGATTGGTTTGCGCAAAATTCATAGCATTTACGAAATAGCGTTTTTCTTTCTTTTCGTGACTGCGACATTATGGCGGACACATCGGACAATTTTGACACATTTTTGGGACCATTGTCATTTTCACAGCAAAAAGTGCTATAAAAATGCATTGATTACTGTGAAAACGACAATTGCAGTTTAGGAGTTAACCACTAGGGGGCGCTGTAGGGGTCAAGTGTGACCTCATATGTGTTTCTAACTTTAGGGGGGCGGGGCTGGACGTGTGACGTCACTGATCGTCTTTCCCTATATCAGGGAACAGATGATCAATGACACTGCCACTGTGAAGAACGGGGGAAGGTGTGTTTACATACACCTCTCCCCGTTCTTCAGCTCCTGTGACCGCGGGACACCGGCGGGGATCGGGTCCCGCGGCCGCGGACTGGGTTTTCGCGTGCGACCCACGGCTGGGCTCATAAAGGCGACGTGCTTGTGCCCAGCCGTGCCATTCTGCCGACGTATATGTGCAGGAGGCGGTCCTTTACAGTCGCATCTATTTTCTGTGTCAAGCATTTGTATGCGCATTACTGAGCATTTTCCAAGCGTTTTGGAGCTTTGGCATTTTTGTATTGGCCAATGGAGAGAACTGTCATATGTTGCATTGTTTGTTGCTATAGGTTTCTGCTTTCTGCTCCTTCAAAAATTGCACCAATCTGCCGAAGATGTGAGCCACCTCCACAGAAAATAATTGATTTATTTTTTCTCCTTGAGCGTTTTGGAGCTTCGAGCAATAAAATGCTCAGGTGTGGATGAGTCCTTGGGGAGGATTACTTGCTGCGGGTCAAGTTGAGTACTAAAGCGAGGGTGGGGGGTGGACTGACAGCCAAGCAGTTGGCATTTTTAGATGAGGTCAGCAGGGGTGGCCCTCAATTTTTCTCCCTAAAGATCGTGTCATGGAGCTTCCAGTGTCCTATGAAGTTTCTATGCTTAACCCTGCAGAGGACACCGTTATTACAGGAGAGTCCAGCCCCTAACTGGCAAATCACTAGGCACAATTGTAGACCACTTTTTTTAATATGCAGTTCTGTGTTTTTATTTTTTTTGTTTTAGACCCTTTGTCCATTCATATACAGTATGTGTATAGGTGTCCCCCCCCAATCCTCTGATGCTCTCCTTGTTGCTGCTCTTCAGTTGGCTATAAAGTCCAGCCCTTCCAGGAATGGGGAAGCATATGACACTGTTCTGGTCCAACAGCCAATCATTGGACTCAAGCTCTGTCACATGATGGAAGCAGTAATGGCAGAATGGGGATTTTAGTGCTGGGTGTAACCAAAGAGGAGTGTTGAAGAGTCGCTGGCGAGGGCTGCATAAGTGAGTTGTGATGAGCCCTTAATGAGCAAGGAGAGACCGTGTCTCCTTTTAAAGGGTTTGTAAACCCTTGTGTTATTTTTACTTAAACAAAAATGCCTATACTTGCCTGCTCTGCAATTGTTTTGCACAAAGCAGCCCCGATTCTTTTCTTGTGGGGCGGCAAACCAGGCCCCTCTTAATCGGGTGCTCCAATGGAAACCCGCTTTCCCTTGGGGTACCTGTGCGTGCTCCCAAGTCCCGCTGCTGGATCTATTGACTCCCGCTCCCATGTCACAGGTTTTATTGACAGCAGTGAGAGCCAGTGTCTCCCGCTGCCATCAATCTGTCCAATGGGGAAAGAGACGGCGGCTTGAGCTGCTGCGCTCGTGCACATCGCTGGATTGGATCAGGCTCAGGTAAGGATAAGGGGGGTCTGGGAGGGAGCTGCCGCAGAAGGTTTTTCACCTTAAAGTGGAGTTCCACCCAAAAATGGAACTTCCGCTTTTCAGAATATACACCCCCCCCCCCCTCCGGTGTCGTATTTGGCACCTTTCAGGGGGAGGAGGGAGCAGATACCTGTGTAATCCAGGTATTTGCTCCCACTTCTGGGCACAGATCACCGCGGTGACCTACGCCTACTCTGTCTTCCAGAAGACAGCAGGGACAAATGGGATTGCGCAGCGCAACTCGCAAACCAGGAAGTGAAGCTGCAAGGCTTCACTTCCTGATTCCCTTACCTAAGATGGCGGCGCCTCCATACAAGAGCCGAGGGACAGATTGGCTTCGGGTGCCGACATCGCTGGCGCCCTGAACAGGTAAGCGAGATAATATGATATTAAAAGTCAGCCGCTGCAGTATTTGGAGCGGCTGACTTATAATTTTTTTTTTTTTTTCGGCGGAACTAGGCTTTAATGCATAGAATGTATTGTGGTGAAAAACCTTGATGGCTATTTTAAAGCAATGGTATGGACTGTGCTTTATAACTGGGACCCTGTGTGCTCCAGTCTGTATTTTCTGCATTATAATATGACTGTGTGATTCAAATCTATGAATACATACATACATACATACACACACACCAAAGTTGGAATTTCCTTCAAATTAGTTATAAGAAATGCACTGAAAGAATTGCGGCACAACCTCTACCCTTCCTAGAGCTGCCTGTGTACCATACCGGAGTGAGCACTAGTAAGCAAGGCTTTGGCTACATAAACATCCAATATGCCAACGGTAACTAAAGCAGCATCAGACATGGGAGAATGCATCTATCTTTGCTGGACAGAAATCCCTATCAAATGCTGTTTTGAAGGCATCATTTGTTAAATACAGCAAATGTAGAATGTAATGTGGTTGTGATGAGAACTAAACTTTACTTTTAGAACTTTAATGCTATCCAATGTAGCTCATCACCCTTTGAAGAACATTCTCATTGGGAAGCTTTGTTGTGAGAACCTCCAGGTTGTGGGGATACCTATCAACTGGGAAATGCCAGTAAGGCCCAGCATTGTTGGTCTGGCCCTACACATTGACAGCTAGGATGAGCTAAGGAGGGGGACCAAAACCTTGGAAAGCCACCTTCTAAATTATTTTTTTTTTTTTTTATCTGTGATTTGATCTTTTTTTAAATGAGTTTAAAATAGTGCAGGCAAGGCAAGCCAACCCTGGCATTCCATCTGTGATGAAACTACAAATGCTGTGATACACGAACATGGCAAAGAGGCGCACTAGCCCAGTGTATTACTGTAGGATTCTTAAAGGGGTTGTAAAGGTAAATGTTTTTTCAACTTAGTGCAAATCTATGAATACACACACACACACAACCAATTTCCTTCAAATCAGTTATAAGAAATGCACTGAAAGAATTGCGGCACAACCTCTACCCTTCCTAGAGATGACTGTGTACCATACCGGAGTGAGCACTAGTATCTAGGATCCTATGCATTAAGGTGAAAAAAAAATCAGATGGTACCGCCCCCCCCCCCCCGAACCCCTGTTTTACTTACTTAACCCCTCGAAAGTGCTGCGCGCATCCACGTGATGCTCTTCGGTTCCCTGCCTGGCCATTGATTGGCTAGGCTGGATGGATTGATAGCAGCGCAGCCATTGGCTGGCGCTGCTGTCAATCACAGCGGATGGCGCGACGGGGGGCGGGGCCGAGTGATAGTCGGCGGCTATGCCTGCCGCTGTATCACGGGAGCGCTTTTGCAAAAGCTTTCCACCATGCGAGCTCGCATGAAGGTGGAAATCTTTTGCGAGGAGGAGCCGAGACAGCCGCCGAGGGACCCCAGAAGACAGGGTTAGGGGACACCCTGTGCAAAACGAGCTGCACAGTGGAGGTAAGTATAACATGTTTGTTATTAATAAAAAAAAAAAAAATAAGTTTGCCTTTAGTGTTGCTTTAATATATATATAAAAAAAACACAGATATTCCAATATACTCACTAAATAAAATGACGTATAGGCATATCAATGTCATTGACTCCTTCAGACCCATGTCCATCAAAGGGCACAGCTTATGCATTTCTCTTAAGCCTCGTACACACAATCGGATATCCGATGAAGCTGACTTTCATCAGTCTTGCCTACACACCATCGGTCAAAAATCCGACCGTGACAAAACGCGGTGACGTAAAACACTACGACGAGCTGAGAAAAATGAAATCGACTTGATTCTGAGCATGCATGGATTTTTATCCGATGGAGTTCCACTCAGACGATCGGATTTTTCTATCTGTTTTTTTTATCCATAGGAAAAATGTAAAACATGTTCTATATTTTAACACCGATGGGGCCCACACACGATTGGTTTGTGTGTTTTCATCGGACAAACCGATCGTGTGTGCACGGCTTTAGAGCTCACAGTAGAAATACTGAGATGCCTCTACCTCTGGGAGTCATGTGTGGGGTTGTCAGAAGCTTGCAGGGCCTCATGGAAGTTGTCGTTTCACAAGAGGTTGGCATGTTGGGGTTGCCTACACCTGGTATAGTGTTATGCCCTGTACACACGATTGGAATTACCGATGGCCTAAAATCTGATGACATTTTTTGTCCGAATTCCGTTCAAGCTGTCTTGCATACACACTGTCAGACCAAATTCCGACCGACCAAAACGTGGTGACATAAAACACTACGACAAGCCAAGAAAAATTAAGTTCAATGCTTCCGAGCATGCGTCGACTTGATTCTGAGCATGCGTGAGTCTTTTCTCCGTTGGAGTTGCACACAGACGATAGGAGTTTCTGTACTGTTTCTAAACACCGTCGTAAAGTCAGATGGGGCCCACACACGATCGGAATTTCCGATTGAAAAAAGTCCATCGTACTTTTTTCATTGGAAATTCCGATCGTGTGTACACGGCATTACACTTCTTGGAACAGGGGAGTTCTTCTTTAAAGTAAACCTGTATTGGTGTTCATGCAAACTGAGCTTGCTATTCTAGATCAGGGATATGCAATTAACGGACCTTTTTGCTGTTGCAGAACTACAAGTCCCATGAGGCATAGCAAGACTTTGACAGCCATGAGCATGAGACCCAGAGGCATGATGGGACTTGTAGTTTTGAAACAGCTGGAGGTCTGCTAGTTGCATATGCCTGTTCTAGATCTATTAAAAAGAGATGCTTGCTGCTGTTCTCCTCTGCTGATGGTGTGCACCGTGACAGGATTGGTGCTGATGCATCATAAATGACACATCAGGCGGTTTTACTTTTTTTTTTCAACTTTATTGAAATGTCACAAACTGGCGTTTCTTTCTTCTTTACTCGCATGTGATGTACTGCATTGCCACAGCTGAACCATAAGACAGAGCGATTTGTTTTCCGTCCTATGTGTGGGCCTCTGTTGGACAAGCCTGCCCAGCACAGCTCAATGCCTAGGGTGTGAAAGTAGATAGACCTTGGGTTTTTGATGCCCTCCAGAGGTGCATTGAGATGCAGGACAGCACTGACCAGGAAGCAGGCAGCTTATGTCAGAATTAATAATGCTGGAACCCTGATTGAGGTTTAATGTAAACTTCTGGTTATTGGACATCTAGAACAGGCCATGCTGGGCCATGTCTCCCGGCGGCAGGGATGGACTGGCCATTGGGACTACAGGGAGTTTCCCAGTGGGCCGATGTCTCAGTGGGCCGGCTTCAGTGACAGCGGACCACTGCCGCCTCCCCTCCGCTCCTGTGTCTCTCCCTTTCCGCAGTGCTCACCTCCTCCCCCTCCCCTGCAGCGCTCACCTGGGGGACAACAGAGAAGCAGGGGGAGGGGACAGACAGCTGACTCAACAGCTATGGCCTGGGAGTTTCTCCCTTCTGCCTAATCTTGTCCCATAAGGGGGGCACCAAACTGATTCTTTGCCCCGGGTGAAATAATGTCTAGCTTCCCCACTGGTACTGCCTATAAGAGTACCAGTACCAGTCATTCTACTCTAATAAATAGAGTGGCTAGTGAAGGGGGAGAGGGGGCTTGGGTCTCCGGGGGAGGGGTGCGGGAGTTGTCCGGCCGCCATGGGAGAGACCCGTCAAAGTGGGCCAGTCTGGATGAAGTCCAGGGTCAAATTTTTGTCCCCCCGTCCAGCCCTGCCCGGCGGTGGCGAGGTACTTATTTTACGTAATGGGGCGGAGACCGCGGGACGCATACAAGCACTGGCTGTTACAGAAGACCTATTACTACCGTTTTATAGAAACCAGGAAGAATCTGCAGCCGCTGTCTCTTCATAGCACTATTAACCCCTTTCCCCCCCATGTGTGTAATGCTCCTTGAAGTGAAATATGCCATGCCTGTGTACATCCTCCTCGCCTCAGAAGGATTGTGAAGCTTGTGCATCTGCTGCGAGGGTTAACACGTTGGCAGTGCTCGTGTTCTGTTCTCCGGTGCACAGATTGATGCCGCTTTGCCGGTGGATTTGCCAAGACAGAAGATGCTGTGTGTGTCAGTGCCGGCTGCGTCCTCCCACTTACAGTGTGTCTATTCCTCTGTTCCAGAAAGTCTCAGAACCTGACCATACTAATTGACTCTGTTTCTGTACGAGAGCGGAAGTGACTGCCTTATACGGTCCCTGGATCACGTGACTCTCCACAGTGCACATGGATGGGATGACTGCCACCGTTTTATATTGCTTTTCCTGTTTCATTAGGAATGGGGAATAAAATGCTTGCTGCATTCAGTGGCCTTAAATGGGAAATGGCTAGTGCTAGCCAGGAAGCATGGCCACCGTGCTAAAAATGGCCAGTCACTGTGCCTTTTTTTTTTTTTTTTTTAATAAAGTGTTACAGACCTGGTACATTTTGCCGAGTTTATGATGAAAAAAATGCGAGGTTACCTTCTGTTATCTGAATGTCACTGATCCAGAGACTGGGGCAAATTGTTTTCAGATTCAGCTTGACCCCCCTCACTTTTTACCACCACCCTAGTGATCATTGAGGTCGTCCTCCTCCATCTGAACCCTAGGGGGAAGCTTGGAAGGATTGAGACCAGCACAACCTGTGCTCCTTTTTACATTGTAATCTGTTGAACAATTTTCACATAGGGGAACATCTGCATTTTTTTTTCTTTTTTTTTTTCCATCATAAACTCGGGTTCTGCTGCTTGATTTGAGACCGATTTTTACTTTCCACAGAAACTTTCAGGGCAGTTGTTGTCTCTCACAGCGGAGGATCTCGTTCAAAGCTGAGCGTTGACATACATGCCAAGATTTCTCCTGTTTTTAAAGTGGTTGTAAACCTCAGACATGAAATATAAACAAAGTATATACCTCCGCATAGTGTGTACTTATCTGAATCCAGTGCACTAAGGCTGCATTCACACCGGAGTGTTTTGTCGCCTGAAGCGCGACGCTCAAAAACGCTAGAGGGGGAAAAAAATACATTATTCCCTATGGAGATGGTTCACATCTCCACGCCAATACGCCTGACGCCGAACGACTGAATCTCAAACAAGTTCCGGACCCTTTTTTGTCGCGCGTATCGGGCGGTTTGGTCGTTTTTTAGCGTTTCCATTTCCCATAGAAAGTAATGGAAATGCTCGATTCAAGCGACTAGCGTGACAACGAGTGTTTGCTACGGGCGTTTCGTCGCTTTAATCTACCAACATAGCAACAAGTGATGAAAAGATGATCAGTTTTCCTATTGGCTAAAATAAAAAACATCAAAGTACAAAAACGTCGGACGACGCTGTATGCAAACGCGCAAATAAGCATGAATACGCGCGAAAAAACGCCGGAAAAAACGACCGACGCTCAGGTGTGAATGCAGCCTAAGTGGCATTTCTGTCTGCTGCCTCATTCTTCTAGCTGCATGAGTCACTTCTGACACATTTTCCTGACACCAAGAGGAAAAAAAGGTGACCAGGGAGAGGATCCAGCACACAGCCTGTGATTGACAGCCTCTTCTCTGTTCCTGTGTAAAGGGGTGTCCCTGTCCTCTTCTCAGCTCTCCTCACTGGGATATGCAGTGTGTAATTTTAGCTCTCCACCCCTTGCTTTCTGAAAGTTTAGACAAGCTTTATAAAGTTTGGACTTTGAACGGATGTAGAGAAGAGAAGACTGCAGATAAATAGGTACAATTTATGTAGGAGGATTTGTTTCATCTCTGTGTATCATGCAAGGCCAGTCACATCACTGGGCATTTAGAAGCGTTTACAACCACTTCTTAAGGGAGAAACGCCCAAAACATATCAATTATGGGCGAAATTCATTTTGGTTTAACTAGTTCTTGGTTTCTTATAGTATAGAAATCTATAGAGTGGCCGTCCATGCTAATTCGTGTAGATGGAGGAATCCTTGTTGGCTATTGGGTTCAAACAGCCGTAACTCAAGCTGTCAGAATATCTGAGCGGAGTGGCTGCATCTGATTGGCTGCAGTCACCGTTAGGCTGAGAACTTTCAACCAAGTTCCTACAGTGTTCAGGTTGACGTTTGTTGAGCCGGTTGGTTTCAACAGCACCACCTGTGGCTCCAATTTTGGCGATTCAGCTGAAATTCAAGCAGTGTAAGGCCCCTTTCACACTGGGGCGGGAGGCGCGGTGGCGTTATAGCGGTGCTATACCGTCGGAAATTGCCGTGGGATTCGGCCGCTAGCGGTGCTGTTTTAACCCCCGCTAGCGGTATGGTTTTATTCCCCGCTATCGGCCGATAAAGGGTTAATACCACCCGCAATGTGCCTCTGCAGAGGTGCATTACGGGCAGTATTACCGTGGTTTCCCATTGTTTTAAATGGGAAAGAGCGGTATACGTACCGCTCCTCTCACCACTTCAAAGATGCTGCTTGCAGGAGATTTTTTTTTCTCTCCTGCCAGCGCATCGCCTCAGTGTGAAAGCCCTCCGGCTTTCACACTGAGAAGGCTGGGCAGGCGGTATTTAGGCGCTATTTTTATCGCTGTACTGCCTGAAAAACTCCTCGGTGTGAAAGGGGTCTAAGGCCAGGGTTCTGTCGGTGCTTGTTTCAGGAAAGTGCTAAACTCTTTAGTGGTATAGCAATGACACTTAGTGCTCTGGATAGAGCCAAGTACACACTATAGAAGGGTATGTTTTGTTCATATTTCATGTCTGAGGTTTACAACCACTTTAAATTGTACAGGATGCTAAATATCCGTCTTAATTTTATTTCTACAACCAGTATGGGACTGACCTCTAACCCTCCTTTTTTTTTTTTATCCTGTGTTCTAGAGAGAAAAAGGTTAAAGTACAAGATATTAAGAATAATATTAAAGAGGCTATTGAGGTAAGTAGCCAAAGAAATAATCTGCCTTTGTTTCCTTTGTGCATGTTCTGCAGACTAACCGTCTCTTTCTCTGTACAGACCATAGTTGCAGCAATGAGCAACCTGTCCCCTCCAGTGGAGCTAGCAAATCCGGCCAACCAGTTCCGAATTGATTACATCACAAACTTACCGAGCGACAAAGACTTTGACTTCCCAGCAGTAAGTAGCTTTGTTACATAACAGTTGCAGCGGCTTCCAAACTTTTCTTGATCCCTTTGTTGTTAGTGGAAGGGCATCTGTCCTGGATCCTTGATCGGGCTGAATGGTTCCTGAACTCCTCAGAAATCTCTATTTCTCTCTGGAGAAATCCAGTTTGATTTTTTTCTTTTTGTAGTCCGTTTAATTAGTTGCAGCATTATAAAGTAACATCTTGTTGTAATGCAGTAGGCTTGAGAAGGTAATATTTGTTTTGGAAGTTTATTTAGGAAATGAAAGTCTGCTAGGTGACTTCAGGCTGGCCCCTTTAGCAGGTATAGCGATAAAAAATCGGTGCCTATACCAGTGATGGCGAACCTTGTCCAGAATTGAGCACGTGACACATTTGTGGGGGTTATTTTTTTGTGCAACAGCATAGGGCATTCACTAGAATGGGCTGCCTTGCGTGCCGCAAACGCACCAAAGTAGCTCCTGCACCTTTTTGGGCTGTGAGCCTCGCAAGCTTTTGTAATCTGCATTTTGTTGCGACAATACATATGTCTCCTAGCCGCAGTTTGGTATGCCATTAAGAAATGGCACTGGAAGCGCAATGCACTTAATTCTCCTTTTTTTTTTTTTTTTTTTTTTTGCCACACTCCTGAAATGGTAGAGGTGTGAATGCAGCCTTAGCTGGAATTTGGCTTCAACTTGTTTAGTGTATCTAAATCTGAGTCCAGAGTGGGGGCACATGAATACAAGTGTGTTGCTGGACATATCACCAGGTAAAAACAGGGGAGGGGGCAAAAGTAAAAAAAAAAAAAAAAAAACACATCTAATGATTGGTAAGCTACAACAGATTACTTTTTTTGATTTTGGGCTTAAAGGGGAGGTTCACCCTAAAAACGACTTTCTAGTATTACATTGGCCCCCCACATTACAATACGATTATGCCTATTAGTTTTTTTTTTTATGCTGTACATACCTTGGTACAGCTAATTCACCCGTGGCTTTCGAGTTGCGAGTCCCGCGGGAGTGGGCATTCCTAACATGCTGGTGATTGACGTTTTGACCAAAAACGAGCCCCCCCCCCCCCCCCGTCGCGTAAGCCGCGTCACGATTGCTGAAAGGAGCCGAACGGCGATGCGCAGTATAGCGCCGACTCGCCGTTCGGCTCCTTTTGCCAATCGTGACGCAGCTTACGCGACGGGGGGAGCTCGTTTTTTGTCAAAACGTCAATAACCAGCATGTTAGGAACGCCCACTCCCGCGGGACTCGCAACTCGGAAGCCACGGGTGAATTAGCTGTACCAAGGTATGTACAGCATAAAAAAAAAACTAATAGGCATAATCGTATTGTAATGTGGGGGGCCAGTGTAATAAGAGAAAGTTGTTTTTAGGGTGAACCTCCCCTTTAATACCCAGGACTCCATGCAAGGCAATACATACATTGTGTGTGTGTGTGTGTGTACACACACACACACACACACACACACACGTACACGTCTACATACCCCTGTTAAGGCTGCATTCACACCTGAGCGACAAAACGCCGGACGCTTCTGCCGCTAGAGGGGAGAATTCCCATTGCCGTCTATGGAGATGGTTCACATCTCATAGACGCCGAACGCCTGTCGCCTGGAAAAAAAGTCCCGGACCCTTTTTTTCAGGCGACAGTGGCGTTTTCCCATTGACAGCAATGGGAAGACTTTTGAAAAATAAAAATTGAAAGTTTCACACCCGCGGCAAAATACGCCGCTACCGCCGAACGCGGCTGTCGCTCAGGTGTGAATGGGGTCTTAGGTGTCAAGTTTCAGGTCTGGGCTCTGGCTGGGCCATTCCAAAACTTGAATTGAATTTTTGGTGAAACCATTCCTGTGTTGATTTGGATGTATGATCTGGGTCGTTGTCATACTGAAAGATGAAGTTCCTCTTCCTGTTCAGCTTTCCAGCAGAAGCCTGAAGGTTTTCTGCCAATATGGACTGGTATTTGGAACTGTTAATAATTCCCTCTACCTTGACTAAAGACGCTGTTCCAGCTGAAGAAAAACTGCCCCAAAGCATGATGCTGTCACCACCATGCTTCACAGTGGGTATGGTGTTATTTTGGTGATGTGAAGTGTTTTTTGCACCAAACCTATCTTTTGAAATTATGGCCAAAAATTTCAACCTTGGTTTCATCAGACCAGAACACATTTTCCTATATGCTTTTGGGAGACTGGATGTGTTTTCGCAAAATTTCGCCGGGCTTGGAGGTTTTTCTTAGTAAGAAAAGGCTTCTGTCTTGCCACTCTACCCCATAGCCATATGAAGAATACTAGAGTGTTGTCACATGTACCACACAGCCAGTACTTGCCAGATATTCCTGCAGCTCCTTTAATGTTGCTGTAGGCCTCTTGGCCGCCTCCCTGACCAGTTTTCTTCACGTCTTTTCATCAATTTTGGAGGGACGTCAAGTTCTTGGTAATGTCGCTGTTGTTCCATATTTTCTCCACTTGATGAAGACCATCTTCACTGTGTTCTAATGCCTTGGAAGTTTATTTTGTACCCTTCTCCTGACTGATACCTTTAAAAATGAGATCCCTCTGATGTTTTGGAAGCTCTCTGCGGATCATGGCTTTTGTTGTAGAATGTGGCTAAGAAAATGTCAGGAAAGACCTACTAGAAGAGGTGAACTTTTTTTGGTGTTAATCAGAGGAACTTTAAATGATGGCAGGTGTGTACTGACTTCTATTTAACATGAGTTTGAATGTGACTGCTTCATTCTTAACTCGGCTACATCCTCAGTTATTAGAGGGTGTGCAGACTTATGCAACCACATTATTATTTTTTTTTTTTTTTTTTACCTCCCCTAAAAGATTTTTTTTTTTTTTTTAACGGAGTTGTACAGTTTATAGGTCACATTAAAGGTGGAAAATTCTGAAATTATTTTATTTATTATATATATATATATATATATATATATATATATATATATATATATATATATATATATATATATATATATATATATATATATAATTACAATGTATCAAAGTCAAAGAACTGGCGTTCAAATGATAAAACGGCGCTATATGGCTGGATGCGGTCCAGCTCCAAAATTAGAGCCAGAAGCAAGAGAAGATAAATGTTGTGACAGGTGATCAAAGAAAAGATGTTATAGCACCCTACACCAATCCAATGAATTCATCAAAAAGGGGGTCCCGCTTCCCAACCGTGATTCAGACTTGCCACAAATGAGGTAAATACAGCTTTAAATAGCTTCTCATATGTCAAAACATCATCTTTCTTCCAAAAAGGTTGTGGGGCTTAAACTCAGTGGAGGCACATATAAATAAACTAAAAGTACTGCAGTAGTATAATTCTGCTTATCAGAGTGCCCCCCAAACAGTTAAACATCCCACTTATAATGCCCGTACAGGGAAATCACTTGTAAATGAGCAGAGCAAGGAAAGGTTTCACTAATATCACTGCCGTCCTCCAAGTCTAGGGGCCGCGCGCGTGCTGAGAAGCGTTGTGTAGATACGTCCTGATTGGTCAGCGGTGGAACGCAGTTTCCTTCCTTCCTTGTGGCGCCGTTGTAGCCACACACTGACGCGTTGCGTCACTTCCGACCTCGAAGTTTGTATGCTAGTTTCATATAGAAAATTTAAGAGGTTACGAAAGCTCAAATTCTCATACGGCAGAATAAAAATTTGGAAGTGATGTGTTGTAGAGTATTTATATTCTTCTTTTTTTTTTTTTTTTTTGGAACGGCAACTGTGCTGATAAATGAAAATGATGGTTAAAAACTGGTAGCATACGAGAATGTTTTTCGTTTTTGTCCCTTCGGAATAATTTTGCATAAATTGTCATTTTCTCTCAAAAGCTGAGTACTATCAATCAGATCGCTTTGAAAGCGCTATTTTTTTGTCAGATTTTTTATTTATTTTTGATCGTGTGTACTAGGCTGATCTCACACTGATCCGCTTTTGTTCAGTTCTTCTGTTAAAAAAAAAAAAAAGAAACATACATTCCTTTTTAAATCCTGTGTAGCTCTGATTTGCGCTTGCTGAAAAAAACGCACCTCCCCATGAATGAAAAATGCAATGCGCCTGTGGGCTGATCTTTATGACATTAGGCAGGGGATGGGGGTTAAAACCCAAAGCAAATGCATCAAAAACGCACCATGTGTTGTGGTAAATTGACGTGACAATAGCGCATATGCATTTCATGCAGGTGCAAAGCGGTGTGGAAGTGCCCTTAGTGACATTAGACCACTAGACTTTTAGCAAGGCTCCATATTTTCAAGATCTGTGGTTACCCCTCTTCTAAAGCAAAGCCTTTCTTTCAGGGCCGGGCGCAAGCGCACATGGCACAGCGCACACGGCCTCCCAGTGGTCTTAAAATAAGTCAAGCAATGCTGCTGTTACTGCTTAAAAAATATAAATAAAGTTTTGTGTGTATAATTTGCCATCATACAGCACTCATTTGATCTCCTTCTGACTTGCATTTCACCAGCTGCATTTTCTGAGACTTGCATAGGAATGCAAAACCCATTTGATGTAAACTAAATCCCCTGGACACAGGCTTTTATGTAGGCTGCAGCTGTGGACTTCTCCTTTTTGAAATTGCTGGTTCCCAGCTGTCATTTGATACGAACACTTACACTTTTAGGCCCCTTTCACGCGGGCGGACCGTTCAGGTTCGCCTGTCAGTTTTTTAGGTGGACCTGAACGGGCGATCAGTGCACCTCTATGGAGCCACGGATGTCAGGGGAGGCATGCTCGCTGACATCCGACCCGCTCTGATCCGCCAAAGTGTGATGGAGGAAAACCCTACTTTTCCTTCCGTCGATCGGATGATGACGGTCCGTCAACATCCGATTGCCCCCCCATAGAGGAGAGTGGCGCTCTGACAGGTCGGTCCCTGCACAGTGTGCAAAGACAGACCTGTCATCTGCCTTCTCAGCGGGGATAGACAAAGCGATCCCAGCTGAGCAAAGTGGAGCCCGCACACGGATCCGCCCCGTCTGAAAGGACCCTAAGGCCTCGTACACACGGACGGACAGTCCGCTGAAAACGGTCCCCCGGACCGGTTTCAGCGGACATGTCCGCCCGGAGATTTCTGTCTGATGGTTGTACACATCAGACAGAAATCCGCGCGTAAACAATACGCGGCGACGTGGGCGGCCCTGGAAGTTCAAAGCTTCCACGCATGCGTCAAATCAGTACAACGCATGCGAGGGATGGCGGTCGGTCGGACGTGTTTGGTGAGTCTGTACAGACGACCGAACACGTCCGACGGACAGGTTTCCAGCGGACAGATTTCTTAGCAGGCTAAGAAATTTTTGTCCGCTGGAAACTGTCCGATCCGCCGGACAATTGTCCGGTCGGGCCTACACACGACCAGATCTGTCCGCTGAAACTGGTCCGTCGGACCAGTTTCAGCGGATAGATCCGGTCGTGTGTACGGGACTTAAGGCTCCTTTCAAACTTGCTGAGCTCCTGTCAGCCTGAGGAGTAAAAAAAACGATTACCAAGCTTTTGTTTACATCACGTGATCAGCTGTCAATGACTGACAGCTGATCACATGGTAAGGGGCCGCGATCGGCCCCTTACTTGGATCTGTGATCACTCGAGTCTCGGGGAGCGTGCAAAAGGGAGGACGTCTATTGACGGCCTCCCGGCAAGGTAAATCCGTGCTATAGCTGTCATTAGGTTTTAGCACGGATGGGAAGTGGTTAAGTGCAGGGTGTCGTGGATTGCACCCCATGCTGCTTTTTCCTCTCCCTCTCTGAGCTCTGCTATATTAGGACTGCAATGAATGCAGAAATGTATTAATTTGTGTCTTATACATGTGTTGAGTTCCCTTTTTAGGCACACTGGTGTTAACAAAAAGTAAAAAATTTTCACTTCAATCTATTCATCATATTTCTAGCTAGATCATGAAATAGATTTTTGTTTCTTTCTAATCTCTTGTTTTTCATTTGAATAAAGTTATTTCGTTCATTTTTCCCAGCGAGTCCCCTTTCACACTTGTACAACTTGTCCCATGATTTTGGACCGCAAAATCGCATGACAAGTCATTCTCCATGATTTTCAATGACTTCCATTCATAATTGCACGACTTTAAGTCATGCCGACTTCAAAGTAGTCCCTGCACTACTTTGGTCCAACTTCCATGCGAGTTGATGTCCATAGACCTCAATGTTAAACCCTCAAGTAGCATGCAAATCGTACCTGAATAATATAGACACCATTTCAGTACAACTTTGTAAGCACAAGCAGCTTTTTGACCCTTGTCCCACCCAATCCTTCAACATAGTAGCCCCTCCCAAGCAAATTTTTCTAGCACACATTCACTTCCTGGTTATTCCCTCAGGAACAATGTGCTCCAAAAAGCCCAAAAAAAGAGATGTCCTTGTCCTCCGCTTCTCCTCCTCTTCTTCCTCATGCACTGCTACTGCTGCAGCAGCAATGACAACTGCTGTGCAATATATTGAGTAGCAAACATTTTCTGTCACAACACACCACACCAACCAGGAAGCAAACAGGAACTGGAAACATTATGGCGGGAAAAGGAATTACCTCACACCATATATGTTTTCATTGGTTAATGCCAAAGTTGTGGCAAAGTAGTACTGATCCAAAATCGCGGCAAAGTCACACAACTTTGAAGTCGTACAAGTGTGAAAGGGGCCTTATTGTTTTTCCCCATAGAAAAAACACACTGAAAATATTCCTCAGCAGCTCATAAACTAAATTCATGTGGGAACATTGGTGTTTAGTGAGCCAAACCTTGTCCTTTTGTACTTGCACTACTTAACCTTTGCAAATATTTTTTTTCAATGGCGAGAAAAAAATTCAGGTCACTAGTGCTGAAATTTATGATTACTAGAATAAAACAAAACAGATACCGATTTATTCTGAAGACAACCAGCAAGGTGCAATCTTCACAAAAGGCAGATGTCAGAATGGAGCTGAACTGCCTGAGAATGACCCTTTCCCTGATTATTTTGGTAGGTTATGATAATTTGAGGGTTGTATACGTCGGGGTTTGACAAAATTATTTTGAATCTAGGAGCCAGCTAAAAAAGTTAGAGCCAGTTTTTTGTTTTTTTTTAGTATTGGGGTACTTTACACTAGGGCGTCGCAGGCGTTGCCGGTAAAGTTTACCGTCGTTTTTGCCACTATTTTCAAAATATAGAATATGATAAAGCAATTGTAAAAAAATATATAAAATAAATAAATATATAAAAAACATTTATAAATTCTGCATCTAATTAATAAAAAAACTTTTGCTGTGTGCCTGACATGCCGGCGAGCAGGGGATGACCTCTAGAGCTTGGGCGATTTTGGCCCCCCAAAAAATCAGCAATTTAAAAAAAAAAAAAAAAAATTGATTCACGATTCGTATCAAGTTTTTTTTTTTTTTCCCCTAATGGCAATTGCTAGCATCTAATCACTGTTCTCCCCGGTAGGGATGGCTTCTCCAGACGCTCCACCGAGAGAACACAATTGCTCCGCGGAAGAAAATTCCCCATCAAAATTGCCTGTGTTGATGGGGGGAATCAAGCGATTTTCTTTTATCTATGGCCGGCCTAACCCAATCTCTAGGACCCCAAATTAGTAAATGAGATCCGATCTTCATTCTACTTTAAGGTGACCAGATTTTTAAAATGATATCCGGGGACATATTTTTTCTTTACTAGTAATGGCGGCAAACAGCGACTCTCTGCCCGTCGCCGCCCACCTCACAGCCTCTCAAGTCTTACACTTCGGGCCCCCGGCTACTACTGGATGGGGAGCGGAGGAAGATCACTTCGCCAGGGAAGGCGAGGATATAGGCAGGTGGCTGACCAGGATTTGAGCCAAGGCAGAAGAACATGCGAGCAGAGCTGAATGGGCATGTGCCCGAAACTGAAGAAATATTCCCTCCGCTCCGACCAGCACATGATCATCAGAAAGGGGCACAGATAATGGGGAAAAATACAACCCCCCTATGCTAGTAGGCATGGCGGAGCGGGGGTGTGTAATTCAATTTTTTTATTTTAATTCTGCACTGATTGTCTTTGAAATTGCCCCTGTCCCCTATTAAATCCAATCTGGGGACAAAACCAGGGACAGACTTGGTCCGGGGACAGTGTCCTCAATCAGGGGACTGTCCCCTGAAACTGGGGATGTCTGGTCACCCTATTCTACTTGAAATCTAAGTGTTTTGATTGCTATGGGCAAAAACTCCAATTATGGTCGGTTTAAAAAAAATAGCACTGCTGGTACTAAAAGAAGAACATTGGTTGCCCAATAAAAAAAAAAATATCTGGAAAATGCCTCTGTAAAAGTGTGTGGTGACGTCTCACTTTGATCCGGATGCTGCTCCCGGCCTTTTCCCAGGATCGCGGCTAGCTGCGGGCAGGATGTTTTAGGCGAGACCGCGGCTTCGGCCTAGTCGGCGGAGCGGCGTTCTTAATTTTTAGGCGCGGCTTGGGCCTAGTCCGCAGCGATCCTGGGAAAAGGCCATGGACTAGGCCAAAGCCGTGGCCTCGCTTAAAAACTTAGGACCGGCGCTTCGCGGACTAGGCCGAAGCTGCGGCCTCGCCTAAAACATCCTGCCCGCAGCTCACCGCGATCCTAGGAAAAGGCCGCTCCCGGCCTTTTCTCAGGATCGCGGCAAGCTGCGGGCAGGATGTTTTAAGCGAGGCCGCGGCCTCGGCCTAGTCCGCAGAGCGCCGGTCCTATGGAACAAAAAAAAAATCTAAAAAAACATCAGTGGCTGCCACGCTGAGCACTCTTACTGATCCATCTGCCGAGCACTCTTACTGATCCATCCCCGCTGGAAGGCCCGGGCAATGTCCACCTTCCCAGCCAATACCCCACTCGCCAGGACGCTTGTTCTAGTTGCCATGGCGACCGGGATTTGTCAAGCCCTGGTATACGTTATCTCTAGTTATTTAAAGTGTTGTTAAAGTGACCCTAAACATATTTTCCAAAAATACACACCTACTTTTTTTTTTCCTTTCAGACCAAATGCATGACAAGGGGATTTGGGAAGAATATTTTGATAATGTGAAACCACAAAGCCCTTTCACTTTATGCCTCTTACCTGTTCTGCTACATGTATCACTGACTTGCGCAATCGTTCCATCTAATTACTTTGCATGCCAGTCTTCTGTTCCCTAAACAATTACATTGGTTAATTAGTGTGACCTGTCCCTGTGCAGCACCGCTCCCGACACTGCAGCATAAACACCTTGCTGATGGAGCTAATTAACCCAAAGGAGTAATTCACTTTACACTTGGCACTCTCCGAGACAAAACCGGTTGTGTGCTGGTGCCCAGAAACTTTCCACCAGGGAAGGCGAAATTATTACTGAATTAACCACTTCAGCCCCGGAAGGATTTACCCACTTCCTGACCAGGCCATTTTTCGCTATACCGCACTGCGTCGCTTTAATTGACAATTGCGCGGTTGTACGACGCTGTACTCAAACAAAGTCCTTTTTTTTTTCCCCCCACAAAGAGAGCTTTCTTTTGGTGGTATTTGATCCCGTTTTTAAAAAAAAAATTGTGCTATAAACCGAAAAAAGAGCGACAATTTTGAATGAAAATGAATTTTTTACCTTCTGCTATAAAGCCTTTCAAAAAAAAAAAAAAAATGTATTTATCAGTTTAGGCCGATAGTGTGCTACATATTTTTGGTAAAAAAAAAAATATTGATTGGTTTGTGCAAAAGTTATTTTTCTTACCAATAATGATTGTATTTTTTTTTTTGTTTTTTTTTTTGCGGGACTGCGACATTGCAGTGGACAGGTCTGGCACCTAACTGACATTTTTGACACTTTTTTTGTCAACCAGTTATTGCAGTAATCGGTGCTAAAAATATTTACTGTTATTGTACTAATGACACTGGCAGGGAAGATGTTAATATCAGGGGCGACCAAGGGGTTAAATGTGTACCCTGTTTGTGTTTTCTAACTGTATAGGGGGATTGTGTGACTGGGGCAACACACAGATCTGTATTCCTGCTTGGCAGAAAGACAGTTGTGATCTCCCCTGTCAGAACGGAGATCTGCCTGGTTTACACAGGAAGATCCCCGTTCTGTCACTGCAGGGAATGATCGCGGGTGGCCGGCAGACACAGGCCTGGATTCACGTACAGCCGCGTATCTTTGAGCGGGCGTAACGTATCCTATTTACGTTACGCCTCCGCAACTTAGACGGGCAAGTGCAGTATTCTCAAAGCACTTGCTTCGTAAGTTGCGGCGGCGTAGCGTAAATAGGCCGGCGTAAGCCCGCCTAATTCAAATGTGGAACAGGGGGGCGTGTTTTATGTTAATCACTCTTGACCCGACGTGATTGACGTTTTTCAATCGTGGACATATCCCAGTGTGCATTGCTCCAAATTACGCCGCAAGGCCGTATTGGTTTCGACGTGAACGTAAATTATGTCTAGCCCCATTCACGGACGACTTACGCAAACGACGTTAAATTTTCAAATTTTGACGCGGGAACGACGGCCATATTTAACATTGGTATGCCGCATGTACGCCTCATATAGCAGGGGTAACTTTACGCCGGAAAAAGCCTAACGTAAACGGCGTATCTGTACTGCGTCGGCCGGGCGTACGTTCGTGAATTTGTGTATCTAGCTGATTTACATATTTCTAAGCGTAAATCAGCGTACACGCCCCTAGCGGCCAGTGTAAATATGCAGTTAAGATCCGGCGGCGTAAGATTTACGCAGGTCGGATCTAATACAAATCTATGCGTAACTGATTCTAAGAATCAGGCGCATAGATACGACGGCACAACTCAGAGATACGACGGCGTATCTGGAGATACGACGGCGTATCTGGAGATACGCCGTCGTATCTCCTTTGTGAATCTGGGCCACTGAGTCCGCCGGACCCGCTGATTGGCTCCCCTGCTGGCCCACGTGAAGCGGTTGAATAAAGATTTGATCCACGTGTAGTGGGTATAAACTCTGGATTCTCTGTGGTCCTTTCCCCTTATGGAAAGCTGCCACAGAGTCAGAAAATACTGTTCTGATCATTATCTATGTCGCGTGTTGTCTTATTCTTATTCATTTTTTTTTTTTTTTTTTTAGAAAACTAAACCTTTC
This sequence comes from Rana temporaria, assembly GCF_905171775.1. Lineage (NCBI taxonomy): Eukaryota > Metazoa > Chordata > Amphibia > Anura > Ranidae > Rana > Rana temporaria. The sequence continues at coordinate 23,412,870 of NC_053500.1, read as the reverse complement.
TAAGTAATTTGAAGTATTCCTGAACCTCTGTCCTTTTATTTGAAGACTTTTCTTTAGTAGGTTTCCACGCCTTCTGATGTAGACTTTAAAGTAGAAGTCCACCCTAACACTAAAATCTCGAAAGCTATAGACATCCATGATCTAAGACTGACCTATCTAGCCCAGCTATAGGCATCCATGATCTAAGATCTAGCCCTGTAAGGAAAAAAAAAATCTCCATACATATCTTTTATGAAGCCGATCCGGTCTAGTCCCATGCTGAGCTGTCAGCAGCGGCTTCTCTGTGGAGGTGGGTGCAGAGGAGGCAGTCTACAATAGGAGCCGCATAGTAACTCTATTTGTGACGTCACTTCTCATTCATTTCCTATCTGTCTCCTCTGCAGAGCTGCTGCTGCTTGAGACCGGCCCGGCATCAAAAAAAGGTATGTATAGCGGTTTCTACTTTTCAGGGCCATGAGATCGGTTAGTGTTAGATCCTGGATGTCTATAGATTTTGAGATTTTAGTGTTGCGATGAACTTCCACTTTAACCACTTAAAGCGGTTCTCCACCCTAAAGTGGAGTCCCGCTGATCGGAACCCTCCCCCCCTCCGGTGTCACATTTGACACCTTTCAGGGGGGAGGGGGGTGCAGACACCTGTCTAAAGACAGGTATTTGCATCCACTTCCGGCCACACGCTACGGGCGAAAGACGGGCATTCCGTCACATCCCGTCTGTCGCCCGTTGTGTGCTGGGAACACTCGGCTCCCAGCACACAGCGTGTGAGCCAATCGGCGGGCGCAGCGCCGTAGGGAACCGGGCAGTGAAGCCGCAGCGCTTCACTTCCTGGTTCCCTGAGCGTGGATGGAGGGGGGAGCAGCAGAGAGACGAGCGATCGCTCGTGCTCTGCTGCGATCAGCGCTGGACTCCAGGACAGGCAAGTGTCCTAATATTAAAAGTCAGCAGCTGCAGTATTTGTAGCTGCTGGCTTTTAATATTTTTTCCCCATGGCACATCCGCTTTAAGCCCCGGACCAATATGCTGTCTAAAGACCCAAGGGGTTTTTACAGTTCGGGACTGCGTCGCTTTAACAGACAATTGCGCGGTCGTGCGACGTGGCTCCCAAACAAAATTGGCGTCCTTTTTTCCCTACAAATAGAGCTTTCTTTTGGTGGTATTTGATCACCTGTGCGGTTTTTATTTTTTGCGCTATAAACAAAAATAGAGCGACAATTTTGAAAAAAATTCAATATTTTTTACTTTTTGCAATAATAAATATCCCCCAAAAACATATATAAAAAAAAAAATTTCCCTCAGTTTAGGCCGATACGTATTCTTCTTCTACCTATTTTTGGTAAAAAAAAATCGCAATAATCGTTTATCGGTTGGTTTGCGCAAAATTTATAGCGTTTACAAAATAGGGGATAGTTTTATTGCATTTTTATTTTTTTAATTTTTTTTACTACTAATGGCGATCAGCGATTTTTTTCGTGACTGCGACATTATGGCGGACACTTCGGACAATTTTGACACATTTTTGGGACCATTGTCATTTTCACAGCAAAAAATGCATTTAAATTGCATTGTTTATTGTGAAAATGACAGTTGCAGTTTGGGAGTTAACCACAGGGGGCGCTGTAACATTTAGTGTTCACTTAGTGTGTGTTTACTACTGTAGGGGGGTGTGGCTGTAGGACTGACATCATCGATCGAGTCTCCCCTATAAAAGGGATCACTCGATCGATGCAGCGCCACAGTGAAGCACGGGGAAGCCGTGTTTACATACGGCTCTCCCCGTTCTTCAGCTCCAGGGAGCGATCGCGACGGAGCGGCTAAAAACAAATAGCCGCGCCGTCATCCCGGATCGCTCCCCGAGGCTTACCGACCGCCGCATGTAGCGGGGGGGGTCCCGATCGGACCCCCCACCCACGTCAAGCAGAGGACGTACAGGTACGTTGATGTGCCTGTCCCTGCCATTCTGCCGACGTATATCTACATGAGGAGGTCGGCAAGTGGTTAAAGTGTTTTGTATACCCTCACCTTGTAAAACCACCTATTCAGTTTTAAATTGAAATGAAGGCAAAACATTTGTTTGTGTGTGTGTTAGATAGCAAGATAGATCTATCTATCTCTCTATCCATCTCTCTATCTTTTTATAAATGCCTTTTACCCTTTTTTAGTAGTGATCACATACCCTCTGTTCTCGGCTGCATAGAAAGCTGGGCAGGAGAGGCAGCAGCACACTGATCTTCCCGGGGATGGGGGGGTCGGCACAATTATGGTCATTAAACGACAGCAGGCTGAGTTCTCAGCACATCAAGAGAACTGACCGTGCTGTGCTCACAGGCTTAGCGTGGTCAGTTTTTGATGGAAAGCAGAGGGACTGGCAGGATAACAAGGGATTTCGTACAAGGAATGCAATGCAAAGATAACTGGAGACTTTTTCATACAAGTACATGATACCGCATGAGCATAAAAGGAATTTGTAATGTTGGGTTTGCATAATCTTTTATTAAGTTGAGTATTTTATTGGGTCATTTTTCATTCAAACCTCTTAAACGGGAACTCCTTTTTATTTTTTTTTTATTTTTTTTTTTAACAAATATTGTAGCTGCTGACTTTTAAAAATCAAGTACTTTCCGATGCCTGGGCTCCAGCGCGGTCTTTCCTGCAGCCGGTTCTTCTTACCACTGCAGGTTTCGGCGCCGCCATCTTGGATACTGGAACTTGTGACTTCCTGAGGGACCACAGCCAGCTCCCCACTGCACATGTGCAAGCTTTGTGAATGTCCCCACGGCCTCCTGGGAGATAAGATGTGTCCCAGGAGGTGGCAGGAGAAGGGATGTCCTCCTCCCCTAGGCAAGCATTGCAGAAGTGACAGCAGGTACTGATAAAAATATACTCTCTACCCCCAATAAAAAACAAACTTGGTACAGACTGGGGGGAGGGAGCGAAATAGCGGCACTTCACTTGCGTTACTTTTAGAGTGAAGTTCCACTTTTTAAAGGGGTTGTAAAGGTACAATTTATTTTTCTTCTTCCTAAATAGCTTCCTTTCCCTTAGTGCAGTCCTCCTTCACTTACCTCATCCTTCCATTTTGCTTTTAAATGTCTTTTATTTCTTCTAATAAATTCTCACTTCCTGTTCTTCTGTCTGTAACTCCACTCAGTAATGCAAGGCTTTCTCCCTGGTGTGGAGTGTCGTGCTCGCCAACTCCCTTGGACTACAGGAGAGTCATAGTCTTTTGGAAATGAACACTGAGGGTTTAAAGATGCTCAAATCTACCTGCCCAACCTTAGCCTGCTGATAAAGAAGCACAATTGTAAACTTCCCAAATGTCCGCACAGATCTACCCGGGGGACACACAACTGGCTGCATAGTAAAGCTTTCAGGAAGATGTGCCTTCAGAACACGTTTAAATTCCTAAGGAGAACTTCACATAGAAATGCTGAGAGCAAGCTCATCCGCCCACGCTCCTCACAGCGCTCATACCAGTCTAACCAGTGCTGCAAGGTGCCAAACTGGGATCCATTTTGAAGAAAGCATTATTTTAGTGAAACTTCTGTCCCCTCCCATCACAGGGCTCGTTGTTTTATTTCTGGACCGTCCGTCACGTATTTGCAGGGGTACATTGATTCCCTCCACCTTGTTTGGACACTATTGTAAAAAGGTGAGACCAGTATGGTCTGATGTTTCAGAATTTGTTAGTTATATTCTATGCAGGCAAGTATAATGTGAATGGGTGATTGCTATATTATATTGCTATACAGTAAAACCTTGGTTTGAGAATAATTTGGTTTGAGAGTGTTTTGCAGGACTAGCAAAATCTTTTAAATAAATTTTGCCTTAATATACAAGCGATGTCTTAATATACAAGTAGCGTCACGTCACAACTGAGTATAAAAGTGAAGAGAGGCGCCTCTAAGTCTAGCAATACGGTTACATTTAATGAAGGTACAACATTTAGAATCTCACATGGTTGATGATTATAATGGGCACATCTAAGCATGCAGGCATCCGGGGTAAAGCTGTCCACGTAGACCATCCTCAGCACAGCTGTTGACGTCATCCCTTCCACGCTGTGCTCAGATCGCTTCAAGCCTCGCTTTCAGACTGCTCTACTGCAGGGTAGTCTTCCCGGTCAGGATTGCAGACTGATAGCGGTGAGAGCCGGCGGTGTGGAGAATGGTCTATGTCTGGGGTCTCCAAACTTTCTAAGCAAAGGGCCAGTTTACTGTCCTTCAGAGTTTACAAGGGCCAGACAGTGGTCAGTAGGAGTCGAAAAGGTCCTGAAATCAGTGGGAAAAATTAGGGTTGTCCAGATACCGATACCAGTATACCGAGTATTTGCGCTAGTACTCGTACTCGCGCAAATACTCCCGATACCAAAATAGAATACTTTTTTTTTTTTTTTGCGACATCGAACACAAATTGGATGGCACCATTGGATGGCACTGGCATTGATTGAATTGCACTCATAAATGGATGGCACTGATAGGTGCACTAATAAGCTGCCTCCCTGCACTGATGCACTAATGGGCACTGATCTGCACTGATAGGTGGCACTGGCTAGCTGCACTTTTGGGCACTGGCACCGATGAGCTGCACTGACAGTGATCACTACTTCAATGATATGTAGTTTTCCAGTACCGTATGCTAAAAAACAGCCCCACACCATGATGTACCAGTTCTTCATAATTCTAAAGAAAATATCTTTGGTCTGTATTGTGGTTTGAAAACGGTCACATGACATTAAAAAAAAGTATCGGTATTCGGTATCGGCGACTACTTGAAAAAAAGTATCGGTACTTGTACTCGGTCCTAAAAAAGTGGTATCGGGACAACCCTAGGAAAAATGAATGCCCTATTGCTTCAGTGTGAGTAATTGTGCCCCGTCATTGGGTCCCATTGTTGGTGTCATTGTGAAAAACTGTGCCCCGTTGTTGGTGTCGTTGTGAGGAATTGTCCCCCATCCTTAGTGTCATTGTGAGGAATTGTGTCCCATCGTTGGTGTCATTGTAAGGAATTGTGTCCCATCGTTGGTGTCATGATTGGGCCCCTTTGTTGGTGTCAGTAAGAGAAACTATGTCCCATTGTTGGTATCGGTGGATGAAATAGTGCCCCAAGGGCCGGATAAAAGAAAGCAAAGGGCCGCATCTGGCCCCTGGGCCGCAGTTTGGAGACCACTGCATACCTGTCTGTCCCAGAAGACTGCAGGGGAGAGTCAGGGAGACTAACTTCCGTTCTGAGCGGCGCTCAAAAATGGAAGTGGGAAGCGGATACCTGTCAAAATCAGGTAGCCTCTCCCCCCAACCCCCCCTGTTTCTCAAAAGCGCCAATTATGGAGGGGGATGAGACCTTAAAGCGGAACTTGTTCTAAGGCTGCATTCACAATGCAACGTCACGTAGGCGGCGTATTTTGCCGCAAAGTTTTTACTTTTTTTTTTTTAACAAATCATTTCCATTGCTGTCTATGGCCGAACGCCAATGCCGCCGGAAAAAAAGGGTCCGGGACTTGTTTTCAGGTGGCAGGCGTACGGCATTTCAGCGTGAGATGTGAACCATCTCATAGACCGCAATGGAAATTCGCCACTCCAGCGCGTCGGGCGTTTTGTCGCCTAGGTGTGAATGGAGCCTTATAGAAGAGGGAAGCAGATGCACTCCAATAATCACGCCTTTATTGTGCAAAATAACAAAAGTACAAACCACAGCAGGGCTTGGTCATAGGCATCTGAAAGTTGGTAGGATATGTTGGGGTTAGACAACATGTTGTCCCAGAAGTTTGTTGAAAGCGGAAAGAATGGGGCTGTGTACCCCTCAGACTGGTCAAGGTGCCCATCCTGACCCACAGCCAAAAGCACCTACAATGTACGTGTGCGCATCAATGCTGGACCACAGAACAATGGAAGAAGGTGGCCTGGTTTGTTGAATCACTTTTTTTTTTTTTTACATCATTTGGATGGCCGAGTACATGTGTGTATCTTATACCAAGCATTCTAAACCAATAAAAATCACGCTGACAGATCGAATGATAGCAGCTCACAAAAGTAATTGGATAAATTGTGTACAGAAATCTAAATTTACATTATTGCACTTATTGTGACAAGTGAAAATCATAAACAAATCTTAAAGCGGAGGTTCACCCAAATAACATTTTCTCAGGTAAGAGTCCTTTAAACTTAAAGGGTCACTAAAGGATTTTTTTTTTTTTTTTTAGCTAAATAGCTTCCTTTACCTTACTGCAGTCCTGGTTTCATGTCCTCATTGTTCGTTTTTGCTATGTTGTTGCTGTAATCCTTCTCTGTTCTGAACAGTCTGTTTCCTGATGAAAAAAGTCATGGGAGCTTTCTCTCTGTGGTCACTAATCAAGGAGGTGTGATTACTGTGTGTCTAAAACCCCTCAACACCAATCAGTTTCGTTTTCCCAACCATCACTGCCCTCTATTGGCTCTGTGTCTCTGTACTTCACAGAAGCATGAAACCAGATGCATAAACGAAACAAACTACAGGTACATTATATGATTGATTTTTATCTATTTTTAATAATTTTTAAAAGGAATCGGTTAACTATTATGTCTCTATACCCTGTAAACAGTCATTTCAGCAAAAAAAATGTTTTCCTTTAAGGTGGTGGTACACTTTGGTGTTTGAAAGCATCCGGGCGGAAAGGACTTTTGTCATCACACCCTTTACTGATTTAGACTTATTTGGGACTATTATCTGCATTTATTTTTCATATATTAAGACACAAGGTTTGTTCCATTGATTTTTCACTTGTCACAATAAGCGCAGCAATGTAAATTTATACATGTGTGTCTCGTTTTTAACCACTTGAGATCCGCGCTATAGACAAGACGTCTACAGCGCGGCTCTCAAGTGCCGAGTGGACGTATTTGGACGTCTTTTTGTGTGCATTGCCCGCGCGTGCGCCACTGGGGGGCGCGCAGCGTGTAAACACTGTGCCGGCGCATCGCTGGGAAGCCGATGCGTGTACCTGGCAGCCGCGTTGTCCGCCGGGTACACGCGATCGGCTGTGACAGCAGGGACGTGGAGCTCTGTGTGTAAACACAGAGCTCCACGTCCTGTCAGGGAGAGAGGAGACCGATCTGTGTCCCTTGTACATAGGGACACAGATCGGACACCTCCCCCAGTCAGTCCCCTCCCCCCACACAGTTAGAACACACCCAGGGAATACATTTAACCCCTTCCTCACCCCCTAGTGGTTAACCCCTTCCCTGCCAGTCACATTTATACAGTAATTAGTGCATTTTTATAGCACTGATTGCTGTATAAATTTGGTCCCAAATTTGTGTCAAAAGTGTCCGATATGTCCGTCGCAATATCGCAGGCCTGACAAAAAAAAATCGCAGATCGCCGCCATTACTAGTAAAAAATAAAAAAATAAATCATAAATCTATCCCCCCATTTTGTAGGTGCTATAACTTTTGCGCAAACCGATCAAATATGCTTATTGCGTTTTGTTTTTTTTTAACAAAAATATGTAGAAAAATACGTTTTGGCCTAAACCGAGGAAAAAAATATTAAAAAAAAAAAAAAAATTGGGATATTATAACAAAGTAAAAAATATTGTGTTTTTTCCCCCAAAATTTCTGTCTTTTTTTTTTTTGTTTATAGCGCAAAAAATAAAAATCGCAGAGATGATCAAATACCACCAAAAGAAAGCTCTATTTGTGGGGAAAAAATTAGAAAAATATAATTGGGGCACAGTGTTGTATGACTGCGCAATTGTCATTCAAAATGTGTCAGCGCTGAAAGCTGAAAATTGGTCTGGACACGAAGGGGGTTTAAGTGCCCAGTAATGAAGTGGTTAATATTTTTATTGAATGCTTTCGCAAAGGGTGACGGATATTTGAAAAGTAATACAAACGCTGTGGAGTTTCCACTATACAGAATGCGTATAAAGAACCTCATAAATATTGTGCAAAAAAAAGGTGTGTGTGTACCAATATTTTGTTGCAGTTATTATAGACTGCGTCATCCATGAAGATGGCCCTTCTCACATATCCAAAGTGCTTTCTGTACACTGGTTCTGTACACTGTGATGTTGGGAATGTACAATTCCCAACATCACATAGTCTGAGGGCGGCAGCCCATCATAAAGCTCTGTACTAATATAATGGCAATATGCACTTTTGTCTTAATGGTAACGCTTTATCCTGGTTATTTTCATGTACATGGAAGTGCAAGCCTCCAAGGGAAGAAGGGTGCACCATTTTCTGTATCAATGAAGGAGTTCTCCCTGAGTTTGTCATAAACCTAAGAGAGAGGAAAAAGGGGGGTGGAGTCAAGAATGGGCAAAAAAGAGCGAGGAAGGAAAAAGGGGGGGTTAAGGACTCTGCACTCTGGCCTACACCTCACAGAGAGCATTCTAAAAGGGCATAGTTCAGGGATTGTTTGTCACATATCTATTCCACGGATCCCAAACACCTAATTTTGTCATTTAAAATCGCTGATAGACGCTCATTTATCATGATCATGTGTGTCTCTTAACCAGGTTGCAGTATGGGAGGAAGGCAAGCTGGCGCAGGCAGTGTGATGCTTTGGGCAATGTTTTGCTGGGAAACCTTGGGTCCTGTCATACATGTGGATGTTACTTGGCATGTACTACCTACCTAAACATTGTCGCTGACCAAACACACCCCTTCATGGAAATGGTCACAGGAGTGCACTTTATTTTACACTCCTGTGACCCATATTTAGTGGTCACAGAGGCGGGACAGTCTCTGGATGTATCCTGAAAATACTGTCTGGATCCACCCAGTTGCTTGACCGGCAGCTGGCTTGGCCTCTAGATGCACCGCAAGCTCCTCCCATTCCTTCCACAGCCTGGCACTCTAGTGCGCAGTGTTGACCTCCAGGTAAGTGAGGATTCCTAAAAGGCTACTTCAAGTTTTTGCATTCTGCGTGGTATATCTTTTGAAACTCAAATTTGTCTATTTGGGGGGGAAAAAAAAAAGCTTTACAGCAAGGATGCGTAGGGAAAAAAAATGCTTTTAGATTGTGGGCGTTTTTACTCCTTTTGCTCCCTAGCACAGACCCCCACCATATCTACATTGCCCAGGCGATGACAAAGGCCGTGCTCCCTGTGTATGGCCTGATGCCAAGCCTTCCTTTGCCTGGATCAAGGAGTGCTCCCCAACTGTGGAGACAAATACTGCAGTGGGGTCCGGGCACAAGCAGTCTCCTTGGGGGGGGGGGGGGAAGAGACAGACAGACCAGTCTGTCTCTGGTCATGTGCTGTGACCAGATCCAGCCGCTTCCTTACCAGGACCCCTGTGGACTGCAGAAGACCTCTGCCTCCTCTACTGCCCTCTAGGTTCCCCTGCCTTGATGCTGGCTGATTAGTTACTTCAACCCTGCTGTGCCAGACCCCTGTCAATGTTTGTGGTGTGCTAAACCCTACTCTGCCCAGATACCTGACCCGGGGTGCTGGACTCAACCCAAGTTGTGCATTACTGTTGCCTTGAGTATTGTTCCCTTTTTGTTTCGCCATACTTCCACTCCTTGGATGGTTAACCCTAGCTGTGCCATTCTACGGTGCAGAGGATCACCTCCCCTTGCCATGCCTTATCCCTGCCCTGTGTCGTCTCAAACACAACAAACCCCCCCCACCGCTACTTCAAGAACTGTTAGGCTGCATTCACACCTGAGCGTAGCGTTTTGCGACAAAACGCAGCATTTTTTACCACGATTTTGTACAGGTCTAGGGTCACCAATGTAAAATGCCCAAATACGCTCAATTCGAGCGACAAAAAAGGGTCCGGAACTTGTTTGAGCTTCAGGCGTTCGGCGTCAGGCGTTTTGTAGTGGAGATGTGAACCATCTCCATAGAGAATAATGTATTTTTCCCCCCGTTTTGGGGCGTCGTGCTTCAGGCGACAAAACGCTCAGGTGTGAATGGGCACTAAATCTGTATTTACTACTCTGTGAACTGCTTATTGGTGGCATGTCCTGACCCCACCCCTTTTGTACACCCAAGTCTCCCAATAAATGCCCGCACATCTGGGTTTTTTGTGATTATATTGGTTAACCCACAAAGTGCATAGACAAATAAAAAATACACTTGCACTTCTTTTTTTTTTTTTTTTCTTTTTTTAAGGACCTCAGCAACTAGGCTGTTGCAATCCCTTAAGAAATCTAACCACTGTGGGTTTAGACTCTCTCTGTTGCTTTTGTCTCCTAATGTAATCCCAGATCAAGATCAGGGCTCTGTGAGGCCAATACCATCTTTTCCAGGATTCTTTTGTTCTTCATTGTCTTGCTGTAAAATGAATTTTGGGCTGATCAGACACCTCTTTGATGGTAATAAGTGATCGATGAGCATCTTTCTGTACTACTGATGATTCTGACCAAATCCACAACTCCTCGTGATGAACTGAAGCCCCAAACCCACAAGAACCTTCTTCACTGTTGCCTGCACAGACACCCTTCCTTCTATCCACGCCTTTTGCGAGCAAACTTTGTGTTACGGCCAAATACTTTAAATTTGGGCTCCTCTGTCCTGAACACCTGCTGTTATTTTCTGCACAATAGTTCTTGCATTTTTATTTTCTTGGCAAAGGTTAGGATACTTGGCTTTTGGTTCTACACTATAGATCAGTCATTCCTAGAAGACATGGTATGGCCCCTCAGAACCTACATAGAAGCCTATTAGTTTGTGTCCTTTGCACAACCAATCAGTTCCTCTCAAAGGCCATGTTTTAATCCCATTCAGCATCACCAGTATGTTTGTGGTCTATACCAACCCCCAGGGCCGGATTCCAGACAAGGCCAACAAGGCCAGGCCTCGGGGGCGGCAGTGGGTGCAGGGGCGGCACTGCGGCTGAGAGGACACTTACTTTCAAATCGGGAGTTCCCCCCTGTCTTGCGGATGGTGAGAGGAGAAAAAACAGAGGGAAGAGGAGGTGAGAGAGTTCTTGGCAGCAGCAACCCCCCCCTCCCGGTTCTCAATATCATTTTGTCATTTTCGGCAGCAACACCCCCCCCCCCCCCCCCATTCTCCGTGTCCTGCCGAAAAAGTCCCCCGGCGGATAATGTCCCCCCTGTACTGCGCAGGCGGCGGCATTGAAGGACCTGGCCTTGGGGCGGCAAAGGGAGTGAATCCGGGCCTGCCAACCCCTGTGCTAGCCTGCTCTGTACCAACACATCCCACCCTTTTTAAGTGTCCTTGCTGGCAATGCATAGTGGCAGATGTTTGGGTGTCTTCCTATCCATTTTCTAAAGCTAACAGCATAAGGATTAAAAATGGTTAATGTTCAACTCTAGGTTTAGTTCCACTTTTAATGGGAGTAGAGTTTTGATCAGATGTTAGAAACACTGCTGGTGTTTCTACTTTTGTTCCTTAATTTAACATCTAGTTTGTTTAGAGCTGATCTTTCACGGTTGCAATGTTTTTTTGTAAGTAACACTGATTAACATTGGTGTACTAGATTTTAAAGGAAGCCTGTTGGTGTTGGAATCAGAAGAGCTGCCATTGCTGACTTTGTTTTTGAAAGTGCAGGCTCTAGGGCTGCTGTCCTGATCCTGGCTTTAAAGTGTTCACCTTTTTACAGAAAAAAATGTATGAGTGAACCAACAGACACCCTTCACACTCCCCAATACCTGTTCTACCTACCTCCGGGTTGCTGAGTGCTCGGCACCACTCCAGCAGTCCAGGGACTCGAAATGTCCTCTCTTCTTGGTCGGCATTTTCAGGGAAACTGCAGGAAAAGGGATTTTGAGAGATCTAATGCAAAGCAACCAGAGGCTTAAATTAAAAACAACAAAAAGATAATTAGGAGGCTGACGGCTTTTAATGGTCCAGGCACAATCTCCCAATGATGCACCGCTAGGCCTCCCCCCTTTAAATGAATGGGATGACGTGCAGTGCTACCGGGGCATCCTAGGGGGTGTACACGTCACATATCCCAGGAGGCATCGGGGGACTGCACGTCATTCGCCTAGGCAAGGAGGAAGGATGTGGGGGCCGAGACCTCTACATTAAAAAAAGACAGATTTCTGTAGAGGAGGGATCGAGGGGAGGAAACGTAATTTTAACGGTTAAGAGCCACTTTAAATTGGTTGAATGCAAAATGCTTTACATTTGGTTGCAGTTTAAAGAACGTCAAAGCTCAAGGTGTCTTTGCAAAGTATTAACTTGCAGTCTGTTTACTCTTTTCTAGGAGTTCTATGAACATACAAAAGCGCTCTGGCAAGATGAAGGTGTGAATGCCTGCTACGAGAGATCGAACGAGTACCAGCTCATTGACTGCGCACAGTAGTAAGTGTCCCTCCTCTTTACATTATGCTTGATTCGGCTAGGAGTGGTCTTTTCTTGTGTCCACATATCTTGCTATGCAGTGATAAGTATATGGGGCAGGCATTTTGTGGCCACTGCAGAAGTTCATTGCCTTAGTATGTACCTTAAACTTACGGAGCTCATACCGGGACACTGCATGGGGAGGGTGCTACTCTAAAATGTTGTCCTATCGGTGTGGACTGGCCTTTTAAAAATCAAAAGTGGAAAAAAAAAAAAAAATTATGAATTGACATATAATAGTCTTGACTTATTTTCATGGAGATCTGGTCTCCAAAAAAAAAAGTTCTCCCAGTTCCTTCGATCTCCAGAGCCTTTCCTCCACCTCAACAGCTCACCAAGTCCTGATAAAGGGAGGCATTTTGAAACCTCTGAAACGCATTGGTTGTAATTTGAATTCTATTTAAACTATGTCCTATTCCACACCATGGTAATCTCAGTGTTCTACTCCTTTACTATACCAGACCCCTTGTAGGATGACGTTTATTACTCCTTGGAAAGATGAAAATCTGAGCTATGAGACCATTAAGCAGTCCCTTCCATAATTTAGGATTGGTTAACGAGTAACTTTGTCCGAATGTAATGTAGAAATAAATGGGCCGCGCATACAGGCCGCCGCCGATGTAAAATCAGCTTTAATATATTAGAGGATTTGCAACGTAGTCCTGCTCCGACACCTTTCACCCCACAAAGGACTCTGGCCTCATGTACACTGCTGCTGGTAAAACGGACGCTTAGGAGCAGTTGGGCTTGTTTTTCAACTGCCCCTGAACTCTCCTCTATGTTATCTTATCGCAGTGGTTCTCAACCTCTCTAGTTAATTGACCCCTTGATAAAGTTTTCCCTAGTTGTAGGGACCCCTAACAGTAAAATTATTTTCGTAGCGTGGGTTGTCAGCACCGAAGGCAAGACAAGTAATTTACGCCCCTAACCCCCAGACCTTTAGCGCTCCCTGAGTCCCTTCCACTCAAATAATATTAAAACCCCTTATGGTACATTTTAGGATGTACCACTCTTTCTCTTTTGTTCTCCTTTCTTTCCCTTTTATCTCTCTCTATCTTATTTTGTATTTTATTTTTCCCCCCTATCCCTCTCTCTAGCCATCTTTCTTGTTTTTTCTCTTATTCTTTCTCTCCCGTCTTCCTCCCCCTCTTTACCTTTTCCCTTCCATGATTTCTCTAATTTTATTCCTTCTCTTACTCCTTGGTGGGGGGGGGGGGGTGTGATAAGTGGCAGTGCTGACGGAGAGGTGGGATGAGTGGCAATGATGGCGGGAAGTTGGAATGAGTGCCAATGCTGGGGAGAGTTCTGATCTGCCAACTTGGGTGCTCTTGATCAAGGACATCTGCCCATCTGAGAACTGTAGTGGGGACTTTTAATGGGAACTATAATCACAGGTAGTGTTACTTTGTTTCCAGCTTCACTGTGTCTCCGACTTTGTGGTGTCTCGTAGCAGTGACACCTCTACCGAAATCAGGAGATGGGGTCTCCTCCAGCTCCTCCCACTTCACATTCCTCACCAGTCAGCTGACCTCTAGTCTCTGCCCCCCAGCCATGCCGTGAATTGAGTGGGCGGCCACGGGCTCCAGGAACAACCCTGCTGGGTGGCCGCAAAAAGGCTGGGAGAGAGGTGCGGGCTTCAGGAACAGAACAGAATTTGGTGACCCCTGGAAAATCATCATTTGACCCCCAGGTTGAGAACCACTGTCTTATCGGGACTAGGGATGAGCTCTGGCATGTTCGCCCAGTCCATGTGCAGAGCCCGCCAGGAAGTCTGCACGGCGCTGTGCTAATCACAGGCAGGTAGACATTTCCCGATCTCTGCAGCCGAGCATCAGGAAATGTCTCCCTGCCTGTGATTAGCGCAGTGTCGTGCAGACTTCCTGGCGGGCTCTGCACGTGGACTGTGCGAACACGCCAGAGCTCATCCCTAATCAGGACATGTACACGGGGTTTATAGTCCTCTCGAAGCATTTCAATCAGCAAACACGGTAACTCGTGTTTAGCAGCGTTTCATTTTACAGACGTTTTTTTCGTTTTAACAAAAAAAAAGACGTAAACGCGACATGTAATCGGACGTTTTTAGACACCGTTTTCTAGCTGTCCAGTTAAATCGTTCAGGAGAGGTTGAACAACGTCTCGTGTACATGAAGTCTTAATCGTAGAACTTCATCCAAAGTTTTTATTTTTACGGATTTATTTTTTAATGGGAAGGTTTCGGTTATCATTTTTTTTTTTTTTTTTTTTTTTTTGCTGAGAATGTTTTCTCACTCTGTCCCGAAGGTCACACAAGTGAGAGGCAATATAGTGAGGTTCCATAGAATAGATAACACGTATACGTGAATTGTGGATGCTGCACGATCATATTTGTAGTATTTAATGGAAGATCCCTCTGGGTTTTTTTTTTTTTTTTTTATAGCAGCGAGATAAGTATTGAAAAGCAAGAGATGTTACATAAAAAATGGTATTTATTTATTGGTTAAATGATATCAAAAATATTTTCCATAATTACATAGAAGTCGTAAAAAACAGTTCTGGCCCTAACATTGACAACATACTAATTTAAAAAATTGGATAACTACACATAACTCATATTGTGTAAACTCTTCATATTTTTTTTTAGAGCTTTACATAATCCCTACGCGTTTCGACCTTTCTTGGTCTTCAGGGCATACATTAGAAAAGGTTTACAAATTCTTATGTTTATAGATACATAATTTTATATGATTTAGTATATTCGAATGTAACAGAGTAGTATATATAGTGAGGTTCCAATTCTTCTTGGTTCTACTGCACCCCAATAATGCTTTTGCAGGGTTTAGTCTGTGTACCACACCATTCTCACATCCTGAAGGGTTCAACAGTTTTTTTTTTTCGCTGGCCATATAGATGGACATCCGGTTACTATTGCTATAGTTGAATGATTTTGGCCCAGTTGGGTGGCCATTACTTATTTTGCTTGCACCAGCAGTCTGGTTAAGAGAAATGGCGTTTGGGTGTGTTCGCTTGGTCAGGGACCTTTGTTTATTACCCATGTATTGGTGTTTTTTAGACAAGGATCAGAAAGATGTACAGGATGCTATGTAGTACTTGTGCCCTTTGTAACATGTTTGTTTTTTTTTGTTGTGTTTTTTTTTTTTTTTTCCCCTTCTATCCTTTAACCCCTTCCATACAGGGCATTTTCACCCCCTTCCTGCCCGGACCAATTTTTAGTTTTCATCGCTGTTGCACTTTGATGTCAATTGCGCGGTCTTGCAACGATGTACCCAAATTAAATCTTTGTTCCCCCCCACAAATTGAGCTTTTGTTTGGTGGTATTTGATCATCTCTGCAGTCTTTATTTTTTGAGCTATAAAAAAGAGCGACAAAAAAAAAAAAAAACACTATTTTTGGATTTAATAAATATCAAACAATTTAAAAAAAAAAACTTTTTTTCCCCTCAGTTTAGACTGTTTAGATTTAAAAAGAATCGCAATAAGCGTATATTGATTGGTTTGCGCAAAAGTTATAGCGTCTATAGAATAGGGGATAGATTTCTGTCTTTTTTTTTTTTTTTTTTACTAGTAATGGCGGCGATCTGCGATTTTTATTGTGACCGTGACATTGCGGCGGACACATCGGACACTTTTGTCCCGTTTTTTGGGACCATTCACATTTATACAGCGATTAGTGCTATAAAACTGCACTAATTACTGTGTAAATATGACTGGCAGGGAAAGGGTTAACACTAGGGGGCGCTGAAGGGGTTAAAATGTTCCCTAAAGTGTGTTCTAACTGTTAGGGGGAGGGGACTCACAAGGGGAGGAGATCGATGTGTGTTCCTCTGTACTGGGAACACACTTTGGTCTCCTCACCTCTGACAGGAGGTGGATCTGTGTGTTTACACACACAGATCCACACTCTTTCCGTGATTACCGGCAATCGCGGGTGCCCGGTCGTGAGCGGTGCCGCGGGCGCGCGCGCCCTAGATCGCCGGAAAAAAAGGACGTCCTATGACGTCCACCCGGATCGAGGGAGGGTTCCTGCCGGCGTCATTTTATAATGGTCCGGTAAAGGAAGAGGCTAAACAATTCTAGTTCCAGATGAACAAAATAAGTTTCCTGTAAATTTACTCCATAGTCTTCTTGTGGTAGTTTTAGAAGTAAAATCCCTTGATTGGGGGGGGGGGGGGGCGAAATAGGTGGATGTTTTTGGCGGGTGAGACAGCTTGCATTTACAGACTTGTGTGCGTTTTTTTTTTTTTTCCTGAGGACTTTGGGAAAGCTCCTTAAAGTGTTTCTTTTAATTCTAGGCTGTGTGCATTGCAAGTGAGGCTAACAAGTGGCTCTTTCAGTATATGGCAGCATAAATGAAGCAGGGGGCTGTGGTAGGAGGTAGCCTAAGTAAAAGGGACAATAGCGTGTATTGTTTCCTGGGTGCTGGTGTCCCGGCAATCGCTGCCGCACAGCCTCCGCATGAATAACTGACATTTTCCGGGAGTCCCACTTGTGACGCCAGCCATAGCTTGTCCTTCTATCAAAACCATTCCGCCCCATTGCTGTACAATTAGAGCTTATTGGAGTTCAAGTATATGTTTTTAGTTGATAGCAGTGGTTAAAAAAAAGAAAACTTCATATATAGGTGGTTTGGTGACCTGAAGACTTACTTTCCTAAGAACTGTTTGTACCAATACTGATCAGATGTGATTTCAAGAACACAAAAATCTTGTGTGATAGACTGTTATGGGGTCCCTGTGAGGACCACCTGTGGTTACATCTCAGTGCCTTCTAGCTGAGAAGTTCTCAATCGGGAATCCAAAATAGTTCTGTTCCTAAACCAACTGGAGCTTTTTATTCTATGCTTTGTCTGTGATGACCACGAGGAAAATGAGGCAAAGGGGCAATTGTTAATTTCCAGTCATGCTGCTTTGTGTATATCCAGAGCTCCAGACACCCCCTGTGTTCTGAGGGTGGTGGTGGGTGTCCTTGTGACTTGTAATGATGGTTTATTTTTTGTTGTACAGTAAAACCTTGGATTGCGAGCATAATTTGTTCCGGAAACTTGCTTGTAATCCAAAGCACTTGTATATCAAAGCGAATTTCCCCATAAGAAATGATGGAAACTCAGATGATTCATTACACAACCATTTATTCAGAAGTCCTTCAGTTTATAGTCCATGTAAAAAGATTATAACAATGTAAAGGTTGTGTAACCATAAAATGACCATCCACAAGGGGATTAGAAGCAAAATCCAGCAGGAACTACAAAAGAGAAGAGAGGCTCCTCTAAGTGTAGCAATATGGTTACATTTAATGAAGCTACGACATTTAGCAACTCGCATAGTTGATTAAAACTTTTTTAGGACCGAGTACAAGTACCGATACTTTTTTTTCATGTACTCGCTGATGCTGATGATCGAATGTATTTTTAAATGCTAGACTGCAGCGCCCAACTTGGGACACCCTGCACTCGGCATCAGTAAGTATCAGCAGACATCTTGTTACACCCAGCCCGAACTATATGGGCTGGGTGTAACAAGATGCCAGCTGCTGGCTTACTGTGGCCAAGTGCAGGGTGTCCCAAGATGGACGTCGGGATGTCCACGCTGACCGCTCCGCCCGCCAAGTCCGCCTACTGACGCCGCCCACTGAATCCGCTCGCCTGCTCCGCCCACTGAGGCCACCTATTGACTCCGCTCGCCACCGACCAAGTATCGGGAGCATTTGTGCGAGTACAAGTACTCACACAAATGCTCGGTATCTGTCCCGATATCGATACTAGTAACCCTAAAAACAGGAACACCCAAGTATGCAAGCATCCGGGGTAAATCTGTCCACATAGACCATCCTCCACACTGATGGCTCTCGCCGCTGTCAGTCTGCAATCGTGACCAGGAAGACTACCCTGCAATAGAGCGATCTGAAAGCGAGGCTTGAACCGCTCGTGGAGCGCAGTGTGGAAGAGATGGCAGTGAGGGCGATGGTCTATGTTGACATCTTTTCCCCGGATCCCTGCATGCTTAGATGTGCCCATTATAATCATCAACCATAGAGTTGCTAAATGTTGTACCTTCATTAAATGTAACCATATTACTACACTTGGAGGCGCCCCTCTTCTCTTTTATACTCGGTTGTGACATGATGCTACTTGTATATCAAGACATTGCTTGTAAATCAGGTCAAAATTTATGAAAAAATGTTGCTTGTCTTGCAAAACGTACTTGTATTGTTAGTGGCTGTTATGAAGTTGCAATCTCCTATAGAAACCATGTCTGCTGCCCCTGCCTGATTATGGGATGTGTTTGTGGGCAGAGCAGGCTTGTGCAGTGCTGCTGGCTTCCAGTATCTGCAGTTGGTATTCAGGTGGATTTTGTACTGGGTTGCCCTGTGTGATGTCATGAGAGCCGATCACCTATTGGCTCCTCTCATCCAGACGTTGTTTTGTTTTTTCATAACCGGGCCCCTGCAGCATGAGAGCTTTATGAAGGGCCAGATGGAATCCTGTGTATAAAGGATTGCCCTGACCCCTGAAAGATTTTCCCCCCCAAATGCTCATTCCCAAACTTATTGCTCAAACATTTACCTGGGCTGACATGCACAGTGTGGCTGGTTTATTGGGAAGGCAATGTCCTAGGCGACCAGATTCTAGCTGTTGGCTTATAGCATGGATCCTCAAACTATGGCCCTCCAGCTGTTGCTGAACTACACATCTCATGAGGCGTTGTGAAACTCCTGATATTCACAGACATGACTAGGCATGATGGGAATTGTAGTTCCTGAACAACTGGAGGGCCGTAGTTTGAAGACCCTTGGCTTATAGGGAAGGTGAAAGAAGCTCTTTATACAAAAACTCTGTTTCTTTTTTTTTTTATGTACATCTAATGATCTGTTTAAAGGCATATTCTAGCTTTTCAGGAAAAAATTCACCCACATTGCTAAAAAAAAAAAAAAAAGTGCATTTAGGCCTGAAGAGTGTTGCAACCACAATGAGTTTCCTGCACGCTCTTCCTCCAGCCACAAAACTGTATGGAGATAAAGAACTACCACTTTCTATAGGGCTGGAGGAAGTAATCGATTTACTACAAGCGTGAGGACATCATCGGACTTGTGCACCGTGTAGATGAGTCCATTGGGAGCCCTTGTTTCATTCAGAACTGTCTAAGAAGGGATTCCCCTCTTCTGGACAGATTTAGCTTCATGTTGTGTCAATGGGACAAGGAAGTAAAGGGAAATAAATCCCTTTATGGAATGAAAGGGGATTTAAAAATTGAGAGAGAGAGAGACACACACACACACACACACACACACACACACACACACACACACACACACACACACCCCTACACCTATACACACATACAAATGCATTGGCGGGGGGCCTACACCTGAAACTGTTGATTGCGATACACGTTGCATATCGCTGCATCAGACCTCCTTTGTAACATTGAACTGGTGTCTTGTAGGGGGCTTTTAAAGCGTTGCCTATTGGGAAATATAGAGTACTCATATGTTTAAGATTTAACCTGTTGGGTATCTATTTACTTGGTGCAACCCAACTTTTATATTTTACCCCAAAAAAATAGCAATTTTTATTGCGTGTTTTTTTTTTTTTTTTTTTTTTTTTTTTTTGTGCCCCCTAAATTTTACTTTTAAATATATTATATTATAATGTATGTATTTTTTTTTCTCTCAAATGTTTCAATTTTATCATTTTAAATATTCAGGAAAATTAATATGTTGTACACCAGCTAATGCTAATGTGATAGTGGATCCCTTATAATGCTATCTTTGTTGGCTTCCATTTCTGGAATTGTGGATTTTAAGGAGATCTCTGCTTTGAAGATCATGCGGGGCTTTCAAGGTGCCCACATTTTCTTTATCGTACATCACAGGACACAGAGAAGCATAGTATTTACTTATGTGGGTTATAGAGTCTACCTTCAGGTGATGGACACTGGCACGCCCTTAAGGCAGGAAGTTCCCTCCCCTATATAACCCCATTCCATACCGTGAGTACCTCAGTTTTTTTTCACCAGTGTCTAAGGTGTTGGTCACGAGTGAACATGTGCTCTGATGAGTTCCACTGGAGGTATCCATGCTGAATTTAAAAAGCCTCCATAGAAACCGGATCCGTCCAAAGTGCTTCTTAGCCAAAGTGGACGGTACCCGGGCCTCGGTTGAGAAGTACAGGGTTTTGCCTGTAATGCTCCTCATTTGAGGGCTGGATCCTGGGTTTTCAGTGCTTTGGTCATACCCAATACCAAAAGCTTACTGACAGGGTGCAATACGGGTCTAGGGGTGTGGTTTTCCTGTACATTGACCCCGGTCCCTGAAGGTCTGCAGACTCGTCTCTCCTTGATGGGCGAAGATTGGACTGCCCGTTTTTTAGGCAGTCCAAACTTGATTGCATCTTCTCGCACCAGGTTTCCCTCTCCCTCTGCAGAGTTCCTCTGGTCGGAACAACTATCCCAGAAGAGGTTGACTTACCCTCAGGGGATCAGGCAAAGGGTCAGTCAGATTTTTTTGACTCTGATGATTCTACCCTGGAGGAACCGTTTTTGGCTTCTCAGTCGAAAGGTTGTTGGCCTTCGGCTACATCACCATGAAAGCGCCCAATCTCGTCTGATCTCGGAGGCTAAGCAGTGTCGGGCCTGGTCAGTACCTGGATGGGAGACCGCCTGAAATTACCAGGTGCTGTTGGCTTCGACCTTCAAGTTACCTCTCTTAGAGCCAGCTTCTAGCTCGGTCTCTTCTTGGGCCTTTTAAAAGCCCCTCAGGCTGAGTATACCTTTTCTGGCTAATCCGCTACCAGAAGGTCTTCTCCTTTAAGATTGGGAACATCCAGATAGACTGTGTTTCTGCCTCCTAAAAGATTTTTTATCCCATGGAGAAGCTCACTAAAAAGTGGAGTGTCCCTACGGTGGACGCAGCTATCTCCTGTGTGAACAAGACTCTGACCTGTCCGGTGGACAACGTGCAGATATTTAAGACCCGACTGATGAGAGACTGGAGACGTTGTTAAAAACATTTTCTACAACCAGAGGGGTAGCCCAACCTGCAGTAGCAGCTATTGGTATCTGCCAAGCCTTAAAAGACCAGATGAAGCAGGTCTTAAAAGATATCCCGGCTCAGGAGTTGGCCGACTTCCCCAAGGCATTATGCTTTGTAGTAGATGCCATCAAGGACGCTATACAACAGTCCTTCCGCCTTACGCTCCTTTTTAGTACATATGCGTAGGCTGCTCTGGTTGAAGAACTGGTCAGCTGAAACCCCTAGCAGGGTTTCCCTTCCACAGAGAGCGTTCGTTTGGGGAAGATCTGGATAAGAATATCCAGGAAATTTCCAGTGGCAAAGCACGCTGTTGCCAGTTGAGAGGTTTAGGGGTCCCCCTCCTTTTAAAGGGCCCTCCTCTCCGGTTCCTGGGCCTTTTGCTGCCAGGCAGTTCCGACGGGCTCCCCGGAAGGTTTAATGCAGGAGGAAAGACCTCAAAGGCAGTCTCAGGCTCCAAAGAAGCCATGGAACCGTAAGCCGGCCAGGCCTGCGTCTAGGTCAGCATTTTGAAGGTTCACCCCCACTCAGTGGGGAAAGACTTCAGCTGTTTGTGGGGTCTGGCAAGAAAGGATCCAAGACAATTGGGTCCTCTCCATGGTTCTGAGGGGTACAGGCTGGAGTTGCAAGAATTTCCTCCACCCCGCTTCCTGGCCTCAAGCGTCCCGAAAGACCCGGGAAAAAGAAAGTCTCTAGCGTTGGCCTTAGATCATATGCATCCCAAGGGGTGATCATAGAACTACCAGTAGAAGTGCAAGGTTTGGGTTTCTATTCAAATCTTTTTACCGTCCCACCAGTTCCTAAATGTCCGATCCTTTCAGATGGAATCAATCAGGTCAATGGCCGCCTCCCTGCGAGGAGGGGAACCATTAGCGTCCATAGATCTCAAGGACGCATACCTACACATACCTATCTTTCTCGGCCATCAGAAGCTGTTACGCTTCGCGATAAATCGGAGCCATTTCAGTTCGTAGGTTTGCCCTTTGGACTAGCCACTGCACCGCGGGTGTTCACGAAGGTGCTGGCCAATCTAAGGTCTCACGGTATATCTATAGTACCCTATTTGGATCTGTGAACTATTACGGCCAGGTGCCCACATTAGATATGATGGAGCAGGGAAGAGGAGCGGGGCTCGGGGCTCCATCGGCAGACCGTGGGACAGGTAAGCGTCGGTTTATTAAAAGTCAGCAGCTATCCAAGTCGCACATTTTTTGCACAGTAAAAGTTGGCCAATAATCGAACCATGTATGGGCAGTCTGAATAGAACCACGTTGATCGGTCAACTTGGGTACAACCAGTCTTTCCGATTTTTCATGCAATTATTGCCAGTGGCTATAGCCGCTGTGTGTCCCCTGGGTCGGGGCAACACAATATCTCTGCAGGAGGGATTCCCCCATCAACACTGACTGTATTGATGGGGAAACGAGCGATGGAAAGGAAATCGATCCATCTGTGGCCAGCTTAAGATCCTTTGTCGGTGTCCATAAATTCTCTATGGCCGTGTGCATGGGGCCCCAACACTGCTGGCTGCATTCTGTTTTCTTTTAGTCTTCTGCCTAGAAAACCTCCTGAAATATTTGTAACACTTCATGTCACAATAATCTTCTTGTAAAATTGGGTTTTATAGGCTGATCTTGGTTGGATATAGTTCCAAGGCCTGTGTGGCTTTGGGCCTGTATGTTTTGGGATGCTTGGCGCTGTGGTGGGGGGTGATTATGGAGATCTGTGGGACTGGAGCAGTGCAGAGTATTCCTAGATTGTATGAGACAGGCTAATACTCGCTTCCCATCCAGGGCCAGCGGGCCCCTCCTTTCATACTGCTTGTGTAAACTGGGAGCAGCAGAGCTATTTTTAGCCCGGCTGCAGCAGAAGGAGAGGGGGGGGGGTGGAGGGGGGTGGAGGGGGGTGGCCCTCGCTCGCTCGCTCACGGAGGAGGGCACATGAAAGGGTGGATCCAGCGCTTGCTGCACATTACGATGTTCTGCTTTTCATGCTGAAGGGAAATGACTTTCATGTCATTAGATGTCGTCTTGTACTGTGCGATCCCAGGGAAGACTTCTTGTGGACGTGGCCTGCTTCCTTACATGTGGAATGCGGCCACTTCTTCAGAAATAACTCCCAGCTAGCAGATGAGGAGGAGGCACTATGGAACTTGTGGTTCCTCAGCAGCTGGAGGGGCACATTGTGCCATTGCCTTCGCTGTCAGCTGATGATCAGCTTGCAGCCTGAGGTTTTTTTTTTAGCTAATTTTTCTCAAGTATGGCCATGATGTGTTTTATTTCAAGTTTCTCAGCTTAATGTTATGCGATTTGACAGGTCCAAATCACATGACAAGTTGCACCCCATTGTCGGCCATAGAACTGTTCAGATTGGTACAAGGCCAACTTTGCGTTGCTGCACGGAGTTGTAAAAAAAAAAAATTCCTTCACTAATTTTTATTTTTTATTTTTTTAAAAGCTTTTATTGAACAAAAGACAAAAAATAAACAGGGTATACAAACAGTATATGATTACAGCCAACATCAGGCGGTATCTTACAGAATGTTTTACTGTGTTGTTTCTTCGCGGGATAAGAGACAAATTAAAGAGCAGGTAAAATGGCAATGTTCACAATTAACGATTTTCTCCAGTGTCGGGCTGTATGTGTCCAGAGACGCAGCACAATTTCAAGTTTAACTTCTGACGCAAAAACTTTCATATAAATTATATTTCCCAGTAAATGCAAAGGACATCTACTTTTATCTTTTGATTAACTTTGAGTGTCCATAAATTCAGATCCATATGTTTTTGGAAGAATTTAGGAAGATGGTGACATAAACAGGTGTGATTTCAGACGAAGTGTTCCAGTCCCTGTCCCTTTTTCCTCTTTCAAGAAGGCTGGGAGAATTAGTCGGTCAGGATTTTCTGGTCACATACATCATCAAATACATTTTTAAATGCAAGCAGTGCAAGTGTTAGGATTTAAGCTGGAAGCAACCTCTTTTAGTGCACTGTACAGCAAAGCTCAAGTGAGAGAGGCAGAATCAGCACAAGGAGTAAGTTGGGTGTGCTGTAGTGAAAGGAGAATGCTGATAAGAGGAGAGGAGAGGGTGACAGAGGAATGAGTTAATTAATGTTTCTCTTTTTCTCCGTCCAGCCATAGGGTGGCCAATGAAAAGACCTGTAAGAGAAGGTAAAAGTGTAGCAGACAATGATCTGGTCCTCACGCCTGCTAGACTGCTGTAATGTGGAGCAGATCTATGTAAACCTCAGGACTATGGGATGCTTCTGCATTTCTTAAAGCGGAGTTCCGGCCACAATTTCACTTTTTAAATATAAATACCCCTGTAATACACAAGCTTAATGTATTCTAGTAAAGTTAGTCTGTAAACTAAGGTCCGTTTTGTTAGGTTGTTACAGCATTTAGACACTTTATAAAATAGAAATTGACTGGGGCCATCTTAAGTGTGGGCATCATGAAGCCAGACTGTATGACTTCCTGGATTTCAGCCTTGCAGATCTCACACATGCTCAGTGCTGCACAAGCAAGTGTCAGATCAGGTTTCAGCACCTGTACTGTCCAAGTCACATGATTCTATGAGACTGATGAGTGCACAGACTCCTGGAAAGTTACACCCACTACATTCCCAGGAGTCTGTGCGGTGTAGGTTAGGAAGCATTAAGCACCTAGGTGCAGAAAGTGGGAAGATTAACTATTCTGCCTAGCAACAACACTTTGAAGGCATCTAAAAAAAAAAAAAATTTCGTAAAGGACTAATGACATTTTTTTAAAACTACTGATGTAATGTTATATTTATGGGTGGAACTCCACTTTAAAGTAGTTGTAAAGCCTAAATCTTTTTAACCTCGATGTATTCCTTTCATTGAGGTAAAAAATGGTTGGGTTACCTACCTGAGCCCTCATTTGATCCAGCGATGTGCACGTCTGCAGCTCTCCTACCACTTTCGTGTCTCGCTGGGTTTGTTGGACCACCAGAAGATATTGGCTCCCAGTGCTGTCAATCAAAACCAATGATGGGGCTGAGTCGCTGAGTCCAGCTGTCTGGGTCAATGGATGCAGCAGCGGGTCTTGGGTGTGAGCACACACGAGTGTCACCTATGAAAGGCGGCTTCCCATTGGGGCACTGGACAGAGGGGAGGGGGCTTAGTAGCGCTGGTGGAGGACCTGAAAAGTGGAGGTTCATGGCCGCTCTGTGCAGTTGGATTGCACAGAGCAAGTACTGTATTTATCGCGGTATAATGCGCTCCCGCGTATACCGCGCACCCCTAAAGTGACCCCCAATCCTGTGGGAAAAAAGTTATTTTTGTACTTAGTTTTGGTGTCTTGCGCGGCGGCCTCGTCGGGTCCGGTGTCCTTCTGCGGCGCTTCCGGTGTCCTTCTGCGGCGCTTCCGGTGTCCTTCTGCGGCGCTTCCGGTGTCCTTCTGCGGCGCTTCCGGTGTCCTTCTGCGGCGCTTCCGGTGTCCTTCTGCGGCGCTTCCGGTGTCCTTCTGCGGCGCTTCCGGCGTCCTTCTGCGGCGTCCTCCCCACTCGTTTCCAGCGAGTTTTGAATACTGCGCCAGCATATACCGAGCGCAGTACACTCGGGCAGGCTCGGCAACTGTCGCGCTCACGTCCTGTACGTCCAGGACGTGACGGCGGAAGAAGCCGAGACTGGCCGAGTGTACTGCGCTCGGTATATGTCGGCGCAGTATTCAAAACTCGGCGCGGGTATTGGCGTATATCGCACACCCACGATTTTGCCCTGATTTTCAGGGCAAAAAAGTGCACGATATACGCCGATAAATACGGTAAGTATAGACATGTTTGTTTTGGTGTTTTTGTATTTATTTACCTTTTTTTAAATACTTATCACTTTTAAATACTGTTCTAAAGCCAGTCATACTGGTATATTACTAGACCTCAGATTCCTCCATCCAGGGCCGCTGATAGGGGGGGGGGGGGCACCAGTCCTCCTGTAGGGGGCCCGGGCACACAGAGGGGCCGAACGGCAGGGGGAATCAGTGGTGTTGGGGCAGAGGGGCAATTACAGAAGGATGCACTGTGTGGCCCTCTGCAGGAGCTAGAAGCCAGTTTCTCCCAATCCTGCCGATTTTTAGCTGCTGCAGGTGGAGACACAGACACGGGGCATCGTTCCTGTAATTGCTTGCCCTGACACCGATTTCCCCCCCCCCCCCCCGTAGGTTGTACGGGGCCCCGTTATTTCTAACAGCCCTGCCTCCATCCATGCTATACAGTGCAAGTGAACAAATCTCACTGTGCCCATTGTATTTTGACCGCCAACCCTGCCAGCTGTCGATATACCCGGACAGTGCCTGCGTCTGGATGCATGTGCTGTACAGCTGGAAATTCTCTAGCATGCTTCTTCGACAGAAGTCGATTGAACGATTGACTTTTGTCAAACAGGCCAGGCCACCTACTGAGTGAAATTAGTACATTGTATGGCCGGCTTTCGTTTTTTAAGTTTGGCGTTTCCAAACTTTTTTTTTTCGGAATGTCTGTTGCTGAATGTTAAACAATACTTTGTGCAGAGGCCTGCTGGAGCTCCCGTCTGCCGCTAATGACTGATTGGGAGGAGGCTGCTCACATTTACACAAGTATAAAGAGTGTATTGTGGGTTTTGGAAAAGGGGGGGGGTGGGGGGGAGCATTTAAATGATGTATCTTTGTTCTGCTGCCTGGCCCCGCTCCAGAGATCTCTCACAAGGTTTCGTGCTGACGAGCTATTTATAGTAATGTGGCCCCATTGTCATGGCAACAGAGCTGGAGGCCAGGGCGCGGGCAGCTATTTCTGGGCCGTTTGTAATGTAACACTGGGAAAGTTAGATTATCCTCTCCAACTAGTCCAACTTGAGATAACCGATCAGTGATTTCCCTCCCCCGCTCCATTGTGGTTGGTGATCTTCTTCAGTAACCTGTACATCTGTGGGCCTATGCCCGAGATGAGGGTCTGATGGGGGAGCCCCTCTAGGTGTTCCTTTGCTATCTGTGTGTGCTGGAGGCCCCTAGTCTATAGCCAGCTTTGCCCCTCTGCCTCATTGTGGGAGGAATGTGCTTTACAGCCCGTCTACGTAAATTCTAAAAAAAATATATATATTTTCCTGGTGCGTTGGGTTGCATTTTACCAAGAGATGTTCTAAATGGCAAAATTGCTTTTATAGGTTTTCAATTTAATCAATTGTTGAGGTGAATTCTTTACACATTACATGTCAAAATAAATCTTTTAATGTTGCCAGGGTAAAATAACACGGAGTCTGTATAGCAAATCACCCCAAGTTACCACATTATACCGTCATAGTATGTAGCTCCTCCCTGATTTATGAAACGCTATGTTTGGGGCACACATGTGCGCTCTCCTCTCTGGGCCCAAATACACGGGTCATTGTACAGTGTTAGCTAGATTCAGGTAGGCCGCCCTAACTTTGAGCGGCGTACTGTATCGTGTTTACACTACGCCGCCGTAAGTTAGCGAGGCAAGTACATGATTCACAAAGTACTTGCCTGCTAAGTTACGGCGGCATATCGTAAAGGCTGAGGGGGCGTGTTTTATGATAATTTGGTTTGACCTGACGTGATTGACGTTTTTTTGGAACGGCGCATGCGCCGTCCGCCTACATTTCCCAGTGTGCATTGCGGCTAAGTACGCCGCACGGTCCTTGCGCAAACGACGTAAAATTTTCGAATTTCGTCGCGGGAACAGCGGCCATACTTTAAAGCGGAGGTTCACCCTTTAAAACATTTTTTGACATCACACAAAGTCGCGCCATCCTACCGACACAATGCTGGTGTGTTTTTTTTTTTTTTTTTTTGTCAGCACATACCTCTTAATCCCGATTTTTTTTACCTCACAGCGATCCCGCGGGAGTGGGCGTTCCCAAGCACTGCCTGTGATTGACAGGCTTCCGAACGGCGCATACTGCGCGTCACAGGTTGCCGACAGAACCCGAACGTCGGTGCGCAGGCGCCGTATAGAGCCGCACCGACGTTCGTTTTTTTTCGGCAACCTGTGACGCGCAGTATGCGCCGTTCGGAAGCCTGTCAATCACAGCAGTGCTTGGGAACGCCCACTCCCGCGGGATCGCCGTGAGGTGAAAATTAAGGGATTAAGAGGTATGTGCTGACAAAAAAATTAAAAAAAATAAAACACTGGCATTCTGTCGGTAGGATGGCGCGACTTTGTGTGATGTCAAAAAATGTTTTAAAGGGTGAACCTCCGCTTTAACATTACTATACCAGCTATTTAATGGAATATCTTTAGGCCTGATAATGCGTTACGTAAACGGCGTAATCTGTACTGCGTCGGCCGGGCGTACGTTCGTGAATAGGCGTATCTAGTGATTTACATATTCTACGCCGACCGCAATGGAAGCGCCACCTAGCGGCCAGCCTAAATATTGCACCCTAAGATAGGACGGCACAAGCCGTCGTATCTTAGATAGGTTTAAGTGTATCTCTGTTTGAGAGTACACTTAAACTTAGGTGGGCGCAAATTCCGAGTTAGGTCGGCGTATCTACTGATACGCTGGCCTAACTCTTACTGAATCTAGCTATGTGAGTGTGGCTTTATGGGTGCCTGCTATAGGATCCACCTGTAAATGCAACATAAGTATTTTTAGTGAGAAAATATTTTTGTTTCCAGTATTTTTAGCTTAAAATACTTTTTGACTTTCATATTTATAGTGACATAGTTCAATAAAGCTGAATTTGTGTGCTTTATTGCTTACAATAAATATAAGCTGCTGAAACTCAGATCTTCTTAAATACTTGTAGTGTTGTATATGAGTTAGAGCTGTGAGTTGGTAGGATGTGGATTATTTACCTTTTACTGCTACATGTGCCACTGAACTCCACTCTCTTCCTGAGAAAAGGTCCCCTGGAACCTGCTGAGTAACAATCTCCCAGGAGTGTCGATGGGTCTCCCGCAGTGCTCACTGTGTCTGCTGACCTTGTGGCACTAAAGCAGAGGTGTGCAGGGCGTCTGCAGGGGTGCTGGGGATGCTATGCAAACATGGCAGCCTACTTTGACAAGCCAGGCAAGTGCACACCTGGAGGGATGCCGGGACTGCAATGTTTGCAATAGCACTGGCAGCAGGGAAAGCAGGGGTGCCAGGTTTAGGGGTGTGCTGAGCCTCGCCCAGTTTTCAGTTGCTGTTTCATGTTTCTGTGCCAGGTCCTATAGCTAGAGACATAAAGCATATACCTGTACACAAACATTTTATGTAACCCCTCTTAAATGGGTTGTAAAGGTAAAACATTTTTTTCCTAAATGGCTTCCTTTACCTTGGTGCAGTCCTCCTTCACTTACCTCATCCTTCCATTTTGCTTTTAAATGTCCTTATTTCTTCTGAGAAATCCTCACTTCCTGTTCTTCTGTCTGTAACTCCACACAGTAATGCGAGGCTTTCTCCCTGGTGTGGAGTGTCGTGCTCGCCCCCTCCCTTGGACTAGGGGGAGAGTCAGGACGCTCTCTACGTTGCAGATAGAGAAAGTAGCTGTGTGTTAGTGGGCATCCTGACTCTCCTGTAGTCCAAGGGAGGGGAGCGAGCACGACACTCCACACCAGGGAGAAAGCCTCGCTTTACTGTGTGGAGTTACAGACAGAAGAACAGGAAGTGAGGATTTCTCAGAAGAAATAAAGACATTTAAATGCAAAATGGAAGGATGAGGTAAGTGAAGGAGGACTGCACTAAGGTAAAGGAAGCTATTTAGAGAAAAATAAATTGTACCTTTACAACCCCTTTAACAATTGATGCACAAATTAACATGGATTTCTTTAACGTACTTGAAATGTTGTTATTAATAAACCTTAACGTTTTCCACTGTTTAAAATTGTATGATTGTTTTTAATAGCTTGTATTAGATGTTAACGAGTCAGCTAAACGGATCTTATTTAACATTGTTTAATTGTTAAAGGTGACGTCCTAAGCTCACTTTGTTTCTTTTTTTTTCTGCACAGTTTTCTAGATAAAATCGACGATGTGCAGCAGAATGATTACACACCCTCTGACCAGGTGAGTAACTCTAGCATAGTACTCTGCTTGTATGTAAAAAATGTTTCATTGAAACCATTGAAAAGTGCATTTCTTGGGTGGAATAGCACAAGGTTCAATTCAATGTCCATCCTTCAGAGCAGTCTGACATTGACTGACTGTAAAGGTGTCCATTTTTAATGCCGACCATACGATTTGTTTGAACTGCCCACCAAATAAAACACACACAGTAGAGCTGCATGATTAATCGTAAAGAATCGAGATTGCGATTCAGCATGACACATGAGGTTTAATGTGGAAACATTTTAACTAATGCATTTGGGTGGCAAAAATATGAATGCAATCTATACACTGAGGGGAGAACCTCTGAGGGAATCAAGGATGAAAAAGGACCTGGGGATCCTAGTAGATGAAAGGCTCAGTAGTGACATGCAATGCCAAGCTGCTGACAAAGCAAACAGAATATTGGCATGCATTAAAAAGGGGATCAACTCCAGAGATAATAATTCTCCCGCTCTACAAGACTCTGGTCCGGCCGCACCTGGAGTATGCTGTCCAGTTCTGGGCACCAGTCCTCAGGAAGGATGTACTGGAAATGGAGAGAGTACAGAGAAAGGCAACAAAAGAGAGGGGATATGATTTCAATTTACAAATGCCGTACTGGTGACCCCATAATAGGGATAAAACTTTTTTGCGGAAGGGAGTTTAACAAGACACGTGGCCACTCATTAAAATGAAAAGAGATTTAAAGTGAGTTCATCCTAAAAAAAAAATTTAACATTAGATTCATGCGCATTTTGTCAAGGGGAATCGGGTAGTTTTTTTTAAATCGAAGCAGTACTTACCGTTTTAGAGAGCGATCTTCTCCGCCGCTTCCGGGTATGGTCTTCGGGACTGGGCGTTCCTATTTGATTGACAGGCTTCCGACGGTCGCATCTATCGCGTCATGAGTAACCGAAAGAAGCCGAACGTCGGTGCGGCCCTATACGGCGCTTGCGCACCGACGTTCGGCTACGTTCGGAAAATCGTGACGCGATAGATGCGACCGTCGGAAAACTGTCAATCAAATAGGAACGCCCAGTCCCGCAGCCCATACCCGGAAGCGGCGGAGAAGATGTATCTCTAGAACGGTAAGTACGGCTTCGATTTTAAAAAAACTACCCGATTCCCCTAGACAAAATGAGCATCAATCTAATTGTAAAATTAACATTTCCGGGTGAACCTCCACTTTAACCTTTAAACTGTGTAGAGCAGGGGTGTCCAAACTTTTTTCAAAGAGGGCCAGATTTGATTAAGTGAACATGCATGAGGGCCGACCATTTTGCCTGACATTCTTTGAACCATTAAAATTCGGTCTAAGTGTGTTCCTCGGAGCACTAATACACTGCCCAACAAGAACTCTCTTGCCTTTGTGGCTGTGTGTGGTGAAGAGATTAGCTTGGGCGTGTTATTTGGAGATATATATATTTTTTTTGTAGCCCCAACGAATCCCTGAGGGCCTCTCAGGACTAAGGATTATCTTGGTTGTGTTATTTGGATATGCCGTATTTATCGTCTAATATGCACCTTCACTTTAAGAGGGAAGTTTCAGGATTTTTTTTTTTTAATTTTAAATAAAGAACTGTGAAGCAAAATAAGGGCCAGTGTAGTGCCCATCAATGCCGCCCAATCAGTGCCACCAGTGCAGGCTGATCGATGCCCTGGTGGCCACAAAAGTTTTATATATATATATATATGTGTGTGTGTGTGTGTGTGTGTGTGTGTGTGTGTGTGTGTGTATATATATATATATATATATATATATATATATATATATATATATATATACACATATATACACACACACACACACACACACATACATACACACACACATACATACACACACACAAATTACCAGGGGGGCCACATTAAACCGTAATGCGGGCCGGACTCTGGACATGCCTGGTGTAGAGGGTTCTTTACTGTAAGAGCGGCAAGGATGTGGAATTCCCTTTCACAGGCGGTGGTCTCAGCGGGGGGCATCAATGGTTTCAAGAAACTATTGGATAAGCACCTGAATGACCACAACATACATGGATATACAATGTAATACTGACATATAATCACACACATAGGTTGGACTTGTGTCTTTTTTTTCAACCTCGCCTACTATGTAACTTCCCTCGCGATCTTAACACAGCGTTTCCTCGATTTTCCTCGAGTTCTCTGCTCACTTCCGACAGCTGTCAAAAAAAAAAACAGTCTGCCAAGTTTATCACAAAATTGCTCAGGTGAGATAACGGATAAACGTAACATTTTGTTTAATGAATAAAAAATTAAAAAAATAAACAGTAAAGTTAGCCCAATCTTTTTGTATAATGTGAAAGATGTTGCGCCACATAAATCGTGATCTTTATTCTAAATTGTGAATCTAATTTTAGCCAGAATCATGCAGCTCTAATAAACAGTTGACCTAAAAAATATATCAGACATGAACTATGATCTCTTTTATCGTCTTATAAAATGGTTGGATCAGTAAATTTATGGCCAGTGTATAGCGGACCATACACTGCACCCCCTAACATGTTCTGGGTTTATCTGCATTGCTTTAGGAGATATCGGCATAGTATCGGCTTAATATCTTGGTTGGGATGATTTTCAGAATACCGTAGAAACCGTCTTTAGTAAGAGACAAGACCTGTACTCATTAAAATAGGCAAACCTTATTTTTTGGTGGTGTTTATTTTATTTTGGCTAGAGTAAGGTAGAGTTATAAACTCCATATAAACCTCTATATATTAGGGCTGTGGAAATTAAAGATTAATTCCTCGATTAATCGTTCATTTTTTTTGATCAATCAAAATTCTTTTGATCGGTACTAGTGGTGCAACGGGTCGTAAATGATCCGTGATCCGAACGGGTCACCATATGTGGATCGGCACACCACGTGATCCGCGGAGCTCCGCTGCTGCCTCGGCCATAAGAAAGGCCGCGGCTTTGGCCTAGCTCCCGGAGCAGCGGCCATCTTGGTGCACCCGGCGGCAACCTAGGTGAGCCTAGACCGGCGCCCTGACATCACCCAGTTTTAACTGCTTGTGTTCCGTCGGCTTCTCTGGTAAGACTAAGCAAGCACTAATCTTCCTATACAGTGGGGAGATGTAGACCATATTACAGTGGGGGGGATGTCTGTGAATATTACAGTGGGGACTATATATGGTGGTGATCCGAAAAATGTATGTGTGTTTATAATTAATCGAAATTTAGTCGATTTAATCGATTAACAAAAAAGATTAATCGGACACGAAAATTTTAATCCGTAACAGCCAGAATATATATATATATATATATATATATATATATATATATATATATATATATATATATATATATATATATATATATATATATATATATATATACATATACATATACATATACATATATATATATATATATATATATATATATATATATATATATATATATATATATATATATATATACATATACATCTATGTTCCATTGGGGAGATACCCCTTTATTTTCTGTCTCATAGTCAAAACTGGAAGTGAGAGGAAAATTCTCCCTCATGAGGGAATCTTGTCAACAGAACTAGTTTTTGCATTGGAAGGTTTTCCTTCTCTTCCTGTTCTTGTGACGACAACCCAAATGTTTGACTTTTCTTTTACTTGCTTTCACTCTTGATGAAAGCAATAAACTGGACAAATGGAGTCGGTGAATCTCCCCAATGAGGACACGGACAGCAATGAAAACCTGTGGTGTTCTAATCCCTCTCCATCCAATTTAAAAAAAAGAAAGTTGTCTTTAGTTTTACTTTATTCTTACTTTTTTGTTGTTCCTTTTTATTTTTTTCCTAGGACTTGTTACGATGCAGAGTCCTGACATCAGGAATATTTGAAACAAAGTTTCAGGTGGACAAAGTGAACTTTCAGTAAGTACCACTCATAGTTCATATATGCTCGGTTCTGTATGATAAGGAATGACAGGTATGTCTGCAAGAGAAGCTCTTGCATTTAGCAGCCATTCAAAAATGTATTTTTATTTTTTTCATAGGACTGTCAGTATGGTGTCATAATAGAGAGTGTGATGTAGGCTGACTGTTGCTTCTTCAGAATTTAAGGCAGCTGGAGACCTTCCCCACTGCCCTGTGAGATCATTTGGAGCAGGGGTGTCAAACTGGCAGCCCTCCAGCTGTTACGGAACTACAAGTCCCATCATGCCTGTGCGAGTCATCCTTGTAACTGCCAGCCTTGCACTGCCTCATAGGACTTGTAGTTCTGCAACAGCTCCAAGGCCGCCAGTTTGACACCTGTGATTTAGGAAATAACAATAATGATCTTGGCCTGTCCAAGCATAAGGGCTTTTATGAATGTATAGCATAAATAGGATGACCATGGACTTCAGAACCTGCTAATCTACAGACTTCATGTCACCTTCCTGCTCTTTGGAGTACAAATGTACGTCACTCGTTCTGGATACCTTCTTCTTCTTTTCCCCTATCCTACACATAGGCTTACTGAGCAAACACTGCAACTGCAAGCCTGCGTTCACATTTGTATGATTTCAGATGGTACTTGAGTAGCACAGAATCGCATGACCATGGAAATCGCATTGTTTTGATTGGTACCGTTAACATCAATGCAACTCGCTCGGCACAGCTTGATTTTGAAAAGGTTTCCTGTGCTACAGTGCAATTCCACAATTGTGGCCCCAATAAATATGCAAACCGCTACTAAGCAGCATCCAAGTTGCACTACATAACATAACATTGCACTAAAGATCTGATGAAAATCGCATTGCAGCAGTGTGAACCTAGCCTAAGCTAAATTGCAATTTTCGAATGCTGTTGCAACTCGGATATTATGGAGGTTTCCCAGCTAAATGGAGTTAAGTTAAAGCGGAACTATATCTGAGCACCACAAATCAAAAACGTAAAATTCAAAGCAAATTTCTCCATACATGCTTAATTTCGCTGAGAAATCGCCTAGAAAAACGTCCCCTAGAATTTCTGGCAATGGCCATCTTAAAGCGGTGGTTCACCCTAATAGAAAAAAAAAAAAAAAAATGTTATCATTAAATTAGGCATAGTAGCGCGAGCTACAGTATGCCTGTATTTATTTTTTTAGCCCGGTACTCACAGTGCAATCCTAGCGAGACGATTCCGACTCCCCGCGGGGAATGGGCGTTCCTATCCAGAGGCAGCATGATTGACGGCCGGCTATGGCGCGTCACGCTTCTCCGGAAATAGCCGAAATAGGACTTGGCGCTTCACGGCGCCTGCGCATAGTCTGTGCGCAGGCGCCGTGAAGAGCCGAGACCTACTCCAGCTATCTTCGGGGAGCGTGACGTGCCATAGCCGGCCGTCAATCATCTTCCCTCTGGATAGGAACGCCCATTCCCCGTGGGGAGTCGGAATCGTCTCGCTAGGATTGCACAGTGAGTACCGGGCTAAAAAAATAAATACAGGCATACTGTAGCTCGCGCTACTATGCCTAATTTAATGATGGAAAGTTGTCAATAAGGGTGAACCACCGCTTTAAGTAAGGTCAGATGATTTATATAGTATTTACTTCCTAGAGTCCATCTATCCTTAGCTCATGCAGGCAGGAGGTTTGCTTAGCTGAGGAAACCCCTCCTGAGAACTCCTGTGTAACAATATTTGCCTAGGCCTGGAAACCAGGAAGTAACTGCTGAAATGTAAATCTGGTATAGGTTCCTATCTATCTACTAATGCTAGCAGCCTGAGGCTTAAACATGGTCAATGTTGATTGACAGAGTAAAGCTCCACTTTAAACTATTGACTTGCGCATATACCTGAACTTGAAGATGGGGTGTTTATTTTACATATTTGCCGGTGCCGGGAGTTCTTCAAGAGTTTTGCATTTTTTCTTGCAGCATGTTTGATGTCGGTGGTCAGCGGGATGAGCGCAGAAAGTGGATCCAGTGCTTTAATGGTGAGTTATCAGTTGCAGTGTCAATCTGTCGTGTAGATTCTGCAAGTACACCTTTTAGGCCGCATTCACCCCATGTACAGAGATGTGCAATTTTCTGCATGCATTCTGCAAAGGCACAAAACACAACAACAACCTATTGTTCTCTATGTGCCCTGTTCAAACCACAACTCTGGTATCATAAGTGAATCTGCAGATAAAACTCACTGAAACTGCGCGTTATTTTCCATCAGTCCCCCTGCTCAAGGAAGCGCATGTACAGGCCCGTATAAAGTTTGCTAATAAACATCTGAATGATTCAGAGGACAACTGGGTGAAAGTGTTGTGGTCAGATGAGACCAAAATCAAGCTCTTTGGCATCAACTCAACTTGCTGTATTTGGAGGAGGAGGAATGCTGCCTATGATCCCAAGAACGCCATCCCCACAGTCAAACATGGAGGTGGAAACATTGTGCTTTGGGAGTGTTTTTCTGCTAAGGGAACAGGACAACTTCATCACATCAAAGGGACGATGGACGGGCCTTGTACCCTCAAATCTTGGGTGAAAACCTTCCTTCTGCCAGGGCATTGAAAATGGGTCGTGGATGGGTATTCTAGCATGACAATGACCCAAAACACACAGCCAAGGCAATAAAGGAGTGGCTCAAGAAGCACATGAAGGTCCTATCCAGTCTCCAGACCATGATCCCATAGGGGTCAAATATTTCACTCATTAAAATGCAAATCCATTTATACGTTTCTTGAAATGCGTTTTTTTCTGGATATTTTTGTTGTTGTTCTGCCTCTCACTGCTAAAATAAACCTACCATTAAAATTATAGACTGATCATGTTGGTCAGTGGGAAAACGTACAAAATCAGCGGAGGATTACATATTTTTTTCCCTCACTGTATAAAAAAAAATGAAATGCATATAGTGTGTGTATTAGGGCTGGGGAAAAAAATTGATTCGATTTAAAAATCGAGTTGGTAGGTCAAATCTATTCATATTTTCAAAAAATCGTTTTGTTCGATTTTTTTTGATTTTTTTATCCTTTCCTAAAGCTGGCCATACACTAGTTTATTTTTGAACAAATGTTCATATGAAAATTCTCAGTACATTTAATGACTTAGCGATTTGTCGTTTGAACATTTTCATTTGCTTTTAACATACAATTTTGGAATAAATATAATTTGCTAAACAAGAAAACACATTTATTGTTAAAAATTAGTTTGAGAAATATTTTCATGCAGTGTACTTGGCACGAGACCCGGAACCTAGTGGGGACCATCCGAATAGCGGTGTCTACCGCAGCCATTTCCCGGCTCTAGAGAGGTCCCACAGGTATGGTATATACATCGTTACATTACTTCAAGCTGGACCAATGTAACTATGTATAAAATTCCATACCTGGAAATCTTTACTTTCTTTAGGTATAGGTCATTGTGCCCATCCCTACTAGCCACTTTCTTGCATGGTCAATGTGATTTGTCACTTTGCAGAGATCACTTCACTTCAAAAAGGACGTCTATTTCTTTTGACCAGTGAAACAAATACAAATTATATCCACAGATTTGCTGTTTTTTTTTATGCCAAAAGCTTGTAAGTAAAAACTTGAATAAAATCTTTGCAATTTGACTGCCATGTTTTAAACCATTGTAGTCTTCCTTTGTTTGTTTTTGCCCAGATGTGACAGCAATTATATTTGTGGTAGCCAGCAGCAGTTATAATATGGTGATCCGAGAGGACAATCAGACCAACAGACTCCAGGAAGCGCTAAACCTCTTCAAAAGCATCTGGAACAATCGGTACACATTTTGTTTTTTTTCTTCTTATAATTTTTTATTGGGTTTCTAAAGATCAATTTAGAGGCGTGATCACCTATGTATCTTTCTTTGAGTGTTTTCTATGTTTTCAAAGCTGTGGGCCTACTTATTTAAAGGAGAAGTACAGCCAAAGCTCATTTGGCTGCTGTTCTCGTGTGGATTACAGGAGTGCAGTTTGTTCTGCACTCCTGTGTGACCCATTTTCAGCTGACAGCGGGCTGAATGTCGGCTGGCATCACAGAGCCAGTCCAGGCTCGGGCAAGACCACAACAATGAAATCGGGATCTGCCCACATGCTTGGTTCGGCCATTCCCGCCTCCACAGCCCAGTGCTCCAGTGAGCGTGGGGGGGTTGCTGTCAGAGCACTACTAACTGACAATCACCAGCTCTCTGTTTAGGGAGCCCTAAGAACCGAGCGATTGGCAGTGTTTTGATGCTGCATCCACCTAGGTAAGTATAATTCAGAAAAAAAAAAGCCCCATAATTTAGAGGAAACCATTTAAATCTCAGAACAGCAGCAGTGTAACAAGGATCATTTTCTTGTACAAAAAAAGCAGGTGACCTGACCCCGTGTGATGCCCCAGTGACCAACTGTGGGCTTACCTGGTAACCGATCCCTGATCATTAGAGCAGGAATCTCTGGGTGTTTGTAGACTACTACTGGTTTTTTATAGCCAAAGAATTTCAGCAGGAGACCGGCCTCGATCATGACCAGGAGGAGACCGGCCTCGATCATGACCAGGAGGAGACCGGCCTCGATCATGGCCATACCATAAGGAGGTTCCCCGATCTTCACTGGAAATCGACTGCAGATACCTGGCCATTCCTGCTCAAAGGAACTGTAAACACTGCCAGATAAGGTATACCTGGATGTTTGGTTTAAAGTGGTTGTGTTAACCCACTGTACCAACATAGTCGTATCCCCTCTGTAACATAAGAACATTTGTCCCTGTGTCTGTAATGTAAAAACAACGCCGATTTGTACCTGTATGAGCTGCACTCTGAGCGCTCGGCTGATATGTCAGCTCCCTTGTTTCTCCAGCTCAGAGCTGATAAGGCGTCCTCCTGACCTCAGGTGGTGGTGGAGCAGAGAGAGGAAAGAGAGAGCGAGACGGAGAGAGATCGATCCGATGTACAACTGGAACAATTTTCGAAGGTACAGATCGGCTGAGTTTTTACAATACACAGGCATAGGGACAGATGTTCCCAGGGGGGCGCGCAGCTATTAGCAGGGAGCAGAGGGGGCAGGAAGACAGAGGGCACATCATACTCTTGTATGTTCTCGACACATGCAAGCAGCACAGCAAAAGAAATTGTGGTTGCACAAATGTATCATAGTGCACAGTGCAGATAACTTTACAAGCTAAATATCATCTTGTATTTCACTCAAAATTCTGTTCCAAACGTTTGATTGCAATTTTTGCATTGTAGGTGGCTACGGACAATTTCAGTCATTCTCTTCTTGAATAAACAAGATCTACTTGCCGAAAAGGTTTTGGCTGGGAAATCGAAAATCGAGGACTACTTTCCAGAGTTTGCGCGTTATACAACACCAGATGATGGTACGTGTTTATCAGTGTTCCTTGCAAAAATTCAAAGCCACATACTATAGCTGCAGACTGACTATTAATAATAGGACACTTGTCTGTCCTGGAGTCCAGCGATGTCGGCACCGCAGCTAATGTTGCTGTCTGGTGCTGCCATTGCGGGTAAGGGAGCCCGGCAGTGCAGCATTTCGGCTTCACGCCGGGTCCCTACTGCACGTGTGTGAGGCAACGCTGCGTTCTCCTGCTGGCCCGGCGGAGGAGGAGGGAGACGAGGCGCTGACATAATTCGCCGCTGCCTGGACTCCCGGAAGTGGGGACAGGATACCTGTCAGACGGCTATCTGCTCTCCCCTCTGAAAGGTACCAAATGTGGTGGCACCGGAGGGGGGAGGAGACAAATGAGCAGAAGTTCCACTTTTGGGTGCAACTCCGCTTTAACTATAGATATGGTATTGGCATAATGAGTGGGTAAAGTTTGCCAATCGGGTGTTTTTGTTTATTTTGTTTGTCATGCTGTTCTTGTCAGAATTGTTTTTATCTTCATGCATGTCAATGGGAATGTGAAAACAGCTCCGAGCAGATCATTGCTGCTTAGTGCAGCTCAGGATGAGGTCAGTGAATTCTGTATGATCTCAGAAGCATCCCAGACATATCTCAAATGCAAATGGAATGCACCTAAAAGCAGGTTACAGTTGCCCTTACACAACCCCTTATAATACCTAGAAATCATGCAATTATGGGATATACTTCATATAATTAGAATATCCTACAGCCTGCACTGCATTACCTTCATCCCTGCATAGATGGTGGGAAATTGGAAATTTCTGGTAGTATTTTTCTGGGGGATGCAGGAAACCTATGAATACATACCCTATGTCTAGGAGACTGGATACCCCTGTGAGCTATAGCTTTTCCTTATGCATTGACTCCTTAGTTTTAGCATACTGTGTCTGGGTTTACAAAAAAGAAATGACAAACTGCCCACACTTGTCTTTATTCCTTTTTAGATTTAAAGGTAATCTGTGTTTCCTGTGACTTTAAATAGTTTGTGTACCAAGCTGGTCCAAACCATTGCTTTACCAACTGCTGCTGTGTCTGTAAGCACTGTATGAATGGCATGTAGCTTCAGCCACACGCAGTGCTGGGTTCTGGCTGTAAAACAGACTTTCCATCTCACACCCGGAACAGTGCAGAGTCGGTCTGAGTGCCGCTCAGCCATTAATAGGCAGCTTTGTATTCTGTGAATGATTACAAAGATTCCCCTGATTGGCCAGTTAGGGAGTGTGATGTCATCAGACTGCTTCCATGTGGTGGCCAACAGACCTTAATAAAATGTCACTGTGTCACATCTCAGGTAAGTTTGTTTAAAAAAAAAAAAAAAAGAGCAGCGTGATGCACTGCGATCTGCGCATAATAAATCACTGCTGTCCTTTCACCACACACCAGCTGCTGCATGGTAACACCGTGGTTGGTGTATATGTACCCCTAGTGCCCTTTCTCTACAACATTGATCTCCAGACTGCAGGACCGGGGGCCAGATGTGCCCTTTGTTTGCTTTTTTTATCTGGCCTTTGGGTTGCTAATTTATTTACGCCAATGAAGGACACAATTCCTCCCAATAACGCCAATGAAGGGGCACAATTTCTACCAATTGCACCCACAATGGGACACAATTTCTCCCAATGACACCAACAATGGAGCCCAATGACACCAATGATGGGGCACAATTCCTCCCAATGACACCAATGATGGGCACAATTCCTCCCAATGATACCATGATGGGGCACAATTCCTCCCAATGACACCAATAATGGGGGGACAATTCCTCCCAATGACACCAATGATGGGGCACAATTCCTCCCAATGACACCAATGATGGGCACAATTCCTCCCAATGATACCATGATGGGGCACAGTTCCTCCCAATGACACCAATGATGGGCCACAATTCCTCCCAATGATTGGGCACAATTCCTCCTGCTGACACTGATGTGGGATTGTTTACTCCCGCTGATGCTGGAACGGTTTATACTCCCGACTGACACAATCTGGCCCTCCTAAAGGACAATAAATTGTCCCTTTGTTTAGAAAGTTTGAAGACCCCTGCTCTACAAGAATACTACACTGTTTTCAGCACTTGCTGGTTGTGCCTGAAGTTTGCCTCCCACCCGTTTCATTTGGTCATAGGGAGGCAGGCGGTTCTTTTCCAGCTCTGACACTACCGAGAAGCAGCAAAACTTTGTTCAGAACTTCCTGGCGTTGGGGAGGGCTGTTATCACAAATGTGCACCTGTAGGTGTCTGCACTTCATACCTACTGTTCTTTTCTTTTTTCCCCTCACAGTGACAGTGTCCTTAACCTTGTACCCCCTATATTTACCCTTTCAACTTTTATTTTTTCTTCTGTTTTCTAGCAACTCCAGAGCTTGGGGAGGACCCCAGAGTCACAAGGGCCAAGTACTTTATTAGAGATGAGTTTCTTGTAAGTATTTCTTTCTTTTGTTTAAATACTACTGCACATTAACGTATAGATTTTCACATGTAACTTGTAGAAGCTCCTGCTGGGTGTTTGTGTTTTTTTTTTTGTCAAACTCTGCCTGAGAAAAGTCGGGAATATACCACCTTCCTAAGCCCCATGCTATTTCCAGAGCAGTATTATTGTTTTCAGTGCAACTGACATCACAGGGCAAGGGGCTAGTATGCAGTGGGGAAGTCGTACATTGGCTTTCTACTTTAGCAGCTCCGGAGATGCAGATTTGTAAGTGTCTGTGTTTAGTTTTGTGCCCATTGTTGAAAGCAGAAGTGGCTTGTTGACTACGCCAGACGCAATGCATCTTATTTGCTGGGTCCTAATCTACAAAATAATCTGTTAGATGGGCTGAAACCCATAATGTATTATTATTATTATTATTATTATTATTACATATTCCAGTATATGCCATTATTGCATGATGAAGTTGCATAGTTGAACTTCTTTTATGGCATGTTGGTGCAAATCGCAAAACTGGTCTAAATGTTTATTTTTTGTAGAGTTTAGTGGCTAGCTTAAATTAGGGCTTAGGACCCCGCAGCAAGCTAAAGCTTTACATGTCAATATTTAAAGTAAACTTGTCACAAAAAATTCAGTGAAAAAAAACCATTTAGCAGCAATTGCAGCCTCAAGTTATTTGGGTATGTCACAAGCTTTGCACACACCTGGGTGGGCCACTCTAGTCCCTTCTCCCCCGATTTCCAAGAGCTTGTCGTCGGTCAAACGGAGTGGAGTCCTGTTTATGCCAAATTTCTTTTGTTTGAGAATCGTGGAGGCAACTGTGCTCTCGGGAACCTTCAGTGCAGCAGAAATGTATTTGTAGCCTTCTCCAGATCTGTGCCTTGCAATAATCCCGTCTCTGAGCTCTGCAAGTAGTTCTTTTGACCGCATGGCTTTTTCTCTGATACAGTATGCATTGGCAGCTTGTGAGGCTTTTTAAAGAGGTGTGTGTGCCTGTCCAGATCATGTCCATTCAATTTAGGTTACCCTAGGTGGACTCCAATCAAAGTGTAGTAACGATCAAGAGAAATGGGTGGCACCTGAGCTAAATTTCTAGTGTTGCAAAGGGTCTGAATACTTATGCCAATGTGGTATTTCAGTTTTTCCTTTTTCATAAATCCCTAATTTTTTTTTACAGCCACAAGAGTTTCCATACTGATTTCATTGAGTGTATCTTTTTTTTTCTTTTTCCCCTGCAGAGAATCAGTACAG
This sequence comes from Rana temporaria, assembly GCF_905171775.1. Taxonomy (NCBI): domain Eukaryota; kingdom Metazoa; phylum Chordata; class Amphibia; order Anura; family Ranidae; genus Rana; species Rana temporaria. Next base: position 23,369,518 of record NC_053500.1, on the reverse strand, counting down.
CAAGCGGAGATGGCCGGCACTACTGTTACCCTCACTTCACATGTGCGGTGGACACAGAAAATATTCGAAGGGTTTTTAATGATTGTCGGGACATTATCCAAAGGATGCACCTCCGTCAATACGAACTGTTGTGATGGAGAGATTCTCTTATATATTTTTTCCTTTTTTTTTTTTTTTTTTTTTTCTGGACTCTTAATTCAATTTAAAAGAAATGAAACTGCAAAAATCCCACAGAAAAATCTTTAAAAAAAAAAATCTTTAAAAAAAAATAAAGGGGGGTGGGGAAACAATTCACCCATGAAGGGATGAAAACAAAAAACCTGCGTGCAAACTCCCTCTCCAGCTTGCACCTGTTTTTACTTGTTTCCTTGCTGCCGGACAATTGTGGAACTGTTAGCTTGCTGCCCTTCACCCCTCAATGCCCTGAAACAGCACGGGCTGGCGCCAAATCTACCCTTTACCTACGACCTCTCCCCCTTTACACCCCCTTCCCTTTTCAAAATGCCAACATTTAATGCAGTGCGTGTGGAGGATTTTGACATAAAATAAAGGTATACAAATGCAGCTGGAAGAGAGGGGCTGTACAGTAGGCTGGAGGCTGTACCTAGACTTTCCTCCCCTTTCAATAATAAGCTGGGTCTACATTTTTTTTTTTTTAATCTTCATGCATTACATCAACTTTGTATTCCTTCACTGCATTGCTGACCGCCAACTGAGAGAGAGAGGACACCTGACTCTTGACTGTAAAAAAGAGAAAAAATTGTCCTGGTATCACTGAGCTGCCATCGTTGGGTGTGCAGTTGCAAGAGGTAATTTATTTTGCCTTTCACAAGGGTGCCATTTTTTTTTTCCATTTTTCTTTTTTAATTTTTTTTTTCTTTTTTAGAGAAGCAATAAATACTTGGATATGAATTTCAACATATCAATGTATTTATTTTCCAAATACAAGCCCTGGCCATTTTAATTTGGTCACAGTTATCCATGCTTTTTTTTTTTTTTTTTGCCCTCTTTCTCACCCCACCACCACTCCACTTTATCCTTAGTCAACCTTTTGTGTGATCTTTAAATCTTCAGTCCTGAGCAGAATGTTAGACCTATCCGCACGAACATGATCACTTCCTTTTTTTCCTTCTGTACAACACCCCACTTCCCTACACTTTTTTTATTTTGTTTCGTTTTTTTTTTTTTTTTTCTGTTTTTGTTTTTATTTTACTGCTGGATTATTCTTTGTACAGAATGTAAAATGTATTATTTTGTACAACTTTATTGAAAAAAAAAAATAACTTGTAGAAGATCTTTGTGCCTTGATTTTGGCTGTGCCCTGTACAATGAGCTAAAGATGTAAGTATGTCAAAAAAAATTACTCTGTACAGCAAATGTCACCTCTGCCCCTCTCCCCTTTTCCCTTCCTGCGCTCGTTCGGACATCGGGCAAATCGATCTGTAGTACTAGTTATTTTTTTTTCTTCCTGGTTTACAAAAAGGAAAAAAAAAATGTTTAGTTAAAACAAAAAAAAAAGAGAAAATGTACAAATGTTGCAAATTTAACCACTTTAAAAGTGGGTCGTCATGGTGTGACCCACTGTGGCTTCATCGTGCTTTTTAACTTTTAGCTTGAACTCATTTAAATCTCTATCCAAATGCAAGAACCTGGCTTGTTTCTACATAAACAAAATTTTGCTACAAAGAAGTGCTAGTCGTTTTATCCTTGGAAATACCTATTTTTTTTATTTATTTTAACTTTTTTTTTTAGCCAGTCTCCGTTACGTAGCCAATTTTTTTTTAAGCAACACATTTCAAAAATGTTTCTTGAGAAAATTACATAGGTTGACATTTTAATGGTGTTTTCTGTTTTACTGTTCTGAGGATCCCTTTGCTTAGATAATTTGAGTCAGACTTGGTAAAAGTATGCAGTATGATGTGTGGAAGTGAGGTCAGTGACTTTGGGTATTGAAGTCCTGGATGAGCAAACCCGCATGGTAACTAACATTTTCTGGGGAGGTCAACAATGGTAGTCTAGGTATGTTACTAATGCGATCAGTTTCCTTGACAGGTCAGTCCTCCAGTTTGTAAAAGTTCTCAACAGCTAGATATTTGTATTTCTTTATCGTCCATTGAGGGACACAGGAATAAGTATATTGTCACCTACAGGTGGGTTGAACACTGACAAACAGGAAAATTTATAAGCCATCCTCCATAACCTCCTCCTTTACCCAACATGCCTCCATGTTTTGCTAGTGTCCTAGGAGGTTGCAGACATTTTCTTCAGCTCTGCTGAGTGAAGTAAATATTTTTTGCTAGCCTTTTTTCCTCTTAGATTTTCTCCTGGGATTTCAATCAAGCTTCCTCGCTATACCGCGGCTTGAACTGGTCACTATATAGCAGTGTATGGGCATTTCCATAGCACTAGTTTTGTAGTCTGTACCTGGTCCCCACTGGACTGGACATGCTGGGGTAAGCATGGGATGTGACCTTATGACACTGTACCTTCCAGACCTGTGTTGGCTGCGCTTTCCTTTTTCAGAGTCCTGGCACAGACACTGGGTGTGACCCTGTCACTGAAGACTTGGTGAGTAAGGTGGTTTAGACTGAAGCATCTCTTCATTTATGCCACTGAGAACCTGTTCAAATTTTCCATCACCACTGGTTTACTGCAGTAAAGGTTAAGGTGTTGCCATCTTTCACTGAGTAGCTCAATATGTGCTCTTTCCTTCCAATTAGCTTAGCAAGCACCATGCTCTTGAACCTGCATATAGATCTCAGGTCTCCAGTCTTTAAGTTCAGCCTCAGTGACCTGTTTGCCTCCAACCACCATCAACTGTGATCGGCACCAGCTGCCTTACCTGACAGACCTAGTTGCAAGGGGCAAAGGGAGTTACCGCTTTAAGTGGGTATGCTTATACAGTCCGTGACTTCTCAGGAAATCAAGGGTGCCGGCAATGCGCAAGGCAAGTAATGGAGAAGATAAATGGACAGCCGCACTCCAAGAGTGACACATCCACAGAAATCTGGAGATAGGGTCTCCTCCAGCCCCTCCCACTTCACATTCCTCACAAGTCAGCTGACCTCTAGTCTCTGCCCCCCCAGCCATGCCGTGAACTGAATGGGTGGCTGCAAAGAGGCTGAGTGGGTGGCCACGGGTTCCAGGAACAGCCCTGCTTTGTGACTGCAAAAATGCTGGGAGAGAGAGGTGCGGGCTTCAGGAACAGCCCAGGATTTGGCGACCCCTGGACAATCATCATTTGACCCCCCAAGGGGGTCCCGACCCCCAGGTTGAGAACCACTGGCCTAAGGGAATCCAGCTTTGAGTCCCATTCATAGATTGTACTCATTTGGACATCACCTAGGTGTTGCTGTGTCTTTTTGTCTAGAAAGGAGTGAAGTCCTCTCTGTAATTAGCACAGTTTACATGCACTATATGCTGGATGATACCAAGTGTACTACATTTGGCAGCACTGTCTTCTCTAGGGACAAAGCATTGGAATATGGCATTCAGTAGTCTTTGCACCACAGGGAGTTTTCTGTACACCCAGGTGCTCTTCATCTTCTGGTTAACACGTGAAAATCTTTACAGGAGGGTACAAATCCCCCCCAGCATTGTCAGCAGGTGTAGCATCCTCAATCCCCACTTTATAGGTACCTCTTGATGGGGATGTGTGGCCTATTTTCCCTGGCAGGTCCTCCTCCTGTGGTTGCTGTGCAACCTTGTGAAGAAAGTTTTCTAGATACCTACTCTTGTTCTACCCATAGTCGGGTACCTGAGCCATGTTGTGTGCTCGAGGATAGACAGGACCCACAGATTTGTGATTTCAGACACCAGAGGCTCCTTTGGGATTTTAAGTGGATTATTTATTTTTATTTTTTCTGTGCAAATTCTTTATTTTGGAATTGCAGTATCCAACAAGCTGTACAAGTGACGGCAACATACAGCATATAAGTAGACCTATATAGAGGCCACCGTTAAACAATGATAGAATCAGTTCAGCACAAGGAAAACATATGCCCATTTTCCTTGGCATTGCTTCTAGACTTGTCTAAATGACTAGACCTAAGCAAAGGGTTATATGGGAAAGCAAAGAGAATTTAAAAGAAAAACATACAAGATTGCACTCTAGCCTCTGCTTTCAGTTAGCAACACCCTAAAAAGACGTGGCAATGGCAAAAACAGGGCCTGAATGGAGAGAGGAGAGGACAGGAAGTATAGAAAAAGGACGGTATAAAGTACTGACAATGGCGCTAAAGGCTAGGGGGCTTGAATGTCATTCTGTTTCTATGGTGTTCCATAACCAGTCTGTGGGTGAGGCATGCTCTTTATCCCTGCCTACGTTTGTAGTGATGCCTGTAGAGCACCCTTTTCTCTTCAGTTCAGCTGACTTTGTGGCATGTACTTTTGATCCCTCTACCGGTCTTGAGTCTTTTGCAAACCCCTATGGGTTGTTATGCTGTAACGACTTTTAATTTTTTAATTTATTTTTTGGGGAGATTGGTTATCTGGCTAGGAAACCACCTTGGTATAGAAAATGTCTTTCCTGAATCTGAAGGGTTGGGTGGGCAAAGCTTTAAACTTCCTGTGCAGACCAGCTTGTCTTTTTACAGACCTAGTTTTGTCAGGGGTTCCCTTGGTGACCTGTTTTTCCTGGGGGTTGTTAGTGTTTTCTTTGTTGACCACGTCACGTTGATGGTCTGTTCTGCCTCATTGAATGTTTTTTGCTTGTTTCATTGGATTTAGGTTTCAGTCTCTCACTGGTTCAGGCCCTTGGTTCCTTTTGGGTGGAGACATTCCTCTCTGGGAATATCTTCTGTCTTGGTCATCAGATTGATCCTCACTGGAATATCCCTGGTTATTGCCAGTCTCCCTTATTTTGCAGGGCACTTTTTTTTTGCTCTTCTGGTAAGATTTTGGTGTTTTTTCTTCCGGTGGTCCTGAGTTTGCAGACAGGCCTTACTTGTCTGTTTGTTGACCACTTCTCAGTTGGCCTGCTTTTTGAATACTCCCCCCATATATGCTCTCCAGACCAGGCACACAAGTCTCACCCTACTTGGTACTGCGTTTTATAAAACTGAGACATACTAGCTAGAGGAGGGGTATATGGAGGCTGGCTTACAATTTTCTGCTTGCCAGTGTCCACACATCCTAGGAGTGGCATTATAACTTACCTGTATCCGAGTTCCATTACCCCTCAATGGGCTCCAGCAAAAAGATTTTATGGTAAGTATAAAAATCCTATTTCTCCTTCGTTCATAGATGGACACAGCCTTCATTGACCTTAGGGTTATGCTTCTTTAAATCTCCTGGTAGGAAGAAGCATAACCCTAAGGTCAATGAAGGCTGTGTCCGTCTATGAACGAAGGAGAAATAGGATTTTACAGTGAGTACAAAAATCCTTTTTTCTCTTTCATTCATAGACGGACACAGCCTTCATTGACCTTAGGGTTATGCTTCTTCCTACCAGGAGATTTAAAGAAGCATAACCCTAAGGTCAATGAAGGCTGTGTCCGTCTATGAACTCGGAGAAATGGATTTTACGGTGAGTACAAAAATCCTATTTTTTTGTTACTGACTCTATTTAGCTGTCACGAACATGTATTTTACCATCTCTTACTTTGACACGCGGTGAGAATTTACTCTTGGGAAATTTTTTTTTTTGGCTCTGGAGACCTATTGCTTTTTTTATTTTTTTTTTATATTTTTAAATTATAAAAATTTCAGCCCATGCAGTCGACTTGTTTGGTTTGTGGTGGACACTGATGGCTTTAACCAGCTAGCATGTTATGTCACAAGAGGGGAGGATCTCTCTCCAAAGGGTCCCCTTTCTGTCATCCTGTAAGTGACTTATGGAGGTGGCCCATGTGGGGAATTGGCGTACAGGCCTGGAGCTAAAAGTTTACAGACCACTGTGGGAATATCTCCCTTCTGGCGTCCGTACACATTACTGGAAGCTAAAATATGTTGTGTCAATTCAAAAACTGACACAAATTCCTGGTATTATTTTGTTGGAAAGAATAGCATTCGGAGATGGATGGTGGAGGTGGCCATTGATGACAAACACATAATTTCATAACCTAAACGTGACACACTCTGAAATCCTTGTTGGTCCTTGTTTAAAGATGAACCTGAGGAAAGCAAAGGTCCCGTTCTGCTCAGTAAAAACCTTTTTTCCATTCTTCTTTTTTTTTTTTTTACTCTTTTATACGGTCGTTTTTGTGCAATAAAGAGCACAAAATTAATTTGCATCTTTTATTAAAATCAACTGCCGCCTGTAATTTAACCTCCAGCTTTGAACAGGAGAGATGCAGTGAGCCAGTTCCTGGAGCAGGGGGATAAGACATCCTAAGAAATTCTGACAAAACACAGAAGACTATTGTGGATCCAAGGAAGAAAGTTTTATTTTTTGTATTTTTATTGTTTTGCTCTACTACAGAAAGTCAAGATTGGGTTCAGATTGAAATAGTTAAAAAAAAAAAAAAAAAAAATTTATGGATGAAGTACAAAATTACTTGTTAAACAATTCTTCAGTATGTTTTCCATTTTGAATAAACCAAAATCTTTCCTTTTTTAAAAGAAAGTTTTAATTTTCAAGCCATATCCTAGTTTTGAATGGAGTTAAAGTTAATTTTATGCCAGGCTTTAAATGCTTTGAGACCCTTTCTTTCCCTCAAAGAAATGGATGGGAATAGTTGTCACCGGGACATTGGAGAGATTTCTCATTACTTTCTGCCCTAACTTAAAGTGAAGCGGGGGGGGGGGGGGGGTGATACAGACCATAAATGACAGGTGCTTCCCTTTCCTGCTTTTATTTTTTCTTTAAAACATGTTTTGCCTGGAGCTGGTCCTTAACCACTTCCAGACCCTGCACTGTATATATACGTCCAAATTTTAAAGATGGATATCTCGGTAACGGCAGCAGCTGCTGCCACAACCGAGGTATCCATCTTTAGTGCCAACGGTCCTGTAAATGATAACGGCGGTCTCTGAGGTGGATTTGCCGCAAGATTGCCGTTATCGGTGGCGGAAGAGGGCCCCCCCCCTCGCGCCGCTCTCCCGCGCCCTCCGGAGCCGTCGGTAGCGGCGGAGGCGATCGGGTCTGTTCGGCTGTTCACTGGGGTTGCGAGTGAAGGAAAAATGTCCTTCACCCGTCCCCATAGCTCTGCTGGGCGGAAGTGACGTCAAAACGTCAGTCCCGCCCAGCGTCTTAAAGAAACATTTTTATTTTATTTTTTTGCATTTTGATCTTTTAGTCTAAATATGAGATCTGAGGTCTTTTTGACCCCAGATCTCATATTTAAGAGGACCTGTCATGCTTTTTTCTATTACAAGGGATGTTTACATTTTTTTTTTTCAGTGTAAAAGTAATAAAATAAATAAAAATAAGAAAACAAAAAAAATTTTTAAAGGGCCCCGTCCCGACGAGCTCGTGCGCAGAAGCGAACGCATACGCGATGAAAACAGTGTTCAAATCGCACAAGTGAGGTATCGCCGCGATCGTTAGAGCAATAATTCTAGCCCTAGACCTACTCTGTAACTCAAAAAATGCAACCTGTAGAATTTTTTAAACGTCGCCTATCGAGATTTTTAAGGGTAAAAGTTTGACGCCATGCCACGAGCGGGCGCAATTTTTAAGCGTGACATGTTGGGTATCATTTTACTCGGCGTAACATTATCTTTCACAATATCTAAAAAAATTGGGCCAAATTTATTGCTGTCTTATTTTTTTAATTAAAAAAAGTGAATTTTTTCCAAAAAAAGTGCGCTTGTAAGACCGCTGCGCAAATACGGTGTGACAAAAAGTATTACAATGACCACTATTTTATTCTCTAGGGTGTTAGAAAAAAATATATATATAATGTTTGGGGGTTTTAAGTAATTTTCTAGCAGAAAAAACTGTTTTAGTCTTGCAAACACCAAATCTGAAAAACACCTAAGGTCTGGAAGTGGTGAATACTGACTGGACGATGTAAGGTCAAGCTTTTGTAAAAAGATGTAGCAATATTGTTGGTTTATATAGCGAAATGTGTTTTATTCTTTATAATGGGGTATTCCAACTACATTTGTTAAAAGCCATGGACAGGTTGGTCGTCGTCCCCCCAAACTTCAAGGTAGCAGCAAATTGGTTTTGGTCAGTGTAAAATAACCTACACCCGCCCCAATTCCTGCTGTACTTACCTCTGGGTGATTAGCTGTTAGTGCCCACACTGCTGGTGCAGCGGTCCAGGGATTTTGAGTCCCCCTTCTTTGTGCAGTGCTTCCGGGACAGATCAGAATGTTTCTACAAGTTGTTTTATGGCTAATACAACTGGCTCACCTTTTAGACCTGGTTCACATATGTGTGACTGCAGTTCTCAGCATGGGGTCCGGTGTGTCCCTGTTCACTGATTCAGGCCTGAGATTTTGCCTGAATTTGCACCTGAACCGGACTCGGACGCACTTTTGGAATGTGGACCATGGCACCCTGCACATGTGTGAACCTGCTCCATTGAGAACTGGGCACACTCACGTGTCATGCAAATTGGATGTGGAGAAATTCTGCATCCAATTCGCATGACACGTGAGTGTGCCCAGTTCTCAATGGAGCAGGTTCACACATGTGCAGGGTGCCATGGTCCACATTCCAAAAGTGCGTCCGAGTCCGGTTCAGGTGCAAATTCAGGCAAAATCTCAGGCCTGAATCAGTGAACAGGGACACACCGGACCCCATGCTGAGAACTGCAGTCACACATATGTGAACCAGGTCTAAAAACCAATTCGCACTTAATGTGGACGTGGCTCACAGCAGGGGGTCCATTGCGTCTCTGTTTCAGGGATGAATCGGACCCGATTTTTTGCTTGAATTCGGACCTGAAACGGAGCCAAAGATGCACAGGACTCCTGTGCAATCTGCTCTAACACCCCCTCGGAGATGTGTGAACAGGCTCCATTGAAAGCCGGTCACACTCTCCTGTCATGGAAATTGGATGAAGGGTCATGTGCCCCAATTAAATTAATTGGTTCGGAATTTTTAACTTTGATTATAATAATGAATAATTTAACCAATTTAGTACCGCACTGTAGCCAAAAGATGGTGCGATTATTATAGTTCTTGGAGGGCGTCCATAGATGTCCTCCCCGAACCCTGCCTTCTGTGGCACGAATTGGCCACACTCTGTTTTTTTTTTTTTTTGGACACCGCTGATCACAGATCAGGGTAAAGGGCCAATCACAGATGCCCTTTACCATGTAGTCAATTGTGTCCAATCACAGCTGATCACATGTAAACAGACTTGTCAGTTATCGGCAGTCCTTGCCTCATGCGCAGTGTCTGTCGAAGGAAAGGCGTGCTGATGACCGGCAAGGCTGTCGGCACACTGTTTACACTGATCATCAGTGCCACCTCATCAGCACAAATCGGTGAAGAAGGAAAATTATTTTTGCTACATTTTATAACAGAAATTAAGAAAAACACTTTTTCTACATTTTTGTTTAGAAAAAAAAAAACTGTGGTGATTTAAATACTACCAAAAGAAAGCTCTATTTCTCTAAAAAAAATATTTATAAAAAAAAGTCATATGGGTACAGTGTTGTGTGACTGCGCAATTGTCATTCGAACACTGACCACGCTTAAAATTGGCCTGGGCAGAAAGGGAGTAAAAGTGGTGGGCACTGATTGGTAGCATTTATGGGCATTGCTGATGGGGCTGCACTGATAATCATTACACTGATCATCAGTGCAGATCCCCCTGTGAGGCTTTTCTCCTGTCATGCACTGGCAGTGAACAGAGGAAAGCCGATAACTGGTACTTTCCATTTACACTCTGATTGGACACAGCTGATGGTAAAGAGCCCACATCACAGGCTCTTTACTGAGATCAGAGATGTGGTGCGTTTGAGTGACGTCATACGACGGCCACTCTAAGGCTTGGTTCACACTGGTGCGATCACAGACATCACTGCTGTGCACATCACATGCAGTGGAAATTTAGCCATATAAACTAAATTGCTGAAATTGCATTCGAGCCAAATTGGTGTAGGACCCCTTTTTTTTTTTTGGTCCTCACCCATGGAATCCGATTCCTGTACCATTTCATAGTTTGTGCTGCAATTCAATTTGGGGGTGTCATTAGCTTTACATTGACAGCCCCAGTGGTTTGCAGATGTCAGTGTGCGATGCAAGAACCTGCACAGGAACTGCAGTGTTTCCTGCATTGCACCAGGACAGAATGGGAAAGCCCCCACCGGCTGTCATACTTATATAGGCTCTTCGAGAAGTGGTTAAAGCAGCCATGTCTAAAGGCCAGTTGTGGCCCGCATTCCAGTTTAATGCGGCACCACTGGAAATTTGGATATATATCTCTTTTGCAGCCCCCCAACGAATCCGCGAGCATTCAGAGGCTCCATTCATGGCAATGGTGAGGCTGTATTCAGATTCTGCATTCATGGCAATGGTGAGGCTGTATTCAGATTCTGCATTCATGGCAATGGTGAGGCTGCAGATGGGCACTGACCCTTATTTTGCTTCACAATTCTTTATTTAAAATTTAATTTTTTTCCCTGAAACTTCCCTCATACAGTTATATGCCGATAAATATAGTATATCCAAATAACATGCACAAGCTCATCCTTAAACTCTTGACCACACACAGCCACAAAGGCATGAGAATTCTTGTTGGGTAGTGTATTAGTTCATTTGTTTTTAATGGTCGGCCCTCACGCATTTTCACTTCATCAAATCTGGCCCTCTTTGAAAAAAGTTTGGACACCCCTGGGTTAAAGGATAAGATTACCTTTAAAAAAATAATAATAATAAATCAATATGTACATTATTTTATTTTGTTCAATTGGAGCCTGGAAAGCATTGCACCTGCATTCAGCAGATTGCAGGTGCCACGCAGACTTCTTAGTGTATTTGTCGGCTCGTATGGGCAGACAGATACACTGCCAGGAAGAATGAATAAACTTCCAGCGCACTCAAAAACTACAAGCCGCCATTCACAGAAGACAATGAATGACATGATGTGGCAGGCAGGGTGGAGCCCCCGCATGGGCATGTTATTTTCAAACAGTGACAGCGGGCGCCCAGAGAAGATGCCAGCTGTCACGGGGGAGAGGCTGTGGCTGTTTGTCATACACAAGCCACTATTGTGGCCATGTAACATGTTCCGTTGCCAGGATTATGGAGGACCAGCAGTCATTTATTTTTATTATACAGGATTTATATAGAGCCTACAGTTTACACATCGCTTTACAACATAAGGGGAGACAGAAGAATTACATTAAAATTCAATACAGGAGGAATCAGAGCGGCATGCACCCAAAGAAGGCTGTGTGGGTTGCCATAAGTTTGAGGTTGTGGGCCACATCAGACCGCTGGGGGGCCATGGATTGAGCATTCCTGCTTTAAAGTAAACTTGTCATAAGAGAATAAAGACTCCCTTTACTGTCCTAAAAGATCAGTTGCCTGGCTAGTGATGTGAACTCTGTGGCTTCAATACTTTACACCGATCAGCCATAGTATTATGACCACTGACAGATAAATAACTTTTATTATCTTGTAACAATGACACCTGACAGTGGGTGGGATATATTGGGCAGCAAGTGAAAATGTTGGCCCAGAAGTTGATGAAAGCAGAAAAAAATGGACAAGTGTAAGGAGATGAGCAACTTTACCAAGGGGTAGCTTGTAAGAGCTAGACCAGTGTTTTTCAACTCCAGTCGCCAAGGTGCCCCAAAAGGTCATGTTTTCAGGGTTTCCATTATTTTGCACAGGCGATTTGATCCGTTTCACTGCCTTGGCAATTACCACAGCTGTTTCATCTGAGGGAAATCCTGAAAACATGACCTGTTGGGGCGCCTTGAGGACTGGAGTTGAGAAACAGGGCTGGACCCATGTCCAATGCCAAAAGTGCTCCCAATGGGCGCATGAGCCTCAAATCTGATCCGCAATGAAAGAAAGTGGCAAGAGATGACACCAGTGTGCAGTATGGGAAAAAGGCCAGCTGGTGGAGGCAGGTGTAATGCTTTTAGTAATGTTCTGTTGGGAAACCTTGTGTCCTGCCATTCATGTGGATGGGATTTCACATGTACCACATGCCTAAACAGTGTTTGTGACCAAGTACACCCCTTCATGGAAACTGTACTCCCTGATGGTGGTGACCTCTTTCAGCAAGATAATGCGCCTTGCTACACTAGAAGAATGGTTTGAGACACACAAAGAGTTTGAGGTGTTGACTTGGCCTCCTTTCCAGATCTCAATCCATCAAGCATCTGTGGGATGTGCTGAAAAAACAAGTCCAATCCATAGAGGCCCCACCTCACAACTTACAGGATCTGCTACTGAGGGCTTGGCAGATTCCACAGTGCACCTTTAGAGGTCTAGTGGTGTCCATGCCTCAAAAGGTCAGGGCTGTTTTGGTGGCAAAATGGCGACCTACTCAGTGTTAGGTGGGTGGTCATAATGCTATGGCTGATTGGTGTAAGGTGACTATACAGTTTTCTTTAGATCTACCCTCGGCTATGTAGTGCAAGATAAATAATGTAGTACTCACCGATATTATCGGGGGGGTGCAATCCAATATACAGTATAACAAGGGTAAAAAAGAGAAACAGACTGCTGCACACCCTAAAGAGTGAACTACAAATTTATTAGAGTAATATCAAAAGAACACACATATACAAGGCATAAAAACAGGTCCCCTAAAGATAGGTGGACCTACCCAAATAATACATGTCTTGTATATGTGTGTTCTTTTGATATTACTCTAATAAATTTGTAGTTCACTCTTTAGGGTGTGCAGCAGTCTGTTTCTCTTTTTTTACCCTTGTTATTATGTAGTGCAAGGGCCTGCCTTATTTGAAAACCAATAAAGTGGATGGTTTAGGGGCCCTGAGTTTTCGATTACTTTATGTTCTGGCGACTACCTGAACTAGGGAGGGTTAATCTCTTCAGCAGAGACATAGTAGCAAAAGACTGACAAGGGTTATAATACTTTAGCACTAAATTCAAAATGAAAAAACATGTTTTGTTAGAGATGTACAGTACTTATTCCCCAATCCTTTTTACTGCCAAGCCTTTTTTTTTTCCCTTAATTTTTTTGTGTGCACAATTTAGACCAGGAGATTTGCATAAAAGCCCCAAAAACAGTATATATTATTTTTTTGAAGGCAAAGAAAAATTGTTGATGTTGCACAATGGTTTATCAGATCTATATTTTAACCACTTGCTTACTGGTCACATAAACCCCCTTCGTGCCCTGGCGAAATTTCAGCTTCCGGCACTGCGTCGCTTTAACTGACATTTGCGCGGTCGTGCGACGTGGCTCCCAAACAAAATTGACGTCCTTTTTTCCCCACAAATAGAGCTTATTTTTGGTGGTATTTGATCACCTCTGCGGTTTTTATTTTTTGCGCTATAAACAAAAAAAGCGTCAATTTTAAAAATATATATATTTTTTACTTGTTGCTATAATAAATATCCCAATTTTTCTGTTTTAAAAAAAACTATTTTTTTTCTCAGTTAAGGCCGATACGTATTTTTCGACGTATTTTTGTAAAAAAAAATCGCAATAAGCAACTGGTTTGCGCAAAAGTTATAGCGCCTACAAAATAGGGGACAGAATTATGTTTTTTTTTTAATAATTTTTTTTTTTTTTTTTTTTTTATTAGTAATGGCGGCGATCTTCGATTTTTATTGGGACTGCGATATTGCGACGGACGTATCGGACACTTTTGACACAAATTTGGGACCATTCACATTTATACAGCGATCAGTGCTATAAAAATGCACTAATTACTGTATAAATGTGACTGGCAGGGAAGGGGTTAACACTGGGGGGTGAGGAAGGGGTTAAATGTGTATTCCCTGGGTGTGTTCTAACTGTGTGTGGAGGGGGGTGACTGGGGGAGGTGACCAATGCTGTGTCCCTATGTACAAGAGACACAGATCTGTCTCCTCTCCTCTGACAGCACGTGGAGCTCTGTGTTTACACACAGAGCTCCACGTCCCTGCTGTGTTCCCGATGATCGCGTGTACCCGGCGGACATCGCGGCCGCCAGGTACACGCATCAGGTTTCCAGCGATGCGCCGGGACAGTGTTTACCCGCTGCATGCCCCCCAGAGGTGCGCGCGGGTAATGCACTTTAAATGACGTCCAAAGACGTCTAGTTGGCACCTGAGAGCCGCGCTGTTGACGCCTTTTGTCAATAGCGCGGGTCTCAAGTGGTTAAGTAGAAAAAAACACTTAATCTTATGCCGCGGAATTTCCGATGGAAAAAGTCAGACGGAATTTTTTCATCGGATATTCCATCCGTTTGTGTGCCCCATCTGACTTTTTCCGTTGGAAATTCCGATGGACTTAGAATTTTTTTTCCGTTGTTCTCTTTCTATCGGAAATTCCACTTGTCTGTATGGAATTCCGATGGAGAAAAAAAACATGCATGCTCTGAAACAATTTGTCGGAAGCATGGATCTTCATTATTCTAGGCTCATCGTAGTGTTGCACGTCACCACATATTCGACAGTCGGAATTTGGTGTGTCTGTGTGTATGCAAGACAGCTTGAGCGGAATTCTGTCGGAAAAACCCATCTGAGTTTATTCCGACTGGAAATCCGATCGTGTGTACGGGGGATAAGTGTGCATAAACATGGTATAATTCCTGATTTTTCAGAAAATATAAAAAATAAGGTTGTGTTAAGTAAATAGATACTAAATATATCAAACCTTACAAACAAAGCGCCAATGTACCACCCACTGTACTGTAGGTATAATGGTTAAAAAAAAAAAATCTGGTGTCCCAATGTCCATGGGAGTAAAAAAAAAAAAAAATGCCCCTGCATTGGTAAGTGGGAGTAACAATGCCCTGATAATAGAGTAAAAAATTCCCTTTTGTCAGAGGCATGGCGCCCCACTCTTTGTGCTGGTGGTGAGAAGGGTCTCCCCCACCATTGTTGATGGTAATGGACAGTGGCGTGACTACACGGGTCATAATTGCGACCCGGCTCCATGCCCTAGAGGGTCTAAGCGGGTCCCAGTGCACCTGGATAGGTGGGATGGCATATACAGGAACCGATTCCCTCCATTTTTCCTTGTGCAACTGCTGAAACCTGCTTCGCCAATCCCTCCCGTGGGCATTCAACGGCTGCAGAAGGAAAAACGGAGGGCATTGGTTCCTTCATATACCATCCCTCTTATCCAGGTCCTTTTCCCCTGCAGCTCCTCCGGCTTTCCCCCTCCCCTGCCGGCTTCCCTGCTCTGTATCCTGATACCCACGCAGCAGCTGGCAGAAGAGGGGAGGAGGGAAGTCATTTACCGATGCCTTCCTTTTCTAAATGGACAGTCAGTGATTGGTACTGACCGCTGACTCTTGTCTGTATATAACTGAACCATAGTAAACTGTTTGTTAATGATCGGGAAGCTCTGTATAGAGCTATTCCTGTCCATTCACCTCGGCTGCAGAAATGGAGACTGAGGGCTGTGTCCTCAATCTCCTCTCTGTCTGTCTCAAAGGTGAAACACACATCAGAGTTCTGTTTCGACCCCAATATCTCACCAAAGCCCTCAACGGGGCACCTAAAAAAATTATTGTAGGAAAAGAATACAATAACATAGAAATAAAAACCAACTGCCACCAGTGGCAGAACTACTGGGGGGGTCGCACTTGCAACTGCGCTCTGGTGTTCTGCAACATGTGGGGGAGCCTACAAGACGGCAGGAAAGGGGCCGGGATCAGCAGGAAGGGCCCTGGCAGTGGGTCAGGGAGGCCCGTCATGGTTTCTCACACCGGGGCCCCTGAAGATTTTAGTTACACCCCTGGTAGTGAGGTTAGGAATGCCCCCAACTATGAATAAATCCCATGTCCTATGTTGCTCCATTACAAGCTGAATGACATTATGGCTAGAATTTTCAGGCAGTGACATACAGAAAACCACTCTACCCCCAACACAAAGACACATTACCCCCCCCCCCCCTACTGGTTCATGGTTCTCCTTGCTGGAGACTCCAACATGGAGAAGCAACGACCTGCCTCTACCACAATGGCTTCCTCCATACAGAGACAGGGCAGAACGAGGCATGGTAAGTCCCTAATGGGGGGGGGGGGAGAACACAGTCCATTCTGGTACCTAGTCCTTTCTCCTGCCTATTTGGGCACAGCTAGAGTTCAGTTCCTTTTTAAAACATTTTTTTTTGTTTTCAACTAACATTGCATGAATTATTGGGTTCTGATCCTCTTGTGCCAGTCAGGGACTCGTACCATGGAAGTGAGAGGTTCAGCAGAGCAGGCAGCCCAGTGACTGAATACTGACTGTACCTCCTCAGCGGGTGCTCAGTCCCTATCCTGAAATTGCCTGGATGGAACTCAACAGAAAAATCACCCAAATGTTCTGCTTTTGTGTTTTTTTTAAATTTAAACCTGTAATGAAACTGTCAGTTTATATTTAAATTAGATTAATGAAATTTGTGGGAGTCCGATCATGTGCGTTTCTATCATGTTAAAGCTGTTGTTACCCCAACGCTTCACATTCCTGATATGTGGCTGCTGTACCTCCGTACTTGTATGAGAAAGTTTCCCGTTCTCTTTGTATTGCTTCCTATATGTGAAAACCCTGGTGTTCCTGTTGGTCCCCTTGCTCACCTATTAAAAACTAACCACGCTAAGCAGGAGAGCACACCATGGTCAGCTTTCTAGCTAGGCTGGGAACTCAGTGTACTCTCTTTCAATGATCAGACTTGTCGTGGCAGTTGTGTGGAGCAAAATGCCTTGTTGATGTCAGAGGAGAACAGGCAGACTGATTCAAGATGATAGAAAGGCAACAGTAAGGCCCCGTACTCACGACCAAACATGTCTGCTGAAACTGGTCCGCAGGCCAGTTTCAGCAGACATGTTTGGTCGTGTGTGGGCGCGAGCGGGCCGAATTCCAGCAAACATTTGCCCGCCGGGCCTTTTCCCAGCGGACAAATATTCCTGGACTTGTTTTAAAACAGTCCGCTGGAATCCTGCCCGCTCGGACATGTACGGTCGTCAGTACAGACCTACCGTACATGTCCAGGCGCCCGCCGTCCCTCGCATGCGTCGAATGACTTCGACGCATGCGTGGAAGCATTTTAAAGGCGGGCCGCCCACGTCGCTGCGTCATTGTCGCGGCGACACCGCGTCATCGCGGACATGCCCCGCGTATTGTTTACGCGCGGACTTCTGTACGATGGTGTGTACAACCATCGTACAGAAGCCCTCTGGCAGACATGTATGGTGAAAACGGTCCGACGGACCGCTTTCACCATACATGTTTGGTCGTGAGTACCCGGCCTTACTCCAATAACCACTTGTTACAACCAAGGTATGCAGAATACCATTCTCTGAATGCACAACAAATGGAACCTTGAAGCAGATGGGTTACAGCAGCAGAAGACCACACCGGGTGCCACTCCTGTCTGCTAAGAACTGGAAACTGAGGCTACAATTCGCACAGGATCACCAAAATTGGATAATAGAAGATTGGAAAAACGTTGCCTGGTCCGATGAGTCTCAAATTCAACTGCGACATTCAGATGGTAGGGTCAGAAGTTGGAGTAAACATGAAAGCATGGATCCATCCTGTCTTGTATCAATATTTCAGGCTGGTGGTGGTGTAATGGTGTGGGGGATATTTTATTGGCACACTTTGGGCCCCTTAGCACTAATTGACCATCATGTAATCACCACGGCCTACCTGAGTATTGTTGCTGACCATGTCCATCCCTTTATGATTACAGTGTCCCCATCTTCTGATGGCTTCTTCCAGCAGGATAATGCACCATGTCACAAATCTCCAATCATCTTACCACTGGACAATGAGGTCCCTGCACTCCAATGACCTCCACACTCACCACATCTCATCCAATAGAGAACCTTTGGGATGTGGTGGAATGGGAGATTTGTATCATGGATCTGCAGCAACTGCGTGATGCTATCACGTCACTATGGAGCAAAATCTCTGAGGAATGTTCCCAACACCTTGTTGATTCAATGCCATGAAGAATTAAACTGACACGTTCTCTTAAACAAGATACATTATACACTGTTATGAAATACGCAGAGAGGGATTTATGGTACGGCAGTCTGTAGAACCCTCATTGGCAGGAGCGCAGGAATATAATCTGGAGTGACTTCCCTGACAAGGAGCACCTGGGGCATGTCCCTAAAAAGAAGGAACACCTGGGGCATGTCCCTAAAAAGAAGGAACACCTGGGGCATGTCCCTAAAAAGAAGGAACACCTGGGGCATGTCCCTAAAAAGAAGGAACACCTGGGGGCTTTCCCTGGCATCAATGAGCACCTGGAGTATGTTCCTAGAACAGAGAAGCACCTTAACGATAGGCCTGGCACTGAGGAGCACCTGGAGGATGTCCATAGAAAGGAGAAGCACCTGGGGCATGTCTCTGGAAACGAGGAGCACCTGGGGGCATGTCTCTGGAAACGAGGAGCACCTGGGGCATGTCTCTGGAAACGAGGAGCCCCTGGGGGCATGTCTGGAAACGAGGAGCACCTGGGGGCATGTCTCTGGAAACGAGGAGCACCTGGGGGCATGTCTGGAAACGAGGAGCACCTGGGGGCATGCCTCTGGAAACGAGGAGCACCTGGGGGCATGCCTCTGGAAACGAGGAGCACCAGGGGGCATGTCTCTGGAAACGAGGAGCACCTGGGGGCATGTCTCTGGAAACGAGGAGCACCTGGGGGCAAGGCTCTGGAAACGAGGAGCACCTGGGGGCATGTCTGGAAACGAGGAGCACCTGGGGGCATGCCTCTGGAAACGAGGAGCACCTGGAGGATGTCCATAGAAAGGAGAAGCACCTGGGGCATGTCTCTGGAAACGAGGAGCCCCTGGGGGCATGTCTCTGGAAACGAGGAGCACCTGGGGCATGTCTCTGGAAACGAGGAGCACCAGGGGGCATGTCTCTGGAAATGAGGAGCCCCTGGGGGCATGTCTCTGGAAACGAGGAGCACCAGGGGGCATGTCTCTGGAAACGAGGAGCACCTGGGGGCATGTCTCTGGAAACGAGGAGCGCCTGGGGGCATGTCTCTGGAAACGAGGAGCGCCTGGGGGCATGTCTCTGGAAACGAGGAGCCCCTGGGGGCATGTCTCTGGAAACGAGGAGCACCAGTGGGCATGTCTCTGGAAACGAGGAGCACCTGGGGGCATGTCTCTGGAAACGAGGAGCCCCTGGGGGCATGTCTCTGGAAACGAGGAGCACCTGGGGGCATGTCTCTGGAAACGAGGAGCACCTGGGGGCATGTCTCTGGAAACGAGGAGCACCAGGGGGCATGTCTCTGGAAACGAGGAGCACCTGGGGGCATGTCTCTGGAAACGAGGAGCCCCTGGGGGCATGTCTCTGGAAACGAGGAGCACCTCGGGGCATGTCTCTGGAAACGAGGAGCCCCTGGGGGGCATGTCTCTGGAAACGAGGAGCACCAGGGGGCATGTCTCTGGAAACGAGGAGCACCAGGGGGCATGTCTCTGGAAACGAGGAGCCTCTGGGGGCATGTCTCTGGAAACGAGGAGCACCTGGGGGCATGTCTCTGGAAACGAGGAGCGCCTGGGGGCATGTCTCTGGAAACGAGGAGCGCCTGGGGGCATGTCTCTGGAAACGAGGAGCCCCTGGGGGCATGTCTCTGGAAACGAGGAGCGCCTGGGGGCATGTCTCTGGAAACGAGGAGCGCCTGGGGGCATGTCTCTGGAAACGAGGAGCCCCTGGGGGCATGTCTCTGGAAACGAGGAGCACCAGTGGGCATGTCTCTGGAAACGAGGAGCACCTGGGGGCATGTCTCTGGAAACGAGGAGCCCCTGGGGGCATGTCTCTGGAAACGAGGAGCACCTGGGGGCATGTCTCTGGAAACGAGGAGCACCTGGGGGCATGTCTCTGGAAACGAGGAGCACCTGGGGGCATGTCTCTGGAAACGAGGAGCACCAGGGGGCATGTCTCTGGAAACGAGGAGCACCTGGGGGCATGTCTCTGGAAACGAGGAGCACCTGGGGGCATGGTTTTGGAAACGAGGAGCACCTGGGAGCATGCCTCTGGAAACGAGGAGCACCTGGGGGCATGCCTCTGGAAACGATGAGCACCTGGGGGTGTCCATACAATGAGGAGGACCTGGGGGATGTCAGGGAATAGGAGCACCTAGGGGTGTCCCTAACAATGATGAGGACCTGCGGGATGTCATTAGAGAATAGGAGCACCTGGGGTGTCCCTAACAACGAGAAGCACTTGCAGGATGTCCCTGGCAACGAGGAACACCTGGTGGGTGTCTCTAGAATGGAGGAGCACCTGGGGGATGTCCATAGAGAGGAGAAGCAATTGGGGGATGTCTCTGGCAACGATGAACCACCTGGGAAATGTCTCTGGACTGGAGAAGCACCTGGGGAATGTCTCAGACCAAGAGGAACACCTGGGGGTGGAGGGGGTCTCTGGAAAGGAGGAGCACCTGGGGGATGTCATTAGAGAATAGGAGCACCTGGGGGGGGGGTGTCATTAGAGAATAGGAGCACCTGGGGGATGTCATTAGAGAATAGGAGCACCTGGGGGATGTCATTAGAGAATAGGAGCACCTGGGGGATGTCATTAGAGAATAGGAGCACCTGGGGGATGTCATTAGAGAATAGGAGCACCTGGGGGATGTCATTAGAGAATAGGAGCACCTGGGGGATGTCATTAGAGAATAGGAGCACCTGGGGGATGTCATTAGAGAATAGGAGCACCTGGGGGATGTCAGAGAATAGGAGCACCTGGGGGATGTCATTAGAGAATAGGAGCACCTGGGGGATGTCATTAGAGAATAGGAGCACCTGGGGGATGTCATTAGAGAATAGGAGCACCTGGGGGATGTCATTAGAGAATAGGAGCACCTGGGGTGTCCCTAACAACGAGAAGCACTTGCAGGATGTCCCTGGCAACAAGGAGCACCGGTGGGATGTCTATAGAAAGGGGGATGGCCTTAGCAATGAGGAGGACTTGGGAGATGTCTCTAGAAAGGAGACGCACCTGGGGATGTCTCAGGAAATATGGAGAACCTGAGGATGTCCCTGGCAATGAGAAGCACTTGGGGATGTCCCTAGAAAATAGAAGCACCCATAGGGTGTCCCTCGCTACAGAGAACAAATGGGGGAATCACCTAAAAAGGAGTATCTTAGGGATGTCCCTAGAAAGGAGAAGCACCTTGAGGGTGTCCCTAGCAACGAGGAGCACCCGGGGGGGGGGGGGGTGAGAGGGAGTGCCCCGCCCCCTTTCAGGTGATATGCAGAGTAGATCTGGGTGGGGCCGGCCCGCCTTGTACTGTGACAAGTCTGCTCTACATCGCCTCTAGTGGCCCCCTATGTGAATTGCCGCTCCCTGCCTGGAATGGTCTTCTAGAAAATGGCCGCCGGAAGTCTCCTGTCGCTCGGCGCTTTTGTATGACGGAAACTTCAGGGGGAGTGCGTATTTCCGGTGCGCGGGGACGTCATCTCTGGGTGCCCGGAAACATCAAGGGAAGGAGCTCGGAGGCTGCCCGGGGGACCCCCCACATCTGGGAGGATGGAAGGAGATTATTTCATGGGCGGAGGGGGCATTGTGGGAGACTGGGAGGAGAGAGGAGCGGTAAGTCCCGTCCCCCGAGGGGGAACCACAAGTCCCAGCACTGAATGTCTGAGTCTCCTCCACACACAGCTTTGTATTGCAGGTTATACCCTGACTATAAAGTGCACCTGTCACAAGCAGAACGTGGGCTTCCATTGCTGGCTCCCTGGGAATGCCATCTGCCTGGCTTCTCTGAGTCACAGACCTGGAGCAAGCATGCAGCAAGTGAAAGTCCTATTCTCTTACCTGAGTATTGATATCCAGGGAGGGGGAGATCTGCAATGGCAACCTCCTGGGGGTCACATCCTGCAGGTTCTCATGCTATCACTCACATGAACCGATCTCTTATCCTGACAAGCGCTCCAGCCAGAGCTGTGTCTTGGCCGACAAGGCCCAGGTCTATGACGGGCCTGAGCTCCCCACACATGACAACACCTCTCACCCCACTGACAGAAGGATACCGATCACAGAGGAACCCGCAGCACAGCTCATCCAATGTACACAGACAGGAGGGGGAGGGGGGGGCTGCACTGATGATCTGAGGTCTGTGGAGGGGTAGGGGGGCTGGTAACAAAGATACACACATGGGGGGGGGGTGCTTTAGGAGACTAGAGGACATGTGCTAGTCTTCTCTACTCTCAAAGCGCCCCACAGTACATATCCCCCCCCCCTTCCTGGTTTTACACAGACACACACCTCCAGCTCTGGAGCCCTGAAGCTCTCATTGGTCCCCTTATGACTAACACCACCCCCCCCCCCTTCCTGGCAAACTCTCATGAGAGAGAGAGCTGTACATGATGTCATAATCCTAAGCTAACGACCAGAAAAGAAAGAGGAAGTGGACTGTATAAGGGATTTACTGGCAGAAGAAAAATCTTTTACTATCCAAAGATAAAACAACAACAAGGGCAGAAGATTTAATAGATGGAAAAATGACCAAAGGTCCGCTTTAAATACAGCAGGTCGGATTCAGAAAGAAGATACGACGGCGTATCTCTGAGTCCGGCCGTCGTATCTATGCGCCTGATTCAGAGAATCAGTTACGCATAGATCTCCCTAAGATCCGACAGGTGTAAGTGTCTTACACCGTCGGATCTTAGGCTGCAATTTCAGGCCGGCCGCTAGGTGGCGCCTCCGTATGTTTTACGCGAGGAATATGCAAATTAGGATATACGCCGATTCAGAAACGAACGACCGGCAGGCGCTTTTTTTTTATGTCGTTTGCGTTCGGCTTTTTCTGGCGTATAGTTACCCCTGCTATATGAGGGGTATGTGCGGCGTATCCTATGTTAAGTATGGCCATCGTTCCCGCGCCGAGTTTTGAATTTTTACGTCGTTTGCGTAAGTCGTTCGCGAATACGGCTGGACGTAATTTACGTTCACGTCGAAAGCAATGACGTCCTTGCGACGTCATTTAGAGCAATGCACACTGGGATATTTTACAGACGGCGCATGCGCCATTCAAATAAAATGTAAATAACGCGGGGTCAACACACATTTAAATAAAACGCGCCCCCTACATTCCCATTTGAATTACGAGGCCTTACGCCGCAACACATACGTTACGCCGCCGTAACTAAGGGCGCAAGTTCTTTCTGAATAAAGAACTCGCACCCAAAGTTAGAGCGGCGTAACGTATCGGAGATACGTTATGCGGGCCGGACAGATACGCTTAGGTATCTGAATCCGGCCCAGCGTGTTTAACACTTAAACCACCTGTCTACCGCGGTACATTTATATACTGCGGCTGTGAGTTCAGTACTGCCAATAACAGATGGGTTCCAATTAAAGTGATAGAGCTGCCCAATTAGTGCCCTTGTAGCTGGTGGTTAGGAGTGTGGAATGCTGGGAAATGGTGTCATGTGACTATTTGATATCCTAGCAATGCTGGAAAGAGTTGCACTTTAATGATCCCTGTGCTGGCAGGATGAAGAGTATACAGAAGGGGAGGATGATGCCGAGGTGCAGCAGGAATGTCTGGAGAAATTGGGAAGTCGTGACTACATCATGGAACCCGCCATCTTTAACTCCCTGAAGAGGTCAGTGCAGCTGAGGTCACATGAACCTGCACAGATGTACACTATAGAAAGTCACCCATTGGGCCCTGTACCTTTTTAGTAGCCTTCAGAGCCTCCTTCTCTCCACATTGGATCATCAGAGCCCCCTTCCCCCCTACCTGGATTTTCAGAGCCCCCTTCTCCCCACATTGGATCATCAGAGCCCCCTTCTCTCCACAATGGATCAGCAGAGCCCCCTTCCCCCCCCATCCCTGGATCATCAGAGCCCCCTTCTCTCCACAATGGATCAGCAGAGCCCCCTTCCCCCCCCCATCCCTGGATCATCAGAGCCCCCTTCCCCCCACATTGGATCATCAGAGCCCCCTTCCCCCCACATTGGATCATCAGTGCCCCCTTCTCCTCACATTGGATCTTCAGAGCCTCCTTCTCTCCACAATGGATCATCGGAGCCCCCTCCCCCCCCCCTCCCTGGATCTTCAGAGCCCCCTTCTCCCCACATTGGATCTTCAGAGCCCCCCCTCTCCCCACATTGGATCTTCAGAGCCCCCTTCCCCCCCCCCCTGGATCATCAGAGCCCCCTTCCCCCCTCTCCCCACAATGGATCCTCAGACCCCCCCCCCCCTCTCCCCACAATGGATCCTCAGACATCTCCCCACAATGGATCCTCAGACCCCCCCCCTCTCCCCACAATGGATCCTCAGACCCCCCCCCCTCTCCCCACAATGGATCCTCAGACCCCCTCTCCCCACAATGGATACTCAGACCCCCCCCCTCTCCCCACAATGGATTCTCAGACCCCCCCCCCCCCCCCCGGATATTCAGAGACTTTTCCCTCTCCCTGGATCCTCAGAACCCCACGTGTTCTGTTATGGCAACTTTAACAAGGATGTCAACACTTTGGAGTGCTACCACCTAGACCTAAATATTGGTGGTGAGCCTGTGTTTTTCCATTCGTATGGCCCTAGCATCCAATGTGTGTACTTATGCCGGGTGCAGGCTAAGTAATATACAAACGTAACACTTCCAGGTATTTATTACCTCTCACAGAGATGACAGCACTCTGCCGACACCAATGCCATCATCTGCTTTTCTCCCCAGAAGGGTGAAGCCTTCTTTTTTCAGACATCATTCAGGGTCACCATCTACTTCCTGGACTCAGATGACACAATCATGTAAATCTTGGTGCATTTCTTGGTCGTGCTCCTAAAACATCTGACACAGATCAGCCCCTGTTGTAGCCTCTCACTTTGTTAGTAACTGGCTACAAAGTTAAGCTGGCCATAGATGGATCGAATCTCAGCCAGCTCAGAAGGGACCAGCCTAGATTCCATCCATGTATATGTGGGCTAGTTGTACTGAAGTTAATCCATTGATCCAATTCAGTACATTCAGCCTTTATGGCCATAGCCGTATTCCATAGCCATAGTAATTGTGTTGTGCTTACAGGGAAGGCTCCCCGTACCCCCCCTCACCAGCAGAACACAATAGCACTGCAAAAGGAACCCCCCCCCCCCCATTAACACTGACTGATTTTTATAAGGGCTGCACCAATACTGTGTTTTTTTTTTTTTTTTAATCGGCGAGTACCTATACTTTCCGTCAAGTACTCACTGATACTGAGTAGCGATACTTTGTGGTGTGATTTGCATCAATACAAAATAAATGGGCGCAAATCGCATTGTATATAATCGCATGCAATTTCCCCCACCGGTTGTGTGTATAAATGAAAAGGGAAGCGCCATCTAGTGGGCAGTTTAAAAAAAATATATAAGTTGCATTAAAGGATAGCGAAACTTTTTTTTAAAAATAACAAACATGTTCTACTTGCTGCCTCTGTGCAGTTGGATTTGCACAGAGTGGCGCTGATCCTCCTCTTCTGGGGTCCCTCAACGGCGCTCCGCCTCTTCTTGAGTGCCCCGTTGGAGAAGTGCTCTCCCTCGGGGCACTAGTGTGGGCACGCTCCTGTGTCCTGCTGCTCGATCTATTGACACAGACAGCAAGATTCGGGGCTCTCCCTCCAGCACCCGCATCATTGGAAATTTTATTGACAGCAGCGGGAGCCAATGGCTGCGCTGCTATCAATCTATCCAATCGGGACCCGAGGCAATGGCTGGAGCGCTCGTTCTCTGTGCTGGACAGACCGGCTCAGGTGAGTAAAAAGGGGGGTGCTTTAAAATCCCTTTAAGTACATATCTGGTCAAATGCAAAATCTGCTTAGTTTCTCATATCCGCTGATGACAGAAAATCATGGCCGCCGGAGGAGAAGTTCCGGGGACCACTGTGGGTATAGGGCGGAAGTGATGTCAGCTTGCCGTGGTTTGCTATCATCGGCAGAAACGGGACACCAGATATATACTTAACGTGCAATGTATGTGAAAATTCAGCGCAGGTCTATAGATATAATAAATAATGACGTGATGTCAAAATCTATTAGTGTATAGCTGCTGCAGCAAAAAATGTTAGATGAACAAATGATACAAATTAAAAGAATGATTGCTGCGCTGCTAATATGGTAGACGTGTGTACATCATTACTGACATGATATAGTGAACAATAATACACATCACAAGAAAAGTGCTTATGTGCTAATAAATACAAAAGTGAAATAGTGCACAGAAAAATATAAAGTCCATATAGCTATGGTTTGCTAGATGTTGATTAAACGTGACAAATCTTCATATAAGCACCGAGTTGTGTTCAAAAGAAAATCCACACTGAGTGAAAAGCAGCTGATTGAAGCACCTCCACCTTAGGTAAAATTTCCTGCTTACCGAACACCAATTAATAAATCGCATGTAGTACTGATAGGTAACCTCCGTTCCCCAGCTAGGGTCTTCCACACCAGATGAAAACAATTGGTAGTCCTTAGCCAGAACGCACTCATGCGTTACACCCAGAGGTAAAAACAAGAAGGGCAAACATAGAGTAGTACTGCTAACACAGCGATTTATTGAAAAAATAAAATTTATGCACTCACATATCCAAAATAGTAAGTTGGCGTGTGTTTAAAATGTAAAGCCGGCCGGCTTGTATAATCCGCTCGTTCCTTCCGGATAGTCGCGGGCAAACAATGATGACGTCAGCACGCCGTTCCTCCCTACGCCGTTTCGTCAGTAGAATGACATCTTCCAGGGGCACGAGCGGCGTGCTGACTCGCCACTATTTATGTGCATTCAATGTCGATCGGACCGCCCAGACTTGACTTCCGGGGATCGTGGACACAAATCCGCCATTTTTGATGAGGGATCCTATACCTAATAGAATATATCCCAACTACAATTGGGTGATGATACTGGCAATAATTCCCAAAGCTGAATTAGATCAAACTATGTGGCAGCTAATCACTTATGGCTAAAATATACAAAGAAGTAAAATGTCTTACGGTCATTCACATTAATCAGATTAATCAGACATAAATTATGTGCCGCAGACATTTCAACATTAAAAAATACCTAAATTAAAGGTATAACTTAATATGAGGGCACATTCAACTTGAACTTGATACAGGTGCACGCACTTATTAAGGTGCAGATCCCATATCTATTGTTGGTTGACAGTGTGACATCATGAATATAAAATATAAAATCAAATCATGAATCGAATCATGACTATCTATATATAAAATAAAAGTCGAATCTAAGGAGGACCCATATTAATGAATCCACCTATGGTCCGATTGTATACCCTTCAAAATTGTCCGATCATATATGGCAGGAAAACGATCGGAACTATGAAGGAAATTTTCCAAAATTTTAAAAAATTATTAAAAAATTCGCAAATTAGCAATATATCAAAATAGAGCCATACTGGCACACATATGGTGTACTGCTAGGAACAGAAAAATGGTAAATTAGAAAAAGAAAAAAAGGTAAAAAGAAAATACTACAAAAGGAAATGTATCCATAGGGAAGTCCTGATACCCCGGATGTCAAGTCAGGTTCACAGCATATATTTCAAAAGATGATATTATGCATTCCTATTCCGAAATGGCCTAACTATTGTCAATAAAAGCGTTGACATCAACGTCTATATTTAATCCATATGGGGTATATGTGCGGACACGGTGTATCCAGGCCATTTCTAGCCTAGAAAGTTCTCTTACAAGAGAACCACCTCTCCAATGGGCATCATATTTATCTATGCCCAGGAATAACGTTCCCTCAGGATTCCTATTGTGACACAAATCGTAATGATGCGATACTGAGTGATTTGGGAACCCTGATCGTATATTGGTTACATGTTCTCCCAATCTAACCTGCATGGACCTCTTGGTTCGGCCTATATACTGCAGCCCACAAGGGCACTGCAGCAAATAGACCACACCCGTTGAGCTGCAGGTGATGAATGGTTCGATGGTGTGCTCTCTCAACGTGCTAGTTGACACAAACTTCAGAGTTTTTTTAGATGCAACTTTATTTAATGTGCAGATTTGACATCTGCGACATTGATGGTATCCCGAGATACCCCTCTGAAA
Source organism: Rana temporaria (assembly GCF_905171775.1). NCBI lineage: Eukaryota > Metazoa > Chordata > Amphibia > Anura > Ranidae > Rana > Rana temporaria. The sequence continues at coordinate 23,341,470 of NC_053500.1, read as the reverse complement.
AAAAGAGACCTTTTTCGTGGGTGGATCAACAACATTAGGTGATATTTTGTCCCTTAGTGAGGGGACACCTCTGAATACAATCTGGGGGTTAGCAGGGAGAAAAGTGCTAATTAACCTGTCACTACCCAGCAAATGCCAATGCTTTTTAATAATCTTCTTGATAAGGTAATGTTGGGTAGAATAACTGGTAACAAATGGTATAATGGGGCCCTCCCTGCGTGACCTAATAGAGGAATCTAAAAGTTTAGAGCGGTCAATATCAGCAACCTCTTTCCTTACAGTATCTAAGTCACTAGGTTCATAACCCTTCTCAACTAGTCTAATTTTAAGGACTTCAGATTGAGTTTGGTAATCTTCAAGAGACGTGCAGTTCCTCCTCATTCTGATGAATTGGCTCTTGGGTACAGAATTGAGCCAGTTTTTATGGTGGCAACTCCCCACCGGAATGAAGGAGTTCCTGTCAGTCTTCTTGAAGTATGTTTTTGTTTGAAAACTACCTTCCTTCTTATTGATGGTAAGGTCAAGAAAGTTGATTGTTTCTTTATCCATCTCATGAACGAGATGGATCCCCCTATTGTTGTTATTTAGGGAACCTATAAACTCATCAAGTTGGGGCCCAGTGCCATTCCATAGGAGGAGGATGTCGTCGATATACCTCGCCCACAACAGAATGTGTGGGTTCCGGTCCTTATAGACGACATCCTCCTCCCATTTAGCCATGAATAAGTTGGCAAGACTCGGCGCATATTTTGCGCCCATGGCGACACCTCTAATTTGCTGGTAGTAATTTTGATTGAACCAGAAATAATTGTGTCCGGCAGCGTATTCCAAAAGTTCAATCAAATAATCTCTCTGTACTTGAGGTACATCAGAGAGAGCATCTAGATAGTATTTGACAGCTGATATACCCAACTTATGTGGAATAATGGTATATAATGAACTTACATCAGCCGTCACCAGCCAGGTATCATCACTAGGCTGAATCTGAGACAGCATATTGATAACCTGCTTGGTGTCTTTCAAATATGATGGCATCTGTTGGACCAAGGGTTGTAGGAAATGGTCAATATACTTGCCCACCCTGGACGTAACCGAGTCTATGCCACTGACTATCGGGCGTCCAGGGGGGCAAGTAAGACTTTTATGGATCTTTGGCAAACAGTAGAGAATTGGGGTTCTAGGTGCCCTAGGAATAAGAAATTCCCGTTCTTTCTCACTTAGTATACCTAGATCAAAGCCTTTCTTAATTAACACCTCCAATTCATTTTGGTATAGATTCACTGGGTTACCCCTAAGGAGTGAATAGGTATTTCGGTCATCAACCAATTTCATGGTACCTTCGATATAGTTCGAACGGTCCATGACAACAATGCCTCCTCCCTTGTCCGCTGGGCGGATGACCAATTGGCTATTATTACATAGGGAGTCAAGACCCTTAATTAATTGTTGGTCCATTTTATGATTGGTTACCTTGATGGTTTCCAAATCCCTGAGTACCACATCCCTAAAGACCCTAAGGGATGGTGCCAGCGTCCCTGGAGGGTTCCATGTGGATGCGTTAGCCAACCCTGAATGGATAGAGGAATGTTGAGTTATAACTCTATCTTGATTAGGGAGGCCAGCGAAATATCGCTTGATGTTAATTTTCCGTATATAACGATGAACGTCCATATACGTGGAAAATTTATTCATTTTTTTGGGGGGGGCAAATTTGAGTCCTCTATCCAACAATGACAGTTCCGGTTGTGTCAAAGTGTGGGAACTCAAATTATAAATGCCCAAATCCCCTACATCCTTTGTTTCTTTGGGTCTTGTTCGCCTCCCCCCTCTGCACCCTCTTTGTTTTCTACTGGTCTTTTCACACCGTGATTGACCCTGGGAAAACCCCATTGATCGTTGGTACGAGTGCCTAGTTGGTCTAAAGGGAAATCTCTTGAGGGGCCTAGCCTATAAAGTTCCTGAATCTGGTTAGCCCTTTCATAGTCTAATTGATTGGTATTGCGTGGTCCATCTCTATCTCTTAATGGATAAAATTGGTTTCTCACATCTGTGTCACTGTCATCATCATAGTCGTCTCCACCTCTACCTGTATGGTGACGAATACCATGGTGACTTGTAGGTCCCTGATTGGGGCCATAATAATGGCCTTCAGCACCATTTCTTGCATTGCCTCTTTCTCTCCTTGGGGAGTCACTATAATGGTGATGTTGGCCCTGGTAATAAGTACTTCCATTACGTTCTGTGTTACCCACATATTTACCATGAGATGGTTTGACCCAACCCGAGTTGTGTTCTTGATGGTAATTATTGGGAAAAGTACCAGCTGTTTTATTTGGAAGTGTATATGGAGTCTTATTTACCTTTTTGGCAATCTTTTTCTTTTTAGGAGTCTTGCCTAGATCTTTATTAACCCTCGGGGTTTGTGGGAGAGTGACCCTTGTGATTGGGGTCTCCTCACCCTGCATAATAGCTTCCATTCGGGAGTTTGATTCAGATTGTTCCTCAGCAGCCAGTTTCTTCTGCCATTCAAAAACTAGACTCGATTGGTAGTCACTGAAATCTCTATTATACTTTTTCTTTTTCTTTATTTTCTGTTCCTTTTCTTCTCTATCTAAAATTTTTAAAAGGTTAGAGGATCTATCCTTATATTCATCGCTCTCCTTATGAGATGACATAGTTTCCTTTAACGTTTTAATTTCATTATCTAATTTAGTGAGCTTGGTATTTTTCCTCGTAACCAGAAATTCCAAAAAATTTACCCCTGCTTCATTAAAATATCTGAACCATTCCTGGAGGTCTAGGTCACCCTTTTGGGGGCTCACCTGCCATCTCAGGCTTCTTGGGACCATACTTAACTTGATATAAGTTTCCAAGAAGGCTACATCCCATTGGGTATGTATCTCAGCAATGGTCAGATTTTTCAGTCTGACAAACAGACCACTCAAATCTCCTTCTTGATACATCTGGAATACTCCATCAGTATTAACTCTTTTGGCAGCTCGGTATTCAAAAACATCCATAGTTAAATGTGATAAAAATGAGTGCCAACCCTAATAATCGAAATCTATGTAAAGAAAAAATATGCAAATGTAATTCCAAACTATTAATTATATATAATATATAAACTCTACCTTAAGTAGTGTAAGACCGCTGCTGTAAGTGGTATCTAAATAATGTGCAATGTATGTGAAAATTCAGCGCAGGTCTATAGATATAATAAATAATGACGTGATGTCAAAATCTATTAGTGTATAGCTGCTGCAGCAAAAAATGTTAGATGAACAAATGATACAAATTAAAAGAATGATTGCTGCGCTGCTAATATGGTAGACGTGTGTACATCATTACTGACATGATATAGTGAACAATAATACACATCACAAGAAAAGTGCTTATGTGCTAATAAATACAAAAGTGAAATAGTGCACAGAAAAATATAAAGTCCATATAGCTATGGTTTGCTAGATGTTGATTAAACGTGACAAATCTTCATATAAGCACCGAGTTGTGTTCAAAAGAAAATCCACACTGAGTGAAAAGCAGCTGATTGAAGCACCTCCACCTTAGGTAAAATTTCCTGCTTACCGAACACCAATTAATAAATCGCATGTAGTACTGATAGGTAACCTCCGTTCCCCAGCTCCGTTCCCCAGCTATGATCGGACAATTTTGAAGGGTATACAATCGGACCATAGGTGGATTCATTAATATGGGTCCTCCTTAGATTCGACTTTTATTTTATATATAGATAGTCATGATTCGATTCATGATTTGATTTTATATTTTATATTCATGATGTCACACTGTCAACCAACAATAGATATGGGATCTGCACCTTAATAAGTGCGTGCACCTGTATCAAGTTCAAGTTGAATGTGCCCTCATATTAAGTTATACCTTTAATTTAGGTATTTTTTAATGTTGAAATGTCTGCGGCACATAATTTATGTCTGATTAATCTGATTAATGTGAATGACCGTAAGACATTTTACTTCTTTGTATATTTTAGCCATAAGTGATTAGCTGCCACATAGTTTGATCTAATTCAGCTTTGGGAATTATTGCCAGTATCATCACCCAATTGTAGTTGGGATATATTCTATTAGGTATAGGATCCCTCATCAAAAATGGCGGATTTGTGTCCACGATCCCCGGAAGTCAAGTCTGGGCGGTCCGATCGACATTGAATGCACATAAATAGTGGCGAGTCAGCACGCCGCTCGTGCCCCTGGAAGATGTCATTCTACTGACGAAACGGCGTAGGGAGGAACGGCGTGCTGACGTCATCATTGTTTGCCCGCGACTATCCGGAAGGAACGAGCGGATTATACAAGCCGGCCGGCTTTACATTTTAAACACACGCCAACTTACTATTTTGGATATGTGAGTGCATAAATTTTATTTTTTCAATAAATCGCTGTGTTAGCAGTACTACTCTATGTTTGCCCTTCTTGTTTTTACCTCTGGGTGTAACGCATGAGTGCGTTCTGGCTAAGGACTACCAATTGTTTTCATCTGGTGTGGAAGACCCTAGCTGGGGAACGGAGGTTACCTATCAGTACTACATGCGATTTATTAATTGGTGTTCGGTAAGCAGGAAATTTTACCTAAGGTGGAGGTGCTTCAATCAGCTGCTTTTCACTCAGTGTGGATTTTCTTTTGAACACAACTCGGTGCTTATATGAAGATTTGTCACGTTTAATCAACATCTAGCAAACCATAGCTATATGGACTTTATATTTTTCTGTGCACTATTTCACTTTTGTATTTATTAGCACATAAGCACTTTTCTTGTGATGTGTATTATTGTTCACTATATCATGTCAGTAATGATGTACACACGTCTACCATATTAGCAGCGCAGCAATCATTCTTTTAATATACTTAACGTGAGTTGAAAACATTTTTATTAAACGGCCCACTGGATTCATATTCTCTCCCTCAGCACCGCATTCCTGTTCATATTGCGTGCAATTCTTTGCAGTGCAATTTGCGCCCATTCATTGTGTATTGACACAAATCGCAGTGCAAACTCTTTCGGTATCGGGAGTATTTTCACGAGTACTGATTCTTATGAAAATGCTTGGTATTGCCATCAGAGCATCCCTAATTTTTATTGATAAAGTTGCAGTATCAAAATGATATTGTTGGCGAAGAAATTTGATGCAGAAAATGTTGCTGAAAGGTCCACTTCTGCTGGCCTGTAGTAAGATATACGAAGCAGAAGCTGATGGGACAAATCATAGGCTTCCTAGCTGAAGTCATTATTTATAGAGCACCCCAAGTTCTGGGGCTCCCATAAAGGCTGATAATGATATCTATAGCACCTCTGACTCTTTACAAAGCCATAATCGAATGTTAGTGCAATGTACAGATTTGTTTCCAATTCTAAACCTAGTTGTAAACTGTCCATTCTCCATGTTTTGTGCCTCCAGGTATTTCCAGGCCGGCGGCAACCCAGAGCACGTCATACAGCTGCTGTCAGAGAATTACACCGCTGTGGCGCAGACAGTGAATTTGTTAGCCGAATGGCTGATCCAGTCAGGTCTGTTAATGCAGAATGTGGCTTGTGACATCAGAAATCATACAGCATATAATGGGGCAGATTTTGTTATATGGAGTTATGAGGCTTTATATACAGGAGTTAAAGCTGGAAGTTAGAATGCTGGTACATGTAGTTTTATCAACCGCTTACAGGTTTTGTTTTACAGGCGTGGAGCCGGTGCAGGTGCAGGAAACGGTGGAGAACCATCTGAAAAGTCTGCTCATTAAACACTTTGATCCACGTAAAGCAGATTCCATCTTCACAGAGGAAGGAGAGGTAACAGTCACAGAGATTTTACTTTACTGTATGTCCGAGCTTTTCTGAAAACCCATCATAGTCCCACAACATTGCATGCGTTAAACACCCTTATATACATGCACATTCCCACACCTGCAGCAAACTCTCCGACAAATATCAAAGTATTTTACTTTTGGAATGCATGGAGAGGGATCACAACCCATATTAGGTGTTTACTTCAACTGGAGCTCTTTTAGATGGATCTCTCCACACTTCCTGTTATGGTGACACTGGTTTTGCCAAACAGGAAGTCTTTCTCTGTATCAGAGAAAATATGTCTGCCACCTCCTCCCCCAAAACGGCCATATCACAGGGCAAGACCACCATATATGACTGTTCTGACTCCGATTGTTGTGATAGCGATATATCCCTTGCTGAGACCTCTATGCCTGGCCTGAATAAGCAGATATACTCACTGCGGACAATCCTTGTCAGACAGCTGAACTCGTCAATACCAATTCATTCAAAAGAGGTGTTTATTCTTTAACTTCAGGGGTTACAGCAGATAACAGGAACAGCAGATGAATGGTGATAGTATTGTGCGGTCAAAAGATGATGCCTTTCCTACGTACTGTGCAGATTACATGAGTGTCCTTGTTACATGTGGTTTGCTAGCTGAGGCGATGACACAGGAAGTACTCCACACAGGAAGCAGGGAGGGGCATACATACACTGAAAATATGTCGTAACTCAAAGAATCACAGAAAAAACATGTGCATTGCAACAAAGGGCCACTAGATGGCAGCATAGGATAACACATAGTTTTAGCTATGAGAAAATAGTTAGGCAAACCACACTATATAAACTCTATCTATATAACAATACTAATATTAACTGAGGCTATGCATCTCATTTTCTATGCCCCTATTGGGGCAGCACAATGACCATGCATTGCTCGGCCTCCACTCTCTCCAACACAGGGGCGAATTTGACTTCTACATGGCAAGAAGTTGGACTGGGGCATTATGCCATAATTAACCTCTTCTATTCTGGAAGAAGTAGCAGACCTATAAGAAAGTTGTATAACTTTTATCCTTTTGCTTATTCGTGAGTCTAATTTGCAAATCTGACTCCCAACGACCTATGTAATCTGGGTAGGCTGAACTTTGTAAGGTCATTAAAGCCCTATAGGGGTTCTACTTTCCTTGAGGGGGAAAAAAAAGCAAAAAATGTTTTGGTTGTTGCTGCTGTGAATTTTCCCTCAGTCTTAGTATGGTTGTTGCCATGAGTACATGAAGTGAGGGGAAAATCTCTCTAATACAGGGGTCTTCAAACTACGGCCCTCCAGATGTTCAGGAACTACAATTCCCATCATGCCTAGTTATGTCTGTGAATGTCAGAGTTTTACAATGCCTCATGGGATGTGTAGTTCCGTAACAGCTGGAGGATCGTAGTTTGAGGATCCCTGCTCTAATAAAGCCCTGGTTAGCAGTAAAACCCAGCCAATGTTATATACCTACCCCGCACTGGACAAAATAAAAGTGTATTCATTATTGCACGTCTAAGAAGTGGGATCGTTGTGAATGTAAGTCCTCCTTGGCTCCATAAGAATAGCCAACCCCGGGGGCTTTGCTTGATTTCTGCTTTGAAGCAAACCGAATGATGAAAGATAATTCCTTATTGACTATAATGGGCATCCTTTTTAATATAGTTCTTTATCCCAGTGGCAGCCATTTAGATTATCTTTTTGTTTTTCCTTTCTTCACTGGTGACCTAAAAGGGATATTTTGGTGATAAGTAAAGCAATTAGCGGTCTCTCGTATGGAGGCCAAAGTAGCTCTAAGCTCTCACTTGGATGATATCCTTCACATTCCCTGATTGTTGCTGTTCAGCAATGCTGGCCCTTTATGGCAGGGGTCTTCAAACTACGGCCCTCCAGTTGTTCAGCAACTACAATTCCCATCATGCCTAGTCATGTCTGTGAATGTCAGTGTGTTACAATGCCTCATGGGATATGTAGTTCTACAACAGCTGGAGGGCCGTAGTTTGAGGATCCCTGCTTTATGGGGTCATAGAAGTCACACTTATTTTGATTTGTAGACTCCGGCTTGGTTGGAGCAGATGATCGCACACACAACATGGCGAGACCTTTTCTACAAGCTGGCGGAGGCTCACCCGGACTGTCTGATGCTGAACTTCACTGTAAAGGTGAGAGTCCCATGAGTCCCATCTATCCATTAACAATGCTTTACCCCAATATTGTGTTGTGTAGTTTACATTTTGTCAGCAGAAAAATAACTTATTAGGGGGGAGATGATTACGGCTGATTAGGGTTCACCAATGTTGGTGATGGTAAACTCAGAGGGGCAGATCCACAAAGAAAGTACGCCGGCGTATCTAGTGATACGCCGGTGTACTTTCAAAATTCCTGCGTCGTATCTTTGGTTTGAATCCTCAAAACAAGATACGACGGCATCTGGGTTAGATCCGACAGGCGTACGTCTTCGTATGCCTTTGGATCTTAGATGCAATTCTTCGGCGTCCGCTGGGTGGAGTTCCCGTCGTATTCCGCGTCGAGTATGCAAATTAGCTATTTCCGACGATCCACGAGCGGCCGTCGCATTCTTTTTATGTCGTTTCCGTTCGGCTTTTTTCGGCGTATGGTTAAAGCTCCTATCTGGTGGCGTACGCAATGTTAAGTATGGCCGTCGTTCCCGCGTCGAATTTTAAAAATTGTATTTAGTTTGCGTAAGTCGTCCGTGAATGGGGCTGGACGCCATTTACGTTCACGTCAAAACCAATGACGTCCTTGCGACGTCATTTAGCGCAATGCACGGAACATTTTAGGGACGGCGCATACGCAGTTCGTTCGGCGCGGGGACGCGCTTCATTTAAATGAAACGCGCCCCTACTTGCCGCATTTGAATTCCGCGCCCTTACGCCGCGAGAGATACACTACGCCGCCGTAACTTACGGCGCAAATTCTTTCAGGATTCAAAGCCAGGTAAGTTACGGCGGCGTAGCGTATCTCAGATACGCTGCGTCGGTGCAGATCTATGTGGATCTGCCCCAGAACTTGTAAAATCCACTGACAGGCAGGCTTTTTATTAGGGGGCACTGAATGAAAATTTTGGTACCGAAAATATAATTATTATTTTAATATCCTCAATTTAAATTAATATGAATTTTATTGTTGGCCATTATTGGCACCTTTTTAGTGCAAGAAAAGCCCAAGAAAAAGTCAGTCTGCAGTCTCTAACCATCTCCTGTATCATGTCTGCAATCTCCTCTTACTTAAACATATTGCTAATAGTGTTGGCAACATTTTTCATTTGATGCACCTCTAGCTGACATGATACAGGAGATGGTCTGAGACTGCAGACATACAGTGAGGGGGAAAAAAAGTATTTGATCCCCTGCAGATTTGGTATGTTTTGCCCACTGACAAATGATTAGTCTATATTTTTTATGGTAGATTTATTTTAACAGTGATTTGACAGAAAAAATATCCAGAAAAATGCATTTAAAAAAAAAAGTTATAAATTGATTTGCATTTTAATGAGTGAAATAAGTATTTATTCCCCCTATCAATCAGCAATATTTCTGCCTTCCAGGTGTCTTCTATACAGGTAACCAGCTGAGATTAGGAGCATTCTTAAGCCCAGGTTCACACTGGGTACGATTTCCTTCGATTTGAGATGCGATTTCACATGTGAAATCGCATCTCAAATGCCGCCAATTGTCGGCAATGACACTGTCCTAATCGGTGCGACGCCGCATCTGCGGCGCTGCACCGATTTCAAAAAGTAGTTCCTGTACTACTTTTTGCGATTTCGGGCCGCGATTTACATAGACATCTGTGCAGAAACCTGCACAGATGTCTCTTAAATCGCGGCCGAAATCGGGACTGCCATTGGGATTGAAATCGTGCGAGTTCAGCTGAACTCGCACGGCTTCACTCCCGCAGCCCAGTGTGAACCAGGGCTCAAGGGAGTGCGCCTAATCTCAGCTTGTTGCCTTTTATAAAATACACCTGTCCACAGAAGAAATCAATCAGATTCCAATCTCTCCACCATGGACAGGACCAAAGAGCTGTCCAAGGATGTCAGGGAGAAGATTGTAGACCTACACAAGGCTGGAATGGGCTACAAGACCTTCGCCAAGCAGCTTGGGGAGAGGGTGACAACAGTTGGCACGATTATTTGCAAAAAGAGGAAACACAACATTTGTGTCGATCTCCCTCGGTCTGGGGCTCCATGCAGGATCTCACCTTGTGGAGTTTCAATGATCATGAGAACGGTGAGGAATCGGCCCAGAACTACACGGGAGAATCTCGTAAATTATCTCAAGGCAGCTGGGACCATAGTCACCAAGAAAACAATTGGTAACACACTACGCCGGGGCCATGTACCATCAAATCTTGGGTGATCTCCTTCCCTCATCCAGGGCTCTGAAAATGGGTTGTGGATGGGTATTCCAACATGACAATGACCCAAAACACACGGCCAAGGAAAAAAAGGAGTGGCTCAAGAAGAAGCACAATAGGGCCCTAGTGTGGCCTAGCCAGTCTCCAGACCTTAATCCCATAGAAAATATGTGGAGGGAGATGAAGTTTTGAGTTTCCAAATGTCAACCTCAAAACCTTAATGACTTGGAGAGGATTTGCAAAGAGGAGTGGGACAAAACCCCTCCTGAGATGTGTGCAAACCTGGTGGGCAACTACAAGAAACGTCTGACCTCTGTGATTACCAACAAGGGTTTTGCCACCAAGTCATGTTTTGCGAAGGGGTCAAATACTTCACTCCATTAAAATTCAAATCAACGTATAACTTTTTTTTTTCATCTTGTGTGGCCAGTTTTGTTTCACTACAGAGTTCTACAGCTAATTGCTGAATTGTCTCTCTCTTCCAGCTCATCTCAGATGCCGGATATCAGGCAGAAATCACCAGCGTCTCCACAGCTTGCCAACAGCTTGAGGTGTTCTCCAGGGTGCTTCGAACCTCGCTGGCCACCATCTTGGATGGAGGGGAGGAGAACCTTGAGAAGAACTTGCCAGAGTTTGCTGTATGTCTACCATTATTTTCTCCATGCTGAGCCATCTCTTCCCAATCATGTTGTTCTAATGTCTTTTTATGTGTGTGCAGCAAGTTCATTATTGTAAAGAGTAATAGAGCATTCTCATCTGTTGTCTGTTTTATGTCTCTTATCAGCCTTGTTCTACTAGTTGGTATAGGAAGGAGGCTGAAAAGGGATTCAATTCCTTTCCTCTGTTCTGCACTTTGGGTATCTTGTGTATCATTATCACTTATTTCCGTGACGGCTGTCAGATTTCATTGAGTCGTCTCCTCTCAGAGTTCTAAATCTCTCTGGACTTCCATTGCATTCATGGGCTCCAGTTTAGTGCCTACCTGTCAGAGCTTTCTGGCAAGCTACATTTCACTTCTTTTTATTTTCAGAAAATGGTTTGCCATGGAGAGCACACCTATTTGTTTGCCCAAGCAATCATGTCCATATTGGCCCAGGAGGAACAGGGGGGATCCGCCATGCGCAGAATCGCTCAGGAGGTGCAAAGATTTGCTCACGAAAAGTAAGACTTTGAATATCTTGGACTGTATGATAAAACTGCACCCGAACATAGGGATAGATATTCTCGTTGGATCTTTTTCTCTCTAATATTCTTTAGGTAAAATGGCTTTCTGCCCTGGGGGGCAATTGTATCCAGAGAGAAAATGTTGTGATCTGTTTGAAAGTACAGAACCTAGGTACTTGGTATCATTCTGCTAGCGTGTAGTAGCCAATAAGTTCAAGATATCTGAAGATTAAAAAAGTAATATAACTATTTCATCTGTGCATCTTAAATGAGCACTTGGATACAAAACACAGATAAGATACAGAGGATGGGCATGTAATCATTCATGGAGCTAAACCTCGACCCGGAGGTGTCCGAATTCGTGGGACTATTGCTTTGTAAAGTGTGGGCCAAATTCTCAAAGGAGATACGACGGCGTATCTCCAGATACGCTGTCGTATCTCTGAGTCTGAGCCGTCGTATCTCTGAGTCTGAGCCGTCGTATCTTCTTAGAATCAGTTACGCATAGATTTCTATTAGATGCGACCGGCGTAAGTCAGTTACGCCGTCGGTTCTTAACTGCATATTTACGCTGGCCGCTAGGGGCGTGTATGCTGATTTACGCCTAGAAATATGTAAATCAGCTAGATACGCGAATTCCCGAACGTACGCCCGGCCGACGCAGTACAGATACGCCGTTCCCGGCGTAAAGTTACCCCTGCTATATGAGGCGTACATGCGGCGTACCAATGTTAAGTATGGACGTCGTTCCCACGGCTAATTTTGAAAATTTTACGACGTTTGCGTAAGTCGTCCGTGAATGGATGTCATTTATGTTCACGTCGGAACCAATATGTCCTTGTGGCGTACTTTGGAGCAATGCACACTGGGATATGTCCACGGACGGCGCATGCGCCGTTCGTAAAAAGCGTCATTTACGTGGGGGTCACATAACATTTACATAACACACACCCACATCTTCCAAATTTGAATTAGGCGGGCTTACGCTGGCCTATTTACGCTACGCCGCCGCAACTTACGGAGCAAGTGCTTTGAGAATACTGCACTTGCCTGTCCTAAGTTGCGGAGGCATAAGGTAAATGGGATACGTTACGCCCGCACAAAGATACGCCGATCTACGAGAATCTGGGCCTGTGTGTTTAGTCTGTGTGAGTAAGGGGGGTGAGTAGACAATGTCATCCTGAGTAAAGAAGACTGGTAAAGCAAAGACAAGACAAGGTAGGGAGTAAGTATGGAGGGGGGAAGAGGGGGTGAAATTGGGATGGATGGAACAGACTAGCTGCTAAGAGGGGAGTGTCCCCCATTTTCGATCTAAACATTCAATGGCAGTGTTATAGAAGGTTTCTAAATCGGTCAGAGCGAATGAATTTAGTAATCCAGATATTCCAAGTAGAGCTCTATTGTTCTAATGTATTATATAGTAAAGTCGTCGGTTTCTCCATTCGATGTAAATTTATCGGCGTATACCGCGCACTTTTTTGCCCTGAAAATCAGGGCAAAATCGTGGGTGCGCGGTATATGCCGATACCCGCTTTCCCGCGCCGAGTTTTGAATACTGCGCCGACATATACCTAGCGCAGTACACTCGGGTATAGTCGGGCAGTCTCGGCTCCTTCCGCGCTCACATCCTGGACGTACAGGAAGTCAGCGCGAGAGTTGCCGAGCATTGCCGGCAATACACGAGTGTACTGCGCTCTGTATATGTCGGCGCAGTATTCAAACTCGGCGCGGGGAGGACGCCGCAGAAGGACGCCGGACCCGACGAAGAGGACACCCGAAGCCGCAGAAGGACGCCGGACCCGACGAAGAGGACACCCGAAGCCGCAGAAGGACGCCGGACCCGACGAGGCCGCCGATGGACGTCGTGCAAGACACCAAAACTAAGTACAAAAAAACTTTTTTCTCACAGGATTCGGGACAACTTTAGGGGTGCGCGGTATATGCGGGAGCGCGTTATACCGCGATAAATACGGTAGTTATTTTCGGAGACCCATTCTTTAAGAGGAGGGACAAAGTCGGTTCTTCAGTGTCAAGGCATCACAATTCTGTACATCAACAGATAGAAGCTTGTTCACACCTAATGTTGATGTGGCTCCCAGCAGGGGTCCTGTGCATCCTGGTTCACCTTCTCAGGTCTGACTTCAGCCCGAATTTTCGATTCGAGCCTTGGTGTATTTAAATATGGTTATATTAAATTTATTGTTGATGTTTTACATGTAGTTTTTGCCCTTCAGAGGTCATGATGCCAGCCAGATCACCCTTGCTCTGGGTACAGCAGCTGCCTATCCTCGAGCATGCCAAGCACTCGGAGCTATGTTATCCAAAGGAGCATTGAACCCTGCAGACATCACTGTGCTGTATAAGATGTTCACAAGCATGGATGCCCCCCCTGTGGAGCTGGTGAGAAATTGGGGGGGGGGGGGGGGGGACACGTGTAGTGTACAGCAATAAATATTTTGTTAATGAGATGCATAGAAAAAGTGCTTTTTAAAACAAAAAAAGTGGCTGATGACATCAAAAGTCAACATATATAAGGACATAGGAACATAAAAGCTCAAAAGGTGGTTCCAGACCTACCCTGATGACATTTGATCTGCCTTGGTGATTTAATCACGGTAGTTCTGGGACCAAGTTATGTTCCTATGTCCGTATACATGTTGACTTTTGATGTTATCAGCCACTTTGATTTTTTTTTTTTTCTTTTTTTTTTTTTTAAATACATTTTGTATATTTTTATACTTCTTATTTTTCTACCACTATATTGCTGATTGGGCCATTAAAGTCCCGTCAGGGGGAGTCTCTCCATTTTCCAATATTACTTCAAGGGGTTTTACCAGGGTGATGCCTGCAGTTCTTTAGCGCGGACGGTCGGCTTTATTGTAATAACAACCGATGCGGCTCAGTTGTTGTTGCCTACAGCGGGAGGGGATATCCCCCGCCGCTCGTCCGGTCTCTTCTGTCCACTGGGAGGCCTGAGCAACCAGCTGGCATGTCCGCCGGCTGGCCGAAGACCCGAACAAAGCTGATGCTTCGTTCAGGTCTTGGATCTAGTAATCCGGAATTTATGTCATTGATGTCAGGATTACTGGCACCAGTTTTAAAAGAAAGTATTTAAAAAACGCTGATCTTGACTATTTGATTACTTTGAAGTGCAAAGGAGGGGTTTGGGGTCTTATAGACCCCCCGATCTTTCCATAAAGAGTACCTGTCGCTGCCTATTACTGTCACTGTTTACATTCCTTGTGACAGCAATAACGGTGATTAAAAAACATATTTTTTTTTTTTAAATGACAGTGTAATAATTTTTTTTGTTTTTAAAATGTACAAAATATCGGCAAAAAAATATCAGCTATCGGCAAGTGAAGGTGGCCGGAATATCGGTATCGAAAGAACGATATTGGTCGATCCCTAATTTTAAACCTAAATAAGATTGAGAATTGCGTTGCCTACTTTTGATTTTTTCCTTTGCAGATCCGTGTTCCGGCTTTCCTGGACCTTTTCATGCAGTCGCTCTTTAAACCAGGTGCCAAGATAAACCAGGACCACAAACACAAGTACATCCACATACTGGCATATGCAGCCGGTGTGGTGGAGACCTGGAAGAAGGTGCGTTGTGTCACCAGTTCTAAATGTGTTTTTATTTTTGTTCATTTATTTTGAGTGTATTGACAATTATTTTGGGCTTTAGAGAGACAGAATCCTTCCCTTCATAGAAGGGTTTTGTTTAATGGTCCTGCCACAGACCTCAGTTTGGATGTAAGTTGATAAATGTGCACACATATATATTAGGACTGTGGTTGGGTAATTCATTAACACTGCAAGTATTTGTTGGCTCTGGATATTCCCTAATGGGAGTTGAGCTCACTACCCCAGCACTGCAAAGCCACATTCCTGGACTTTATACATTATGGATAAAGGAGCTCTGTGTTGCATATGTCTGCTCTTGTGTATGTTGGGATCGGGAGAAAGGCAAATATGAGCTATAAGTCATCCTTTGCCATACAGATAATTCTGTCTCTTGTTTGTTGTCCTAAAGAACAAAAGGGTGAATATAAACAAGGATGAGCTGAAGTCCACCTCCAAAGCAATAGAGACCGTCCACAATCTGTGCTGCAATGAGAACAAGGCGGCCTCGGAACTGGTGGCAGAGCTCAGCACACTGTATCAGTGTATCAGGTATGTAGTGGGATAAGAAGGTGATGAAATCATTGTTGTGGAATGCAGGCTAGCTGAGGTTTCTTTGCCTAGATGGCAGAAAGTGATGATGTCATTATTGTGGGACACGGTTTCACCATTTACTTTCCTGTTCTACCACGCTAGGTTCCCTGTTGTGGCGATGGGCGTTTTAAAGTGGGTGGACTGGACCGTGTCGGAACCTCGCTACTTCCAGCTACAGACAGATCACACCCCTGTGCACCTGGCCTTACTGGACGAGGTATGTTCTGAACCTCGTGTAGTTGTGACGGGTGCACTAGAAATACATCCCTTTTTATAGGATAATACATGTCCGGATTCGGTGCTATTCTGATGGGAGGAACCCATATCTATAAACTCTTGCTATAATACGGATTTAATATTTCTAAGTTGCTTGTTGTCTTTCAGATCAGCACATGCCACCAGCTGTTGCATGCGCAGGTCCTGCAGCTTCTTATAAAACTCTTTGAGACTGAGCACTCACAGCTGGATGTCATGGAGCAGGTAGGTGCCCGGGAACATACATTTGTCCAGTCACTGAACCATTGAATGTTAAAGTGGAGCTCGACTATGATAAAAATCTGATACAACCCCCCCCTAAGCCACCCTCCTACATAACACTGACTGCGGATACGATGCTGGAGGGGGAAGTATTACCTTCCAAGCTTGCACAACAGCCTTCCAAGCATATCTCCCACCTCCCGGTCCTGTGTGTGCATCAGCTCTGGCAATGAGGTATAAATGCCTCCATGTACAGCTACGCCAAGCAGCATTGTAATGCCAACCTGTCCCCTATTGAGGTCCTTCTTTTTTCTAGGCATTACAACTTTTCGGCAAATGGCTGATGTAAAGTGGTTTTATTGTAGATGAATTTAGAGAAGGCCTTCTGGGTAGTACTTCCACATTACACTAAAATCATCATGTGTGTACATAGTATGGACCTTAAAAATAAATGATTCTGCTGAGCACCTCTGTACATTGCAGGGAAAATCTGATCTGTAAACATTTCATTTAAGAGCATTGTTTGCGTTTGAAAAAGCAGACTGTTAGGTCTTCTGGAGGTCAATTTGGAAAATCAATCTCGCCTTCTTGTCCCGTTTCATCCTTAGATGGAGCTGAAGAAGACTTTGCTGGACAGGATGGTCCACCTGCTGAGTCGAGGTTATGTACTTCCAGTGGTCACTTACATGCGCAGGTGTCTGGAGAAGATGGACACGGACATCTCACTTATAAGATATTTTGTCACAGAGGTAAGTCCAAGAAGTCTCTTATAAACGAACGTTCAACTTGTGTTCACATGTTCATTCATGTAAAGATGGGGAAGGCGGTGGAGTATGGTATGGCGATCTTTCAGGTTTTTTTTCAGTTCAACCCAGCAGACGGAGTGGAAAAAAAACCTGACAGATCACCGTACCAATGCAATACTATTGTATTCTGACAGGGGGACTCCCCAGCTCCCCAACCACCAGAACACACTGATCCGCGCTCACAGCCATTGTCTACAGGTGCTGATCGATGTTGGACATATGAACAAGCTCCTAGAACGGAACTTGTTTGTATGTAGGGGACTTGCTGCACTGGGTATGGATGGAGCAGCATGTGACAGTAGTGGTCCAGTTTGTGCTTTCATATAGGGGATTCCATAAATCACTGTGTGAGCTATAACTGACACCTAAAGTCACCTGTAAAGTTGTGTGTGTGTTTTTTTTTTTTTTTTTAAATATCTATCTATCTATATTTCAAAGTAACAAACATGTTAGAGCAGGGAAGTATATGTAGTGGATTTGCACAGAGCAGCCCAGATCCTCCTCTCTTCGGTGGTCCTGGCCCCTCCCTCAAGTTGAGTGCCCCCACAGCAGGGGCACCTGAGCCGAGCCACAGCTCTGTGTGTCCATTCAGACATGGACCTGCCCACCTTTCTCTCCTGATTGGCTGACAGCAGCCGACTGAATGGCGCTGTGCTGCTGTCTCAGCCAATGAGGGGAGTACCTGGCAGTCAAGACACTCCTACAACATCGCTGGATCTAGATGGGGCTCAGGTAAGTATTAAGGGGGGCTGCTGCACACAGAAGGCTTTTTATCTTGATGCATAGAATGCTTTAAGATGAAAAACCTTCTGTCTTTACAACCCCTTTTAAAGTCAACTGATTTCTTAACCCTGTCTGAGCAATCTATAGGCTCATACAAACAAAAGACAGTTTTATTCTTTTGTTTTAGTTGCATTAAGCCTCTCCTGGAGATGGCTTGATCTAAGGCCTCTCTGACCTTGGCCATATTGTTGTTGATCTTGGAGAGCCCCAGATCTGTAGAAAACCACAGCCCAGCAGTGATAGAGTATGCAAGGTAGTGCTGCACTTTTATTCTCTATGCAAGGTGGAAGGCATAACATTTGTGAGTGATAATTGGCCATCCCAGTGTAGTAGTGTTTTGTGAGTTCTCATCCTCACTTGGTTTCATTGTAGCAAATGATGCTCAGATTTATTATTGGAATACGTGTGGCTTCCTTTAGAGACAGGCTTCCCAGTACAATCTGCCAATGTGACAGCTGGGAGCGACAGAAGAAAGCTGCTGCACCCTACATGGCTTCTGGAACCCACAAAAGATCTGTGTCATCATGTCCTCCTCTCTCTCTCTGCAGGTCCTAGATGTCATCGCTCCCCCTTACACCTCTGACTTTGTGCAGCTTTTCCTCCCAATCCTAGAAAATGAAAGCATCGCCGGCACTATCAAGGCAGAGGGAGAACACGATCCTGTAACAGAATTCATAGGTAGGAAACTGCATTCTGTCCTTTTTTTGTTTTTCCCCCAAAAAAAAAGTTTGTCGGCTGAAAGGATAGGTGTACTTTTACATTAAGTTTTCACCCGTGGCATCCTTCCCCACAGCAAAGATCTGTGTGGAGTGTGGCCAGATAAATAGTGAATTGGTGGGGCAGGGAGATCAACTTCTAAAGGATAACATTCAAATTTCTTATAAAATGTAGATATATTTGCATATACATACTGTATTTTCAAATGCAACCCTATGCGGAATTGGGCCTTAGGTGCAGGGAAAAGGTGATCTTGGAGGCATAAAATCGTTTTTACTTCCAAAATAACGTCTCCTGTATTTAGAAAAAAAGCTAAACCGAGGGAATGCTAATGTGAAAAGACCTCAGACTTGCCATTTACAGTTTTCTTGTATAGCAATAGAAGATGCCCGCTTACTGTCACTGGGGAAGGGTGAGAGAGGCTGCTGGAACATGTATCACTCTAAATACAGGTGGAACGTGTGCTGGATGGTGTCCTAAAAAAAGGACACTTCAGGTCCACCATAGCCATAGTCTTCATTCCTGGAAGCTGATGGCTATTTGGCAATAAGCACATGATAGTTATAGCTCCCGCCACCACCAGAGCAAATGCAGAGTTAACTATGAACAGGAAGTGTCTGCTGCTTTGGTGGCCATTTTGGAGGACGGGTGTTTGGGTTTGTTGGAAGGTAAAAATGTACATCTAAAACCTGGGAGGAAGGGAAATTAATAGTTTAGAGACTGCACTATGGACTGTGAAAATGGAATCTTACTGGTAAGCACTAGGAAATAGGTGATCATTTTAATTACAAAAGCATGTTGTCATTATGTCTGAATCCTCTATTTCTTTAAATTTTTCTGTTTTTAGTTCACTGCAAATCCAAATTTATCATGATGAACTGATCGGGCTGTGCTGGGCAGACTGAGCCCCGGACTCCAGGGAGAACAATCTTTCTCTACTATGAGAAATGTGTGTATATATAGAATTTTGTTTTGGTTGTATTTGAGTTGTGTTATTTTTTTTTCAACAAATATACATGCTTATTTTAAAACCAAGTCTGGTGTTCATTTTTTACCACAAAAGTAGAGCAGCTGGAGCTGTGATTTTTCCCTCTTTGTACCACAATTTTAGTGTCACCGGTGTACGAGTGATGGGAAGACACGCCGTCGCTTGTTGCTGTGCACAGAAATGTGAACATCGCTTGTAGCATGTGGCTTGTGTAGCATCTTGTTTTTAACATACCAACACACACACGTTCCTGCTGTCGGGAGCAATCGCGCTGCCGGGCACAGGCTGCTCAGTGAATTGGCGGGGGCGCGTGTCTCTGGGGTGGCGTACGCCCCTTGAATCGGCGTACAGCTACGGCGATTCGCACAGGGGAGACATTCTGACGTCGTCAATTGACGCCAGGCGGTCTGGAAGTGGTTAAATACAGCGATGGAGGATTAGAATCTGTCAGTTTTTACTGCTATCTGGATGCCATTATGCAGAATTTCCCCTCACTTCCTGCCCTGGTGACCAGTTATGTGGAATGGCAGTAAAAATCTTCAGATGTTAACCCTTCATCACTCAGGCAGCCATTGCAAAGCTTTTCCCGCCTTGAGTCCAATATTTTAAATACCTGGAGGAGATATATTTAGACATTTCTGTGTCACTTTTTTGATCAACAGCACCCAAAAATACGTTCTTCTAATCAAATCTTTATTGTAAAAAAAAATTCATCAAGGACAGCATTTCTCTTTAAGACTTAGTCATCAGTTTTAACTCACCATGTTGTACAATAAAAAAAATAAAAATAAGCAATTAATAATAATTTTCTGTCTAATTAATGGCACTTATGCAGAATTTATTGCACATGAAATATATCAAACTTAGAAATCGCAGGTAAAGGTACAAGTGTGTGTGTGTGTGTGTGTTGTGTGGGATGATCAAAACAGGAGAGAGGAAGGTTGGACTGAGAATGGCGGTCAGGTTTCTGTTGCTGAGTCCCCCCCTCAGATGTGCTTGCTTCCCATTATTTCACCAGGACAGGAAAAGTTGGGAAATTTCATTAATGGAGTTGCAGAAATAAAAACCCAGCAAAGGTTCTACAGGTAATTCTTCTGCACTCTATTGTAGACAAATATATATATATATATATATATATATATTTTTTTTAAAAGCTGGGGTTCTACCATCATTTTACGTGTGTGTGTGTGTGTGTGTGTGTGTGTGTAGTTCTGTCTTCCAGGCCCTGGTGAGGAATACATGGCACCAGTACTGCGTTCCCCACTTTTCAGTCCTATGAATGCATTTAGGAGTCCCCTTGGTAAGCAGCGTGTGCTGATTTGTCTGCATCGCTTTGATCATTTCCAGTGCGGAGGTTGCAGTGGCTGTAGCAGCTTTTTCCCATTGCGATTATACTTATTAAATTATGGAAGTATAACATCACCATAGGCACAGTCCTCCTCAATGGCCAGGTTGTAGTCTGCTCCCTTTCCTCCTTTATATGTGCTTGTTACAATACGTAGCCAGCCCATTTCCCCCTGCAAAGGGATTAAAAAAAACAGGTTAGTGAGAAATGGCTAAACTTGTGGTCAATTTATAACCAGCGTTCAAAGGGTCAGTAGAGTCACCCAAAGAAGTGTCCGGGTCTGAGCACCCAAAATGCTGCATGCAAGACCAATATGGGTGGAATATTGTATAACAGTCCACAAAACTAACAAACATGAAAAAATTACACAAAAGCATCCAGTGCTCCTCTGTCCAATGTAGACAATTATACCATGAATAAACACACTAAGACCCCTTTCACACTGAGGGCGTTTTGCAGGCGATATAGCGTTAAAAATAGCGCCTGCAAGCCACCCTAAAACAGCTGCTCCTCACACTGGAGCGGTGCGCTGGCAGGGCGTCAGAAAAGTCCTGCCAGCAGCTTCTTTAGAGCGCATGCGCTCCTGCCCATTGAAATCAATGGGCAGTGCTGCCATACCGCCGGCAATGTGGCGCATTGCGGGTGTTAACCCTTTCTCGGCTGCTAGCCGGGGGGTTAAATGCGCAGCAAATCCGACGGTAAAACAGTGACATTTTACCGCCGACGCTATGGAAGGCACCAGTGTGAAGGGTAGGGGTGTAACGGATCGTCACCGATCCGTGATCCGAACGGGCCACCCCGTTCGGATCGGCACACCACACGATCCGCGGATCGCTCCGGAGCCTCGGCCGTAGGAAAGTCCCCGGCTTCGGCCTAGCTCCGGAGCTGGCGGCCATCTTGCTCCAGCCCAGTGGAGAGCGTGTGCTTGCCAGTGACCCTTCACAGCATGGGACTGAATTCCCCTGGCTGCTCCGACAAAAGCGATGGATGTCACCGACTCACCCGTGATTACACAGTAATCTGTAAGTGTCTGGAAGGGGGAACGGCCAGCCTCTGCTCTGCAGATAAGATAATGTTAGGTGAGGGATCGGGAACAAGTGCACTGTATAGAGAGGTGAGAAACTAAGCCAGCAGTGTGTGTTCAGCTTGTTACTTCCTCTCACTCACTTTCTCCTCTCCCTAACCTGCCTGCTTGGAATGCCGTGCTGGAACAATCACACCGGGCTGTGAGGGGATCATGAGAGTCCTTAGGAGGGGTGGAGAGGGCTTAACCTGTCAGTGTGTGCTTGTACATCGCTACTGTCTGTGTGTGTGCTACACTGAGACACTTCCCCCCACTGTATACACAGCATGTCACAGTACACCGTTCCTTTGCTTCACACACTGTGTATGGCATTGACCAGGTCCCTGTTTAACCACTTCAGCCTCTGAAGATTTACCCCCCCCCCCCCCCCCCCTTCCTGACCAGAGCATTTTTTTGCGATACGGTACTGTGTCGCTCATATATTTAGGCCAATATGTACGCTGATAAATGTTTTTTGGTAAAAAAACAAATAGTTTTTTTTGTGAATAGCTGCGTTTAATGGCACCTTACATGCTTGCTAATGTGACAGAACTTCTCTGATATTAATATTTAACTTAATGTGAAAATCGGAGGTGTTCTGTCACATTAGCACGCATGTAAGGTTTGCTGCAGATTTTAAAATGTAACATGTAAACAGTCCGTCAGATTTACATATTCTGTATTTAAGCTCCGTTTTGTGTTGAAAATAACTGAATCTAAAACTCTGTTGGGTGTAACAAGTTTAGTATTTTTTTTTGCTGATCCGAAAAATGATCCGATCCGTGACTCCTGATCCGAGGATCGATCCGATCCGTGAGTTTTCTGATCCGTTACACCCCTAGTGAAGGGGGTCTATGGCATAATATTCTAGCAATAGTGGATGAATGGTAGAGGGGTGGATGATAAATGAATGAAGAGCAGGTTCACCTCCTGCAGCTCCTGTAGGATCTGATCACCTCACTGCCTTGCTTTTTCCCATAATAAAACCGTAAATTAGATGAAAATAAGTTAAATAAAATCCACAGTGTCATCCATGCAAAGCTTCCACCAGTGAATTATTAATATGCGCGATTCTCTTTAAATCCACAAGTGCAGTCCGACACAAACTCATGCTTCGCCAACCACGAGTTTGTGTCGGACTGCACTTGTGGATTTAAAGGGAATTGCACATACAAGCCTCTTAAGAATTCACTGGTGGAAATTTTGCACGGAGGACACTGACTTTGATTTAATTTATTTTCATCTAATTCCTGGTATTATTGTAGACCATCATATGATATTACACCCATGATGCTCTTAATTTGGTTTTACTGCCAGCATTATTTTATTTCTTAAGAGCATCATGATCCTGGTGCTTGGCACCTGGAGGAAGTGGAGCAGATTTAGAAGTGGCAGATATAGGACATAAGTAATGTCATATCCCAGCTCTCCTCTTACTGGCCGCCCTCTTGTCTTTCCAGGAGTCTTTGCTGGCGTGTGCCCAGACTTGAAAGGGCACAGGCGTAACGCTAGGGAAGCCTGGCATTTGATCTGCCAGGCTTCCATATTGTCCATGCGTCTGTGTGCCCCCTGAGGTGAAAGGCCCATAAAAGCCCTGCATCGGCGTGCCCTGGGGTGAGGTGGTAGAGCATAGCCCTATAAATACAACACTACAGAAACCAAATACCAGGCTTCTGTTGGGACTGACTGCCCATTATTAATTCTGGCACATGGCGCAGACTGTGCGTGTGGAATGCAGGACTGGTCAGGGGAAATCTCTCCCCATCGGCCCATTGCTTTCCATGAGTAGGGTTAGCCGATTCTCAGAGGTCACAACCTAAGGACAGTCCTGCTGGTATTGACTCTTTAGCTTGGAGCCGACAAGCAGCTATTAGCAGAGATCTGCTCTGAGTGTGAGCGTGCCAGCACATCAGTGAGCCCCGGCAGCAAAAGATGGAGCAGTTGAGGGGCGGTAAAAGCACAACTCAACTACATCAATTTACCACCCCAAATCACAAACAAGCACTGATGACTATACTTACTGCAATAGCACATAAAATGATGGAAGAAGAAAACTAGCGAGTTACAGAAGAATTAAACACTGCAAAAATATAAATCTATACACACATGATCATTTAAAATCTCATCAATGTTTAACAGGGTGATGCCATTTCAAAATACATTTTCATTAAAAAAGGAGGGGATCTTGGTGACGCTGTCAAAAGTCCTTGATTGGTTCCAGTTTTAGGGTGACAATGCAATGTCACGGTGGGACATTAAAGGGGTTATAAAAGGTACAATTTATTTTTTCCCTAAATAGCTTCCTTTCCCTTAGTGCAGTCCTCCTTCACTTACCTCATCCTTCCATTTTGCTTTTAAATGTCCTTATTTCTTCTGAGAAATCCTCACTTCCTGTTCTTCTGTCTGTAACTCCACACAGTAATGCAAGGCTTTCTCCCTGGTGTGGAGTGTCATGCTTGCCCCCTCCCTTGGACTACAGGAGAGTCGGGACACTCCCTACATTGCAGATAGAGAAAGGAGCTGTGTGTTAGTGGGCATCCTGACTCTCCTGTAGTCCAAGGGAGGGGGCGAGCACGACACTCCACACCAGGGAGAAAGCCTCGCATTACTGTGTGGAGTTACAGACAGAAGAACAGGAAGTGAGGATTTCTCAGAAGAAATAAGGACATTTAAAAGCAAAATGGAAGGATGAGGTAAGTGAAGGAGGACTGCACTAAGATAAAGGAAGCCATTTAGGGGGAAAAAAAAAATGTACCTTTACAACCCCTTTAATAACACGATCATTTGATATTATTCAATCGAATGTTGCAGATAAAGTGACTTTTGAAATGATTTTGACAAATTAAAGCTTGTATGAGATTTTGCACTGAATTTGCATCTTATATTTTTCATATTTCTATTGCCGATTTCAAAACTTTCTGACTCTCCAGCTGGAATAAGCATGCAACAAGTGAAATCTAAATACTTCATCTGTACAATGCTACCGGGTCAGTGGCTCTGAAAGTATTGAAGCCAAGAATAGGTCCGTATAACATCTAGCACAGGGGTCTCAAACTGGCGGCCATTCAGCTGTTGCGGAATTACAAATCCCACAAGGCATTGCAAGGCTGACGGTTCCAAGCATAACTCCCTCAGGCAGAGGCATGGTGGGACTTGTAGTTCGGCAACAGCTGGAGGGGCCACTAGTTTGAGACCCCTGATCTAGCAGAACAGCCAATATCCAGTATTTCCCTTAGCACAGGTTTCCTGCTCCCCCTCGCAGAGTATAGAGATGAAGAGATTGCTCACCCAAGGTTCTCCCCAGGAGTTGCGGACAATCCAGTATTCCACGCCGCTCTCATCCACACCCCAGCCGGCCACAGACACTATGTGATTCACCATGGGACTGAGCTGGTACTCGGCATACAGGCCCCCAGTGTAGGCATCTAGTTTTTCTGTAGCCATTATACCACAGCTGGAAAATACAAATATAAAACATCACTTATTTTACATACAACAGTTGACACATTTATTCATTGAAGCAAATGTGATTTCACTGAGCCTCACTTATCAAGGCACCTGAAATAAGAACTGTCCATTGGCCACAGTAATCCATACAACGATAACTGGCTTCATTAATATGGGAACACAAGGATTATGTAATGGAGCAATCATCCCAAAGCCCAATCAGATAGAAGTATACTAAAGCCTGGTCATTGAAAGATTAAGGTTGATTGGTTTTTGTGGGTCACTGCCCTCCGCTTCCTGTGTCCATTACATTAGCTGCACCTCCAATTCTTCTCATAATGGGGAATGCAGATGGTTTGATACACATAGGCAGGAGAATGTACAGTAAGGGTCCTTTCACACGGAGGGGACCGTTTTTGTGTCCGCCCCGTGTGTGTCCGTCGGCTCAGCGGAGATCATCCGTAATCCCCGCTGAGCTGTCGGCGGACAGGGCGGTCCCCGCACACTGTGCAGAGACCGCCCTGTCTTTCCCCTGCTCTCCCCTATGGGGAATCGGATGAATACAGACCGTGTGTCCGTATTCATCCGATCCGTTCCGCCGGACGAAAGAAAAATAGGGTTTTCTTCCGTCCGAAAAACCGGATCTTTACGGACGCGGATCTTTGCGGACGCTAGCGGATGCATCATCCGCCAACGTCTGCAATCCCATAGGGATGCATTACAAGTCCGTAAACGGACTTGTAAAAAACGGACGAATGGTCCGCACATGTGAAAGGGGCCTTGGTGAGAAAAAAAAAAGTGGAGATCAGATCACAAACCCCAGTCTTTTTCCACGTTCAGATTAGAAAAACTACAGTTGAACGTCACCAATTATACCTGACAGCAGAGAGGTCTGAATAGTGGTGTCACCCTCTACCTATGCAGCGTGTGGAAGTGGTGTATGAACCATCAAATAATATATTACAAATATTTTGCTAAGAAAACAGTTTATGTATTTCAAAGATTGTTTGATGTATGGGGAGGTCTTCTTTCAGATGTGATGGAGGTTATACACCATGGATGAGGAAGACATATTCTTATTTCCCAGAGAAACAAACCACCTCAGGCGGAAAAGAGTATGGCTGCTCAGGCAACAAGAACAGACCTTGCTCATAAGGACTCTGCATTAATGGGGTCACAACAACTCATAATAATGAGACCCCCCCCCAGCTTTCATGTAACCAATTTTTTATTTGGTTTCAGGGGTCTGGTTACCTGATTGGTCCATTCTTATAGATCTCAGCCATCATCTTCTCTCTCCCACTGACAGAGCCGTAATCTCCGACCTTCCACAGCGTGTAGTTAGAGAGGGTGAAGCACTTCCCAAACGTCACGCAGGTACCACACTGGTTGAATTTGTTGCAGTCTGTAATTTCAGAACATTTACATATTAAAAAGTGTCTATACACAAACTATACATTTTTCAGTTCATGATGCACGATTCTCATTTTGCTGCATCCCATTATGAGTCTCAGGAATGTCTCCTTAGGGGTTTGAAATGATGCCTTCTCCATGTACTGTATAACCTACATAGACACACTTATACCAGCGTCCTTTGGGGCCGATCACACCAGAGACTTTTTATGAGCTACAAATCTAATTATCCGTGTTTGTAGCTGGAGACAAGATCCATCTATACAAGTGAAAAAGACTGGTGTACGACGGACACCCAGGGATGACACCCAGAGCAGCCACTTGATGTGGATTTCTGTATCTAGTTCACAACACTACATCCTTCGATCAACACTAAAACTGTAAGGACCGAATCTGTAGCGGCTATTAAATCACTCATGTGACATGGATCTTACACCATGGGAACTCGACCAGCAATATGTGAACAGTGGGAACTACACACAGGTTCACTTGGTACGTTAGACTTTTCATAACAGTATAGTAGGGATGGGCTCTGGCGTGTTCGGATCATACCCGCCAAGAAGCCGTCACTGCACCCCGCCAACCATGGGCAGTGAGGCATTTCCTGGACTGCAGCTGCACACCCCACCTATGATTGGCGGTGTGCAGCGATGGCTTCCTGGTGAGTACAATCCAAACACATCTAAGCCCATCATTATAGTATAGCCGTTGGCAGATAATAAATCATGTCTGACACAGACTTCTGTGTTTTAGTTGTTTTAATGCATAAAAGGATTGTTTGGAAAAATGGATCCACAGTGGGTTGTGAAATTACAGCTGCCAATTAGTGGAAGTACTTGGTGATCTGCCTTAGAAAATAGGGAACAAAGCATAATAAAACTGAGAAGTGCTGATCTTCACTATATCAAAGTTGTGTTTGGTTCTATTGCAGCGCCTGAGAATATCACATAATGTATATCCAGGCTGAATGCATATCACCTATTCTTTGTATGGGATACCATTATAGATATAGAAGCAATAGACGTGATTTCATCTATACTGTCACTTGATGCAACCATCATATATGTTTTAATAAAAAGGAATTGTAAACCCTCAGGGTTTTTCACCTTAATGCATTCTATGCATTAAATCCTACCTTTTTCTTTCCATCTATTAAATCTTCTGCCCTTATTGTTTTAACTTTGGACAGTAATTTTTTTTCTGCCAGTAAATACCTTATACTTCCTGTTTCTTGTCTGGTCATTAGCCTAGGCTTATGACATCATGCACCGCTCTCTCTAACTCTCCTGAGAGAAAGGAAGGGAGGAGTCATAAGGGGGGCCAATGATAGCTGCAGGGCTGGAGGTGTGCCTCTGTGTAGATCCAGGAAATGAACAGGCAGCAGCTTCAGCTGCCCACAGTTAAAATGGATGCAGACAGACTCGGTGGGGGGAGATTTCTGCAGAATGTTTGACAAGGAATCGCAGTATATATAAAATAATATGCAAAGTGATTGGAGGGAAGATTCAGAATGGCAAAGATGTTTTTATTACAAATTATGTGAGCAGACCGCAGTTCCTCTTTGTTCTGGGTTTTCTCTGCATCCAATTCGCAATAGCACAAGATTTTGACTGGCTCTCTATGGGGCTGGTTCACATATTTCCGCTGCAAATTTGCACAGGAGCCCTGTGCGTCTTTTATGCAGATTCAGGTCCGAATTCAGACAAAAACTCGGGCTAAAATGGTGAACCAGGACGCGCTGTGAGCCGCATGCGGTGATAGTGTGAACCCAGCCTCAAGGTACAAAACCTTCTGTGCTGCAACTGCCCCTCCAGAGCCCCCCTTTTTCTTACCTGAACCTGATCGTTCCAGTGACGAGCACAGTGGCTCCAGCCGCTTTCTTGGGTCCTCATTGGATCGATTGATAGCCGCCGGAGCCATTGGCTCCTGCTGCTGTCAATCACATCTAGTGAAATGGGAGCCGGGGGGGGGGGGGGGGGGCAGGGCCGGGCCAAGTCCTGCTGTCTGTGTCAATGGCCGCAGCAGCAGGACTCAGGAGCGCACCCGTATGGAAAGCATCTCTCCGTGGGGGCACTCGAAGAGGAGAAGCCAGAAGCACCGCCGGGGGACTCCAGAAAAGGAGGATCAGGGCCACTCTGTGCAAAACCCTTGCACATAGCAGGCAAGTATAACTTTTTTTTTTAATTAAAAAATAAAAATAAAAACACCTCATTGCATACAATGCCTGCTTAGTAGACTCCCCTTGCTCCTCAGGAATACCATCTCTATTCTGGATGCTATAAAACAATAGCATTGACCTGCTGTTCAGTACAGAACAGTTTCTCATTGTCTGCAAACAGCAGCTCACTGAGATCTTTCACAGATGACTGCACAGACAAGTTAATTGGGGGCAGATACACACACACACACCCACGTGCCAAGTGGGGTGACCACAAAAATGGTAATAAGGAAAGATAATAAAAAAATGTAAAGCACAGATTAACACGCAAACCCTCACGTGGATGGATCCAGACACACTCACACGATAAGTAGGGCAAACACAAACATGTACTAAATTGGGAGCAGTTGTGCCCAAGTTAGAAGCAGTGTACCCAAGTGCAAACTGGGGATAAGCATGGAAAAATAACAAGAAAAAGAAAGCGAAAAGAAGAAGAAAAAAAAAAAAAGAGAAGGTAGGGGACACACAATGCATTAAGCCAGCGTCACAGCAGACACTAAGCACCCAATCAGGTCTCTCCTATTGTTCATCCATTCTGTGGACTAGGAACATGGCTGCTTTGGGGCAACAGACGGGTACATACAAGGCCTATTGTTTTCCAGCTTATTAGCTACTGATGTCCCCCTTCTCTTACCTTGGTCCTTGGCCTGGTAATTGTTGCAGGTTTCATCAGGTATACCATGGCTATTTGCATATTGCCAGACCCCTCCATGGTCTCCACCCTCACAAGATCCTGACTCGCCGCAGTCAATCACATTCTGTACAGACAGGTAGGCAGATGGCCAGGCCCCTTTCCTCTTGATGTTTAAGCGATCTGCAGGGGGGGTTATGAACAGTCATGTTAGA
Organism: Rana temporaria; assembly: GCF_905171775.1. Classification (NCBI taxonomy): domain Eukaryota; kingdom Metazoa; phylum Chordata; class Amphibia; order Anura; family Ranidae; genus Rana; species Rana temporaria. Next base: position 23,311,777 of record NC_053500.1, on the reverse strand, counting down.
GAAACAGAAAAAAAAATATCACTTGAAATATTAGGAGCAGAAAGCGGGATCCAATTTTATTGTATTACTACTAATGCTGGAATATTTTTTCTAAATTCATTAAAGCCCAAACAGCACATTTTTTTTATTTTAAAATGCTGGGTGCAGCCAGAAAGGGGCGATTTTTATTTCTACAGCTGCTGGAGGTTTTCAAACTCCTGATTAAGAGATAAAAAGTGGAGGCACTCAGTAGGTGTCAGTAATGCATATAAGGGGCATTTCCCTGTGTGAAGCCCCCCTTTTCTGCCTTTCTAAATATGTGTTTTGGACAAACAAAAAATGTCATACGTTTTACACATTTCCGAGAATAGTTTTATTCTCCTCATGACCTACGGTATTCAGTGGGTCAGTATTGCCTAAAGTGCAGTGTCTAATGAAATACAACCCTATGCACCACTGAACCTCCTTCTGTCCCTGAGGGTTTTCATAAAATGTAAAGACTTTTTAAGTATGGTAAGTATTGCTGGATGTAAGGGGAGTATAACCAACCTGCCATGGCGCTGGTACTCCCATGTGCCCAACATGATCCGCAGTACTGAGGGATGTGCTGGTTTCGTGTAGTGCTGACGAAGTTGAAGCCCTTGACATTACGCCAGTCCCAAGCATTTGGCAGACTATTTATAGAGAGGTATTCGTGTGGCCTTGGGTATGTCCTAAAATATATAAATTTTATTATTATACAGGATTTATATAGTGCCAACAGCGTGCACAGCGCTTTACAACATTATGGCAGACAGTACAGTTACAATACATTTTAATACAGAAGGAATCAGAGGGCCCTGCTCCTTGGAGCTTACAATCTAGGACAGGGGTGCCCAACCGCTGGCCACATGTGGCCCGCGGTGCCCTCCGATGTGGCCCGCCATGTCTTGCTCTGAGATGGCGGGTCGGGAAGCCCACCATCTCCGAGCATTAGTGCGAAGAACAGATTCATGTGCAGCGGCGGGGCCGGCCCATCAGTGATCGCGGCGGGGCTGGCCCATTAGTGATCGCGGCCAGCCTGGAATCCCACCTCCACCGCATTGTGTCGATAAAGTGGCCCTCGCTCCTCAAAAGGTTGGGCGCCCCTGATCTAGGATATAATTAAACATAGGTCATATTAAAAGCGTCATTGCACCCATAAAATATACCAGTTTTAGGGGATGTTGAACCACTAAATGCCCTCCCAAGGTTCCAAGATCTCTTTGATACCCCGATTGAAAAGCCATTTGGGTTCCCAGCTACCCCCACCTACTGCTCCATTTACAAAAGGGATTCACATTCTCACAAGTGAGTCGTAATGGAAACGATCAACCAGATACATCAGCAGACATAAAACTCAGAACACCCATCAGAAAAGAGTCACACCCTGGGACAAGGCCCTATAGAAAAAGAAATGACTGAAAACCTGCCTAATCTGGAGACTCAAAGAGTCACAGGCCTAAAGCTGCTTCTGAATACCCAGATTGCATCATGCATCGGGATCCATGGAACAACAGTCAGAAGATCTAACCCAGGGATCCTCAAACTACGGCCCTCCAGCTGTTGCGGAACTACACATCCCATGAGGCATTGTAAAACTCTGACATTCACAGACATGACTAGGCATGATGGGAATTGTAGTTCCTGAACTACTGGAGGGCCATAGTTTAAAGACCCCAGATCTAACTGGATAGCAAAGAATATTTGGCTGAGGACATTTTTTTCCATCTCTCAAGCAAACAAGAGAGAAAATACCTAGATCCCAGAGCAAGATCCGTGTTGTTAAAGGATCCTGCACAAGGAAACTAGCTTGTTCAGCATGATGGCTCAGCATACCACAGAGCCTCCTCCCGCAACTGGGGTTGCCTCATCATCCCTTTAATCCAGGGCACACATTATACAGGTTCTGTGGCTGATTAAGGTGGTAATTAAATTCACTTGGTGCCTAAATCAGCCTCAGAACCTGTGTAATTCCTACGTGTCCTGTATTAAAGGGATGATGTGGCATCCAGAAGTAGACAGTTGTTAAAAACTGAGCTTCCAAAAGACAGGGGTAGAGTACAAGGTAGCGTTCGATTCAGGACTCGAGCTTTCTTCCTTGCCACAACAAGATCTCCAGTTCCTCCTCAATGGTGGAGAAAATTCAGCATTGTAATGAAGTCCAATGGGATCTGTAACCAGAGACCAGTTCCGGAGAATGATCCTACAGGTTAGAATTAACCAACTTTCCTGTAGCTGGATGAGCTACTTCTGGAACAGCAGAGAATAGATATGACCGTGCACCGACCTAGCGCATCACCATAAAAAATGTATTTAAACGATAAAAGCAACAAACTTTATACTCGCAAACGCATGACAAGTAAAGGCATGTCATAATAAATAAGAGCATTGCCTCCAGGTCCGCTATAATCAACCAATGATATGGGAAGACCAAAGTCTAGTCTGTATTGGCTGACGCATTTCAAGGGAGAACCCTCTTCATCAGAGCCTGATGCGTTTGTGAGTATAAATGTTTGTTGCTTTTATCTTTAAAACACATTTTATTATGGTTCTGGGCTTTGTGAAGAATTGATACCGTACATCCAGTGTACATACAGCTCCGAGCATGCCACTTGAGCGCAGGAGAACAGCTTTTGGATTACATAGCCTGAGAACGGGCCAGGGTAAGGGAAGCATCTTAAAGAAAGCTTACCTCATGAACCTTTTGCAACAGCTGAGAAGCAGGGCACTCCCTCACCAATAGACAAGGTCATGAGGGTGTGGAAGCTGGTGATGTTTCCGCTACAGAACCAAGTGGGTACAAACAGCTTGTATTCAATTAGAAGAGGCCCACGTGATTGGATGATACTATATACAGCCAGATCTTGAAGAGGTTAGGACCGTCAGGAAAATGTTCACTAAAACCCACATCGATCGTCACAGGAGGTCTTTTCGGTGTCCCACAATGTGGATGCCATGAAAGGCACTGGGACAAAACACTGGGGCCATAAATTTGGAAAGGGCTTGAGATACTGTGGGGAGATGAAATGGGATTTTTCCCATTCTTTAACCGCTCAACAGAATAAAGTCACCGTCAGAATACGGTAAAGGGTAGGGCATGTCGGCAAGAATTAGGGTTTTAAAGAGGGATTCGAATTATTGTGGGCTTGTAAAATCTTTGAAAGATAGCCTGTTAAGTTGGGTCACTTGAAAACCCACAGTGGGTGAAACCACTGCTTGGCACAATCTTTCCCACATGAAACAAGCTCAGTAGATGCTCAAGGGCTGTGTAGGACCTATCTGGGTTTTTCCAAACCCCCAGAGAAGAATTCCTCAAAAAGCAGATGTAATGGAGCAGTCTTTACAGCTGTAGGGGCTCTAAAAGACCCAAGACTGGAGATAACAGGTTTATACTCTAAGCCCCCCCGTACACACGATCGAAATTTGCATTGGGATAAACGCTGATTTTTCTGATGGAATTCCGCTCAAGCTGTCTTGCGTATAGACTGTCACACCAAATTCCGACCGTCCAAAATGCGGTGACGTACAACACTACGATGAGCATGCGTCGGCTTGATTCTGAGCATGCATGCTTTTTCCTTCGTCGGAGTTCCATACAGACAAACGGAATTTCCGTGTTTTTTTTTTTTTTCATATGAAAATAAATTCTGAGAACATGTTCTCTTTCGAAGTCCATCGGAATTTCCGATGGGGCACGCACACGGTCGGAAGCTTAGATGAAAAAATTCCGTCTGACTTTTTCCATCGGAAATTCCGATCATGTGTACAAGGCAATTTGCGGGTTAGTACATACCCTGCGTCAATAAGAAACCAACATGGTTCCTTTTAAATATGAGTCAATAGCAGAAGACTGATTCTTCAAAAGATGGACTCTACGGTGCAAGACTGAGGTAAGCCAGAATCCGTCTCAGAGATGGTCACGGTTACCGGGATGCCAGCTGTCTCTAGGGCTGCTGAAAGAACAGCAACACAGTCTGCTGAGGACCTGGAAAGAACGCTGCAACCAACTTGTTCCCATACTGGGGTCTTTAAAGCACCTGATATGGAGCTCCCTGGACATGGCTCATTTCCAGGCTAGCCTTAGAACATCCAGTCCAGTGGCATGCAGATATGACACTCTTCTAATGCAGCAGAATCTATATTATGCCTGAAAAAAGTCGTAAGGAGGTCTGGAATGGGGTCGGGGTTCGGGATGAGTGACAACCAAAAGGGGTTAAGCTTCCAAAGGGTGTTACCCCTGCATGCTCCAAATCTAATATCTATCGAGAGCGGGGAGTGATCCGAAACCTGTCTGGGATGATATTGTGAGGAATCCAACAATGGTAGGAGTTAGCAGATATGACACTCTTAAGCTAAGTCGAGGAATGGCTGACTTGGTTACTTGTTGCTGTGGAGACCAAGGATCTTGATTGAAGGGAGCGAGAGTGAAGTAATAATCCCTGTCAGTTTCTTTTTTCCACCTGTGGCCCATTGGGGAGATTACTACTGCTGCATGTAGTGACCCTCTCTTGCGCTCTCCCAAGATGGACTATGAACTATGGGAAGTGTACTGTGCATACAAGTAGTGCACATTACCACAACTATGGAGCACTTATAATTCCAAATAAAATGAAGTGAGGGGGGGAAAGCAGAGGTTTAGAAACTCACAGAGGACCTTATAAAGGAAGCAAAAAAACACAGTAAGAAATTATTTAAAAAATAGAATATACGGGGCCACTGTAGAGTGGTTGTATATGGATTTTTTTTGGGGGGGGGGGAATAAGGATATAAAAGATTTTTTTTACTTTTAATGCTAAAAACCTCATAATTTGAAAAGACTGAAAGTGAAAAAACAGCCGCCTGTTCCAGGTGGTCACCCCAATGTTCATAATGTGGCCACCTATTTGGCCCATACTCAGGAAGCAGCTGGTCTGGTGTGTCACGGGATGTTCTCTCACCTCCAGAATTTCCCGATACCGTTCCAAGTACCCTGGAAGGCAGGCTGCCAATAACACAACGAAAGGGGCGGGGGAATTACACAATTGTATTTAAGTGTATTTCCTTGTACAAATATCTAGGACAAGCATTTTACTCAAACAATAACTGTGAAAAAAAATAACCCAGAGATGACCACTTTGTCTTTGGTTACACGAGCTGCGCTGTTGAGTTTAGAAGAACTACAGGCTCCAGCAGCCTCAAAATAAAGGACGATGGTGTATTTCCACTACACATAAGTGGTAAATCAGAGGCTTGGACTAAATCTTTTACCCAAAACCCCTCATTTTACTATTAAACAACAAAAACTCGTATTAGTAAAGTTGTAGCAAAACTTTTTTGCAAACTTTTAACTGTCTTTTTTGCAGATTCTAAGATAGGCTATTCACCACCTGACATGTTTAAACAGGTAAACTCTGGTATGTAAAAAATCTACTCAATTATGTATTCTTAGCTCAAAAAGTACAATTACTCTTGGCTTTTTTTTTTGCTATTGTGATCCAACTTCCTGTTAGAGGGTGGCTATGTTTGTTCTCCATGGTCTCTCTGTGTGTAGCAATGTAGTGACCCTCTCTTGCTTCCTCCCAAGATGGACTATGGACTATGGGAAGTATACTGTGCACATGACCACAACAAAGGTGCACTTCTTATTCAAAAACTGAAGTGAGGGGGGGGAGGTTCAGGAGTTCGGGAGGACGTTACAAGAAAAACATTTAAAAAATAAATAAAAAAAACACTAAGAAACACACAGTAAAAAATAGAATATACAGGGCTCTACATACTCTGGAGCGGTTTTATATGGAATGTTTGGGAGAATAAGGATATTGTTCAGTGTCACTTCAACAAGGCAGTCCAATTAAAGAGTAATAATTTACTCCTAGGAGGAGCCCAGTGGGCTGAATCACATGCTAGCTTGTTTTTGTTCTTGCAACATCAGCAATACCATCACTTCCTTCCTATTTCTAGCTCTGTCCCTACTGTTTTTGGAACGCACCTTACAGTTTTCCCTTTCCTCCTTTTGGGAATTTTTTTTTAAATAAATAAAAATTAATAAATAAAATTAAATAAATAAATAAAAATAATAATAATACTAATAATAAATATAAAAAAAATCTATATACATGCATAATGTAAAAAAAATGAACTCTTGGGAAAACGTTGTTTCCTATGGAGTAGGGCTCTGTACCATTATAAGGTCCTACACGCTAAAAAAAACAAACAAACATTTACAACCATTTTTTCATTTATGGATCTGAATGCAGCTGCATGGTTTTCAATAGAGACATTCAGGTGGTAAACATGCATTGCATTCATATCCCTATCTTTATTTTTAAAGCCAAAAACTCCACACAGTGAAAAAAAAATTAAAAAAAGTGTACACCAAAAAGTGAGACACAAAAAGTGCACAGGATGTACATATGGTTCTTCTCCGAAAAGAAGGGACCTTTGCCCTGATCCCCGGGGTGTTGGGCTCCAGATGGGGACTTGGGGACTTTCCAATGATCCATCTGGCCGAAAACCAGATGGACCCCGTTCTCTGGGAGGTCTACCGAAACAGACCACCCCAAGTATTAGGTGGGGCTCCCCTATCACAGAATCCACAAATGTGTATATGTTAGGACATATGTATGTATGCCATAGAGCAGGCATATGCAATTCGCGGACCTCCAGCTGTTCCAAAACTACAAATCCCATCATGCCTCTGCCTTGGGGTGTCATGCTTGTTGCTGTCAGAGTCTTGCTATGCCTCATGGGACTTGTAGTTCTGCAACAGCTGGAGGTCCGCTAATTGCTTATCCCTGCCATAGGGGGTGAACGGAGCCTCTTAAGGTGGCAGGTTTCACCTTCACAGTGAGCTTTAAGATTAATTACAGATGGCAGGAGGGGACAACGTTTAGAGACATGACCGAGACATCCAGTAAATCTGATACCAGCTTGTGTGGAAAAGTCATTATTTTTATATAGCACTTTACAAAATAAAGAGACAATGCAGTTACAATACAATAGGTAGGTTAGAAGCATTATAGCTCCTTTGGGTGGTGCTTCCAGTGATCAATACATGAATAAATACTTATCTGTTATAAGAATAATAAATAGTAATACTCACTTCTGCCCGAAGTCTCCTCTAGCTATAGGCTTGTAGCAGCTCTGCCCCGGCTGGTAGTAGAGCCCTGCCTGGACCCAGGAGACCAGGGCGAGGAGTAGAAGCCGGCTGTACATGGTGCAGGTCAGACACAATCTCATGTGATTTGCAGGAAGAGGGCTGAATATGACACACATAGACCTTCCCTCCTCTGCTGACTCACTCCCACCTTGTTTTTTTTAAAAGCCTTAAAGGGACAGCACAGCAGGAGATAACAAACGCTGAAGCCTGTCCGGCATGTTACACAATGGAATTGCTGTTAGACAAAATAAGCGCATGGAGAGCCCACAGTTCCCCGTCACTCTGCCCAGCCCATGCTTGTTTACAGTCATAGGCATCCTTTAGTAAACAAAAATTATTTGCAGTGTTTGTATGTGGAAACCCCTCCCAATGATTGAGTTCAGGCGTTTCCAGTGAATAGTACATCATACAAAAGACACTGTAGAGCAGGGATCTTGAAACTACGGCCCTCCAGCTGTTACAAAACTACAAGTCCCATGAGGCATTGCAAGGCTGACGGGGTTACAAGTAGGGTTGCCACCTTTTCTTCAAGCCAAACCCGAACACTTCAGAGTCGCACAGCAATTATTTTTCATAGTATGCATAAACTATGCATAGATGTTGCTATTAAAGCGGAGTTCCGGCCACAATTTCACTTTTTAAATATAAATACCCCTGTAATACACAAGCTTAATGTATTCTAGTAAAGTTAGTCTGTAAACTAAGGTCCGTTTTGTTAGGTTGTTACAGCATTTAGACACTTTATAAAATAGAAATTGACTGGGGCCATCTTAAGTGTGGGCATCATGAAGCCAGACTGTATGACTTCCTGGATTTCAACCTTGCAGATCTCGCACATGCTCAGTGCTGCACAATCAGTGTAATAGGTTTCAGATCAGGTTTCAGCACCTGTACTGTCCAAGTCACATGATTCTTTGAGACTGGGGAGTGCACAGACTCCTGGAAAGTTATACCCACTACATTCCCAGGAGTCTGTGCGGTGTAGGTTAGGAAGCTTAAGCACCTAGGTGCAGGAAGAGGGAAGATTAACTATTCTGCCTAGCAACAACACTTTGAAGGCTTCTAAAAAAAAAATTCTTAAAGGACTAATGATTTTTTTTTAAAACTACTGATGTAATGTTATATTTATGGGTGGAACTCCACTTTAAATACAATTTCTAATCATATGAAGATAAATCACACAAGCCATCTGAGTCCACAGAGTTCCCCCTTTACAACTGAGTCCACAGAGTTCCCCCTTTACAACTGAGTCCACAGAGTTCCCCCTTTACAACTGAGTCCACAGAGTTCCCCCTTTACAACTGAGTCCACAGAGTTCCCCCTTTACAACTGAGTCCACAGAGTTCCCCCTTACTGTAAAGGGGCACTCTGATGCAAGGGAGAACTCTGGGCACTCTGATGCAAGGGAGAACTCTGGGCACTCTGATGCAAGGGATGCTCAGGTGTACGGCAAGGACTCTGATGTAAGTGGGAGCACTGTGGTCTCTGGTGTAAAGGGGAGCTCTGATGTAATGGGTGCTCTAAGAACCCTGATTTACCTTACTTAGAGGAAGGGAAGAGACTTAGTCCAGTCTGAATAATGTGTCCGGGTCTCAGACAGTCTGAAACCTGGACGCATGAGTCCAAACCCGAACTGTCCGGGTGAATCGCGAACAGATGGCAACCCTAGTTACAAGCATGACAGGACTTTTTCGCAACAGCTAGAGGGCCACCAGTTTGAGAGAGAGAGAGAGAGAGAGAGAGAGAGAGAGAGAGAGAGAGAGAGAGAGAGAGAGAGAGAGAGAGAGAGAGAGAGAGAGAGAGAGAGAGAGAGAGAGAGAGAGAGAGAGAGAGAGAGAGAGAGAGAGAGAGAGAGAGAGAGAGAGAGAGAGAGAGAGAGAGAGAGAGAGAGAGAGAGAGTTGTGTTAACAATAAAAAAACAAAAATTAGCATGAATGTGAATCAACGTTAAGCTGAAAGGTTTCCCACTGTTCATATAAAATATAAAATCACACTATAAAAGTCCAAAAACGTCAAATCCAAAATCATCCACTGTGAAGTGAAATAAAAGCTTGTCAAACAAATAAAGATATTTCCAAGCTCAAACTGACCAACCAGCCAGCGACCAACCAAATTGACCTGTCTAACAATATGCATTAAGAACAGGGGTTTAGTCGGCACACATTTGAAAATACATGCGTAAGCTACAGGTCCCCTCAAGGCACTCTGTTTTCTGTAGTCCCTAACCCTGACTGCTGGGTCTCCACTAGGGATGAACCGAACAACCCCCTGTTCGGTTCGCACCAGAACCTGCGAACACACCAAACGTTCGTGTGAACTTTAGAACCCTATTAAAGTCTATGGGACTCGAACATTTGAAATCTAAAGTGCTAATTTTAAAGGCTAATATGCATACCACAGCGTAAATGACACATAAAAATGTTGTCACATGACAGTGTAAAATGTAGGTTGTGTGGAGCGTTAGACAAAAGATTAGCTTGGTAAGGGTTTTAATTCCTAGTGTCCCCCCACTAGAGAAATTTACTGATATTCCTGCTCTTAAAGGGGTTGTAAACCCTTGTGTTTTTTTTACCTTCATGCATCCTATGCATGAAGGTGAAAAAACTTCTGGCAGTGGCTGGCCCCCCATTTTACTTACCTGAGCCCTGTATTTTCCTCAGCAGAAACACACTGTCCCTCTCTGGACGGGGTCCCGGCTCTTGATTGGATAGATTGATAGCAGCGCAGCCATTGGCTCCCGTGATAGCGCTTCTCCTAGGGGGTTATGCGATACAGGGAAAAGCTGCGAGAGCTGCAGAGGGACCCCAGAAGAGGAGGATCAGGACCACTCTGTGCTAAACGAGCTGCACAGTGGAGGCAAGCATGACATGTTTGTTATTTTTTTTAATACACATAAATACACTCACTGGCCACTTTAAGAAGTACACCTGTTCGATTGCATGATAACACGAATTGCTAATCAACCAATCACATGGCAGCAACTTGATGCATTTAGGCATCTAGACGTGGTGATGACGGCTTACTGAAATTCAAACCGAGCATCAGAATGGGAAGAAAGGGGATTTATGTCACTTTAAACATGGCCTGGTTGTTGGTGCCAGACAGGCTGGTCTGAGTATTTCAAAAACGGCTGATTTACTGGGATTTTCACACACAATCATCTCTCGGGTTTACAGAGAATGGTCCAAAAAAGAGAAAATATGTAGTGAGCGGAGGTTGTGTGGAAGAAAATGCTTTGTTGATGTCAGAGGAGAATGGGCAGAGATGATAGAAAGGCAACGGTAACTAAAATAACCACTAATTTTACAACCAAGGTACCATTCTCTGAACGCACAACATATCAAACCTTGAAACAGATGGGCAACTGCAGCAGAAGACCACACCAGGTGCCACTCCTGCCAGCTAAGAACAGGAAACTGAGGCTACAAATTGCACAGGCTCACCAAAATTGGACAATAGAAGATTGGAAAAACGTTGCCTGGTCTGATGAGTCTCAATTTCAGCAGTGACATTCAGATGGTCGGGTTAGAATTTGGTGTAAACATGAAAGCATGGATCCATCCTGTCTGTCTTGTATCAACGGTTCAGGCTGGTGGTGGTGGTGTAATGGTGTGGGGGATATTCTCTTGCCACACTTTGGGCCCCTTCATACCAATTAACCACTTCCCGACCGCCGCATGTATATATACACGTCGGCAGAATGGCACGTACAGGCACATTGGCGTACCTGTACGTCCCTGCCTAGACGTGGGTCCGATCGGGACCCCCCCCCCCCCCCCCCGCTACATGCGGCGGTCGGATTCCCTTTGGGGAGCGATCCGGGACGATGGCGCGGCTATTCGTTTCTAGCCGCTCCGTCGCGATCGCTCCCCGGAGCTGAAGAACGGGGAGAGCCGTATGTAAACACGGCTTCCCTGTGCTTCACTATGGCGCTGCATCGATCGAGTGATCCCTTTTATAGGGAGACTCGATCGATGACGTCATTCCTACAGCCACACCCCCCTACAGTTGTAAACACACACTAGGTGAATACTAAATCCTACAGCGCCCCCTGTGGTTAACTCTCAAACTGCAACTGTCATTTTCACAATAAACAATGCAATTTAAATGCATTTTTTGCTGTGAAAATGACAATGGTCCCAAAAATGTGTCAAAATTGTCCAAAGTGTCCGCCATAATGTCGCAGTCATGAAAAAAAAAAAATCGCTGATCGCCGCCATTAGTAGTAAAAAAAAAAAAAATTAATAAAAATGCAATAAAACTATCCCCTATTTTGTAAACGCTATACATTTTGCGCAAACCAATCGATAAACGCTTATTGCGATTTTTTTTTACCAAAAATAGGTAGAAGAATACGTATCGGCCTAAACTGAGAAAAAAAAATGTATATATGTTTTTGGGGGATATTTATTATAGCAAAAAGTAAAAAATATTGAATTTTTTTGAAAATTGTCGCTCTATTTTTGTTTATAGCGCAAAAAATAAAAACCGCAGAGGTGATCAAATACCACCAAAAGAAAGCTCTATTTGTGGGGAAAAAAGGACGCCAATTTTGTTTGGGAGCCACGTCGCACGACCGCACAATTGTCTGTTAAAGCGACGCAGTGCCGAATTTTAAAAACCCCTTGGGTCATGTAGCAGCATATTGGTCCGGTCCTTAAGTGGTTAAGCATTGTTTAAATGCCACGGCCTACCTGAGTATTGTTGCTGACCATGTCCATTCCTTTATGACTACAGTGTCTCCATCTTCTGATGGCTCCTTCCAGCAGGATAATGCACCATGTCACAAATCTCCAATCATCTCACCACTGGACAATGAGGTCACTGTACTCCAATGGCCTCCACACTCACCACATCTCATCCAATAGAGAACCTTTGGGATGTGGTGGTAATGGGACATTCGCATCATGGATGTGCACCTGACAAATCTGCAGCAACTGCGTAATGCCATCATGTTCCTATGGAGAAAACCCTCTCAGGAAGGTTTCCAACACCTCGTTGAATCTATGCCACTAAAAATTAACACATTTTTGAAGACAAGAGGGAGGTCCAACCCGGTACAAGCAAGGGGTACCTAATAAAGTGGCCAGTGTGTGTATATCAGTCCTAGAACAGATGTACCTATTTAAAAAATAAAAATACAAGAGAATAAGGAGTGACTATACTTTGGGTTTTAAAAGAGGGACTGTCCTTTTGAAAGAAATTAAAGGTCCCAATATGTAATTCAGTCCTGTAGTTTATCTGAGTGCTTTGGATGGTTCCCCTCTGTCGTCTTCCGTCAGAACTGCCTGGCTATCTTACAAGGGAGCTCCTTGCCCAGTCCCTGCACCCAGCAGCCCCATAGAGATAACAGCGAGCCGATGTCGTCAGCTCCACTATAAAAACGTGGTTGGACCCTTTTTGCAGAGTCACAGGCATTTTGAACTACAACAACAAGTGTCATCTGCTCAACCCTCCTCTGCTGCAGCATGCGTGAGATCGTCCACCTGCAGATAGGCCAATGTGGGAACCAAATTGGAGGAAAGGTAATTAGAAGCCGTAGTGGGTAAAGCATCCAATGTTTTAAAGTAATTTAAAGGGGCAATTACTGCTAAAGTAGTGATCATGAGACCAACTGTACTGCAGGCTGGGAGGATGCTTACACATTTCTTTTTTGCTTTGTTTCCGGTTTGCTGTAAAATTTTTATAATTTTTTGATCATTTCTATTTAAAAAAATCGTACCTTTAAAGCTAACCAAATAGTAAGAACTGAGGGCAAGACTCAGAACACAGAACAGGGATTTTATTGTGCAGCTGAAAGGTTCTAAAATCAGGAAAGTTATTAGGGAGGAAAATTACCAAAAATAAGCCGACCAGAACCTCTTAGCAATAGCTATTCACTTATTGTTATCCAGTTATCTTTGAAGGTGCAGGTTTAGGGGCGGCCTTAATCCTTTCCTCACTACTTGGACCCGGTTCACACTGGGGTGGCACGACTTTGGGGGCAACTCGGCAAGGCGTCCTGAAGACAACTTCAGAGGCGACTTGCAAAATGACTTCTGTATAGAAGTCAATGCAGGTCGCCCCCGAAGTCGTACAAGAACCTTTTTCTAAGTCGGAGTGACTTGCGACGCTCCTATTAGAACGGTTCTATTGAATAGAATGGGACGCGACTCGTCAGGTGGCTGAGTCGCCTGATGAGTCGCCCCAGTGTGAACCGGCTCTTAATGAGCCACTGACCAGGAACAGGCCTGCAGCAAGTAAGTTCCAAAATTCCAGATGTGCTCATCCTTGTTACAGGTCACTGCGTTCTTCATCCAGGTGGTAGAGGAAAAGGTCAAAATTCCATTTTGACAAGGCAGGGTTGTCACCTCAAATGTTAGTGCACTAGGAACCCAGGCCATCAGCCATGTTTGTATAGATATATTAATCCAATCAGAAACTATAAAAGTAATCAATGTGGGCAATCTATAGCGTCATATGAATGATCGAACAGATCTGTACAAACAGGAATGTCTGCCAAAAATGCACAAAAGGTGCATCTCGTTCACCTCAATGGTAACCGGCAGTCATCTCCCTCACTCCAAACTTGGGAAGGTCTGATTAATCCTATTTACAAGGACTAGGTTGAGACCACCATCGTTCATATGTTATCAAGCACGCATATCTTCTCCCATTAGAGCTTTTTCTCTTATGTAAGGGCTCATGCACACTGCAGCTAAAAAAAAAAAAAGCTGCTTTTACAGGCTTCTCAGTTTTTATTTTAGCTTGAATAAGCTTTTACTTTAGGCTCTTTTGCATATTTTTATTGAGCTTCTTAGGCTCGATTCACACTTATGCAATTTTAGCGCTTTTTGCATTTTGCACTGCAGTCCATTTAACATGGTTTCCTATGGAACACGTTCTGTAGTGCAAAAAAGCACAACAAGTGCCTAGGTGTGAATCCAGCCCTAGAGCTCCTTTGAGCGTTTTTTTTTTTTCTTTTTTACTTACAAACCCCTCCCATCAGCTTATTTTTCCTATTTTATTGTGCGTTTTCAAGCTTCTTTCGTGCGTTTTTGGGCACTTAGGCATTTTTTCTGCTCGAAAGCTTCTCTCAGAAAAATGAGTTTGGTGTGTGTGTGTGTGGGGGTCGGTTCTCCCTGCAAGAGCATATGCCTGTAAAAGCCATAGAGTGTATGGACACATTGGCTAACATGGAGGGGAGTTTCCAGGAAGAAAAAAATAAGAGCACAAACGCCTGACAGAGACGCTTCTTTGAGCTGCAGTGTGCATGAGCCCTTAGAGAGAACATACTCATGAGATTGCTGAATACAAAAGTATATATTTTAGAATGGGAAACGGCCCAAAAATGAAGCTACCTACAATTTTTTTTGTAGCTATCTTTACAAGCAACACTTTAATTAAGAAGTAATATGAGAGAATTTAATGTGATGAGAGCAACAATAGGCTACCATTATGAAAACCATGACAATATATTTGCGGTTTCACATCATATTAAATATGACAAATATATAAAAGTCAATATTTAACTATTGGGGGGTAAAAATAAGGGGGGGGGGGACTTGTTAAAAAATGTTTTACTAAATTTTTCCAACACGTTACAAACTGTAATTTGCCAGCAATTTCGCAGGTATTCCTGCTTGCCACATCTACTTTACACAGCCCAATGTGTCTGTAGTATGGCGATACATCCACCCATGATGGTACACACCTATAGGGTGATGTCTGATGTACAGAGCGTCATAAAAAGATACATTTTTTTTTTACTGCAGTAAACCTTTTATCCAACCTTTAAAATTATTACATTTATTATTTTGAAAAGCCAAAATAAAAAAAAAAGCAATTTTGGGTAAACCAATGATTTTTTGTTCAATAATCAACATGGTCTGCATTACCGGCGATGTGCTCTTTGCCTACATACTTCTTGCTCCAATGTTATGGATAGTACTGTGCATAAAATGTAAATTAATTTAATGCTCACAGCACCTTTTCCAAGTGTTTGGCCCTTGACCGAGTCTTATGGTAGTGTCAGGTTCCCGTACAAGTGCTTATGTAGCAGTTCTGCCCAACGCATGAATGCTCGGAGAGATAGCAAATTAAATATGAGAGGAAAACTATCCAAGTAGTGATAAACAACGTTATAAAGACTTTTAAAAACGGAAATTGATGACAGAGCTTTAGGCTCCGTTCACACATGCTGCGACCGTGACTCACAAGCAGGGGGTCTGATGCGTCCCTGTTCACCGATTAACCACTTAAGGACCGGACCAATATGCTGCTACATGACCCAAGGGGTTTTTACAATTAGGCACTGCGTCGCTTTAACAGACAATTGCGCGGTCGTGCGACGTGGCTCCCAAACAAAATTGGCGTCCTTTTTTACCCACAAACCGAGCTTTCTTTTGGTGGTATTTGATCACCTCTGCGGTTTTTATTTTTTGCGCTATAAACAAAAATAGAGCGACAACTTTGAAAAAAATGCAATATTTTTTACTTTTTGCTATAATAAATATCCCCCAAAAACATATATACACATTTTTTTTCCTCAGTTTAGGCCGATATGTATTCTTCTACCTATTTTTGGTAAAAAAAAAAAAAAAAAAAAAAAAAAAAAATCGCAATAAGCGTTTATCGATTGGTTTGCGCAAAATTTATAGCGTTTACAAAATAGGGGATAGTTTTATTGCATTTTTATAATTTTTTTTTTTTTTTACTACTAATGGTGGTGATCAGTGATTTTTTTCGTGACTGCGACATTATGGCGGACACTTCGGACAATTTTGACACATTTTTGGGACCATTGTCATTTTCACAGCAAAACATGCATTTAAATTGCATTGTTTATTGTGAAAATGACAGTTGCAGGTTGGGAGTTAACCACAGGGGGCGCTGTAGGATTTAGTGTTCACCTAGTGTGGGTTTACAACTGTAGGGGGGTGTGGCTGTAGGACTGACGTCATCGATCGAGTCTCCCTATAAAAGGGATGACACGATCGATGCAGCCGCCACAGTGAAGCACGGGGAAGCCGTGTTTACATACGGCTCTCCCCGTTCTTCAGCTCCGGGGAGCGATCGCGACGGAGCGGCTAGAAACGAATAGCCGCGCCCTCGTCCCGGATCGCTCCCTGAGGGAATCCGACCGTCGCATGTAGCGGGGGGGTCCCGATCGGACCCCCGACCCACGTCTAGGCAGGGACGGACAGGTACGCCAATGTGCCTGTACGTGCCATTCTGCCGACGTATATCTACATGCGGCGGTCGGGAAGTGGTTAAGGTACGCATCTGAGTTTATACTGTGATCTGAGGATGAATTGCTCCAGTGTCTCGAGCTACAGAGGTCAGGGAGGGATTGTTTTAAATCTAGTTTGACTGTTTGCAAAGTGTGTGTAGATAATATCTAAAGTCTGGGCCCAGGTGCTCTTATCTCAGAACTTATATTGGATTGGGCACTTGTGTGCGCTCCATGGCGCAAGCAAAGTATGCAAATAGAGGTTTCCCCAACATTGAAAGCTAGAGATCTGCCCGCCCTTTTTCTCTGATGTACTTCTGTCCATTTGTTGGATGGAAAGAAGTGTAAAAATTGTATCCGCGCTTAGAAACTAAAACAAAACAGCAGCTGTGTACTATAACCCAGATACCAGGCACAAACAATATGGAAATAAGAGGTGCAGCACTAAAAATATACTTGCAATATATAACACACAATGCATATAAAAAGGTGCAAAGATTACTAAAGTGCATTCAGTGCAGTCAATAGTGTATGAACAATATAGGAGATCAAAAGCAAAATATTGCATAAAAAAGGAATACGCCAAAAAAAAAATATATATATATATATATATATATATATATATATATATTAGGGATGCACCGAAATGGAAATTTCAGAACCGAAACGAAACCGAAATGAAAAAAAAATTCAGACCGAAACCGAAACCGAAAATTACTTTTCTTTTTTTCCCCTATTTCAATTTTTTTTTCAATAATTGAATGTATTACACAAGACATTTTAATTAGCTTCATTGATTTCAAATAACCAGAATTGAAAAGCTCCAATTCAATATAATAAAATCCAAACTTTTATTTAAAAAATTAGACACAAATAGTATATAATTGGTTACAGTGGCTGCGTTTGATGGGCACAGTGGCGACGTGTGATGGCACAATGGCTGCGTTTGATGGGCACAGCGGCTGCGTTTGATGGGCACAGTGGCGACGTGCGACGTGTGTTGGCACAGTGGCTGCGTTTGATGGGCACAGTGGCTGCATTTGATGGGCACAGTGGCAAAGTGTGTTGGCACAGTGGCTGGGTTTGATGGGCACAGTGGCGACGTGTGATGGCACAGTGAGGCTGCAATTAATGTTTTTTTTGGTAGTCAGAGAAGGCAAGCATGGCTCAATAACACACAAATGTTTTTTTAAAAAAACTTTTGTGTGTTATTGAGCCATGCTTGCCTTCTCTGACTACCAAAAAAAACATTAATTACAGCCTCGCTGTGCCTCTGTGAATAAATAGCAGATAATTTTTTTTTATCTGCCATTTTTTCATTAGGAAAGTGCTGGTCAGTCTCAGTTAGTTAACCCCCCTCCCCCCTGCTAGTGCTTACTTTTTTTTATCAGGTTACGCTGCTAGGTTCCTCCTAGGCAGGCAGTGTGGTTATTCTGACTCTGACTGTCACAGGTTCCGACACAGCTCCTGGCCTGCCCAGCGCTCCGAGTCCTCCCTCACCTCCGGCCGTGACGTCACGCCGCTCACGCCGCTGGACTAGACCAAAAGACTCCCCCATAGGGGGGAGTCCAAATACCAGGAAATGGAGCTAGGAGGAATCCGGTGGAGCACGATCGGCAGTCGGCACGCAATTTGTACAGTGCCGCTGCCGCTGCCCGCGCTATGTACATGTCTGGCGGCCAGCGTGTGTGTCTGGCGGTCTGTGTATGTATTAGAACTGTGCCCCCTTGTAAACGAAATGGTCCCGCCCACAGCGTTCATTATCGGCAATTCTAATGTGTTTCGGCAGGGACCCAAAAATGCTGTTTTCGGCCGATATGTATCGGCCACCGATATATCGGTGCATCCCTAATATATATATATATATATATATATATATATATACACACACACATATACATATATACACACACACACACACACACACACACACACACACTAAAAGTGAAATAAGTGCAAAATCTAAAATTCCGCTAGAGATGAGTTTCAAACATTAATACCAATGCAATATATAAAAATGGTGCATCTCTTCAAAAAATCATATGGGACTAAAAGACCATGTGTAGAGTCCATTGTTAAACCATTTTGAAAAGATGATCAAACACCCAGCTGTGTGACACCCATCACCAAAGTAAAAATGGAGGCTTACCAGAAAGCCTGCAACCCCCCTTACTCAGGGAGGTCATACAGCGCTTGACTGGATCTCTGATCCACTGAAGAAAAGCCCAGGTGCTCTCTCAGGAGGTGTCCTTAATTGGTAAACCAGAAGGCTCTCAACAGACCAGGAAGTAGCGGCAAAAACCATCAGTAGGTCAGATTATTGCACTTTAATTAGTACATATTTGTTTTTTTGCATATTTGTTGGACAGGCTCATTGCATTGCACCGAGAGCAGAGGGCTATTCAGAACCTTCAAGCTATTGTACAGTATTGAAAGTCCACTGTTTCCCAGGGGCTCTGCAGCTTAAACACTCTAGGTGCCGGAAGTTAGGGTCTGCAGGCATTTAAAAATAAGCACAACACAAGAAAAAAAAAAAAAGGTTGTATAGTAAAACATTTTTAAAAATCAAAAAGGACAATAGATCATAAATGCAATATATCAACCATTCAGTTTTAAGGATTATGAGTTTACTTATATCACCAGTAGAGGAAAACATGAACACATTTCTGCACTACCAGATCTCCATACATAAAACAGTATTACAGATGGAGAAAAAAAAAAAATATACCAGAAAAGAGGGAGAGGCACAAGACCTCAGCCTTGCAAAATATATTATCACTTCATCCTATCTGGTCTGTGCCACAGTACAGCACAACAGTTCCAGGAAACTGCAATTCAGATCATCACTCACAGTGCAATGTTCCAGTGCCTGAATTCCAGAAAACCAATAATCTTGTAAATTCATCCAAAAAAAAAATCTATCATGTGAAACAGATGTGATACATTACCTGACATAGCTGTGACTATTTCCTGTAGGCCCCCTGTTCTAGGGAAGATCGGAGAGTAGGTTAATTACAAATCAACAATAAAACTTATTTGATGTAGTACTGCACAGCACTTGTTTAGCTCTGCTGATAAAAGAAAAAATTAATAGAGCCAGGAGTACCAGGCCACAGAACTTCTAACCACATTCATTGACTATGGCCATGCTTTTTAGATAGCACTGTTATTATCCAGCAGTAGGATGTCTAAGTGCTGTAAATGGTTCCCTGAACTCTGCCAAGGGGCTGAATGAACTCGCACTGGGGGCAGAGCTGGCCAATCAACAACTACCTAAATGGCGAACCTCGCTTTCAGTAGAGATCTTGTGACCAATTCCCCAAAACCGTGTCCGGTACATAAAAAAACAATGCAGTAAATTAATAGTTATGTGTGACCACTCCTCCTCCTCGTCATGTCATAGTTAAGGAGGTCTGAGTCATCAAGAAGAAATAAAACTGTATATGATGCTATAATGCAATAGGACTTCCTAGTCTATATTAGCTTATAAAATCTAATACAAACCAATGAGGTTGGTTGACTAAAGGCAAATTATACTGTGTACTGCAAATGCATTTGCTCTGGATCTGAGGGGAAGCTCTGCTGATTTCTCTCATCCAATCATGTGCACACAAAAAAGCTGTTTTTTTATTTTCCTTATATTGGGTATCCTTTGCAAAGTGGACGCTTTACCTCATTTAGCTCCAAAAAAAGTGCACGGTACATTTGCTTTTAGTAAATCCATCCCATTGTATTGTACAAAGTTATTAAGGATAGAGTGGAGAGGATGGTACAATTTGTAGAGTGTCAATTATGGGGATACAGATCAACTACCTTCTGATTGCTAGAAGGTAAATGTGTTAAATTGGTTGTGTTTAATAAAAAAAATACTACTTTATTATTCTGAAAGGATATACAGTAAAAGGTGAAACCCAAACATTTTTAATATCATGCAAAAGTTCATTTATTTCACTAATGCAACTTAAAAAGGTGAAACTAATATATGAGAGAGACTCATTACATGCAAAGCAAGATAGTTCAAGTCATGATTTGTCATAATTGTGATGATTATGGCTTACAGCTCATGAAAACCCCAAATCCACAATGTCAGAAAATTAGATTACACGCAATCAATAAAACAAGGATTGTACATAGAACAATATCGGACCTCTGAAAAGTAGAAGCATGCATATGTACTCGGTACTTGGCTTGGGCCTCTTTTGCAGCAATTTCTGCCTCAAGGCGTGGCATGGAAGCGATCAGCCTGTGGCACTGCTGAGGTGTTATGGAAGACCAGGATGCTTCAATTGCGGCCTTCAGCTCTTCTGCATTGTTCGGTCTCATGTCTCATCTTTCTCTTGGCAATGCCCCACAGAATATCTATGGGGTTCAGGTCAGGCGAGTTTGCTGGCCAATCAAGCACAGTAATCCCACGATCATCGAACCAGGTTTTGGTGCTTTTGGCAGTGTGGGCAGATGCCAAGTCCTGCTGGAAAATGAAGTCAGCGTCCCCATAGAGCTTGTCTGCGGAAGGAAGCATGAAGTGCTCCAAAATCTACTGGTAGACGGCCGTGTTGACCCTGGACTTAATGAAGCGCAGTGGACCAACACCAGAAGATGACATATAGTTACATAGTTAGTCAGGTTGAAAAAAGACAAGTCCATCCAGTTCAACCACAAAAAAAAAAAAAACACAGTACAATCCCATAAACCCAACTGCATACCCACAGTTGATCCAGAGGAAGGCAAAAAACCCCAGCAGAGCATGATCCAATTTGCTACAGCAGGGGAAAAAATTCCTTCCTGATCCCCGAGAGGCAATCAGATTTTCCCCGGATCAACTTTACCTACAAATCTTAGGACTCAGTTATATTATGTACATTTAGGAAAGAATCCAGGCCTTTCTTAAAGCAATCTACTGAGCTGGCCAGAACCACCTCTGGAGGGACACTGCTCCCTAAATCAACACAGACTGTGGAAACTTTCTACTGGACTTCAAGCATCTTGCAGTGTGCGCCTCTTCATTCTTCCTGCTCTTCCTTTGTTTCCAAATGAGATGCAAAATTTGCTCTCATCAAAGAAGAAGACTTTGAACCACTGAGCAACAGACCGGGTGTGTTTTTCTTTAGCCCAGGTAAGACGCTTCTGACGTTGTTAGTTGTTCAGGGGTGACTTGACAAAATATAACATAAGACCAATAAAAAATAAAAAAAAAGGATTTAATAAATAAATGTTGGCTTACTGAAAATCATGTCTATGTACAGTATAGTATAAACTCAATACTTGGTTGGGGCTCCTTTTGCATAAATCACTGCATCAATGCGGCGTGGCATGGAGGCAGTCAGCCTGTGGCACTGCCAAGGCGTTATGGAAGCCCAGGTTTCTTTGATGGAGGCCTTTAGCTGGTCTGCATTGTTGGGTCTGGTATCTCATCTTCCTCTTGACAATACCCCACAGATTCTCCATGAGGTTTAGATCAGGCGAGTTTTCTGGCCAATCAAGCACAGCAATACCATGATCATTAAACCAGGTATTGGTACTTTTGGCAGTGTGGGTAGGTGCCAAGTCCTGCTGGAAAATGAAATCAGCATCTCCATAAAGCTGGTCAGCAGAGGGAAGCATGAAGTGCTCTATAATTTTCTTAAGGCTGACTTTGGACTTGATAAAAACACAGTGGACCATCAGCAGCAGACATGTCCCAATCATCACTGAATGTGGAAACTTCACACTGGACCTTCATGCATCTTGGATTCTGTGCCTCTCCACTCTTTCTCCAGGCTCTAATGCCGCGTACAGACGGTCGTTATTTAGCATTAAAAAAACAACGTTTTTCAAACTTCATTTTCAAAGACGACGTAGCATACACACCATCGTTTTTTCCAAAAGCTCTAGCAAAGCGCGGTTACGTTCAGCACGTCGTTTTAGCTACACACGGTCATTTTAAATGACACAAAAAACAACATAAATTAAAGCATGCTCAAATTTTTTTGGCATTTTTCAGAAGACATAAAACAACGTTTTCCCCACACACGGTCATTTTAAATTACGTTTTGAAAAACAACGTTTTTTTCCCATCACAAAAAACGACCGTCTGTACGCGGCATAAGACCTTGATTTCCAAATGAAATGCAAAATTTACTTTCATCTGAAAAGAGGATTTTGGACCACTGAGCAACAGTCCAGTCCTTTTTCTCCATCGCCCACGTGAGACGCTTCTGACATTGTCTATGGTTCCGGAGTGGCACTGACACTATCCATAGTCCACTCCTTGGGAATCTTCCCCAAATTCTTGAATGACCCTTGCTTCACAATACTCTCAAGGCTGTGGTTATCCCCGTTGCTTGTCAACCTTTTTCTACCACCCTTTTTCTTTCCACTCAACTCTCTATTAAAGTGGTTGTAAACCCACTTTTTGTACTTTTACCTACAAGTAAGCCTATAACAAGGCTTACCTGTAGGTAAGGAGAATATCTCCTAAACCTGCACGGTTTAGGAGATATTCCCCTCGCAATGCGCCGCATGCACAGGGGGGATCTACGGCGAAAGGACCGACAGCCGCCGGACCTTGCCGAGTTTTAAATCTCCCGCGCGCACGCGCAGAAGTGACGTCATCGCCGCTCCAGCCAATCACAGCGCTGGAGCGGCGATACCCGGAAGACACGCCGAGGCAAGATGAAATCTCGCTCGGCGTGGACCAGGTAAGTGCTACACACCTCGTCCGAGGCAAGTATTTCATAATGAGCTAATATGCGGTGCATATTAGCTCATTATGACTTTTGCCTTACAGGAGAAAAAATAAATAAAAAATTTGATGCGGGTTTAAAAACGCTTTAATATGCTTGGATACAGCACTCTGAACAGCCAGCTTCTTTAGCAATGACCTTTTGCGACGTACCCTTCTTGTGGAGGGTGTCAGTGACGGTCTTCTGGACAACTGTTAAGTCAGCAGTCTTCTCCAAGATTGTGTAACCTTCTGCACCAGACAGCGACCAGTTAAAAGGCTCAGGAAGCCTTTACAGGTGTTTTGAGTTATTTAGCCGATTAGAGCGCGACACCAGGAGTCTACAATATTCTATTTTTCCGAGACTGAATTTTGGGTTTTCACTAGCTGTAAGCCAAAATTATCAAAATTAAAAGAAATGCCTGAAATATATCACTGTGTGTGTGTGTGGTGTGTGTAATGAATTTATATAATATAAAAGTTTCACTTTCTTAATTGAATTACTGAAATAAATTCACTTTTTGACGATAATCAAGTTTTTTCAGATGCACCTGTAAATCACTATATTACAACACTGGCAATGGAGATGAATTTTACTCGCCTAAACGCTTACACACCTTTACTCGCCTATCCTCGTCATTACTCACACACAAGTTTTTTTTTTTTTTTTTACTCACTGACGTTGTTAACAAGTTTCTCAAGTAAATAGGAGTAAATTAATATGTCCTTGTGCAACTGGAACGTCAAGCTTTTCAGTGTAAGCATGTCTCATTTGTCATCAAGTCATTTGAGTTTGTCAGTAAAAATTTGACCTTCTACTCTTCGGGTAATAATACCCTGCTATTATTCATCAAGATTTTGGGACAGATGAGGGTGTGGCTGTGGCTGCCTACTACTGTGGGGAAGGCTGATAAGGGAAATGCTGGCTTGTCATGTGAATGGGATGACAGATAGAAATTTGAATATAGTGTTATTTTTTTCATTTTTGCTAAGCTATGTCAAAAGAACCACAGCCACTTCAGGAAATGTAGCAGACATTCAGAGCTTGTAGTTCTATACTGCAAATTATGTATACCAATAACCTGCTTGGTTACTTATCACCTCCACACCATTACAATAATCATATAGCTAGCATTTACCCTTTAACCACTTGCTTACTGGGCACTTAAACCCCCCTCCTGCCCAGACCAATTTTCAGCTTTCAGCGCTGATGCACTTAGATGACAAGTGTGCGGTCATACAACAATGTACCCAAATAAGATTTTTATAATTTTTTTAACACAAATATTTAATTACCACTGGGGTTTTTATTTTTTGCTAAACAAAAAAAGATTTTGTTACAAAACTTGGCAAACCGGTAATTTTTCTCCTTCATTGATTTGCGCTGATGAGGCGGCACGGATAGGCAATGATAAGGCAGCACTGATGGGGACAGATACGGCGGCACTGATAAGATGGCACTGGTAGGTGACAATGATGGGCAGCACTGTTGATGAGGCACTGATTGGTGACATTGATAGGTGGCCCTATGGGCACTGGTAGGTGGCACACATGGGCACAGATGAGCTGGCGGCAGCTCTCCCTGATCGGGACTGATGTCTCTCATCAGCGTGAGGAGAAAAAATAGCAGATTACCGGCTCTGTTTACATCACATGATCAGCTGTCATTGGCTGACAGCTGATCACGTGGTAAAGGGTCGGGATCTCATAGACTCCCTGATCACAGAGTGAGCCGCGTGCGCCCTGCAGGGGGCACGCAGGCCATCTATTGACGGCCTCCCAGCAAAGTAGGCCTGCCCTGTAGCCGTCATTCAGCTATAGCGTGGATCTGAAGCGGTTAAATTAAAATTTCCCTCATACAGGATTGGGTGTTGAATGTGAACATGGGTTCACTTTAGATATGCATCAAAAAGTTCACTCAGGGAAGGCATACTAAGCGCCCAGAGGCGATTCAGTTTGCATGTGTTGCGCTATATAAGTCTCTCACTCACTCATAGAGAAAGGTCCCAAACACCACACACCTAGCAATGCTCTAAAGTAAACAGATAAAAGCAGTCTCATCCAACTTCATTTAAAGCCACACCTCCAACGTGTTTCACCCCACCTACAGGGCTCAATTATAGGAGGGGCTTAATCATCAGTCAACCTCCACAATTAAGCCCCATTGGTGGGGTGTGGCTTTGGATGAAGCTGGCTGAGGCCGATTTCACAGATTTACTAATGGCATTGCTAGGTGTGCAGCGTTTGGGACCTCTCTCTATGCATAGTCACAGGATGTGAAGAGCTAGATGGACTCCTGCCCTGCCAGCACCCATTGCTGGTAACACCAGATGGATTTACAGGGGCGTGAGTGGAGACCTTAAAAGTGAACCTTCAGTCATTTGTTCAACTTTCCATCCATTAAATCTTCTGCCCTTGTTGTTTTAACTTTCGATAGGAAAACTATTTTTTTCTGCCAGTAAATCCCTTATACAGCCCACTTCCTGTTTCTTGTCTGGGCACTAACCTATGCTTCTGACATGCAGAGCTCTCGTGAGATCTTGCCAGGAAGGGGGGGGGGGTGATGAGTCATAAGAGGGCCAATGAAAGCTGCAGAACTGGAGGCATGCTTCTGTCAATCCAGGAAGTGAACAGGCAGCAGCTTCAGCTGCCCACAATTAAAATGGCTGCAGCCAGACTTTGTGGAGGGAGATTTCTGCAGCATATGTGGCAAGTACAGAATCACAGTATATATAAAATAAGTGGTTGGAGGGAAGCTTCAGAATGGCAAATATGTTTTTACTATAAATTATGTGAGCAGACTGCAGTTCCTCTTTAAAGTTCTATGAGGTTACCATAGGTTCACTTACTAACAATGTCTTTGTAAAGTGCCAATACACCCAGTGTACAGCCTCTACTCCTTTAGTGAATTAACTCCAATAAATTAATCAAACCATCACCCAAAGCCCTTCAATTTTGTGGCGGGTGATAGGAACAACCTGTGCGCACATGGACTTTAAAAGTGAGAATCTCACTCCATGTTCCTTACGCCTATTTACATGTAAACATTAAAAGTAGGTTAACATGATAGCAAGAGTATTTTAACCACTTGAGAGCCACGCTATAGACGAAAGACATCCACAGCGCGGCTCTCAACTGCCGGGTGGACGTCCTTTTATATTGCGTGCCGCTGGGAGTGCGCAGCGGGTAAACACTGTGCCCAGGCGCATCGCCGAGATGCCGATGCGCGTGCCTGTCGGCCGCGATGTCCGCCAGGTACCCGCAATTGCCGGTGACAGCAGGGAAGTGGATCTCTGTGTGTAAACACAGAGCTCCACGTCCTGTCAGGGAGAGAGGAGACCGATGCCGTGTCCCTTGTACATAGAGACACAGCCTCCGCCACCTCCCCCAGTCAGTCCCCCTCCACACACAGTTAGAACACACCCAGGGAATACATTTAACCCCTTACCACCTAGTGTTAACCCCTTCCCTGCCAGTCACATTTATACAGCAATTAGTGCATTTTTATAGCACTGATCTCTGTATAAATGTGAATGGTCCCAAAATTGTGTCAAAAGTGTCCGATATGTCCGCAATATCGTAAAAAAAGATCGCCGCCAATACCAGTAAAAAAAAAAAAAAATACATCATAAATCTATCCCCTATTTTGTAGGCGCTATAACTTTTGTGCAAACCAATCAATATACGCTTAACAAAAATATGTAGAATACGTATCGGCCTAAACCGAGGAAAAAAAATATATATATATATATTTTTTTAAATTGGGATATTATAACAAAAAGTAAAAAATATTGTGTGTTTTTTTCAAAATTTTCTGTCTGTTTTTGTTTATAGCGCAAAAAATAAAAATCGCAGAGATGATCAAATACCACCAAAAGAAAGCTATTTGTGGGAAAAAAAATGATAAAAATATAAATTTGGGTACAGTGTTGTATGTCCGCGCAATTGTCATTCAAAATGCGTCAGCGCTGAAAATTGGTCTGGGCGGGAAGGGGGTTTAAGTGCCCAGTAATGAAGTGGTTAATAGTGTTTTTCGATTGTCCATTATAGTCCTCAACGACTGCTGTCTATAGCACTAAAGAGTGGTCTTTTCATTTCCTTCCTAGTTCTGGGAGGTGATCAGCGATGAGCACGGTATTGACAATGTTGGAAATTACAAAGGAGATTCCGACCTGCAGCTGGAGCGGATCAACGTCTACTTCAATGAGGCTCACTGTAAGTTTTCAGCACTGCATTATACATTCTGAAAGTGTGTTGGCTTAGTAGGACAGCAAGTTAGGAGACTACTTGGGTTCATATTTTGAGCCACTGTTTTATTTATTCACCTCTCCTTATGGGTTGAACACTTATCCTTATATAGACCTACACCAATTACCCAAAACATTATAAGCACTGACAGGTAAAGCAAATAACATTGATTATCTTGTTACAATGGCGTCTGAGGCTCCATTCACACTAATGCTTTTTTTGATGCATTTTGCATAAATGCAGAGAATTTTTTTTAACATGGTTTCCTATGGAACACGTTCACATCAATGCTTTTTTGTGCCTCTGCGTTTTTGGAAAGGGTCTGGGACTTTTTTTTTTCCCCTGCAAAAAGCAGCATTTTGCATGCAATATAATTCAAAGGACCCGCATCCAAAACGTGAGTACCGTTTTTTTTTTTTTTTTTTAACCTGTTCATAGCGGTTTGTTAAAGAAAAAGGAAAAAAAAAAAAAAAAAAAAAAAAGATTGTGGTAAAAACGTGTGTCAAAAAAACACAGCAAGCGCCGCAAAAACGTTCAAAAGCAACATGCATAGGTGTGAATCAAGCCTGAAAGGGAGTGGAATATATTAGGCAGCAAGTGAACAGGTTTCCCCTGAAGTTGATGTGTTGAAAGCAGAAGAAAAAAATAAAATAAAATGAGCAAGCGTGAGAATTTGACGAGGGACAAATAGTAATGGCTAGATGAATGGGTCAGAGCAACTCCAAAACTTCAGCTCTTGTGGGACGTTGCCTTTCTGCAGTGGTCAGGACTGTCTGAAAGGAGAAAATAAATTCTTTGGTAATCTGACAACAGGGTCATGAGCAACCAAGGCACATTGATGCACATGGGAAGCGAAGGCTGGCTCATGTAGTCCGAGAGAGACTAGTTTCTTATCTGGACTGACCTGCAATGGACACGAGAGTATCAGAACTGAACCACAAAGCAATGGAAGAAGGGGGCCTGGTCTGATTCAAGAGAGTGGTTTGAGTAACTCAAGCTATAGGTGTTGACTCAGCCTCTAAATTCTGCAGATCTCAGTCCAATAAAGTATCAGTGGGATATGCTAGAAAAACAAGGCCAATCCATGGAGGCCTCACCACACAACTTACAGGAATTAAAGGATCTGCTACTGATAACTTGGTGCCAAACAGGGCCGAGGATAGAAATCATGGGGCCCCCTTCAGCCTCACCCCCTTTCCCAGACTCCACCTTAAAGCAATGCCATAATGTACTGCAGACAGTGCCACCCATGCCACCGCCATAATGTACTGAATACAGTGCCACCCATGCCATAATACCATTGGCAGCATGGGGGGGGGCCGTCTCTGGGCCATAATGTGCTGCAGACAGTGCCACCCATGCTGTGCCTACCAATGCCATAATGTATGGATGATGCTGCAGTAGTAGATCTTGAATCACCCCCCCCCCCCCTAAGCAAAAACACACACACACACACACACACACACACACACACACACACACACACACACACACACACACACACAACCACACACACACACTGGTGTTAGCAAAGCCGAGCCACAGGAGTAATTTCCTCTCTGATCCTGCTGCCTGGATTGGAGTGTCTGCCAGTCAGTCTTTTCTTCTGCCGCCACAGCTGTTCTGCTCTGTTCTTCACTCGGCCTGAGAGAAGAGCGCCAAGAGCAGAGGGAGAGGAATCACTCTGCAGCGCCAGGTGAAGACAATATGCAAGACGCTGGCCGGGACTTAAGCCAGCATGAGGCGCGGGCGTGGAAAATAAATTCTTCCATGGCCGAAATTGAAGAAATAGTCCCTCCCTGCCACACGGTTCGGTAATTTTTTTGCATGCATTAATTTTCTGTCCAGGTTGCATGGGCCCCCCCAGCAGGCCGGGCCCAGTACAGCAGGGCCAGTTGTACTGGCCTATCAGCAGCCCTGGTGCCAGATATCACAGTATACCTTCAGAGGTCTAGTGGAGTCTATGCCTCAACAGGTTATGCTGGGTGGTCATAATGTAATGGCTAATCGGTGTATACTTTCAGCTGTTGCCCCAGAAAGGGTGTATTCTAACGCAGTGTTTTTCAACTCCAGTCCTCAAGGCACACCAACAGGTCATGTTTTCAGGCTTTCCATTATTTTGAACAGGTGATTTGATCAGTTTCACTGCCTTAGTAATCACCACAGTCGTTTCATCTAAAGGAAATCCTGAAAACATGACCTGTTGGTGTGCCTTGAGGACTGGAGTTGAAAAACACTGTTCTAACCCATCTACTCTATCCCTTTCCAGTATACGTTAGAATGTGAGTAGTTGCTTGGGACAGTAGCGACAATCAGGCACGAGGCGCTCAGTTTTCAAAATTTAAAAGCAGACAGAAAATGTAGATATTCACAAAACATTTTATTTGTAAAATGTATTCTTTGACTTTTCATAAGGTCAGATAAAAGCACATTTCCTCCTGGATCTAATTTTAAGTTTGGTTTATGTTTTCACAGCACAGAAGTACGTCCCTCGCGCTGTGCTTGTGGATCTGGAACCCGGAACGATGGACAGTTTGCGCTCCAGTGCCATTGGACCTCTGTTTCGTCCAGACAGTTTTATTCATGGTAAGTTACAAACACTCTGCCGTCTATTGCTGAGGGACAAAACAAGCCCCTTAGGGCAGTAGTTAGGGTTGCCACCTCATCCCTTAAAACAGAACACATATGAATTACACAGGTTCTGAGGCTAATTTAATGCAGGTAAGGCACCAAATGAGTCCAATTACCACCTTAATTAGCCACAGAAACTGTGTAATTAATATGTGTTCTGTTTTAAAGGGATGAGGTGGCAACCCTAGCAGTAGTTCTCAACTCCTGTCCCCAGGACCCACTAACAGGCCAGATTTTAAGTATTACCTTGGGGAGATGCAGTCTAGAATACTGCAATCACTGAGCAGCAAATTATATCACCTGTGATGTATTTCAGTTATCTTGCAAACCTGGCCTGTTAGTGGGCCCTGAGGACAGGAGTTGAGAACCACTGCCCTGGGGGGGGGGGGGGGGGGAAAGGGTCATCAATAAGTTATTAAGCAATTATAAAGTTGTTGATTGACTGAACTGGTAGATCACACAAATCAGCATTCATCAAGGTATATAGTAGTGTGAACAGCTGTGCTCATAAGGGGATGAAGCAAAATACTATGTAATGGGAGGCATTTCAAGTGGTTTCTCAATATAGGGATGTTCCTCAGAATGGGTGACCATTGAGCTTCTGACATTCGTCATTCCAAGTCGCAGAGCCAGGCCAATATTCTACAGTAATTCAGTATATCAAATATGTGATTTTATCTTTTTAAACTGGTGACCTGATGATCTTTATTATGGTTTAAAATGACAGGCAATTCTGGAGCTGGCAACAACTGGGCTAAAGGCCACTACACAGAGGGAGCAGAGCTGATAGAATCAGTGATGGACGTGGTGAGACATGAGAGTGAAAGCTGCGATTGTCTTCAGGGTTTTCAGCTGGTGCACTCTCTCGGTGGAGGAACAGGATCTGGAATGGGCACTCTTCTTATAAACAAGATAAGGGAGGAATATCCAGATAGGATAATGAACACCTTCAGTGTAATGCCTTCTCCCAAAGTCTCAGACACAGTGGTGGAACCATACAATGCCATCTTGTCCATTCACCAACTGATTGAGAGCACAGATGAAACCTTCTGCATCGACAATGAAGCTTTGTACGACATCTGCTTCCGCACACTGAAGTTGTCCAACCCGACCTATGGAGACCTCAACCATCTGGTGTCCATGACCATGAGCGGGGTGACCACCTCACTACGATTCCCCGGACAGCTTAACGCAGATCTGAGAAAGCTTGCCGTGAACATGGTGCCTTTTCCTCGTCTTCATTTCTTCATGACTGGCTTTGCCCCTCTAACATCTCGCAGGAGCCAGCAATACAAGTCTCTGACAGTGCCGGAGCTCACTCAGCAGATGTTTGACTCCAGAACCATGATGACTGCCTGTGACCCTTACCGTGGCCGTTATTTAACGGTGGCTGGCATCTTTCGTGGACGCATGTCCACCAGAGAAGTGGATGAGCAGATGTTGGCTGTGCAGTCCAAATACAGTGCCTATTTTGTGGAGTGGATCCCCCACAACTTTAAGGTTGCCGTGTGCGATATCCCACCCCGTGGACTTAAGATGTCCGCCACCGTTATTGGAAACAACACTGCCATCCAAGAGATCTTCCGACGCATCGCTGAGCAGTTTTCAGCCATGTACCGCAGGAAGGCTTTCCTCCACTGGTACACTGGCGAGGGCATGGATGAAATGGAGTTCACTGAAGCAGAGTGCAACACCAATGATTTGATTGCTGAATACCAACAATACCAGGAGGCCACAGCAGATATAGATGACTATGAGGAGGAGGAGGAAGAAGAAGTAGTAGTACGAGTGACGGAGACCATAGAAAGGGTGTACAAGTAGAACCCAACTGGCCAAAGGTCAGAAGAACGAACAATTCTTGTATATAGCAAGCAAACATCCTGAGTTTTATGTTTCTAGTGCAGTGTTGGAAAAAGAAAATTTGATTTGTCACTCTTTTTTAAAGAGCCTTTGTTTGTTCTTTGGTCAGTTTAATCTTAGCGCTTCACAAGCATTAGCACTTCTTTGCTACCAAGAGCTTTAACCGCTCGTTGACAATCATATTGCCTTGCCACTATAATGCCTGTAGTTAACACACACATTTAAGAAACTGTGCAGCACTACTCTAACAAGGCACTTGCCTACTCAAAGGAATGTGTAGTGCTCTCTTCAGAAGACTAACCTTTAGCACACTCTACCCCCACCTCACTTCACTGCTGCAGTCCTTGAAAATACCTGATGGTATAGAAAAACAGCTGATTCACTCCAAACCCATCCAACTAAAGTACTCAGCATCTGCATGGCCTATTGCAAAGCCAAAAAGTTATGCGAGTCCAACACAGTGCCTACATTATGGATTACACTCTGGACTTCAGCAAGCAGACAGGGAAGCAGGGTGGGTTGATTGTCAAAAGAACAGCCTAGTCTAATAACCACTTTTTAATCAATTAAATATTTTCTAGGGACAAATCAGAATACACATGTTGAGAATACTAAAATTTTCAACTGTTTCCAAGATCTGTGCATTTGTCGAAGTTGGATATTTCTAAATGGACGTAGCTAAAGGAAATGGTATGCATGCAAAGGCTGTTTTTTTTTTTAAATAAGACAGTCTTCATCAAAATTCAGCTTGAAATAATCAGAGTGGTGGCCTTATGCCCTTCCCCACAATTAGGGTTGCCACCTCATCCCTTTAAAACAGAACACATATGAATTACACCGGTTCTGAGGCTAATTTAATGCAGGTAAGGCACCAAATGAGTCTAATTACCACCTTAATTAGCCACAGAACCTGTGTAATTCATATGTGTTCTGTTTTAAAGGGATGAGGTGGCAACCCTACCCACAATATCCCAGTCTGGGCACTTCCTAATTAATGGTGGGCCCTAGATCTTAGCCTGTGGGTATTTTATCCCCATGCCCTTTTTTCACCCTTCTCCTCCACTCACTTTCCTTTGAGGCTTCTGCCTATTCTCTCTCCCCTTTCTAATATGTGCCGGTGCCTTTAGATTTCGGTCATTTTCGCAGACCTACGGGGTCGTACCTTGAGCTCCTGCTCTATAAGCTGGACCGGTTTTGGGTCCATTCATTGATGTTCTATGTAATTTTATGTCTCTCTCCTGATCCCCTGTGTGGGTAAACTGTTGATCTGCATCTATGCATATTTTTTTTCTTCAATAAAAAGGATTGTACCAGAAATAATCTGAGAGAAGTACGGTAAAACAAGGACAATTAAACTTTTAGAAAGGCAGCCATTTTTCCAACCTTATAATATCCATTTGTTTAAAAAAAAAAAAAAAAAAATTTTTATTAAACCTTGGAGTTGCGACCTACATTGTTTGGGCTATTTTTTTTTGTTCCCTTATTGCTGCTATAAGCTGCTGTTGTGTAATTTTATGAATAAATTATTAAACTGCACCAAGCTCATTGGCCTGGTTTATGAATACCAATCAAAACAGAAGTGTTGTCCATAGCAAACCAGATTCCTTGTCTCCCCCCCCAGTGAATAAAAACTATTACCATACTGGATGCTGTGTATGATGGGACCCGTCTTTGCTGAATTGTTTTTAGTGGTGCAAGCCTCAGGGCTGGCACAGGTGTTCAGTTGTCCTCAAGAGGAGCAGTTCCCCTTTGTTTTAGTCCTGATACGCAACAGCATTAGCTATGTGTGGGCATCAGCAGGAAACGTTTTCATCCAGATAATGTAGAAGTTGTGAGGCAAGGATCTTTAGGCTGACCAGTCTACAGGCAGAAATGCTTTATGACCATTAGGGGTTGATTTACTAAAACTGGAGTGCAAAATCTGGCTACCATGCACAGCACACCAATCAGTTTCTACCTTCAATTTGTAGAATTGAACTTTGACAAAAAAATAAATAAATGGAAGCTGATTGATTGCTAGGCAGAGCTTCACCACATTTTGCACTTTCCAGTATTATTAAATCAACCTCTTAGATACAAGTTGTAGTGACGCGATTAGAACCCTGCCCATGAGTAACTGAATCTCAGAGCAACGATCTGAATGGATTTATATTCATTTACCTGGAGCCAAAAAGGATAAAGACCTGGGAGAATGGCTGCTTCCTCTGTAGTCTTCTCATATACACATTCTGCACTGGAAGCAAAAAACGTGGGGAGTGAGTGCAAGATAAAAATTATAACCCTACATATGTACCATCCCATAGAAAATTATAAAGAAATACAGCAAGAGTGGGACTTTATATGTACCTTGAAGGGTACAAGGAATACACAAATCAAGGAGTTGAAAAAGAAAAGTGAATATGATTTTTATCTTAACATAAAGTGAAAATTTTGTATATATATTAAGATAAAAATCATGTTCACTTTTCTTTTTCAACTCCTTGATTTGTGCATTCATTAAACCCTACAAGGTACATGTAAAAATCCAACTCAATCTTGCTCCATTTCTTCCCAACATTCTGCACTGGGAAACCTTTCCCTTAGACTGGGTTCACAGCTCCATCAGATGCGGCTCGCAGCAGGGGCCACATCCAATTCGCATAGGTGTGAACCCAGCCTCGAAGATGGCCATAAGCTGTACAATCTTCTTTACATTTGCCAAAATTATGCAATACTTGTAAAGTCTCACGGTTTTTCACCTTAATGCATTCTATGTGCCTCAGCTGCCCCCCTAAACCTGATCGTTCCAGTGACGAGCACAAGCCCAGCGGCTCCAGACGCTGTTTTAAGCCCTCAGTGGATAGATTAGTAGCAGCGAGAGCCATTGGCTCCCGCTGTCGTCAATCAAATCCAGTGGCACAGGAGCCTGGGGAGGGCTGAGTCCTGCTGTCTGCATCAATGTATGGGACAGCAGGACTCTAAGAGCGCCTGCACGGGTACCCCCGGCTCTCTATGGGGGTACCCGATGAAGGTGAAGAGCTAGGACCTCTGCTGGGGGCCCCCCCTAGAGAAGGAGGATCAGGGCTGCTCCGTGCAAAAAAGCAGGCAAGTATGACATGTTTGTTAAAAATAAAAAATGCACCTTTACAATCACTAACTATCTATTCAATCTATCCAGTCAGACATAACCTTGTACTACCTAGTTGTTGGCAGGTCTAATACAATCAGATCACCCTTAAGCCTCATCTATTCTCTGAAGATACAAGTTGGATCACTCTTTGGAGGGCATTTAACAGGCAGTGAGATGTTATGCGACCTCCTCATTGCCTGTTTTAATCCCTGTGCCAGTGCACACAATGGATGTGGTTGCAGGGCACCCCCATTCAATACTGCCTACCAAATAAGAGGGAAGAATTTTTGCTGTTCTGTAATGCAAAGCATTGTGGCTGCTGTATATGTACAACCCCCCCCCCCCCCTCACCTTTGCGGCTTACAAGAGCGGTTGGAAGCAGTAAAAGTGCATCTCCACCACGCATTTTTAACACATTATATATTAATAATAGAATATATTAAATAAGAATTACACATTTTTATCTGCAAAAAAAAAAAAAAAAAAAAAAAAAAATTTACCTTTTTAAATTAACTTCTCTTTTAAACCATGTGATTTTTTTTTAAGAAGTCAAGATGTGTTTGTATTCAGATAACTTAGAGGGTGATGTATTTGGCAGGTGAACCATTCTTCAA
Source organism: Rana temporaria (assembly GCF_905171775.1). Classification (NCBI taxonomy): domain Eukaryota; kingdom Metazoa; phylum Chordata; class Amphibia; order Anura; family Ranidae; genus Rana; species Rana temporaria. Next base: position 23,276,266 of record NC_053500.1, on the reverse strand, counting down.
CCAACAACCAGCCCATTCCTGTTCTAAACTACAGAAGCAAAAACAAAAGATGATGCAAAAAACCTCTTTTAGAAACTGAAACACAGAAAGCAGAACTGCCAACCTCTTTTGCGCAAGGTTTACCAACAGTCATTTACTATGCAGTCAACTGTACCAATATCTGAAAAAAAGAGGAACTGTAAAAATGTGATACAAGTCTTATGATCGGTGTGGTTTTCAGGCACAGCTATGGGAAAAAAAGTATATATTTCGCAATATCTATAAATATTAAAATAAAATGCAGATTAATACTTTATCACGTGGATGGAGTTTTTTTTTTTTTTTTAAGTCACTAGCACAGCATTTTCTAGCAACTTTCTTAGGCTCCATTTACACGAATGTGTTTTTTTAATGGATTTTGCAGAAATGCAGGGAAATTTTTTAACTTGGTTTCCTATGGAACATGTTCACATCAATGCTTTTTTGTGCCTCTGTGTTTTTGGAAAGGGTCGGGGACTTGTTTCCCCCCCCCCGCAAAAAGCAGCGTTTTGCATGCAATAGAATTTAATGGACCCGCATCCAAAATGGAAGTACTGCGTTTTACTTAACCTGTTTATAGCTGGTTGTTAAAAGAAAAGTAAAAAAAATCTAAATTGCTAGCGAGAAAAAAAAAAAAAATAAAAAAAAAAAACAGCAAATCGCAGTCAAACGCGTGTCGAAAAACGCAGCAAGCACTGCAAAAATGCTCAAAAGCAACATGCATAGGTGTGAATCGAGCCTTAGAAGGCCATTCTTGTAGCAACACATTACCAGCATTAATCAAACTGAGAGACTTACCCTTAATAAGCACAAGCAGGGGAGGATTATAGAACTATAAAAATGGAGAACACTTGCTCTCTGTAGGTTTGAAAATGGCAAGGAAGGGAGGAAGCAGTCTGGTCCATATGTTCCAGAGATAAGCTAGTGATAAAAATACCTGCAGCAATATACAGTACATTATTTTTATATATTAAAGAATGAATGAATGTACGTAGGTTGCACACAGTTCAGCAACAATGTCCTTATTCTGGTGTAGTGTAAAAAAATAATAAAAACACTTAAAACCAGATGCATTTTTTTTTGTGGCTCACAATTTCTGCTTTTCATGTTCTTAATAAAGGCCTAGGTGCTTAAAAGGCAACAAAAGGCAACATTTTGGAGAGGGTGGAGAGGGATTAGAAGACCTGTCAGTTTTTAGTGCTATGTTCCCGGAGATTAACCCTCTCTAAATTTGTCCCATTTATGGTTCTAATATTAGATGCATTTTCTGAAAGCAACTTCTGCAGCACTTCGATTAATTTTCAGGAAAACATGTCCAAATACATGGGTGCTCCATGTTGCGGAACTACAAGTCCCATGAGGCATTGCAAGGCTGACAGTTACAAGCATGACTTCCAAAGGCAGAGGCATGATGGGACTTGAAGTTCCACAACAGCTGGAAGGCCACAGGTTGAGCACCATGATCTAATAGAAATCAATGCGAGGACATCTAAAAGCGTCTGTAAACTGCAGATAGGTCATGCTGCACCAAAACTGGTCATGCTGCAGCACACAGATGTGAACCTGCTTCTGAAAGGCTCCTGAAAGGATTCTGCAGAGTTAATATAAACATAAGGACTCTCCATGGGAAGCAGTGTATCTCAGTCAGATTTCAGTCCAAGCACTGATGGGTGTGGGACAGGGTTCTCAATACAGAAGGATTCAGGGAGCCTTGGGACTTCCAATTCATCCAATAGTGTACCTGTTTTACATTCTCATGGCTGCGATTAAAGGATATGACGACAACCCAGCTTCCAACACAAAACCATCACAGACAATTCTAGAGGCTCAAATTCCTGCAATGTCAGATCCAGGAAAAACTTTGTTTTAGCAATTCTTTCTTTTTTTTGAGGTCACATACAAGGAAGCACCTCTGTTACTTAGAGATAGTCTCTAAATACAGGAAATGTCATGGTACGAGCAATGGCCTCATAGATAACAAATACAGAGGAATTGAAGGGGAAGTAAGACCTTACTACCAAATATAGTAACCAGATAGGAGGAGGAACACTGACCAATCGTATCCTACAGCATGGCTAGCATAGTTATTCTTTGGAATGGGCATAGGCAGGCCATATATTGTGCAATTTTCTTTCCTTCCACCATGGGTGGATGTAAAGAAAAGTTATTCAATTCCCCCCAACAATACAGTGAGACCCGGTTCACACTGGGGCGACTCGTCAGGCGACACAGCCGCCTAACAAGTCGCGTCCCATTGTAGTGAATGGAACCGTTCTAATAGGAGAGACGCAAGTCGCTCCGACTTAGAAAAAGGTTCCTGTACAACTTCGGGGGCGACTTGCATTGACTTCTATACAGAAGTCATTTTGCAAATCGCCTTGGATGTCGTGTTCATGTCGCCTGGCCGAGTCGCCCCCAAAGTCGTGCCGCCCCTGTGTGAACCGGCTCTTAGCGTTATTGGGGGAATTCCTCCTGCATTGCGCTCTTTTGGCAGGGAGACTTCCCTGCAGGCAGAACAATGATTTTTGTTGCCGACTATAGCAGGAAAAACCTGACAAGTCGATCAACAGAATTTATTTATTTTTTAAATTGAAGTCTAAGCATCGCAAACGGCACCAATTTGATCCCAAAAAGCACTACTAGGTGTAACCAATAAAAAAAAAACAGAAAAAAGAATTTACAAATAAAACAATCCCAGTTTTATTTGGTCTTATGGTTTAAATTAGAAACACATTTTACAGATGTAGACGTATTCAGGAAACAACCAAAGGATAATCCATTCTATCAGGAGGTTCTAGTGTTCAGCATCTGAAAAACAAGAAAGGGTGGAACACGATTACTGAAAAGTGAAAACATCCATCACTATACATCATAAAAATCATATATCAGAAGTGACCATTTTTATCAAAATTCCAGCTATCATTTGTCCAATGCAGGAAAAAAAAAAAAAAAAAATCCAACAACAAGGATAATTTTTTTATTTTTTTTTAACGATGAACTCCAGCCTTACTTTTTCTACTGTACAGTAACATTATATCCTGTGATTTGTGTAAACATCTACATGACATCAAAGATAGATCCTGTGTTGCGGTCAGCTTATCAATTGAAAAACTTGCACTGCCCAGGCCACAAAAGGAACTACAAATCTCAGTAGTGGTTGGGCTGGCATTTGTAGTGCCTCTACAGGTCATGTTTTCTGCCTCAATAGAAAATTTACTGTAAGTACAAGAGGACTCACTGATCCATGCAGTGATGAACTATACGTATACAAAAATACATTTTCACCAACAGAGGGCAGTATACTCAAATACAAGACACAAAATGATGACATCGTAGGAGCTGCAGTCACGCTGCTGAAGACAACCAGATACTAGAATCTAGGGCTGCAACTAACGATTATTTTCATAATCGATTAGTTGGCCGATTGTTTCGATCCACTAATCGATTAATCGGATAATAGCCTTAAAAAAAAAAAAAAAAAAAAGTTTGCATTTTTACATTTTTTTGGGCAAATTTGTTGTTGGGCAGATTACAAAACACAAATTGCCGCAAAAACACATTACATGCTTTCCTGCAGCTTCTCCATTGAAGTATATTGAACCAAAAAAAAAAATAGCACCGTTTTGCATTAAAAAGCCCTTCCCAAATATGCAGCAGCTGAAAAAAAATCATGGATGTGAACGTGTCCCATAGGAAAATATGTAAATGAACTGTATAATATGCTCCTTCAAAAACATTTAATGGGTTTGGGAATCAGTCACCCAAAGAGCTGCTTACAGTGCCCATCACTTGTGTGAGCGGCATCTCCTCTAGGCGTAGAATTCTTTGTGCTCTAATCTAAGCAAAAGAACTCCATGAGAAACACGACAGGCCTCTCTACACCATGCAACCTGTTTAATAAATAGGAGGAAAAATGCAGACAGCTGTGAGAAGTAACATATGAAGCATTACTATAGATTGGGGGGTCAGCAACCTGTCATTTGCAGGCTGGCGACGGGTATATCATGTCCCTTCCTTGCTGACCCCTGGACGAGAGGGGCGGCCGAAGTGGCATTTACTGGAACCAATCCCCTGTATTTTCCCCCTGTGGCAGCTAAAAGGTGACTTCTCTCCCTCCTGCTGGCATTCAGCTGTCACAGGAGGAAAATACAGGTGATCAGTTACAGTAAATGCCACTCCCATCTCCCCACCTGACCAGGTTCCCCTTCATTGTGCTGCTCCCCCACCTGCAGCACCCCCTTCTCTCCTTTTCTGCCAGCTGCTGTAAAGGGAGAGGGGGATATTTAGGATGGAGAGCAGGGGAAAGGGGCTGGTCAACATGTAATTTATCGCCCCCTTCCTTTTCTGAACGAACACAGCAAGTAACTGGTAATGATCACTCAATGTGTTCATTCACAACTGAAGCATAGTAAACAGTGTTGAATGAACAGGATACTGTACAGAGCTCTTCCTGTTCATTCATTCTGTACAACTGAGGCTGCAGAGATGAAGATAACACCAACCACTGCCCTACCGACACTGTGTCCTAAGGTAGGCAAGGTTTATATTTTTTGGCGACATTTGTTTTATTATATTTGTATACGTTTTCCTTACAATTTAGTTAGGCCTAGCCAATTCCTAGTTGATTTTTATTTTTTTTTTTAAAAGAAAAAGGGGGGGGGGGGGGGTTCTGGATGCCAAACCCCAGAAATCATTGATCTCTTTCACGGCGTAAAAAAACAAAACTATAAAACGCTCAAAAACACAGCTTACCAGCGTTTGATTTTTCCCCCATTGGATCAAAAATGTTAAGCGCTAAAAAACGCTATTGCAAAAACTTTGAAAAACTCACTGCAAAGCTACTGGTGTTTTTAGAACGTTATTATAAACATCCAGTGTGAATGAGACCTTATTAAAAACCTCAGAATTGCGATCTTAAAGTGGGTCTAGTGTTTAAAGCGGAGTTCCACCCAAAAATGGAACTTCCGCTTTAAGTGAAGGTGACCCCCTGACATGCCACATTTGGCATGTCATTTTGGGGGGGGGGGGGCGCGAATACCCTCTTTTTTTTTTAGAGGCACCCAGCTCCCACTTCCTCCCAGGGCTCCGCGGCACCAGAAGGAAGTTCACCTCCCCCTACCTGGGACACATCACAGGTCGCAAAAAATTGCCCAGCCATTCACAACTTGCAGCACAGCTCGGTCGCCCACAGTCAGAATGCCAGTGACGCGAAAAGAAGCGGGGCTTTGTTCGCCCGCATCACTGGACCGTGGGACAGGCGAATGTCTGATTAATAAAAGTCAGCAGCTACACTTTTTTGTAGCTGCTGACTTTTATATGGGTGGAACTCCGAATTAACGTTAACAAAAAACACTACACTTAACCAACACATAACAGACACAAAGTAGTACATAGAAACAATGGTATTCAATTTGTTGGACTGCAGTACTTCCATACAAGTATATTACATTCCAGGAAGAGCTGCCAACTTCCTGGTGTGTTGTACATGTCGAGCCAAAATGTGTGTCTGCTCAATTTGTTACGCTGCCACAGATACATATTGGGTTGTACTGCGCTGTACGGAATGAGGAAACTCACACAAGCAGAGTCAGAACATGACTTACGACTTATCTTTCTACATGAGGACCCCAGCACTGCAAGTCATAAGTGCTAACACTGACACTGGCCTGACTTTAAAGTGAAACTTCACCCTCTAAATCAACATTTACCATTTTTATGAACCTTTTTATTTATTTATTTTAAACGCACATTCCTTCCTGGCCTATGCAAATTATATCATACATCCCAGGAGTCCTCAGGAGGGGAGGAGGTGTTTTCTCAGCTAATCACACCCTCCTGCCTCCATGCCTGAGCTAAGGGTAGATGGATTCCAGGAAGTAAATGCTACATGAATCATCTGCCTTTATTCAAGATAACAGTCTTCAGGACTGGAAATGGAGCGAGTAAAAAGAAGGGCAACAAAACTAATAAAGGGTCTGGAGGATATTAGTTATGAGGAAAGGCTACCAACACTGAACTTATTGTCTCTGGAGAAGAGAAGCTTGATTTAAATTTACAAATACCGTACTGGTGACCCCACCACAATAGGGATAAAACTTTCGCAGAAGGGAGGTTAACAAGACGGGCGGCCACTCATGAAAATTAGAAGAAAAGATATTTAACCTTAAAAGGGGTTGTAAACCCTCGTGTTTTCTCACTTTAATGCATCCTATGCATTAGGGTTGTCCTGATACCACTTTAAGACCGAGTACAAGTACCGATACTCTCCACCCAAGTACTCGCTGATACCGATTACCGATACTTTTTTTTAATCTCATGTGACAGTGGCACATGTGTCAGTATTTTTATTTTTTTTTACAATTTTTTGTTTTTTTACAATGTTTTCTTTTTTAAGGGGGGGGGGGGGGGCATTGGACAGTGTCAGTGTGTTTTTCCATATTATTTTTTACAATAATTATTTATTGCAATTTTTTTTAGCAGCCCTGTCGGGGGGGGGCTTTGGTGAGATGTCAGGGGTCTTAACAGATCTCTGACATCTCCCCTTTGAGACAGAGAAAGGGATAAAGGACACAGATTCCCCAGTCCCTTTCTCAGCAGCCTCAGCTGTGCTGAAAATGAATGGAGAGAAGACATCGGCTCCTCTCCATTCATAAACTGAAACATTGTACACAGGTTAAGATGTTTCAGTTATGTGAATGGACAGAGTCCGTGATCACCGACTCTGTACATTCGGTAAAGGTAGGAGCCGGATTTACGCTCTCCATCCCGACAGATCGAGGAGAAGAACAGAGGGGGACACGGAGGAGAAGAACAGAGGGGGACACGGAGGAGAAGAACAGAGGGGGACACGGAGGAGAAGAACAGAGGGGGACACGGAGGAGAAGAACAGAGGGGGACACGGAGGAGAAGAACAGAGGGGGACACGGAGGAGAAGAACAGAGGGGGACACGGAGGAGAAGAACAGAGGGGGACACGGAGGAGAAGAACAGAGGGGGACACGGAGGAGAAGAACAGAGGGGGACACGGAGGAGAAGAACAGAGGGGGACACGGAGGAGAAGAACAGAGGGGGACAGTCAGCGGTGATCATGTGTGGGAGAGTTACAAGCACCGATCAAAGCTGAAAGCCGGACTACAGGGTGAAACCTATACAGGGTGATCGGCGCTTGCAACTCTCCCACCGCACTGATCACCCTGACTGCCCAGGTATCGGGTGACGCATCGGAACATTTGCCCGAGTACAAGTACGCGGGCAAATGCTCAGTATAGGTACTGATACTAGTATTGGGACAACCCTACTATGCATTAAGGTGAAAAAACTGGTAGTGACTGTTCCCCCAGCCCCCCTGTTTTACTTACCTGAGCCCCATAATTCCCTCAACGCAAATCCAATGTCGCAAGCGCCGGGGCCGAACCCGGCATTCGTGTCTATAGACGCCGAATGCTGGACTCGGGAGAGGGCCCGCAAGGTAACCAAGCGGGAGAGTGCTTCTCCTAGGGGGTTATCTGATGAAGGGGAGGAGCCACGAGAGCCGTCGAGGGACCCCAGAAGTTGAGGATCAGGGCCACACAAAAACAAACTACACAGTGTAGGCAAATGTGTTTGTTATAAAAAAAAAAAAAAAAAAGGCACCTTACACATTAAATTACTTAGAGGGTTCTTTACTGTAAGAGCAGTAAGGATGTGGAGTTCTCTCTCTGGTCTTAGCGGGGAACATTGATCGTTTCAAAAAACTATTAGATAAGCACACAAAAGACCACAACATACAGGGATATACAAGGCAATACTGACATATAATCACACACATAGGTTGGACTATGTAACCATGTAAGATGACCAAGGCCCAAAATGCTCGGAGGGTGGTTTTCAAAGTGATTTGTCAGCAAAATAAAGCATGGAGACATGGATGGATGGATGGATGGGGGAGTTTGCTTTGAATAAAAAAAGTGAATTGAATAGTGTTTCTGGTGATCAGATACCGTTCAGATCGCTTTACCTGACTACAATGGGCCATTATATTTTATTCTGCTCCACTGAATATGCCCCAGATAGATAATGAGCCCAATGAGTTAGAACAAGCAGTTCCAGGTAACTTACTGATCAGTCTTTCTTCGGTTTGAAGACCCTCACATTGGTAGCCGCTACCTTATCTGCTTCTGCCTTGAACTGGGGCTTCAGTGCCGCCCTCACAGCCTGAGCACAGATCTGAGAGTAGCGGATGTAGCTAAAAAAGAGAAAACAGGACTGCTATAAAACACAGTATTCTATACATACACTGATAAAGACTAGTTGGAAGAAAGTTACAAGTATGACTCTTAAACTGGCAATACTTGAAAATGTTATTTTATTTTAACCACTTGCCTCCAGTTCTGTAGGGGGGGGGGGGGCAGGCTGACAACGTTCTGCACTGAAGTCAATGGAGGGGGGGGGGGGGTGGACTCTTTTCGCACTGAAGTCAATGGAGGGGAGGTGGACTCTTTTCGCACTGGAGTCAATGGAGGGGAGGGGGGGTGAACTCTTTTCGCACTGGAGTCAATGGAGGGGGGTGGGGTGGACTCTTTTCGCACTGGAGTCAATGGAGGGGGGGTGGGGTGGACTCTTTTCGCACTGGAGTCAATGGAGGGGGGGGGGTGGACTCTTTTCGCACTGGAGTCAATGGAGGGGAGGGGGGGTGGACTCTTTTCGCACTGGAGTCAATGGAGGGGGGGGGGGTGGACTCTTTTCGCACTGGAGTCAATGGAGGGGGGGGGTGGACTCTTTTCGCACTGGAGTCAATGGAGGGGGGGGGGTGGACTCTTTTCGCACTGGAGTCAATGGAGGGGGGGGGTGGACTCTTTTTGCACTGGAGTCAATGGAGGGGAGGGGGGGTGGACTCTTTTCGCACTGGAGTCAATGGAGGGGGGGGGTGGACTCTTTTCGCACTGGAGTCAATGGAGGGGAGGGGGGGTGGACTCTTTTCGCACTGGAGTCAATGGAGGGGAGGGGGGGTGGACTCTTTTCGCACTGGAGTCAATGGAGGGGAGGGGGTGGACTCTTTTCGCACTGAAGTCAATGGAGGGGGGGGGGGGGACTCTTTTCGCACTGGAGTCAATGGAGGGGGGGGGGGTGGACTCTTTTCGCACTGGAGTCAATGGAGGGGGGGGGTGGACTCTTTTTGCACTGGAGTCAATGGAGGGGGGGGGGGGTGGACTCTTTTCGCACTGGAGTCAATGGAGGGGGGGGGGGTGGACTCTTTTTGCACTGGAGTCAATGGAGGGGGGGGGGGGGGACTCTTTTTGCACTGGAGTCAATGGAGGGGGGGGGGGTGGACTCTTTGCACTGGAGTCAATGGAGGGGGGGGGGGGGGGACTCTTTTTGCACTGAAGTCAATGTAAGGGGGGTGGACTCTTTTCGCACTGAAGTCAATGGAGGGAGGGGGGGTGGATTATTTTCGCACTGAAGTCAATGGAGGGGGGGGGGGGTGGACTCTTTTCGCACTGGAGTCAATGGAGGGGGGGGGGGGGTGGACTCTTTTCGCACTGGAGTCAATGGAGGGGGGGGGACTCTTTTCGCACTGAAGTCAATGAGGGGGGGGGGGTGGACTCTTTTCGCACTGGAGTCAATGGAGGGGAGGGGGGGTGGACTCTTTTCGCACTGGAGTCAATGGAGGGGGGGGGACTCTTTTCGCACTGAAGTCAATGAGGGGGGGGGGTGTTTAATAGGCAGGTGAAAGGTGCTTGCACAGCAGGCTGAGCACAGTGCTTACAATTGGGAGACAGCGGCTAAACGTTGTCAGCCTGCCACAGGAAATGACATCACTGGCAGAATCTCCAGAGTCACCATAAAGGGTTTATGTCATGGAGGGTGTACAGGGAGAGGTCACCCTCACTGAGAAAGATGTAGGATTTCTCTGGTTATTCCCCTCCCCCTCCTCTGCGGTGACAGGTTCTCTTCACCCGCCCGCCGAGCTCTCTGGGTTACATGTATAATAAATAAGAGGAGGTGGGGCTCCGCATAAAGCGGCTGTTTTCGGGTCAGCTCTTCCATGCCGTGTGCGGTAACATTTTCCCCTCACCTGAGGCCGGCCTGTCTCCAGTATGCCACCATGGTTCCACCGAGCGGTCACCGTGCGCTGTGCTGACAGAAGGTCAGAAGGAGAAATCCAGCGGAAATGGAAAGCCGTGCGAGCGCCGCTCAACCAATCAGCGAACAGAATACAGGGGGACGAGCCAGTCACGACACAGCTTTGTGAACGCGCAGCAGCGTATTCCTTCACCAATCACAGAACGAGATAATACCACACATCCGTTTGTTGAGAAGGCTTCCGGGTCATAACCTCCCCCAAACAACTTTATTTGTAAAGTACATATAAACACTGCTTGACTCAGCTAAACTGGGAAGGTCACCGCGCGCTAGTTATCCTTGTCCTAGGTTACAGAATGTGTCCTTTGTGTTTGGGAGGAACGACTGTGTTCTATTCATTCCCTTATTTTTTCCACTATTGGCTCAGTAAACCATTTGATCTCTGGAAGATTTACCCCCTTCATGTCCAGGTCATTTTTTGCGATACAGCACTGTGTTGCTTTAACTAAAAATTGCGCGGTCGTGCGACGTTGTACACAAATCAAATTTATGTCCTTTTTTTCCCTACAAATAAAGCTTTCTTTTGGTGGTATTTGATCACCTCTGCGCTTTCTTTTTTGTGCTATAAACAAAAAAAGACCGACAATTAAAAAAAAAAAAAAAAAAAAATATATATATATATATATATATATTACTTTCTGCTATAAAACATATATAAAAAAAATGTCTTCATCAATTTAGGCCAATATGTATTCCGTTATTTCTGTTTTTGGTAAACAAATTCCAATAAGTGTATATTCATAGCCTCCAACTGTCCCTGATTTGGAGAAATGTCCCTCTGTCCCTCTTTCCTCCTCATTTGTCCCTCATTTTGGTCTGATCTATATACCGTATTTATCGGCGTATACCGCGCACTTTTTTGCCCTGAAAATCAGGGCAAAATCGTGGGTGCGCGATATACGCCGATACCGGCTTCCCACGCCGAGTTTGAACCACTGCGTCGGCATATACCGAGCGCAGTACACTCGGGTATAGTCGGGCAGGCTCGGCTCCTCTCGCGGTCACGTCCTGGACGCACAGGACGTGACCGCGAGAGGAGCCGAGCCTGCCCGACTAAACCCGAGTGTACTGCGCTCGGTATATGCCGGCGCAGTGGTTCAAACTCGGCGCGGGGATCGAGCGGCGGAGGACACCACGATGGCCGCAGAAGGACGCCGGACCCGACGAGGAGGACACCACCGAAGCCGCAGACGGACGCCGGACCCGACGAGGCCGCCGTGCAAGACACCAAAACTGTAAGTACTAAAATGTTTTTTTTTTACAGGAATGCGGGTCCACATTAGGGGTGCGCGCTATACGCCGGAGCGCGCAATACCCTGATAAATACGGTAGTTGTATATAAAATACACGTTTTATCTTTTTAGAAATTGTTTCCCAGTGCTAAACCTTTCATCCCATTTCTAAATTGCTGCATCTGTAAATTTTATAAGCCAATATAAAGGAATTGTAGTGGTAAAAAAAAAAAAAAAAAAAAGCACTTGTGGATTTAATTAACCTTTCTTTTTTGGTTAATTCTCTTTTAATTGGGCGTGATAGGGGGCGTGTCCTATGCCTACATACATTTGCTAATAGGTGTGTATATTGATTGGTTTGCACAAAAGTTCTAGGCCCAGATTCACAACCAAGATACGACGGCGTATCTCCAGATACGCCGTCGTATCTCTGCGTTGCGCCGTCGTATCTCTGCGTTGCGCCGTCGTATCTATGCGACTGATTCTTAGAATCAGTTACGCATAGATATCCATTAGATCCAACAGGCGTAAGTCTCTTACGCCGTCGGATCTAAACTGCATTTTTTTTTGACCGATAGGTGGCGCTTCCGTCGAATTCCGCGTTGAGTATGCAAATTAGCTAGATACGCGAATTCCCGAACGTACGCGCGGCCGACGCAGTAAAGTTACGACGTTTACGTTAGGCTTTTCCCGGCGTAAAGTTGCCCCTGCTATATGAGGCGCAGCCAATGTTGAGTATGGCCGTCGTTCCCGCGTCGAAATTTGAAAAAGTTACGTCGTTTGCGTAAGTCGTCCGTGAATGGGGCTGGACGTCATTTACGTTCACGTCGAAAACCAATGACGTCCTTGCGGCGTACTTTGGAGCAATGCACACTGGGAAATTCCACGGACGGCGCATGCGCCGTTCCGCAAAAACGTCAATCACGTCGGGTCACAGTAGTTTTGCATAAAACACGCCCCCCTGATCCAAATTTGAATTAGGCGGGCTTACGCCGGCCGATTTACGCTACGCCGCCGCAACTTACGGAGCAAGTGCTTTGAGACTACAGCACTTGCCCGTGTAAGTTGCGGAGGCGTAACGTAAATCAGATACGTTACGCCCGCACAATTTTACGCGGCTCTACGTGATTCCGGGCCCTAGCGTTCTACAAACTATGGGATATTTTTATTTTTTTTGACTAGTAATGGCGGTGATCAGCAACTTATAGCTGGACTGCAATATTGCGGTGGATAGTCAGACACTTTTTGGGGACCGGTGACACTAATAGAGTGATCAGTGTCAAAGAATATGCACTGTCACTGTACTAACAACACTTAGGAAGGGGTTTTAAAATCATGGTGATCAAAGGGTTAACCGCCTAGCTAGTGTTTGTGCAGTGTGGGGGAGGTGCTTTTACTAGGGGAAGGCATGGATCCATGTTCCTGCTTTACAAGAGCACAGGATCCATGCCTTCCCTACTGACAGAACGGCGGGTATGGAGTCCACGGTACCCGCAGATAAGCTCCCGCTGTGTCTAATTACAGCGGGAACGAGTCGCCCGGTGGTGCACATGCACGCCTCAGACGTTGAAGTGTCGAAACACGTATCTTGCACGTGATCTGGAGCAGCAGTGCCACCTTGCCACAGTATATCTTTGTTATACTGGTGGCAAGTGGTTAATACAAAATACAATGCTGCTGTGGTCAGAGCTGTATAAGTTATGGATCTGAAGGCAGCATGTTGTCAGCATCTGCACTGAAATGCACCTTTTCACAAAAAAAAGAAGAAGTAAACTGACTCCAAATATCCTGGCCACCCCTCCAGATCCCGCTGCACATAGTGGCCACAATGCCCTGTGCCGCCAATGTAGTGGTTCATGCACTGTAAATCCCAATACAATAATATTCCCCCTCCTCCCATTTTTTACCAGATTATTTTGGTATTCTTCAATACATTTTTTGCAGATATGCATCCTGCTCCTGAGGAAGTGGAGCTTAATCCACGAAACGCGTCAAGCTTTTTGGACGCAACCTTTATACAATCATGCGTTTTCATCTAGATCTTTTATATGACTTATATGGAATTTAGTGTAATTAACCACTTAACCCCCGGACCTTTAGGCAGCTAAATGCCCAGGCCAGGTTTTGCGATTCGGCACTGCGTCGCTTTAACTGACAATTGCGCGGTCGTGCGACGTAGCTCCCAAACAAAATTGGCGTCCTTTTTTCCCCACAAATAGAGCTTTCTTTTGGTGGTATTTGATCACCTCTGCGATTTTTATTTTTTGCGCTATAAACAAAAATAGAGCGACAATTTTGAAAAAAATGCAATATTTTTTACTTTTTGCTATAATAAATATCCCCCAAAAACATATATACTTTTTTTTCCCCTCAGTTTAGGCCGATACGTATTCTTCTACCTATTTTTGGTAAAAAAAATCGCAATAAGCGTTTATCGATTGGTTTGCGCAAAATTTATAGCGTTTACAAAATAGGAGATAGTTTTATTGCATTTTTATTATTATTTTTTTTTACTACTAATGGCGGCGATCAGCGATTTTTTTCGTGACTGCGACATTATGGCGGACACTTCGGACAATTTTGACACATTTTTGGTACCATTGTCATTTTCACAGCAAAAAATGCATTTAAATTGCATTGTTTATTGTGAAAATGACAGTTGCAGTTTGGGAGTTAACCACAGGGGGCGCTGTAACATTTAGTGTTCACTTAGTGTTCGTCATCGTTCGTGTCTCCCTATAAAAGGGATAACACGATCGATGCAGCCGCCACAGTGAAGCACGGGGAAGTCGTGTTTACATACGGCTCTCCCCGTTCTTCAGCTCCGGGGAGCGATCGCGAGGGGACGGATAGCCGCGCCCTCATCCCGGATCGCTCCCTGAGGCTTACCGACCGACGCATGTACCGGGGGGGGGGGGGTCGGACCCCCGACCCGATCGGACCCCCGACCCGCGGAAAGGCAGCGACGCGCGGGCACGTCGTTCTGCCTGTCCGTGCCATTTTGCCGACGTATATGTACATGCGGCGGTCGTTAAGCGGTTAATGGATTTTAAAATTTGATGTCAATGTATGCATATCAGCTCATATTAATACCCTTCATATCTGTAATGTTCCATGTCTGTTTATGTGTACCCTCATGAATCAATAAATGTGCCATTGTGCATCAGTTTTACCAGTTGTGTGTCACACGCCTCATTTAGACCCCTTTCACGCTGGGGCCGCGGCTGCATTAGCATTAAAGCGTTTCTCATTTTAGTGGCACTTTAGCGCGGTTTAAGTGATGCTTTTAAGGCTGTTAGCGCGGCGCTTTTAACCCCAAAGAAGGGGTTAAAAATGCCCATGGTGCGGCGTTTCCAAATCGCTTTTCAGGTGCTTTGGAAGCACTGCCCATTCATTTCAATGGGCGGGGCGTTTTGGGAGCGCTTAATACAACGCTTCCAAATCGCCCCAAAGAAGCTGCTTGCAGGACATTTCCTAACCTCCCGCAAGCGCACCGCCCCAGTGTGAAAAGACACGTTGAAATGAATGGTGCAGCGGTTTTCAGGCGCTATTTAGAGGCTATTTCTAGCGCTAAAACGCCTAAAACCGCCTCGGTGTGAAAAGGGTCTTATTTTCCTTTTTTTCAATTAAACCCCAATACAAAACCCCGGAGTGAGCATCCGTCATAATGCTTGCAATAGCAAGTGCTCATTGGTCAACACAACCACATGACTGCACTAACCAAGGGGAAGTGCTTCCTTCATCCTGAGGGCACCTCAGATTATTATAATTCAGGATTTATATGGCACCAACAGTTTGAGCAGCACTTTACAATATAAAGGGAGACTGTACAGTTACAATACAATAAAATACAAGAGGGTAAGAGGCTCATTAAAGCTTACAATTTAATAGTGTGGGGTGTGGTACAAAAGGTAATCACTCTTAGCCAGGGGTGGCCCATCTATTAAGGGCACACGGGCGCCACCCCCTCTCTCCAGCCACCCCCTATATGTAAAATGGACAGATTCATGCATTGCATGAATCTATCCATTGCCGCCACCGCCACCCCCTATTCAGGCATTGGCCCCCTTTTCGGACGCCGGGCATCCGATTTACAGCGGTAGGGGGTGTTTTTTTGAAGCACCTGATTATAGCCATAGGCTCTAATAGGCTTCAAAAAAGGTTGACTCGGTGTGCAGAGCATTGCGCTCGGAGCCCACCCAGGTGTGTTAGAAAAGCAAATTAATATTTGCTTTTCTAACATTGAACCGCCTCTCCGCCAATCAGGTAACGCAAGTCTGATACCCATCACCTGATTGGCTGAAAGGACAGGCACTGCAGGAAGCAAGAAGAGACACACGGAGGACACAGCCAGCTGCTGCCTGACCTGCCACCAAGATGGGGTAAGTGCTGGTCAGACAGTGGGCGGGCGGGGGTCACAGTGGCTGCATTTCATGGTACAGTGGCTGCATTTGATGGCACAGTGGCTGCATTTGATGGGTACAGTGGTGGAATTTGGTGGCACAGTGGCTGCATTTGATGGGCACAGTGGCGGCAAATGATGACACAGTGGCTGCATTTGATGGGCACAGTGGTGGAATTGATAGGTACAGTGGCTGCATTTGATGGGCATAGTGGCTGCATTTGATGGCACAGTAGTAGCAATTGATGTGGCACAGTGGTGGCAATTGATGGGGCATATTTTTAAGGCACAGTGGTGGCAATTGATGGCACAGTGGCTGCATTTGATGGGCACAGTGGTGGAATTTGATGGCACTTGATGGGTACACTGGCTGCATTTGATGGCACAGTGGTGGCAGTTGATGGGGCACAGTGGCTGCATTTGATGGAACAGTTGTAGCAATTGATGGGGCACAGTGGTGGCAATTGATGGGGCATAGTGGCTGCATTTGATGGGAACAGCGGCTTCATTTGATGGGCACAGCGGCTACAATTGATGAGCACAGTGGCTTAATTTGATGGGCACAGCGGCTGCAATTGATGGGCACAGCGGCTACAATTGATGGGCACAGTGAGGCTGCAATTGATGTTTTTCTTTCAGAATTTTTCCAGTTTGTTTGTGCCCCCCAAATATGTTGAGCACCAGCCTCCACTGCTCTTGAACCTCTTGTATTGTTGCTGTAAAGTCTCCCTTTCTATTGTAAACTGCTGGCGCTATATACATCCTGTATAAGAATAATTAAAACTGTGGGGGATGTCCTCAGGTGCACTCCTCATTGGTTTTATAAAAGAAATGTTTACGTGTTTCAGGCGATGCACCCCCTTCCTCAGAGCTATTGGAGCCGAGTGCTGGGAGCAATTCTGGACTGGATCTCTCATTATTGTGGGATCTGTGAACGATGAAGGTTGGGGTTTGCCAGCAGCCTGGAGGTCGACTCTGTTACCTTGCTGATCTTGTGATTTTCTGTATCTTTTGAAGATGAGATCCTCTATTGTTTGTAAGTATATTGTCATATGTTTTTATTAATTAAGCCTGGTTAAAAAGTTATTTAAAGTTACAAAAAGTTTACAAAAAGTGTAGCTGCTGGCTTTTAATAAACCGACACTTACCTGCTCCACGGCTCCAGCGACGTGCCGGACGGGGCTCCGCTCCTCGCCCCCCCCTCGCCGGCCGGCGTCTTCATTACTAGTGTGGGCACCCGGCCGTGACAGCTTTCGGCTTCACGGCCGGGCACCCACTGCGCATGCGCGAGCGGCACGGCCCGGCGAGGCGCTGTCTGATTGGACAGGCGATCGCCGAGGACCTGTCACGTGTCCTGGGCGATCGCCTACAGCAGCCCCTTCCTGTAGGTGATTAAGCTTAATCGTCTACCCGGAAGGAGGAAGTGGGACAGGAAGTCCCACTCCTCCTGAAGCCCCCACTCCCCCCCCAAAAAAATTACATGCCAAATGTGGCATGTAAGGGGGAGAGGAGTGGGTTAAGAGGAAGTTCCAAATTTGGGTGGAACTCCTCTTTAACTAGGGGAGCTTTTGTTTTGTAATCTCCATAGTTACATAGTAGGTGAGGTTGAAAAAAGACACAAATCCAACCTATGGACATGCTGCATACAAGGAGAAACCTTAAAGAGGACACCACCTGTGCAGGAAGCATTTGAAGTGTCTGTAAAGGCAATAATAATAATAAAAACACAAACATATTACAGTAAAACCTTAGATTGTGAGCCTAATTCATTCCAGAAACATGCTTGTAATCCAAAGCACTTGTATATCAAAGCATTTTTTTTACAGAGTATAAAAGAGAAGAGAGGCACCTCTAAGTGTAGCAATTAGTTGCTAAATGTTGTACCTTCATTGAATGTAACCATATTGCTACACTTAGAGGTGCCTTTCTTCTTTTTTTATACTCAGTTGTGACATGATGCTACTCTTATATCAAGACATCACTTGTATATCAAGGCAAAATGGTTAAAAAAAAAAACACTTTAAAAAATACAAGCCCCAGACCTTGTACCTTCCAGGGAGGGATGGAAGAGAGATGTCGGTTGCATTGATGGTGAACAGTGGGATCAAATTCTTGGGGGGGGCCACTGGGGACGGTATCCGCAGCCCAGAGACTTTCACACCTGTTTATACTGCACCGAGGGTATTGTACACCTGTGCAGCTGCATAAATGGGGTAGACAAGACACCCCCATATGTCCAAAATGTCAGGCTCACCCGGGACACCTTATCTACATGCTCTGGAGATGTCCCAAGCTAGTGAGATATTGGAACAGAATAGTTAACAAAATATACCAAGTTCAATTGGAGGTGGACCTGCTGACGTGTCTGTTGGGGAGTCTCACTGAGGAACTGTACCCCCCCCATCGGTGTACAATGCCGGTGGGGGTCACAAGACTTTTATACCTAGCTAGGAAGCTGGTTGCTGGACTTTGGCTTTTGGCACAAGTCCCAAAGGAGGCGCAGTGGATCCAAGCGGTGAACAACGTCCTTACTCAAGAAAGAAACACCTATTATAGGAAATCACAGATGGCTGGTTAAATTCCCCAGAGGTGGCACCCAGGGCCGCCTTAATAGCATCATGGGCCCCTGGGCAAAGTAATGCTCTGGGGCCCCTACAATGATGACAGTGCAGGTAAACAGACATTAAAGTGGAGGTTCACCCTAAAACAATTATCTA
Source organism: Rana temporaria (assembly GCF_905171775.1). NCBI lineage: Eukaryota > Metazoa > Chordata > Amphibia > Anura > Ranidae > Rana > Rana temporaria. The sequence continues at coordinate 23,257,776 of NC_053500.1, read as the reverse complement.
ACATTACATCCAGCATACTAACGACATGTACAGTATGCTGGTATTTTTTTTTTTTTCCGCCGTACATACCGTTTTATTGTTATTTCCCCCCCCCCCCCCGCTTCTGATTCCAGCGGGACTGGGCGTTCCTATTGAGAGGTTAGATGATTGACGTCTGGTGAAAAACTTCCCATGGCGCGTCACCAGTTTTCCATAAATAGCCAACCTGCGAGTCAGCTCTATACGGCGCCCGCGCAGTCAGTTCTACACGGCGGGCGCAGGCGCCGTATAGAGCCAACTCGTAGGTCAGCTATTTACGGAAAACTGGTGATGCGCCATGGGAAGTTTTTCACCAGACGTCAATCATCTAACCTCTCAATAGGAACGCCCAGTCCCACGGGAATCAGAACTCGGAAGCCGGGGGGGGGGGGGGGTTGGGATAACAATAAAATGGTATGTACGGTGAAAAGAAAAAAAATACCAGCATACTGTACATGTCGTTAGTCTGCTGGATGTAATGTTAGATAATTGTTTTAGGGTGAACCTCCACTTTAAGTAGGTAGGAGGCAGACTTCCTCTCCTTTGCATCTATCACTCTCAGTGCCATCATGGGGCCCCCAATTTTGGGGCAGCGTGGGCTCAAGGACCAGCTGCTTTGGGGAAAGTGCAGGGCCCCCCATGCAGCTGGGGAGTGCCCAGGTGTGCCCTCTCATTAAGACAGCCCTGGTGGCACCCCTGCAGCTGGTTCTAGATAGATTACTACTGGGTTAATTATCTGCACTACTTTCAGAGGAGTGACCATATGAGACTACTTATGACCTATCAGCAATGATATACATTATACCATATCTTAGAATAACAGGTGGTATTGGGTTCTCTCTAATACAAGGTGATTGATAGGTACTTCTAGTTGGTGTGCTATTCTCTTTTTTTTTCTCTTGTCTATCAGTTTATATATTTATTTTTGATAGTGTAATGAACGTGAGGTATTATGCAATGCCTGTCCTGTTGACAGATTAGTTGGCTACGCAGTTACTACAAATTAGAAAAAAAGGGAGGAGTGGTGGAGGAAACCTGCAAACAAGATTGATGCAATCACAGATTGGTGGAAGTTTTCAGAACATATACTACTGTGAATATTCAATAATAGGATTTTTTTCAGCACATGCACCTTTGTATAGAAATTTTGCACTTGAACTAATTTATACGATTTTTTTTGCACAAGAACTGCACATTTGTTTATTATATACTTATGACTAATTTTATTAGCGCTGAAAAAAGTATATAATATATAAGTGGTAGTAGAGCATTTATTTAGAGCTGCTGATCAATATATATATATATTTGTGGTATTTGTTTATTTTAGCTTACCAATTCATAAATGTAGTGGTTGCAATAGTTTCTTTTTTAGGATTTCTTTCCCATTTGGTGATCTCGCCAATACCACACTTCCTGTCTAAGCACCTTTTCACACTGGGGCCACGGCTGCGCTAAAGCACTGCTCGTTTTAGCAGCGCTTTACCATTGTTTAAAGCAGTTGTATAGCCCCAATTATTATTTTTTTTACTCACCTGTAAGGCAAAATGAGCTAGTATGCACCGCATACTTGCTCATTATGAAATATACGAGTTCCAGCAGGCTTTCCCTACACTGGAAAATAACTGATCATACAGTTGATCTTGGATTGTAAACTCTAAAGCACGGGTCACCAAACTACGGCCCTCCAGTAGTTCAGGAACTACAATTCCCATCATGCCTAGTCGTGTCTGTGAATGTCAAAATTTTACAATGCCTCATGGGACCTGTAGTTCTGCAACAGCTAGAGGGCCGTAGTTTGAAGATCCCTGCTCTAAAGAGCAGGGCCCTCCGATTCCTCCTGTATTGTATGTGTATTGTCTGCCCTCACATTGTAAAGCGCTGCTCAAAACTATTGGCGCAATATAAATCCTGTATAATACATGTGAGCGTTTTCCATGTACTCCCGGCTGCAGGGAAATTTGTCAGGCCCTGACAACCGCCAAGTATGCCCTGATGAAATTGAATTCCCGGAACACACCTCACTCTGCAGGCACTACATTAGGTGTAGTCTGAGAACCCCGTTAGATATCAGTGAGGACTGCTTGGCCTGTATTTAGAGATTGCATCTCCATAGAGGTCAGTGTGAATACTACATTGCCATTGTACGAGAACCTTGTTTTTTTTTTTAAAGGGGTGGTTCACCCTAAAAACTACATTTTCTTATTACACTGCCCCCCCACATTACAATACGATTAAGGCTATTCGTTTTTTTTTTATGCTGTACATACCTTCGTACAGCTATTCACCCGTGGCTTCCGGGTTGCGAGTCCCGCGGGAGTGGGCGTTCCTAACATGTCTGTGATTGACATTTGGACCAAAAACGAGCTCCCCCCGTCGCGCAAGCCGCGTCACGGTTGGCGAAAGGAGCCGACCGGCGAGTCGGCGTTATACTGCGCATGCGCATCGCCGTTCGGCTCCTTTCGCCAACCGTGACGCGGCTTACACCACAGGGGGGGGGGGGGAGCTCGTTTTTGGTCAAAATGTCAATCACAGACATGTTAGGAACGCCCACTCCCGCGGGACTCGCAACCCAGAAGCCACGGGTGAATAGCTGTACGAAGGTATGTACAGCATAAAAAAAAATAACAGCCTTAATCGTATTGTAATGTGAATGGCCAGTGTAATAAGAAAACATAGTTTTTAGGGTGAACCTCCCCTTTAAGCTGGAGGAAGCGCAAGATCAGGTTCACTTCTGCACATAAACCAATCAGCTTCTACAATGAAGCTTTGGCAATGAAACCTGGAAGCCGATTGGTTTCTGTGCAGAAGCGAGCCTGATTTTGCACTCTCCGTTTTTAGTAATTAAACTACACTGACCCCTCCTTGTGAACACACGCATTACCTGGTTTCCAAAACAGAACCCTCTTTTCAATAGACGCCAATTCATTTCTGACTTTTCCCAATTTCCATAACCATTTCTTCATTAGTGATTGAGAAGGTATTCACACCAGTGAGCTATCACCACTTTTTTTTTTGTTAGGAGCAGTGCTTTTTGTTGCAGTTTTCCTCATTTAAGATTTTCACTCAATTCCTGTCCATTGACAAAGGGGCAGATCCACAGACAGAGTATGCCGGTGATCTGCCGTGCTGGTTCCAGGTATCACGGAAGTTCCAGCGCATGCGCGAACTGATGCGCTGAGATGGTTCCAGCCATCGGGAAAGTTCCTTCAAGCACTGCGCAGGTGCAAACTTGCTGACGGAAATCCCCGAACGGCGGCCGGCATCCAGAGCGACGTGGACTTAGAGGAAAGTGGCCAGTCGGCCTCACGTCCTCGCTCGCTCGGCCTCCTGGCTCTTTTTTTAACATCCTCCAATCCACGGGGATGTTAAAGAATGAGCCTGGATGCCGGGCGAGGTTCGGGGATTTCCGTCGGGAAGTTTGCGCCTGCGCAGTCAGTGGAGGAACTTCCCCCATAGGGGAACATTGAGGACAAGTCACCGGCGTATCTACTGATACGCCGGCGTACTTTCAAATTACCAGCGTCGTATCTTTAGTTTGAATCCTCAAGCCAAGATACGACAGCATCTGGGTTAGATCTGACAGGTGTACGTCCTCGTACGCCTTCGGATCCAAGATGCAATACTTCGGCGTCCGCTGGGTGGCGTTCACGTCCTTTTCCGCGTCGGGTATGCAAATTAGCTATTTCCGACATTCCACGGACGTACGAGCGGCCGGCGCATTTTTTTACGGCGTCTCTAGACGGCTTTTTCCGTCGTATAGTTAAAGCTGGTATTTTGTGGCGTATAGTTAGACTTGCCATGTTAAGTATGGCCGTCATTCCCGCGTCGAAATTTTAATTTTTTTTTTTTCCGTAAGTCGTCCGTGAATCGGGATGGGCGTAATTCACATCCAAGTTAAAAAAAAATTACGTCGTTGCGACGTCATTTAGCGCAATGCACGGCGGGAAATTTAGAAACGGAGCATGCGCAGTTCATTCGGCGCGGGGACGCGCTTCATTTAAATGAAACACGCCCCCTAATCGCCAATTTGAATTCCGCCGCCAGAGATACACTACGCCGCCGTAACTTACAGCGCGAAATCTTTAAGGATTCGAAATTACGCCAGGTAAGGTACGGCGGCGTAGCGTATCTCTGATACACTGCGCCGATCTATTTCTATGTGGATCTGGCTCACAGTCACCAGAATGAAAAGTGAGGATGAATCTCCCTGCTAAGGCAGGAATAAAAACAGACAGGGGTTCCCACCCTTTCCCACCATATAAAAGTAACATTTTCACTGAATCAAAACAGTTCACTCCAGCCCATGAGCTTCATGTTCAACACAAATATGAAACCCATTGGCACTAAAAATTGAAAGGGAAAAAAAAATAAAAAAAAACACCTTAAACCCCCTTTATTAACCCCCCAAGCGGTGGACTCTGTTCTGCTGTATTGTCCTGGTCTGGTTTTGTTCCTACGAGCCTTCTTCCCAACATGTATAATGGAATAGAACAAAGAAGACACAAGTCTGAGATATTTCCAGTTTTTACTGGTATTTGCTTGTCCAAATGACATACATAACAAGAACAACAAGGTAAAATATAAAAATAAACTCAGGAGTGCTAGTTGTATAAAACATGTCATTTAACCCTTATTGTCTGTATAGTTAAGGCCATGTTACATTTCTGCCACACAAGCAAACATTAGCTGTTACTTTGTTTTATACCAAAAAAAAAAAAAAATTATATTTCTAGACGGGCGAAACAAAACTGTGCCCATACCATAGAACAGGATTTGTATGATGCAAATGCTTACACGCAGTCCAGTCCGCCATTCTGAGAAATGATCCGATTTGGTCGGCGACTGGCATCGCAGTCATAAGGCAATGACCTTCAGCTGGCAAAATGCCCGCTGCTGCTTGGCCACCCGGTGATGTTGCTGGCCAGCTGGTAGGCGGCGGAGTTCAATCACAAAATAGCTGCTGGACTGGGCGACAACCAAAATTTATGCAGCTCTATGCTGGGAGTTTAAGCCCAAGTGGCGTTTTTTATTTTTTAAACTCCTACTTAACAGGATTAATGCTACATGCTAGCCATACTATTCTTCATTAGAAATTTTTTCAAGCAGTAGGTTGATATAACTGGTATTTTTTGAGATTAGGAATAAAAAATTTGTGACACTTTCACAGCTATACAAGAGCCAATATAACTCAACGCTGTCTTCATGCTCACCATAGATCCTTTTTACTTGTATCCATCCATTTCAATGGGCTTAAGGTGAAGTCCGTTAGTTGCTGGGGACACACCTTAGACGCACCCAGCAGTTCTCCCGTCCTAAATGCAGGACGCAGCTGATGTCATTGACTGGAATTCACACTTGACCTACTGTATTGTCCTCAAAAATAAAGCCAAATTTCTCTCCACAATTTTTATATATTTTTTTTAACATACTGTGGGGGCACCTTTGCTGCCAACTGAATTTTTATACAAAAGGGGAGCTTAGCCGGTCACACTGCCCAAGTAAATGGCAGGGACTTTGGACACTGTATTCTCCCTCCCCGATCCCCTTATATTAACTTTACCTGCACCCCCTTCCTCAGCAGAAAGCAAGAAAACCAGCGATGGCACCCACTGAGGAGCCAATCGCTAGGCCCTGTCACGTGACTGGGGGACTGAACATTACTGGTCCTCATAGTCACCGACAGAGCCCATCTCAGTGCCGTCTGAAGAGGAGCAAGGAGCTACAAAGGAGTGCAGGTAATGGGGATAGCAAATGACCCTTCCAAGACACTGTTGCCTGCTTGAGCAAGATGACCGTCTCTTCAAAAAGGAAAGTTGTGTTTTCTGGTGCAGCCAACGTCCCTTTGAGTTTTTTCAAAATAATATTAATAAAAAATAAATAAAGAAACATAACAACTAGCATCTGATTGGCTGCTATAGATGCCAACGCTTACACTGAATTTATAGAAGGTCCCCCAATACTGTTTCCACATGAAGAGGGGTTTTAACATTAAACATAACACATCAGCTCCCATACATCTACTTTATAACCACCACATTTTTTTTTGTACATGGGTCAGCCAACTGAAACACAAACTAATGAACTGATATGGTTACACACAGAGAAAAGGATGAAAGAGTAAAGTTAAACTGATGTACAGTATCCTATTTTTTTGTGATATGTAGTCAGTCAGAAAAAGATGGAAGTACCATTATACAGCACTGAGTAAAGCCTCGTACACGCGATCGGATTTTCCACGGACAAAGCCTCAGACTTGTGTCCGAAGGGCGTTGGCCAGGAACTTGTCTTGCATATAAAATGGCAAAGAATGGTCAGTCAACAAACACGAACATAGTTACGTACTACGTGGTTTTTCAGCTCTTTAACGCCACCCTTTGGGCACCTTTTGATAACGTTACGTTTGGCGAGCATTGCTTACGAGCATGCGCATTTGTACACATGATCGGAAAATCCGACAACAGATCGTTGTCCGCAATTTTTTTTTAAAGCCGGCCACCCAACATTTGTCCACGGAAAATCCGACAATTGTCAGATGGAGCGTACAAAACAGGCAGGATTTTCTGCCAACAGGCTGTCACATAATTCCCGTTGGAAAACCCGATCGTGTGTACGAGGCTTAAGAGTCTCAGTTTTGCTGAAGCCTGGACTGAAAAACAACACTTATTTGATTAAACTGATTTGTTGGTTTAGGGTGGTTTGGTGGCAAGGTGTGATCCTTGTTCAGGTCTTCACAGTCATCTAGATCCTGAATGGTGTGATCACCCTCCAAACCTACCAAAGCTTTGAAAGGCTTCTTCAGGTGTCACCAGCAATAGTGACCCCCCCCCCCCCCCATATATTCTTATAGAGAATAATCCAGCACAGAACACACAATGCGGCATTTGTGCCCGCTACCCTATATTGAACTTGGGGAATGTGGAAAAGACACTTCAGTAGGTAACATTAGATGTCTGCCAAGACTGAAGTTTCCAAGCTGTGGCACCAGTGGCGATACCACAGACCATTGAAGGGGATACAGAAAAATCTGTTTTGAATGCCGTTTTACTGCTTCTCAACACATACAGTATTTTACAGGAACACTTGTCACTAAAGCTATCCACATTTAGAAGAACCTAGAAGCTGAAACCTAGGAGGTTACCTACATGCATGCCATTTTTCTCTCCAGAGCACCTTGGAAGCCATTGAACCCGGCCCACTCTGGATGTAAAATTCCAACTTTCCCAGCCAGAAAGTCAAAGCCAAGCCACACCCTTGATACAAACTCCTTTATAGATTTAAGAAGCAGAGGGGGGTGCAGAAAAACTCACTTTGCAGTCTGGGGTATATAGGGGTGCTCTAGGGCCTAAAACCGCCCCACATTTAGGTTCTCCAAACTCTATCCAAAAGACAAACTAACTTATAAATCCAATTAACTCTACTGCTAGAAATAAAGTGTCAAGTCTTTAATAGCCTTCAAAATCCTAGGATAACTGCCACGATTTATTTAAATAACTGCTGCAAGCATGGTGTTTATTTGCAATATCAACAGACTTTATCACCTATCAGACGAAAGAGCCATGTTTGTGGATGCACTTTTACCGCAAAGCAGCCCATCAATTTCCAGTGACTTCTGAAAATGCTACCTGCCTGGCTGTCAGACCAACTTCAATACTGACTCAGAGCAGGTCAAAAGACCAAATCAAAGAAAAGTCAAAGTTGTTATGTGACTGTTTGCAGCTGGATCTGCAATTGTCCATCACCAAATCAGGCAACTGGCATGTGCAAAAAGGTCAGAATGGCACCATGTTTCTCTCATCCTTTACCAATGGTAGTTGTAATTAAGAGCTAGCTTAGTACACCATTTAGTCAGATTGCAGATGAGTGACAGGCGATGAAAATGGCACTCATTTACTGAAGTAAAAGCTGCCAAAGTTTGGGCTGCCTGTATGGCACCAGGAAACAGAAAGGAAGCTTGTGATTAACTACCTTGGGCATTAGACTGTCCAGGACAACACCTTTATAAATAAAGCATGATGAAAGAAGCTGGTTCAACGCGGCTCTTGGTCCAATGGTGGAGATAAAGCTGCTGAGATCACATCAAAAACCTGTCAGTCAAGTATTAATACTGGGAAGGGCGATGGAGGTATTTAGAGAAAGTCACTGTACAACATTGTACAGTCACTTAACTACCTGGTCCCCTTCATTCATTGTTCCCACACCGCTGCCTCCTCTCTCCACGCTTCAATTTGAAAAATCCTACTTAATAGTTACATTCTTAAATAAGAATAAATAATTGAAGTGCCAAGAGGAATATCCTAGCATTTCCAGTAGGAACGCCCAATGGCTATGGCGTGAGTAAACATCATTCCTCTACAAAGGCCGCTGCTGCCATGGTCGTCCTGATGCCCCCTCTTGTTGTCGCCTTCAGATCCTCAAGTTCGGTGTTTAGTTTGCCAATCACCCACTCCAGAGCGTCCCGGCCCTAAAGAATCAAGAGAGAAGTATGGTTATAAGTAATCATTTTTAGAAATGACCCAGAATCCCCTGAACCAGCAAGCAGGTCAAAACACCGACAATTAAAGTGGACCTGTCATTAAATTCATACAAGTCAAGCATTCCTAAAACTGACAATATTCTAGGGGGGGGGGGGGGGGGGGATTTTGGTACTGTTCTGTACCTTCCTGCTTCTTTTGTTGCGTTTTATTTATTTGTACGTTTTTATTTTGGGAAGTATGTTGCGATAACTTGTTTTGTACTATTATGCAAAACTAATGACAAAAAACAAACAAACACACGACTCACAATATTAGTGTACGTTTATTGTAGGTCTTTAGCTATAGATCTATTCTATACCCTCCCTCAAAGAAACAGTCAAGCAAAAGCTTAAAGGAGTTGTAAAGTCAGAATTTTTTTTTTTATCTTAATGCATTCTATGCACCATAAAAAACCTTCTGTGTGCAGCAGCCCCCCACTGACACTTACCTGAGGCCCCTCTCTATCCAGCGATGTCCATGAATGTCTCAGCCTTCCCAGATTCTCCTTTCTGATTAACAGACACAGCAGCGGTGCCACTGGCTCCCGCTGCTGTTAAAGTCAGCTAGCCAACCAGGGGAGAGGGGAGGCGGGGCTTGGTGTTGAATGGACACTCAGAGCTTTGCCTCATAGCAAGCTGCTTGGACCACAGAAGAGGGACCTGAGAAGAGGAGGATCTGGGCTGCTCTGTGCAAATCCACTGCAACAGAGCAGGTAAGTATAACTTTTCTTTTTCAAGGGGGGGGGGGGGGCCTGTTACAATCACTCAAAGTACCAATGATTGCATGGGATAGGGGGGGGGGGTCTAAAGTTTTCCCTCTTAGACAGACCCTGGCTGGTAGGTATGCCAATTTGTATACCTCACATATGATCTTTGCCTAATGACAAAAATAAAAATATCTGCCCCATATACAGTTGGAATTAAAAGGGATTATAAGTTTTTTTAAAGCAAGCTTAAAAGGGGTTGTAAAGGTAAAAAAAATGTTTTCCCTAAATTGCTTCCTTTACCTTAGTGCAGTCCTCCTTCACTTACCTCATGCTTCCATTTTGCATGTCCTCATTTCTTCTGATAAATCCTCACTTCCTGTTCTTCTGTCTGTAACTCCACACAGTAATGCAAGGCTTTCTCCCTGGTGTGGAGTGTCGTGCTCGCCCCATCCTTTGAGGGGGCGAGCAGGATGCCCACTAACACACAGCTCCTTTCTCTATCTGCAACGTAGAGAGCGTCCTGACTCTCCTGCTCGCCCCCTCAAGGGAGGGGGCGAGCGTGACACTCCCCACCAGGGAGAAAGCCTTACATTACTGTGTGGAGTTACAGACAGAAGAACAGGAAGTGAGGATTTCTCCAAAGAAAGAAGGACATTTAAAAGCAAAATGGAAGGATGAGGTAAGTGAAGGAGGACTGCACTAAAGGTAAAGGAAGCTCCTTAGGAAAAACATTTTTTACCTTTACAACCCCTTTAAACCAAGACAAATGGCTCATATAAACACGATCTGAAAATCAGATGAAAAATACCGCTTTCTAATCCATCGTAGGATAATCGCATAGTTAGTACAGAGCTTTAGAGCAGTGTTTCTCAACTCCAGTCCTCAAGGAGCCCCAACAGGTCATGTTTTCAGGATTTCCATCATTTTGCACAGGTGATTTAATCAGTTTCACTGCTTTAGTAATTACAACAGCTGAGGGAAATCCTGAAAACATGAACTGTTGGGGCGCCTTGAGAACTGGAGTTGAGAAACACTGCTTTAGAGAGCCGATCATGACAGTTCATCCGATATTATCCGATCGAGCAAAAAAAAAAAAAAGAAAAAAAATTCTCGTATGATACCAGAGCGTACGATTTTCATTTGATCAGTACAGTTGTCATCCAAAAATGACATCACTTTCGATTTTTTTATTCTGTCGTACGAGAATTTTCGCAACCTCTCCATTTTTGATATGAGACTAGCGTGCAAAAAAATTAATAAGAAAGAAACCACTGATCTGTCGCCATTTTGGGATCGTGTGTATGGGCCATGAGACCATTTAAAGTAAGCCGATAATTTCTGTATGTACAAAATGTAAACGACTACTTTTCCCATAAAGTTTCAGGCAGATCTTTCCTAGATATCTGGCCGCCTAGACCTTTAGGCAATAACCCCCAATCACTAGTTGCTGCGGATGCATTACAACACCAATTCTGCCGTGTACAAGTCATTATCAAGAAAGCGAGGAATTTCTAGTTGTAACTGAAACGCATGCGTCAATGGACAGCACAAGATAGATGCAGTACAATAGATAAGGGAGGCTTATCTGTTTCAGGTAGTTTTCCTACCCCACCTCACAAAAACACACATCAATGGAGAATACGACGCACCCAAATCATGGCAGGAAGTACTGGATTTTAGGCTAGTCGCATACTTACCTTACTGGCATTGGTAGAAATGGTATTGGCCATCATTCCCTCTAAATAGCTGCTTAGACTGACACCTTTCACAGATATGATCGCTTCCTGAGTAAGAACGGTCCTGAAAACACAAAGACTGCATTGAAGTCTTGCCTTATCTGAGAAGAATACAGTCAAATACACATAACAAGGAAGTGTCTTCCCAGCCTCCTCTGCACGCCAAGACATTTCAAAAGTTGAATCAAGCAACAATTTATATGCTTAGGGCTGATATTGGTGACTGCTACCATATAAAACATCTTTATTTTCTATATCTGGGGCTAGATTCAGGTAGGGGCGCGCATTGTTACGGCGGCGCAGCGTATCGTAGTTACGATACACCGCCGTAAGTTAGAGAGGCAAGTGCTGTATTCACAAAGCACTTGCCCCCTAAGTTACGGCGGCGTATCGTAAATGGGGCAGGCGTAAGTGCGCGCAATTCAAATGAGGATGAGGGGGCGTGTTTTATGTTAATTCTTGGTTAACCGACGCGATTGACGTTTTTCCCGAACGGCGCATGCGCTGTCCGTGGAATTTCCCAGTGTGCATTGCTCCAAAGTATGCCGCAAGGACGTCATTGGTTTCGACGTGAACGTAAATTACGTCCAGCCCTATTCGGGAACGACTTACGCAAACAACGTAAAAAAAATTAAAATTCGACGCGGGAACGACGTCCATACTTAACATTGCGTACGCCTCATAATAGCAGGAGCAACCTTACGCCGAAAAAGCCTAACGTAAAAAATAGCGCCGGGCGTATGTAAATTTGTGAATCGGCGTATCTAGGTCATTTGCATATTCTACGCCGAAAACGACAGAAGCGCCACCTAGCGGCCAGCGTAACTATGCACCCTTAAGATACGACGGTGTAAGAGACTTATGCCAGTCGGATCTTAGGCTAATGTCGACGTATCTTGCTTTCTGAATACAAAAAAGAAGATACGCAGGCACAGCTTTGAATTTACGCGACGTATCTATAGATACGCCGGCGTAATTCAATGCTGAATCTAGCCCCTGGTCTCTCACAGTACACAGAACATGGAAATGCAATTATTTTAGTAAATATAAACTGCTAAACACCGTTTCTCATCAGCAGTATATAGCAGTCTTGTGACTTCTATCAGTGTCTGGTTAAAGCTTGTAGGAGTTTTCATTCTGCACTGACTGACCTATCAGGAGGAAGGACCCCTGACCATCTGTCTGGAAAGTGGCGATAGACCCTGTGCTGATCACATGCACTCTCCCAAGAAAAAGAAAAAAACCTCTAGCAATACACACCAAACTGAGCATGTGCAGCCTGACTCCAAAGTTTTTTTATCTGGACTTGTTTTTGAAAGAAAAGGAGGATCTGTGCATAGAGGATCAAACAGTTTTTTTTAACACAATGCGGAGGATTAACCCCTTAGGTCCCACCGCGAGTATAACAAGCATGCTTTACTGCATATACAGACTGATATTACGGTTGTGGGTTTAGTAACACTAACCACTTGCCAACCTTTAAAAGTTTCCTGGACTCCTAGTGGTAAAACCAAGTTCATGAGCTTGGTAGCATTTTTTTGCAGGCAGTGATGGGTGACCCCATATGTTATATTTGGCCATATAATGGGTATTATATTGTGTTTGTGAACAATAAAAAATAAATTTTAGTGTATTTTTCCTGAGAATACGAGTTTGATAAACAGCCTCACAAAATAAACAGTTGCAACCAACACCATCTTTAATCTACGGGGCCTCTGTAGGAATTTCATTGTTTGGGGGTTCTAAGTAACTCACAGCTATGGAGTATGTTGGCTTATTTAAAAAAATTACTATACAAAGAACAAAATAAAATACTAAAAAGATAAAAACACGGTTCTCCATATCACCAGCATATGTTCTGAATTAGCAGATTATAGATCTTTAGCACAGCTCTGTACTTACTTTTTGTCATCCTGAGGATGTGGCTTGTACACTAGTCTTTCATCCACAGACACCATATTTGTGAATGTGATCTAGAATCAAGAAGACAGATCAACAAGTTAAAATGAGCAAACAACTTTGTTTTTTTTTGCTTAAAATACATATATATTTTCAGTGAGCACATTGTAATTTAAAGAGGAGTTCCACACTCAAAAGTGGAACTTCCGCTTATCTGCTGTTTTTGACAGGTACCGTACCCCACTTCTGGGAGATGGGCCCCCCTCCTCCAATTAGAAAGCGCAGCGCGCTTTGCGCAGTAGGGAACCAGCTGTGAAGCCAAAAAAGGGCTACAGTGCCGGGTTCCCTTTAGGGCCGAAACAACCAATCGATTAATCGACAACTAATCGATTATGAAATTAATCGATTACTATTTTCATAATCGATTAATCGGCCAGTAACATAATGGGGTTAAAAAAACTGAAATTAGCCCTTTATAGTACAAAAAAGCAAATCGCTACTGTAAATATCACTTTCACTGTCCCACAGTAAAAAAAATGAACCCCTTACAGTAGCGATTATTTGCTCTTTTTGTACTTATTTTTGTTTTTTTAACCCCATTATGTTACTAAACATCTCAGGCCGGGGTCACACCTCTGTTTTTTGGTGCTTTTTGCAGAAACACACTACAGTTCATTTACAGGTTTTCCTATGGGACACATTCACATCTATGATTTTTTTTTTCAGCTGCTGCGTATTTGGAAAGGGCGAGGAATTTTTAACACAAAACTGTGCCATTTTTTTTTTTTTTTTGGTTCAATATACTTCAATGGAGAAGCTGCAGAAAAGCATGTAATGTGTTTTTGCAGCAATTTGTGTTTTGTAATCTGCCCAACAACAAAATGGCACAAAAAAAAAAAAAAAAATGCCAATTTTTTAGTTTTTTTAAGGCTATTATCCGATTAATCTAAACAATAATCGGCCAACTAATCGATTATGAAAATAATCGTTAGTTGCAGCCCTAGTTCCCTTACCAGGAACGGTGGCGGCTGCACCCCACCTGAAGATCGGCCGATGTGCCGATTTTGCAGGCTCCCTGGAAAGGTAAGTGTCCAGATATTAAAATTCAGCAGCTGCCGACTTTAAATTTTTCAGGACCTCCTCTTTAAAGTTCCACCAGCAAGTAATGGATGAGGGGACTTCACACTTTTACATGCTTTCAAGCCATATCATCATTATGGCGATTTGTAGGTGTTGAATTTAACTCTAGTGGCAGAAATAAGGTGTCTTGCACACGACACTCTTGTTTGAGCCCTTTTCTTATGCATTTGTGCGTATATGCGTTTGCGCGCAACTTATTCTCGCGTTCACAATATGTTAATGGCCATTTGCGCACAAATGTGCGCCTGAGATGTAAATTACTGACCAAAAATGCAGATTTTTCTAAATTATAATTTTTTTACTGAAGAATACACAGCGCTTGTTTATGCTCCTTTGTGCATTAGGCACTACAATTAATGGGCGGTATTTTAGCTCAGTAAAAAAATAAGCTGCACTGAGCTTTTTCAGTGTGTAAGAGGCCTAACGGGCACCTTTGCCAATTGGTTGCATCATTATGAATAGTGCACACTCAGCCAGCTACCAGACAGAAGGTTATGATCCCTGCCCTGCAAATGAAGAGTGTAAATTATTGAAGCGAGCCGGCTGAGTGGCTGCGTCTGCTGTCAGAGGTTCAAAGGGTGAAACATTGTGCCATACTCCCCATGTGATATGATGTTCAGGCATCAGTGTGCAGCATTCCCCCCCCCCCCCCCCAGAACTGTCATGTGGAAGTAGTAATGTCTGGTAACAGTTCAATCTTTTAGTCATTTACATTACACACAATCTAAACACAAAAGCACCACTTACATTTGTTGATTTTAGTTCCATTGTTTTTTCAGCAGGATCAACCACTGAATGTTCTTGAACGTACGTTCTTGTTCTGGTTGCCCCAATAATCTAAAAAATAAAAATATAGAACTTAAAAACAGATTCTGGATTCATTTTGGAAATTTTTATCCTCCTGTCAGTCACCCCCACACCATATTATTGCCAAATAATAAAGATTTGATGTAAAATATATATTTGTATGTCAATTTAAAAATAGTTTAATAACTATTTTTACTCTGTATTCAATATGGCGTTCCACCCCTCCCCCTTTACCATGTGACCAGCAGAGGACTAGAAGCTCCTCCTGGCTGGGTTTCCTTAAAGTGGTTGTAAACCCTTTACAACTACTTTAACCTACAGGTAAGCCTAGATTAAGGCTTGCCTGTAGGTGCAAGAAATATCTCCCAGACCTGCACGGTCTAGGAGATATTTGCAAATCTCCGTACGGCGATTTGTTCTGCCCATGCGCCACGCTGTGCCGTTTCCAACTTAGGTCATGCCGTAAGTGGAGGCTCCTGCGCGGGAGTGACATCACAAGACTCTGGCCACCGCGGCCCCGGAAGGAAGAGGGGTAAAGAATGGCCGCACGCTACTCGCGAGCAAGACGGGGACATCGCGGGCTTCTCCTGCAGGTAAGTGTCACATAATGTGATGCATAGTAGCCCATTATGCTTTACCTATGCAGGGAAATAAAGAGAAAGTAACACCCATCAGGGTTTACTTCCTCTTTAACAGACAGGCTGGGAAAGATCTGGGTCATGTGGCAGCTGTATATTATTCAGAAAAAAAAATAAAAAATAAAAAAAAAGGGGACTTTGATGTTTTTTTTATTATTATTAATTTTATGGGATTTGTGTTTATTGCAGAATCCTACCTAGGTGGGTGCACATCGGTCAGATACTGGATCTTTCCCCGCAAGCTCAAACACCAAGTGCCCCGTTCTCCCTGAACAGAGAGCTGGTGACTGTCAGTCACCACTCTCTTCTCTGCGCCCCCCCCCCCCCCCCCCCACTCGCTCACTGGTGCTCTGTGCCGTGGAAGGGACGGGTCCCAACTTCATTGTCACGCTCTTGCCTGAGCCTGGGCTGGCTTTGTGACATCAGCCGACAGTGGGCTTCAGTCTGTCTGCTGAAAACGGATCACAGGAGTGAAGAACAAACTGAATTTCTGTGATCCATAGTGGAAGTACAGACAAAACAAGCATTGGCCATACGTCTTTAAAATAATAAAATTCCATCATCCACATACAGAAAGAAAAAGGGACAATGTAAATTAAACAGTGTGTTTAGTATCACTTTAATACAGCACTGGACCCTTTTCTGAAAGCTGCAGTAGTGCATAAAGCTAGAAATACATCACCAGTATGTACCATAGACAGAACTATTCAATATATGACAAAAATAACTAACATTATGGGTGGAATTGGCTTTGACTAGTACTACATGGTTGCAGCCTGCATCTGGCATTACTGATATGCATAAACTGCATGTTTAAGGACAGGGATCACAGCATTAGATTCTACACCCTTTTATATAAAAAAATAAAATAACCAGAAAACAGCAACCGTATTTTTATCCTGACAGGTTCCCTTTAAGAAAGGCGACACATTACAGTGAACTGCAGAGAATCTGCTGATAATGAGAATTCCTTTGTGAGCCATTCACAAGAAACATCCTACGCTCAGCAATTCCCACTGATGGCCGTGGGAGGAGAGAATTAAAGTCCATATAAACACTAAATTAACTTCTTTTTTTGCACCCTTCTGGTTTGTTCAATTTACAATTTAAGCATTTTGTTAGATCTGTTCATTAATTTCAATAAAAGGACCTGCCAAAAATCCAGTGCTGACCTTTCTCCAGTTAACTTTGCAGTGTTTTCTAAAATAATGATATCAGAAAGTGTGCCGGGACTACAGAACACCCCCATGTTATGGAAAGGGGAGGTTCTCTAGCCCCAACACACATCCTTTTCTAAGACAACATACTTTCCCCATAGATCCAATACAGTGGAAGAGTGCCGTCACCCTAGGACAGCAAGTGTGTCACCAATGCAGTCACCACATCTAAGGACTGGTACACAGTGTACTACATTTTTGTTCTTGGGTTAGGATACACTTGCGTTTCTTCTAACCTATCTGCTTCTATGGAATTGGACTTACCGATTTCACTAAAGAAGGCATTCCCCACTCCGTGCTCAGCAGCCGGTCACTGTGTAACTTCCCACTGTTATCCACGTGTCTGTCCAATACATCCACGCCAACCACACTGGGGTTCATGGGGTTGGGGTACTTCTGCATGGCTGCTGTTGTGACTGTTTCCCATGGGTGGCTGTCAAAAACAGGATTAAAAGCATTAAGTAAAAAAAAAAAAAAAAAAAAAAATACATAAAAAGTGACATACATCAGGTACAGTATCAAACCTTTAAAGCATAAAATTTTAGATTGTATTGCAGAGAAGGGTTACAGACTCGAAAGGCTTTTAATTGTCTCATGTTCCTTTTTTGGGAAAATGTTATATATATATATATATATATATATATATATATTTATTACACACACAAAAAATAAATAATAATAAAAAATTAAAAAAACACACACACACCCCACCACACACATCTTTTTGTTGTCTTCATCAGTCTAGTTATTCGGAGTGAATATTAAACTTGTACGCTCATCTTCAGCAATGTTCACAGTGGAGAAGCCGTATTATGTGGCAGTCAGGCTAAAGCCAGCCATTGATTGAAATTTGGTGAGTTCAGAAGGAGCATCTGAATTTAGATTGGTATGTGGCCGACTCCAAATAGACCAGTGGTTTTCAACCTGTCTAGTGCTGTGACCCCCTTGATAACATGTCCCAAGTTGTGGGGACCCGTAACAGTAAAAATTATTTTCATAGCGTGGGTTGTTGGCATCCAAGGCAAGACAAGTAATTTGTGCCCCTAACCCACAGACATTTAGCATGCTCTGTGTCCCTTCCACTCGTAAAGTATTAAAACCCCTTATGGCAAATTTTAGAATGTACCACTTTCTCTTTGTTCTCCTTTCTTTACATTTTATCTCTCTATGCATTTTTTTTTTTTACCCCCTCTAGACATCTTTCATGTTCTTTCTCTCCCATTTTCTTTGTCCCTCCCCCCTCTTTTCCTCTCCCTTCTATGTACTCTCTATTTTTATTCCTTCTCTTACTCCTGGGTTTGGGGGGGGGGGGGGGGGATGAGTGGCAGTGCTGGTGGGGGGGGGGAACCTTTTCAGGATCAGTGGCAATGCTGGGAGAGTTCAACTTAGGTGCACTTGATCAAGGTCACCTGCTGATCTGAGAACTGTAGTGGGCAACTATAATCACAGGTAGTGTTACTCACTGTGTCTCTCCCACTTTTTGTTGTGTTAGCAGTGACACCTATGCCAAAATCAGGAGCTAGGGTCTCCTCTAGCCCCTCCCATTTCACATTCCTCACCAGTCAGCTGACCTCTAGTCTCTGCCCCCCACCGATGCCGTGAATAGGGTGACCACATTTCCAAACGACCATTCAGGGACACCCTCCTTTCCCAAAAATCAGCTTGTGCTGTAACGAATCACAGCACAGTGATTGGACACAAGAGGCAGAATTTATTATTTCTCCAATCACAATCAGGGGGCGGGACTGTGCTCCTCCAGGCATTCCCGGCCAGGACAGGTACTGTCCGTGAGTAAAGCGGTGATGTGGCAGCCTTTTCTGGGGGAATCAGATTGGCCGTGGGGGGTTGCTGTGTCAGTTTCATTCAGGGACACTGTATTGTCCTGGAATGAATGTGCCCGGGACAGACCTACAAAATGCGGGACTGTCCCGGGCAATCCGGGACACATGGTCACCCTAGCCGTGAACTGAATAAGCGGCTGCCAAGAGGCTGAGTGGGTGGCCGAGGGCTCCAGGGACAGCCCGGCTGGGTGGCCGAGGGCTCCAGGGACAGCCCCGGCTGGGTGGCCACAGGCTCCAGGGACAGCCCCGGCTGGGAAAATGCTAGAAGAGCAGCGCAGGCTTCAGGAACAGCCCAAAATTCGGCGACCCCCTGCCAAATCATCATTCGACCCCCAGGTTGAGAACTACTGAAATAGACAGAAGTTGATTATCTGATTGATTTCTGTTGAAGAAACTTGCTGGAAAACCTCTTAGCTAGTATATATTGACAGCTGGGGGGGTCACGGTTAGAATACAATGTCCTGGCACGGGGAATTCTTGTTTGTGTGGATGGAGGAATTGGTTAAGCAGACCATAGATGTGTGAACTTTCGTTGGTTCAGCAGGCACTGGTCAGGATTGGATCCATCTATGGACAGGCTGACGGGGCCAAGTTAATTAATCCACTTGGGTACAACCAGCATGCAAGATTTCACCAGAAGGAACGGTTCCACGCACTGACCTGCCGGGAGAACACAACAGCTCGCAGGAGGGACCCCTCCATGAACATGATGAGGGACATCAAGCAAAATTTCTTTCCTGCAACCCATGTTTGCAATAAGAACAAAAACTAAATAAAAATGATTATTAATAATAATAAATGCATAATCTATGGCCTGCTTTATTTTTCCATTCAGCCCATTTTTTTTTAATCCTTTATTTAAATATATTTTATAGCAGAATACAAAAGAAAAACAAAGAAAATAATAGGCCTTCAGGGGATACCACCATTCTAAATCCAGAAGCCCCCCTGCTTTTTTTTTTTTTTTTAACAGATTAATACTCCTCATAAGTGTTTGAGTCTAATCACAAAGCAGACAACCTTGACGGCAGTATTCTCTCCCAAGGGAATAAGTCTATCCATAGCAACAACCTTACAAACCTGAAAAACATGTACAATGGGTGCTTTTAGTAGTGTGGCCATAACAACAGAACAATGAGTGACCTCCCGTGTATTGTGTACTTGCTGTCCTTGTACAGGGAGGAGGCTCTCGTGTATCACCGTCTTATGTAATATCACAAAGTTCTTGGCTCAGTTTTCTCTTCTCTAAATGAAGATACTGTGCTGTTTGTTTTACTGTGAGAAGCTGCTTTGTAGAAGGGAAAAAGCCATGTGACTCCACATAATTAGAAACAGATGTCAGTGAAGGAGGTGCAGCGAGAATTCTGCAAAGCTCAGGAAGCCTCTTCCTAAAATGGGAAGTGAAGGCGGCAGTGCGGGAGTCTCTGGAAGTGAAAAGTGAGGGAGTCTCTGGAAGTGAAAAGTGAGGGAGTCTCTGGAAGTGAAAAGTGAGGGAGTCTCTGGAAGTGAAAAGTGAGGGAGCCTCTGGAAGTGAAAAGCGAGGGAGTCTCTGGAAGGGAAAAGTGAGGGAGCCTCTGGAAGGGAAAAGTGAGGGAGTCTCTGGAAGTGAAAAGTGAGGGAGCCTCTGGAAGTGAAAAGTGAGGGAGCCTCTGGAAGTGAAAAGTGAGGGAGCCTCTGGAAGTGAAAAGTGAGGGAGCCTCTGGAAGTGAAAAGTGAGGGAGCCTCTGGAAGGGAAAAGTGAGGGAGCCTCTGGAAGGGAAAAGTGAGGGAGCCTCTGGAAGTGAAAAGTGAGGGAGCCTCTGGAAGTGAAAAGTGAGGGAGCCTCTGGAAGTGAAAAGTGAGGGAGCCTCTGGAAGTGAAAAGTGAGGGAGCCTCTGGAAGTGAAAAGTGAGGGAGCCTCTGGAAGTGAAAAGTGAGGGAGCCTCTGGAAGGGAAAAGTGAGGGAGCCTCTGGAAGGGAAAAGTGAGGGAGCCTCTGGAAGGGAAAAGTGAGGGAGTCTCT
Organism: Rana temporaria; assembly: GCF_905171775.1. Classification (NCBI taxonomy): domain Eukaryota; kingdom Metazoa; phylum Chordata; class Amphibia; order Anura; family Ranidae; genus Rana; species Rana temporaria. The sequence continues at coordinate 23,237,260 of NC_053500.1, read as the reverse complement.
GGAAGGGAAAAGTGAGGGAGTCTCTGGAAGGGAAAAGTGAGGGAGTCTCTGGAAGGGAAAAGTGAGGGAGTCTCTGGAAGGGAAAAGTGAGGGAGTCTCTGGAAGGGAAAAGTGAGGGAGTCTCTGGAAGGGAAAAGTGAGGGGGTCTCTGGAAGGGAAAAGTGAGGGGGTCTCTGGAAGGGAAAAGTGAGGGAGTCTCTGGAAGGGAAAAGTGAGGGAGTCTCTGGAAGGGAAAAGTGAGGGAGTCGCTGGAAGTGAAAAGTGAGGGAGTCGCTGGAAGTGAAAAGTGCGGGAGTCTCTGGAAGTGAAAAGTGCGGGAGTCTCTGGAAGTGAAAAGTGAGGGAGTCTCTGGAAGTGAAAAGTGAGGGAGTCTCTGGAAGTGAAAAGTGAGGGAGTCTCTGGAAGTGAAAAGTGAGGGAGTCTCTGGAAGGGAAAAGTGAGGGAGTCTCTGGAAGTGAAAAGTGAGGGAGTCTCTGGAAGTGAAAAGTGAGGGAGTCTCTGGAAGTGAAATGTGCCGGAGTGGTCAGGAATGTCCTCAGAGGAGTCACTTTCCTCTTTATCTGACATGTAGGAAGGTCACGCTGTGCACAGTCCTTTGATGTGAAGTCACATGAGGAGTTGACGGAGGAGCTGCTCCCCCCCCCCCCCCCCACCCATCATGGAAAAAAGCACGAGGCAGATGAAACCGGCACACACCCCCCACCACCACCCCAATCACATTCAAACTTTCCTGAAGGCCAAACGCAACTACTAACAAAATAGAAGATCAGATCCACATTGTAAGCCGAGCAGTGCTGCCTTATCAGAGTTTCCTGTTAGGTGTACATACATTAGTAACATTAAAGTGGAGGTTCCCCTAAAAATAAACTTTTAACATTGCATTTATGAGATTAATGACAATTAGAATCGGCTGTTTTTTTTTTAAAAAAATACGTCCGTACATACCGTTTCCTATATGTGTTCTCACCGCCGCTTCCGGGTATGATGGTCGGGGCTGGGCGTTCCTAATTGATTGACGGGCATCCGACCGACGCATACAGCGCGCCACGAGATGCCGAAAGAAGCCGAACGTCGGTGCGGCTCTATACGGCGCCTGCGCACCGACGTTCGGCATCTTACGGCATCTCGTGACGCGCTGTATGCGTCGGTCGGATGCCCGTCAATCAATTAGGAACGCCCAGCCCCGACCATCATACCCGGAAGCGGCGGTGAGAACACATATATGAAACGGTATGTACAGACGTATTTTTTTTTTTTAAAAACAGCCAATTCTAATTGTCATTAATCTCATAAATGCAATGTTAAAAGTTTATTTTTAGGGGAACCTCCACTTTAATGATTAACAGTATACCATGTAATGCAGCACTGTGGTATGTGATGACACTATTAAAAATAAACTACAAAAAAAAATACTTTAATAACAAACATGTCATACTTGCCTGCTTTGTATAATGGTTTTGAGCAACCCTGATCCTCCTCTTCTGGGGTCCCCAGCCGCTGCTCTGTGCTTTCCCCTCACCCCGCTAAGTTCTCCATAGCAAACCGCTATGGGAGGCATTTGTGCACTCTGTGCTGTGTGTGTCCATTAATACACAGACTGCTGGCTGTGATTGACAGCAGCTGGAGCCAATGGGGAAGGAGAGAGCCAGGAGAGCTCTCGTACACATCACTGGATAGAGATCAGGTAAGTATAAGGGGGGGCTGGAGAGGTTTACCTTCATGCATAGAATGTATGAAGGTAAAAAAAGAACACTAGAATACACTGCCTGCTTGTATAGGTGTGGAAAACTTTGGGGTCCGTTTCTAAAACACTAATTGCACAAATTACAGAAGTACTCATGCATGATGAACCGTCCCAGTTCCTGTATCATCAACTCAATCTGGTGGATGAAAAGCGATAACGTTTTCTCATTGAGGCATTTCTGAAAATGATACCGTGCTGACCACTAGACAGAGCCGAGGATACAGGAACTCCTCTTAGATGACATTTCATCCAGCATAAATTCCTCTAACATTTACGCAATGAATGTTTTATAGACTTCTACCTAGATTCAGAGACGCTGCCGCAACTTTAAGGCGGCATAGCGTATCGTATTTACGCTACGCCGCCTTAAGTCAGAGAGGCAAGTACTGTATTCACAAAGTACTTGCCTCCTAACTTACGGCGGCGTATCGTAAATGCGGCCGGCGTAAGCGCGCCCAATTCAAATGAGGATGGGGGGGGGCGTGTTTTATGTTAATTACTCGTGACCCGACGTGATTGACGTTTTTTTACGAACAGCGCATGCGCCGTCCGTGTACATATCCCAGTGTGCATTGCTCCAAAGTACGCCGCGAGGACGTATTGGTTTCGACGTGAACGTAAATTACGTCCAGCCCCATTCACGGACGACTTACGCAGATGACGTTAAATTTTCAAATTTCGACGCGGGAACGACGGCCATACTTAACATTGACTAGGCCAACTAGGGGCAGCTTTATCTTTACGCGGTGTATCTCTTACGGAAACGGCGTATCTTTACTGCGAAGGGCGCACGTACGTTCGTAAATCGGCGCATCTAATCATTTACATATTCTACGCCGAATTCAACGGAAGCGCGACCTAGCGGCCAGCCTAAATATTGCACCCTAAGATACGACGGCGCAGGCTGTCGTATCTTAGCTAGGTTTAAGTGCATCTCAGTTCGAGAATACACTTAAACTTAGGACGGCGCAGATTTCGAGTTAGGTCGGCGTATGTACTGGTACGCCGGCCTAACTCTCTCTGAATCTAGCTATTCGAGTAAAGTGAACCACACACAGCCCGTCTTTCTGCAGGCGCAGGTGGCATAACAATGGACCATTTAAAGGGGTTGTAAAGGTTTGTTTTTTATTTTCTAAATGGGTTCCTTTAAGCTCGTGCATTGTTGGTTCACTTACCTTTTCCTTCTAAATGTTTTTTTTTTCCCGTCTGAATTTCTCACTTCTCACGCACAGCCAGAACTGCTGATGTTTTGGAACTACATTTCCCATGATGCTCCACCACTACTATCACAGGAAATGTAGTTCCAAAAAAACATCTGGGGTGCCAAGATTCACCATCACTGCTCTATCAGAATAGAATAGCCAGCAGGGGAGATCCCTGCATCCACATCATACGTGTGAATCTGGGGGATCTATCCGTTTTTTTTTGTTCAATATGTAGTGCAAGGGGCCTGCCTGATCTGATACAATTTGAATGTTTTATTTATGTGTGTCCTCGTATTACGTAATTTAATATAAAAAGGAGATTTCACAATCAGATTGTATAGAGCAGGGATATGCAATTAGTGGACCTCCAGCTGTTGCAGAACTACAAGTCCCATGAAGCATAGCAAGACTGACAGCCGCAAGCATGACACCCAGAGGCATGATGGGACATGTAGTTTTGCAACAGCTGGAGGTCCGCTAATTGCATATGCCTGGTATAGTGTATGGCCCGCTTATTGGCACTAGCAGTGTCAAACACACTAGGGACCATTTAGCCAGAAGCGGATAGCTGATGGAGGATGACTGGAGCGCCCAGAGGAAAGCATACAAACTCCAAGCAGACACTGCCCCTGGAATCCAGTAGCTGGGAAGAACACTTTGCACTACAAGTGCACTTGAAATTTTAGTCACTGTAAATCTGAAATGAGCGGAAGCTCTGCCAATTTTATAATCCAATCATGTGCAAGCTAAAATTTTATTTTCCTTGCATGCGCCCCCCCCCCCCAGACCTACAGCGACTGCACTTCCAAGTGCACTTGTAGTGCAAAGTGGATTTGCCTTTCATGAACAACCCCCATTGTCCTGCATTATCCTTCAAGGTGCCTCTGGCCAGGACTGTATTAGTACAGGTTACTAGTAAGTATCAGTCAATAAAGCTGTCATTTACAGAGTTTTATGGACTAGATCTTTCACGTGACACATCAAGAACACTCAGCAAACACGTGCCGCCTTGGAATAACCAGTCGGGTGGAAGCTGAGGAATGTGTACACTCACACACAGAGAGAAGGTTACCGGGTATTGCACATTGCACCATGACCGATAAGAGTCAGTCATTGAAGGTCTGCAATCACCTGGAAGTCACTGACAGGTCTGCACACACCTAATGGCAGCATATACATTGTGCATTCTTTTGTTCAATCAGCTGCTTGTCATTAGATCACACAGCAAGTTGACCTCAATCATCCTCTATTATACCATTCCACTGTACCATTATCCTAGGTCACCGGGATATTGAAATCCAAGCTCCATGACACAGCTGGAGATGCCCGCTGTGTGATCCAGGCACTGGCGAGCGCCCGCCCTGGGCATTTCAGATGCAAGCTCCGTGACACAGCTGGAGATGCCCGCTGTGTGATCCAGGCACTGGCGAGCGCCCGCCCTGGGCATTTCAGATGCAAGCTCCGTGACACAGCTGGAGATGCCCGCTGTGTGATCCAGGCACTGGCGAGGGCCCGCCCTGGGCATTTCAGATGCAAGCTCCGTGACACAGCTGGAGATGCCCGCTGTGTGATCCAGGCGCTGGCGAGCTCCCGCCCTTGGCATTTCAGATGCAAGCTCCATGACACAGCTGGAGATGCCCGCTGTGTGATCCAGGCACTGGCGAGCGCCCGCCCTGGGCATTTCAGATGCAAGCTTCGTGACACAGCGGGATATCCCCACTGTATGATCTATAGAGGGGGGGGGGGTAGAGGAGCGCCGGGATTACATCATCGATGCAATCACGATTCAGCCATTCTCTGCATCAATGCAGAATCGCGAGTCATCGATTATTTTCAACACCCCCAATAGATTATGCAATTTAAAATCCCTCTATTCCCCCACCAATACATTCAAGGTGGATGGGAGAATCCCTCCTGCTGTGGGATTATTCTGATTGGAGAAGCCTTCCCTACCATGAGAACGTTGCTGGCTATAGGCGGCAGCACTGAAAAACCTAACCGACTGCTAGTACACAAAATCGATTGACTTATGCACAACCAGCCTGCCCACACATGGACTGAAATGCATATATTTGGGGACAGCGTACTCAATTTCCATATAGTATTTGTTTGGTAGAATATTCACTACTTTAGGTGCAGCAATTGAATTATTGATAGCCAAGTGTGAGCCCAGCCCCTTCCCTAAACCTTAATGGATTGAAATTGAGCTGGTCCCAGCTGAATTCCGATCTATGTATGGCTGGCTGAAGTCACCTGGGAGTTACTCAAAGGTCTGCAGTGCAGACACCTCAAAGTCACCAAATGCGACTTGCACCGACTGTACTTTGAGGAGTGAAGCTAGGTTGCGCTTAATGCGTTTTTTTGCAGAACACCTTTATAAGTCCACAGTTGCATGTTTGGGGGGGGGGGGGGGGGTCACGGTTAGCGGTAGTCATTAGGATTAAAGCGGGGGTTCACCCAAAAATAAATTGTTAACATTACATTCAGCCGAGTTGTCCTAATAACAAATCGGCTGTTTTTTTCGTACATACCGTATTTCACCGCCGCTTTCGGGTATGTCTTCGGCAGGACTGGGCGTTCCTATCCGATTGACAGGCTTTCGACCGTCGCATACAACGCATCACGAGTTGCCGAACGTCGGTGCGGCTCTATACGGCGCCTGCGCACCGACGTTCAGCTTCTTTTGGCAACTCGTGACGCGTAGTATGCGGCGGTCGGAAGCATGTCAATCAGATAGGAACGCCCAGTCCTGCAGAAGACATACCCGGAAGTGGCGCTGAAAATACGGTATGTACGGAAAAAAAAAACAGCCGATTGTCATTAGGACAACTCGGCTGAATGTAATGTTAAAAATTTATTTTTTGGGTGAACCTCCACTTTAAATGATAATCGTTAGGGTTCTAACTGTAAAAATGACCACCAATTCTGACATGAAACGTTGCACACAAAAGGTTCCTGCCAAGAAAAAAAAAAAAAATCTGCCAAAATGCACAAAAACACACGTTGTGCTATGGGGTGCTCCTGTGCCATTTATCCACAGAGGCACCCCAATGTACCGGCTTACCAGCACATAATAATAATGTACATTTTGGCACACAACTAAAGGGAACATACGCTGTGGTTTGCTGATGTAAATCAATCCATGCACTCTTTGTTACATTATAAATGAATGAGCTGCCCCAACACACCGACAGGTCACAGTGCTCCGTGTTCACACACTGCAAAGAGTACGAGACGGCCTAATCTGAGGACTTCCTGATTCGGGGACAGTAAGCTCAGATCTAATTGGTTGCTCCGCTGTAGAGAATGTCATCACTGATCTGTCCTAGCTTGGAGACGTTCCCCAGATACCACCAACCATTCTATTGTTGTGACAACTAGAAAACACCAGGATCATTATACAGGGCTAGACAGAGGAGGGGGGATACAAGCCCGGCTCTATGTGAGGCCCTCTTATTGGTTGGACGAGACGACGCTCTCTGCCTGGTAATATATTCTGCAGCATTTCAGGCAGGAATGCCGTTCTCATCCAGCCAGAGAGGGGCCGACATGTGAGACCACCGAACCTGGACTGCAGTGTTTGGTGATCACTCATGTGACATGACCTGTACATACATTCATACTACACACCAGGGCAAAATAAAGACGGGGACTATGGTGGGTGTGGGGCACAGTCACTGAAGTATAGAAAGCAGTCACCGATCTATGGAGGGCCCCAGGGGGGGGACAGTCACCGATCCATGGCGGACCTGTACTTCTATGTCAGGTGTTACCAAATGTAATTTCCCGTCATAATGCCACAAGAAATAACCGCAGAGCCCATTCAGAGCGAAATCAGCAAATACAGAAGTCCTCTTCCTGTCATCACAATCATTTCCTCCGGGGGGGGGGGGGGGGGGTTGAGAAATGCACAGAATGTCACATTCTACAGATTCCCGACTCCTCCATCCATCACATCATCCAATCACAGCCAGACAGAGGGGAGCTGCAGGATGATGATCCAGCGGGAACTATGGGAACCTCGTATTGTCACTTAGTGATGAAGGACCTGGTGATCTGCAGGCGCAAACTTGCCGACGGAAATCTCCGAACCACGGCCGGCATCCAGGGCGACATAAATTTCGAGGAAAGTGGCCAGTCGGCCTCGCTTCGCTCGGACGGCTCGCTCGGCCTCCTGGCTCTTTTTTTTTTAACATCCTCCAATCCACTGGGATGTTAATGAATGAGCCTGGATGCCGGGCAGAGGTTCGGAGATTTCCGTTGGCAAGTTTGCGCCTGCGCAGTCCTTGAAGGAACTTCCCTGTTAGGGGAACCTTAAGGACAAGTCACCGGCATGCTGGGAAATATTTGGTCATTGTGAGGAGGATGGGCATGATGGGACATGTAGTGGTAGGATGGTGATCACCTCCATTATAAGAGGAGTTATGTAATAAGCTATGCTGGTACCAATACAGAGGTGACAGAGCATGCTGGGGCAGGAGACACGTCCTGTAATCAGACAATCAAAGCTGCACCTATGATGGGAAGAATTACAGGCCTGCTAGGACCTGTCACCTGTACCCCCCCCCCCCCTCATATCTTCCAGGACCTGTCCCCTCTCCCCCCCCCCCCCAGATCTTCCAGGACCTGTCCTCTCTCTCCCCCAGATCTTCCAGGACCTGTCCTCTCCACCAGTGACACCCCAGGTCTTCCAGGACCTGTCCCCTCTCTCCCCTCCCCTCTCTCCCCCCCCCCCCAGGTCTTCCAGGACCTGTCCCCTCTCTCTCCACCCCCCCCCAGGTCTTCCAGGACCTGTCCCCTCTCTCCCCCCCCAGGTCTTCCAGGACCTGTCCCCCTCCAGGTCTTCCAGGACCTGTCCCCCTCTCTCCCCCAGGTCTTCCAGGACCTGTCCCCTCTCTCCCCCAGGTCTTCCAGGACCTGTCCCCTCTCCCCCCCAGGTCTTCCAGGACCTGTCCCCTCTCCCCCCTAGGTCTTCCAGGACCTGTCCCCTCTCCCCCCCAGGTCTTCCAGGACCTGTCCCCTCTCCCCCCTAGGTCTTCCAGGACCTGTCCCCTCTCCCCCCTAGGTCTTCCAGGACCTGTCCCCTCTCTCCCCCAGGTCTTCCAGGACCTGTCCCCTCTCCCCCCCAGGTCTTCCAGGACCTGTCCCCTCTCTCCCCCAGGTCTTCCAGGACCTGTCCCCTCTCTCCCCCAGACCCTCCAGGACCTGTCCTCTCTCCCCCCCAGACCTTCCAGGACCTGTCCTCTCTCTCCCCCCCCTGATCTTCCAGGACCTGTCCTCTCTCTCCCCCCCCTGATCTTCCAGGACCTGTCCTCTCTCCCCCCCAGACCTTCCAGGACCTGTCCTCTCTCCCCCCCAGACCTTCCAGGACCTGTCCTCTCTCCCCCCCAGACCTTCCAGGACCTGTCCTCTCTCCCCCCCCCCCCCCCAAACCTTCCAGGACCTGTCCTCTCTCCCCCCTGATCTTCCAGGACCTGTCCCCTCTCCCCCCCCAGATCTTCCAGGACCTGTCCTCTCTCCCCCCCAGACCTTCCAGGACCTGTCCTCTCCCCCCCCCAGACCTTCCAGGACCTGTCCTCTCTCTCCCCCCCCAAACCTTCCAGGACCTGTCCTCTCTCCCCCCTGATCTTCCAGGACCTGTCCCCTCTCCCCCCCCCCAGATCTTCCAGGACCTGCCCTCTCTCCCCCCTGATCTTCCAGGACCTGTCCCCTCTCCCCCCCCAGATCTTCCAGGACCTGTCCTCTCTCCCCCCCAGACCTTCCAGGACCTGTCCTCCCCCCCCCCCCCCCAGACCTTCCAGGACCTGTCCTCTCTCTCCCCCCCCCAAACCTTCCAGGACCTGTCCTCTCTCCCCCCCTGATCTTCCAGGACCTGTCCCCTCTCCCCCCCCCCCCCAGATCTTCCAGGACCTGCCCTCTCTCCCCCCTGATCTTCCAGGACCTGTCCCCTCTCCCCCCCCCAGATCTTCCAGGACCTGCCCTCTCTCCCCCCTGATCTTCCAGGACCTGTCCTCTCTCCCCCAGACCTTCCAGGACCTGTCCCCTCTCTCCCCCAGACCTTCCAGGACCTGTCCCCTCTCTTCCAGGACCTGTCCCGCCCCCCAGTGACTCTTGCTGGGACTTGTAGTCCTGCGGGAGACACACAGCCTGGTGAAATCCAGTCCCCGGTGTGTCCCGCACAGTACAGGCCGGAGCCTGCAGCTTCACCCTCCACGCAGACTGATCCTTCTAGAAGGTTCCATTGAGACCCCTCCCCCTCTCTTCTGTTCCCCTCTCGGTGCCCCTCCCCCTCTCCCGGTACTCACTCGAACACGTGCTCGGAGGTCCAGATCTTCATGTCTCCGCTCTCCTTCCGCCGGACACCAAATGATCGATCCGCTCTTACCCCGCTCTGAGGGAACACCCGGGCCGCCAATCAGCGGCGGGAACGTCATCGCATAGCGTCATCACACCACTCCCCCTGCACCCGGCATTGTTAAAGAGACAGAACATGACCTTCATGTTATTGTACGGTGTCCGTCATGTGACCCATCTACGATCTCTGATCTCTGCCCTTCTCATCCCAGTCTCTCTACCCCCAGTACAGGCCCAGACACCCCATAGACTGTAATATGTTATATAGAGTGGGAATTCCAGTGTGTGACCCCCATTGGGGGGATTTCTCTCACTTCCTGTCCCAGTGACACCAGGGGAAGACGTGGAAGGATCACCAGGACTGACAGTAATACGAACACCACCAGAGGTTCTGATCACAGATGATGGTGGGAGGAGCCTGGAAGAAAGCCGCCATTGGCGCCCAATCAACCGCGGCCAGTGAATTCTCAAACAAAGGGGGAGGGGGGAATGACTGTGACATCATCAACATAATATTCCCAGAATACAGCAGAACTCCAATCCACTGACCATTACTGAGCCCCATTACAGGGATCTGAACCCTCCTCTCCTATACAGCCAAGGAAACCGCCTCCGGTGATCGCTCCCGCTGCCTGCGTGCCCTGTGATCACCGAGTCCTTCACCCACAGCTGATCACAGATCGACGTAAAGGGCCAATCACAGCAGCCCTTTACCACTTGATCAGTAGGTGTAATTTTCCGGCGGCTGCTGGGTGGAGTTCGCGTCGTTTTCCAGCGTCGGGTATGCAAATTAGCTGTTTACGGCGATCCACGAAGGTACGCGTGTTCGTCGCATTCTCTTACGTCGGTTTTTCGCGTCGTAAAGTTAAGAATGCTATTTAGATGGTGTAAAATTACACCATCCATGTTAAAGTATGGCCGTCGTTCCCGCGTCGAATTTAAACATTTTTTTTTTTGCGTAAGACGTCCGGGAATACGAAAGTACGTTACGCACGTCGCCGTTCAAAAAACACGTCGAGGCACCGTAATTTCGCGCAAAGCACAACGGGAAATTTCCAAACGGAGCATGCGCAGAACGTTCAGCGCGGGAACGCGCCTAATTTAAATGGTACACGCCCCATTTGAATTAGGCGGGCTTGCGAATCAAGCACTTACGCCGAAAACTTGCGGCGGCGTAACGTAAAGGGGATATGTTACGCCGCCGTAGATATTCGTGAATCTGGCCCCAAGTGCTTTGTGAATATTGCACTTGCCCGTCTAAGTTGCGGAGGCGTAGCGTAAATAGGATACGCTACGTCCGCACAAACCTACGTTCCCCTTCCCTGAATCTAGCCCATAATGTTTGAGGGTTCTATGTCATTTTCTAGCAAACAGTGGCCCAGGTTCAAGAAGCAATTGCGCCTGTGTAACCATAGTTACGCAGCGCAATTGCTTACTTGCGCCAGCGTAACGAATGCTCCTGATTCAGGAACCTCGTTACGCCGACTGCAGCCTAAGATATGCGTGGCATAAGGCTCTTATGCCCGCATATCTTAGGCTGCATTCTTCCGATGGCCGCTAGGTGGCGTTCCCGTTGTGCTCAGCGTATAGTATGCAAATTGCATACTAACGCCGATTTACTACGGTACGCGCGCCCTGCGTACGCAGTTTACGTCGTTTGCGTACGGCGTGTTTAGCGTAAGGCTGCCCCTTCTAATAGCAGGGGCAGCCAATGCTAAAGTATACCCGTCGTTCCCTGCGTGGCAAAATTTGAAATTTACGTCAGTTGCGTAAGTGAATCGTGAATGGCGCTGGATGCCATTCACGTTCACTTTGAAGCAAATGAGGTCCTTGCGACGTCATTTACCGCAATGCACGTCGGGAAAGTTTCCCGACGGAGCATGCGCCCTACGCTCGGCGCGGGAACGCGCCTAATTTTAATTATTCCCGCCCCCCTACGGGATCATTTAAATTGCGCGCGCTTACGCCGGGCATTTTGCCGGAGCGCACACGCAATTTACGGAGCTACTGCTCCATGAATCGCGGGTAGCGCAGAAAATTTGCGGGGGCGCAGGGCAAAAACGCCTACGTAAAAAAAGCGCAAGGCTACCTGAATCCGGGCCAATGCAGATTTTTCCATGTATGAGAGAATTGTCAGGGAAGCACATTGTACACAAGTGTCTCATCCTCGGGGGTTTCAGGAAACCATAGAGACTTGACAGAGGAAGTCACAAGCGGCGGCGTTATGAGAGTGGGGCTGATGTATGGAAATAGGACTTGTAGGACTCCAGGACAGCGATGTGTATATATAGTCTCTGTGTTCTCTTCTATCAGTTACCTAACAGATGAGTGAGGCAGGCTGGAAGCCAAGGACAGGGCCCCGCCCTGAGCATGACGCAACCAGCCCGGCGTCTACGTTGTGTAACTAGGGGAAAGGTGACGGTGCCTGGCCTCCAAAACAGGACTGTCACATTGGGAACATTGTCAGATCCCCGTCACGCCACTGCCAACTGTCCCTGATCTCCAGGCACTCTGCCATGTTCTCAATGCCTGGAACTAAAAGTGTTTGTCCCCCGCCTGTGTGTGCCCTCACCGTCCTGCTACACTGTGCCACTTTCACTGTGCCGACCCTGCAACAAGTATGGCGGGTGTCACCGGTGACTGGGTTCTGTTGATCCAGGTCCTGGTTCACTTCCTGGAACAAGCATGCAACCAATAAAATGCATCCTTTTTGGGCCCCTTTCACACGGACGGATAGAATGGTGCTTTAACCACTTCCATACCAGGCACTTATGCACCTTCCTGCCCAAGCCAATTTTCAGCTTTCAGTGCTGTCGCACTTTGAATGACAATTGCGCGGTCATGCTACACTGTACCCAAATGAAATTTTTTATAATTTTGTTCCCACAAATAGAGCTTTCTTTTGGTGGTATTTGATCACCTCTGCGATTTTTATTTTGTGCGCAACAACTAAAAAAAGACCACATTTTTGGAAACAAATTAAATTTTTATTTTTTTCTGTTATTTTTTTTTGTAAAAAAGTAAGTTTTCTTCTTCAATTATGGGCACTGATCTGGCGGCACTGATGGGCACCGATGAGGTGGCACTGATGGGCACCGATAGGCGGCACTGATAGGTGGCGCTGGTATGCTGCACTGATGGGCACTCATAGGCGTCACTGATGGGCACTCATAGGCGGCACGGATGGGCACTCATAGGCGGCACCGACGGGCACTCATAGGCCACACTGGGAACTCTTTGGCGGCACTGATGGGCACTCATGGGCGGCACTTATGGGGGGCACTGATGGGTACTTATGGGTGGCACAGATGGGCACTGATAGGTGGGCACTGGGCATAGATGGGCACTAAGAGGTGGCACTGATGGACACTGTGTGGCACTGATGGACACTGATGGCATTGCTGGGCATCATTTTAGTCAGTGCCCATGTTGCCAGTCAGTGCCCATTTGTGGGCACTGATTGGCATCGATTGTGTTCAATTTTTTTTTTGTGCCCATTTTTGCTCTATTGAGCACCGGGGGGCACTCCCTGGTGGTCCAGTGTTGGCATCCGAGGGGGGGCTGCGCTGATAAACAATCAGCGCAAACCCCCCCCCTGTCAGGAGAGCCGCCGATCGGCTCTCCTCTACTCGCGTCTGTCAGACGCGAGTGAGGAAGAGCCGATCAACGGCTCTTCCTGTTTACATCGTGATCAGCCGTGATTGGATATGGCTGATCACGTGGTAAAGAGTCTCCGCCGGAGGCTCTTTACTGAAATCGGAGATGCAGGGTGTCACACTGACACTCCGCATCACCGATCGCCGGGCTGCCAATTGACTATTGACCGGGCGGGAAGTGGTTAAGCTGCGGATTTTCTAGTTTTCTACCACAGCTAAAAGCACACAATGCTTTCCTATGGCCCCATTCACACACAGCGTTTAGCTGCGATTTCGTTACATGCGGTTTGATGTGAATAGAAAAAATAGAATTGAATGCGTCCAGCTGCGATTTAGCGCAGCTATATGCACATAACCACAAGTAATCGCAGTCTTTTGTGTCAACTGCGGATAGCAGCGTAAAAAAAAAAAAAAAAACGAACAACAGGAAGCACATCACAATAAAAAAAATATAAAAAGGGTTGCTATGGGAATGATTACCGCAACTAAACGCGGCCGCATGTAATCGCAATGTTCAAATGCAGCTAATCGCAGTGCCTGGAGCCTTGAATTTCACAGAAAAGTTACATGCTTCTAACTGCGGCAAAACAGCCGTCCATGTGAAAAACGCCTTAAAGCCAGGATTAGGATGATTACCTATGCAGACGCCGCTATCCTTTCCATCGAACTCATAATGTATTAGAATATATTGATCAATTATTTTAATGTTACTTCAGAGTCGTTTTAACCATTTCTTCCCCGGGAGAATTGGCTGCCCAATGACCGGGCCATTTTTTTGTGATTCGGCACTGCGTCCATTTAACTAAAAATTGCACGGTCGTGCGACATTGTACCCAAACAAAATTTACGTCCTTTATTTTCCCACAAATAGAGCTTTCTTTTGGTATTTGATCATCTGTGCGATTTTTATTTTTTACGTTATAAACAAAAAAAGACTGACAATTTTGAAAAAAACAATATTTTGTACTTTTTGCTATAATAAATATCCCCAATTAAAAAAAAAAAAAGCTATTTTATCCTCAGTTTAGGCTGATATGTATTCTTCGACATATTTTCGGTAATAAAAATCGCAATAAGCGTATATAGATTGGTTTGCACAAAAGTTATAGGGCCGGATTCACAAAGAGTTACGCCGGCGTATCTTAGGGTGTAATTTTTTAGCTGGCCGATAGGTGGCGCTTCCGTTGATTTTGGCGTAGAATATGTAAATGACTAGATACGCCGATTCACGAACGTACACTTGCCTGTCGCAGTAAAGATACGCCGTTTCCGTAAGAGATACGCCGCGTAAAGATAAACCTGCCCCCTAGGTGGCGTAGCCAATGTTAAGTATGGCCGTCGTTCCCGCGTCGAAATTTGAAAATTTTACGTCATTTGCGTAAGTCGTCCGTGAATGGGGCTAGACGTAATTTACGTTCACGTCGAAACCAATGACGTCCTTGCGGCGTAATTTGGAGCAATGCACACTGGGATATGTACACGAACGGCGCCTGCGCCGTTCGTAAAAACCGTCAATCACGTCGGGTCACCAAAAATTTACATAAAACACGCCCCCTCATCTTCATTTGAATTAGGCGCGCTTACGCCGGCTCCATTTACGCCATGCCGCCTTAACTTAGGAGGCAAGTGCTTTGTGAATACAGCACTTGCCTCTCTGACTTACGGCGGCGTAGCGTAAATACGATACGCTACGCCACCGTAAAAATGCGCGGAGGTACGTGAATCCGGGCCATAGCCTCTCCAAAATAGGGGATAGATTTATGGAATTTTTTTATACATTTATTTTTTGTTAGTAATGGCATTTTTATCAGGACTGCGACATTATGGCGGACACATCGGACACTTTTGATGCTATTTTGGGACCATTTTCATTTAAACAGCGATCAGTGCTATAAAAAAGCACTGATTACTGTGTAAATGACACTGGCAGGGAAGGGGTTAAACACTAGGGGCGATAAAGAAGTGAAGTGTGTCCTAGGGAGTGATTCTAACTGTGGGGGGGGATGGGCTACAAGTGACATGACAGAGATCACTGCTCCCGATGACAGGGAGCAGTAGATCTCTGTCCTGTCACTAGGCAGAACAGGGAAATGCTTAGTTTACATCTTGCATCTCCCCGTTCTGCCTCTCCATGATATGATCGCGGCCCGCCGGCGAACATCGATATCGCGGGGCCCGTGGGCACAGTCATGGAGCACACATTGGGCTCGCATGACGCACGGCTTCTTAAAGGGGACGTACAGGTACGCCCATTTGCCCACCACTGCCATTGTGCCGACGTATATCGCCGTGTAGCGGTTGGCAAGTGGCTAAAGGGTAACTCCACTTTCTTGGGGGAAAAAAATAGCAAATAAAGAAAAAAATAATATAGCGTATACAATTGCGACACAAGTCATATTGTAAATGAATGTTATTAAAAATTACCTTTCCTTTTCAATCTGCAACTCTGTAATTTTCTGTAAAATGCAATATGGCTACCTGGAGGTGTTCTGTAGACCGAACATGTAGAGAATGCCCCCCCCAGAAACATAATTTCCTGCTTGTGTTATTGGCTCACTGATTTTTCCAGAAGTCTGCTCTAAGATACACGTCAGATTTCAGGCATCCCCTGCAACAAAAATTACATTTTTTGTGAGATATTTCCAATAGGATCATGTCTAAAGGGATGCAGGACCAGCAGCTTTCCTCATTAGAGCCCTGCAGGTGCCGCAGCTGATTGCTAATTATGAAACCACTCCCATTAGATTCACTTTCCCACATGGACACAAACACACAGGAATTTCTTCAGAACAACAACAAAAGGTAGGAATCTGCAACAAAGTTTGTTAAAATCCTTGCAATGTAAATAGATCACCCAGAGGGGAATGTTTTCTTTAAACTTGACTTTCACAGATTTATATGCTTGCTGTTCCATATTTCTTAAAACTTACCTCCACACCATGTGGACACAGGAATCTGCGGCTATAGAATCATGCAGTGCTACACAGCATACCAATCTGGGCTGTGTAATGCCGCGTACACACACGATCATTCTTTTTTAATTGGAAATTCCGATCGTGTGTGGGCCCCATCAGACTTTTTTCCATCGGTGTTTAGAAATAGAACATGTTTTATTTTTTTCCGATGGAAAAAAAAAAACGATAGAAAATTCCTATCGTCTGTGTGCAACTCCGACGGAGAAAAAACCCACGCATGCTCAGAAGCATTGAAATTTATTTTGGATCACAGCAAAAAAAAAAAAAGAAAAAGGAATTTGGAGGAAGGTGAGAGCAATAGAATTTAAAGTGGTTATAAACCTCTGAAATAAAAAATCAACAGAGCATATCCCTCTATAGTGTATCCACTTAAGACCCGGACCTTTAGGCAGCTAAAGGACCCGGCCAGTTTTTGCGATTCGGCACTGCGTCGTTTTAACTGACAATTGCGCGGTCGTGCGACGTGGCTCCCAAACAAAATTGGCGTCCTTTTTTCCCCAGAAATAGAGCTTTCTTTTGGTGGTATTTGATCACCTCTGCGGTTTTTATTTTTTGCGCTATAAACAAAAATAGAGCGACAACTTTGAAAAAAATTCAATATTTTTTACTTTTTTCTATAATAAATATCCCCCAAAAATATATAAAACATTATTTTTTTTCCTCAGTTTAGGCCGATACGTATTCTTCTACCTATTTTTGGTAAAAAAAAACCGCAATAAGCGTTTATCGATTGGTTTGCACAAAATTTATAGCGTTTACAAAAAAGGGGATAGTTTTATTGCATTTTTATTAATTTTTTTTTTTTTTACTACTAATGGCGGTGATCAGCGATTTTTTTTGTGACTGCGACATTATGGCGGACACTTCGGACAATTTTGACACATTTTTGGGACCATTGTCATTTTCACAGCAAAAAATGCATTTAAAATGCATTGTTTACTGTGAAAATTACAGTTGCAGTTTGGGAGTTAACCACAAGGGGACGCTGAAGGGGTTATGTGTGACCTCGTGTGTGTTTACAACTGTAGGGGGTGTGGCTGTAGGTGTGATGTCATCGATTGTGATTCCCTATTAAAGGGAACACGCGATCCATGACAGCGCCACAGTGAAGAACGAGGAAGCTGTGTTTACACACAGCTCTCCCCGGTCTTCAGCTCCGGGGACCGATCGCGAGACTCCAGCGGCGATCGGGTCCACGAGTCCCACGGTCACGGAGCTTCGGTGATCCCAACACTGCAGAATCTTAGGAGATGGCCCCGCCTTCCACAGATGTTTGACAGCCTCAGCTGTGCATGTTTCCCTAGAAGACTGTGTAGAGGGGCTTGTGTCCTTTCCCTCCACTCAGTTTTCAGATTACACTCAGCTCTGTGCTCTATGATGTGCAGTGTGATCACTGACCACCCCCGCCTGCCGAAGCTGAGAAAAAGCTCTTAATCTGTGTGTTTTAGGGGGCTGCAGAGAAGAAAGGGTTGCAGATAGACAGGTACAACTTACGTAGGAGGCCTGCCACTTCACTGGGTATATGTAAGGGTTTACAATTACTTGAATAGGATTTTTTTTTAAACAGAGTTTAGTGTCAATAACCCTGTGGTTATTGTATTGCATGTTTATTTACACTTCCAGATGTTGTAGATCACCCATAACACATTGTCCTTGTGTATGTACATCCTTGTTGTATACTATGAAGTATAAACAAAGAAATAAAAGAAAATCTGTGATTTTAGTGTATTTTTTGCAAAAATATAATTTGACATTTTCTGGGGGGGAGCGGGGCCCTGTCAGGTAGGCAGTATGGGGCCCTTGTGGTTTCGAACAGCAGTTGTATATATATATATATATATATATATAGGGGCAGATCCACGTACCTGAGCGTAAGAATCCGCCGGGCGCAGCGTATCTAAGATACACTACGCCGCCGCAACTTATTTTTTTTTTTCGAATCCTCAACGAATTCGCGCCGTAAGTTAGGGCGGCGTAGTGTATCTTTAGCGGCGTAAGGGCGCGGGATTCAAATGGATGTAATGGGGGCGTGTTCTATGTTAATACGTCGTGACCCGACGTAAACAACTTTTTTTTTAACTGCGCATGCGCCGTCTGTGGGGGTATCCCAGTGCGCATGCTCGAAATTAACCCAGAAAAAGCCAATGCTTCCGACGGTGACGTCATTCTACGCAAATCCCTATTCGCGAACGACTTACGCAAACAACGTAAAAAATTCAAAATTGGACGCGGGAACGACGGCCATACTTAACATTGAGTACGCCACCATATAGCAGTTTTAACTATATGCCGGAAAAAGCCGAACGAAAACGACGTAAAAAAAATGCGCTGGCCGGACGTACGTTCGTGGATCGCCGTAAATAGCTAATTTGTATACTCGACGCGGAATTCGATGGTAACGCCACCTAGCGGCCGCCGAAATATTGCACCTTAAGATCCGACGGCGTACTAAGACGTACGCCTGTCGGATCCCTCCAAGATGCCGTTGTATCTTGTTTTGTAGATACAAAACAAAGATACAACGCGGGAATTTTAAAATTACGCCGGCGTATCAACTTTAATTCTATAAGCAGAAGAAAAAAAGGAAATAATGATAAAATTCATGGGTATGGAAACATTTTATAAAAATCTTACCCAGGACATGGCCAAATTCAATGACCCACCATTACAAGTCTGTCCCAGTGAATGTAAAAACAATACACCAGGGGGCGCACAAGTCCACAGTCTGATGAAAAAGTCATTGATGTCATGGAATACAGTCTTGAATATAATTATGGAGCAAAGAGAGTAACAAATTTTTAATTATTACAATGATTCACACACCGTGGGAAAGGTGTGGGCGTCCAAACCAATTCCTTTTGTGTATAAATAATTGCAAAGGAAAGAATGTAAATCTTCCAATACGGACACCTGTTCTGGTGACACACCACAGATTCCCTTATTTGGAGGGATTTCCTCTCACTTCCTGTTCCTGGCTATGGGACAGGAAGTGAAGGGAAGTCTCCCCAATGAGACACAGACTGCAAAAGTAATAACTGACAGTGGTTATAACCCTCCCTTACCCTCTCCAAAAAGAAAAAAAAAGTTTTGCCTTTAGTAAAAACTAACACATTTATTTTACACTGTCATTATGGGGTATTGTTTGTAGAATTTTGAGGAAAATAATGAATTTAATCAAATTTGGAAAAAGGCTGTAACATAACAAAATGTGGAAAAAGCGAAGCGCTGTGAATACTTTCCGGATGGACTGTACTTCACTATATATTCAGTTAGTTTCTTGGGCCTAGATTCACGTACGGCCGATCTACCTTGCGCGGGCGTAGCGTACCGTATTTACGATACGCCGCCACAACTTAGAGAGGCAAGTGCTGTATTCACAAAGCACTTGCCTCCTAAGTTACGGCGGCGTAGCGCAAATGGGCCGGCGTAAGCATGCGTAATTCAAAGTAGGCTGTAGGGGGCGTGTTGTATTTAAATGAGGCTTGACCCCATGTAGATGCATGGCCGAACGAACGGCGCATGCTCAGTATCACGTCGTATTTACGCCCAAAGATACGTCGGCTCAATGCCTGTGACGTGAACGTAATTTACGCACAGCCCTATTCGCGTACGACTTACACAAACGACGTAAAAAGATACGCTTGTTCCAACGTCCATACTTTGCATGGGCTGCGCCACCTAGAGAGCAGCTTTATCTTTACGCCGGCGTATGTCTTACGTAAACGGCGTAACTAATTGCGCAGGCGTACGTACGTTCGTGAATTGGCGTATCTTGCTCATTTACATATTCAACGCAGAAATCAAGGAAGCCCCACCTAGCGGCCAGCGTAATTATTGCAACCCAAGATACGACGGCGTAGGAGACTTACGCCGCTCGTATCTTGGCCAAATCTATGCGTAACTGATTCTATGAATCAGGCGCATAGATACGACGGCGGCCATTCAGACTTACGACGGCGTATCTGGAGATACGCCGTCGTAAGTCTTTGTGAATCTGGGCCTTGGAGTTCAGCTTCAAGCCTTGAAGGGGACAGGCCTCATCCGCAGGAGACTCCAATGGGTGCGACTCTTAAGCTGAGGACAAGAAAAAAATTGGCTATGAGGGGCACTGTATAAAAACTGACAAGTTTAACCTTTTATGTAACATCTGGGTTAGCCGCACGGCAACCTGTATCCAGAAAATCTACAGAAACTCCATGGCCCAGATTCAAGAAGCGGTTGCGCGGCGCAATAGCTGTTTTGCTCCCGCGTAGCGAATGCCCCTGATTCAGGAACATCGCTACGCGGACTGCAGCCTAGGATATGACAGACATAAGCCTCCTTATGCCTTCATATCTCAGGCTGCATTCTTGCGTTGGCCGCTAGGGGGCGCGGCCATTGTGATCGGCGTATAGTATGCAAATTGCATACTACCACCGATTCACAAAAGTTGCGCGGGCCCTGCGCACGCAAGGTACGGAGTTTCCGTACGGCGACTTTAGCGTAAGGCTGCTCCTACTTATTGTAGGCGCAGCCAATGCTAAAGTAAAGCCACCCTTCCCGCTCGTGAAATTTGAATTTCACGTCGTTTACGTAAGTGATTCGTGAATGGCGCTGGACGCCATTCACGTTCACTTAGAAGCAAATGACGTCCTTGCGACGTCATTTGCCGCAATGCACGTCGGGAAAGTTTCCCGACGGAGCATGCGCTGTTCGCTCGGCGCGGGAGCGCGCCTAATTTTAATGATTCCCGCCCCCGGCGGGATCATTTACATTAGGCGCCCTTACGCAGGGCAAATTAGCATAGCGCCCGCGCAATTTACGGAGCTACTGCTCCGTGAATCGCGGGCAAATCGAAATATTTGCGTGGGCGCAGAGCAAAAATCGTTGCCCTTTGCCCACGCAAATATT
The DNA here is from genome assembly GCF_905171775.1 of Rana temporaria. Taxonomy (NCBI): domain Eukaryota; kingdom Metazoa; phylum Chordata; class Amphibia; order Anura; family Ranidae; genus Rana; species Rana temporaria. The sequence goes on along the minus strand of NC_053500.1, from coordinate 23,216,436 downwards.
GCGCGGTTCTACCTGAATCTGGGCCCATGTTTTTTTTTTTTCCCAAGGACCAAATTTCTTCAGAAAATTCACAGCTCCTTTCTGAATCCAAAGCACAATGAATTCATCTCTATTAGGTTACATCACAAAAAGAAAGATCAAAGAAGTACTGCACTTTGTACTCTGGCTTATGCTTTCCATCAATTAACTTGTTACACAACTTTATGTACACTGAATTATTGGTGATGAACACAAGAGGGCAGCAAAGTTCTTCTAGGTCCTGCTACTTTTAGTTTCCTACAGAACAGCAGGTCCAAAATTGGCATGATAATGATTACATCAGGAAATCACATGGAATACATTACTACGCTACACATGCAATGTATTACAAATTATTCAGTGAATTGTGTCCTTTGTAGCAGATTCATGAGCTTACCAAAACTCGAAATCTCCCGTAGGGATAATTTATGTGGAAGCCAAGTGGACAGCGAAGAAAACAGGAGGCAACTTTTAGGCCTCTTTTATACGAGCGTACTACAGTGTACACCCATGCGAGGGGCGTGTTTGCCCTCACAAGGATTCACAGGCGTTTCATGCATCCCTGTGCAGGCAGTCCCATTCATGTCACTTGGAATGCAGCGGCTGCATGGACACAGCCACCGCTTCCAATTTGATAGCTGTGCATCGCCGCAAATGCTCACTGTCTGTGCTTGGGCTGTACACTCACACCACAGACAAATTGAGAGCAGTGTCTTTGTAGCCTCTGTGCCCCCTGTGTGGGCAAACACAAACCTGGCATGGGTATATACTGTTATAGGCCCGTGTGAACAAGGCCTTATGCCGCGTACACACGATCATTTTTCGGCATGAAAAAAACAATGTTTTTCAGCATCTCGAAAAAACATTGGGCTAGATTCAGGTAGGGGGACGTAAGTTTGTGCGGGCGTAGCGTATGTTATTTACGCTACCCTGCCGCAATTTAGAGAGGCAAGTGCAGTATTCACAAAGCACTTGCTCCGTAAGTTGCGGCGGCGTAGCGTAAATCTGCTGGCGTAAGCGCGCCAAATTCAAATTGTCAAAAGGTGGGCGTGTTTTATGTAAATAAAACAAGACCCCATGTAAATGACATTTCTCACGAACGGCGCATGCGCTGTCCGTGAACGTATCCCAGTGCGCATTCTCCTAATCACGTCGCAAACAGTCAATGCTTTTGACGTGAACGTAATTTACACAAAGCCCTATTCGCGAACGACTTACACAAACGACGTAAACTTCGACGCTGGTCCGACATCCATACTTAACATTGGCTATGCCTCATATAGCAGGAGTAACGTTACGCCGGAAAAAGCCTTACGCAAACTACGTAAAAAAATCCACCTGGAGCACGTACGTTTCTGAATCGGCGTATTCAGCTCATTTGCATATTCTACGCTTAAATTGACGGAAGCGCCACCTAGCGGCCAGCGTAAATATGCACCCTAAGATACGACGGCGTAGGAGACTTACGCCGCTCGTATCTTAGCCTAATTTAAGCGTATCTGGTTTCCAGAATATGCTTAAATTTACGACGGCGTAGATTCAGAGTTACAACGGCGTATCTACTGATACGCCGGCGTAACTGTCTCTGAATCTAGCCCATTGTTTTTTCCAACATCATCATTAAAACGACGTTGCCCACACACGATCGTTTAAAAAAAAATGCTCTAGCAAAGCGTGGTGACGTACAACACCCACGACGGCACTATAAAGGGGAAGTTCCATGCGGATGACGCCACCCTTGGGGCTGCTTTAGCTGATTTTGTGTTAGTAAAAGACGATTCGCGCTTTCCTGTCTGTTACAGCGTGATGAATGTGCTTACTCCATTACGAACGGTAGTTTTACCAGAACGAGCGCTCTCATCTCATAACTTGCACGATCATTGTTTACAACCCGAAAAACGACATTGTTTAAAACGTCGTTAAAAAATGCAGCATGTTCAAAAAAAAAATGTTGTCTTTTTTTTCAGAACCTGAAAAATGATGTGAAGCCCACACACGATCATTTTAAATTACATTTAAAAAAAAAAAAATGATCGTGTGTACGCGGCATTAGAAACATGGCAACAGATTATACAGACTCCAAGCAGATCAAGTCTCAAATAGTAACTATAGAAGGAAGGTGATTGGTTGCCACAGACAATGTAGTTCTCTCATAGTCCTAATTGGCAAAAGAGAAACTCTACTTTAGTTGAGAAAATAATTGCAGACCTCTGGGAAAAAAAAAGAGCCAACAATAAAGGAAGGAAGTGAAGATTTCTTTATTTCACAAACGTCATATAAGCCCCAGCAAGCAGTCTGTATGGCTACAAGGAAATTACATCTCAATTCTTGGCAGTTTTGAGAACTAAAAAGTGGCTTGATATTGAAGCGGAAAGAGAATTTTTTAACATAATTAAACTAAAAAAATTACATCCATATAAAAATGATATACGTTATATCTTGTTTTTTTTTTTTTTGTAAAAGTGGAGTTTGCCTTAAATAGCCATTAGCTCCATGTTGGAAGTGGTTAATGCTTGGATGCCATCCAGCGATGATTAATACCCAGCTTCCTTTACCCGGAGCTACAATAGCGCGGTTTGGCCCACTCCTCCCCCCCCCGTACAAAACAAAAACAGAAACCTCTTTATTAAAGTCACCCAGAGTTCGTCATCAAACAGGTTAGCCCCTGGCCCTTCTATGTGAAAGGGTTAATCAGGCACGCCTGTCGGATCGCATTCTCCGCTCTCTTTCTGAGTAGGCAGCGTGCCTTTGAAAGCTGAAAGTCTCTTATATTCACACTCTCTGCCCCAGACGCCCAGTGAAAAGGCCATTTTCAGATCTGTGTCATTGGCACCCCAGTTCCCACAGGGAAGAGGATAAAGGCTCGGTAGGAAAAAAGGTGACGTACTGCGGCTGTGATCAGGGACCACCCGGCTAGTGTTGGAAAGAGGGGACGGGAAGCGAAAGGGTAAGCTTGAGAGACAAGAGCCTGAGAGAGCAATCATTGTGTGGTCAGGGCATAGGGTGACAACAGCTTCCTATATGACCACCAACATACTAGCTAACCTCACAATTCTCAACCTCCTCATATTATGTACAAAAAGGTTTTCGCCATACTTCCCGGTGACCATCTCAAGCGCCTCGGTGTACATTTCCAGCCAGGGACTTCTAATAAGCACACAGTGCAGAATGCAGGAATAAACAGTCGGGGTCTGTGTGGCTTTCTGACCACATTCTGGTCAACCAGGAGACACTAACAGAGGAGATAAAGCCAGGAATATTATTTATTAAAAGGACCTTCAGAGCCAAGTCAGTGGTTGTGGAGAGAAATCGGATAGATAAACATAAAATCCTATGGATACAGCCCAGGCAAGAAAATAAAAGAGTAGCTGCTGGAAAGAGATGTCATGACCGAAGAAGCTGAATGCCAAGCTTTTTTGTTTAACCAAAGGTTATTTCATTTTTCTTAAACATTCTGGTGATAAATGTACACACCAACACAAGTATAATCAGGTCAAGAGGGCCAAACCAAAATCTTGCGAGTCCTAAGGCCTCGTACACACGATAGGTTAACCAGAGGACAACGGTCTGAAGGACCGTTTTCATCGGTCAAAACCGATCGTGTGTGGGCCCCATAGGTTAAAAAAAAGCCAACTTGCTTTAAAATTAACCTATGGATTGGTAACCGATAGGTCAAAACCGATCATTAGTAGGAACAACCATCGGTTGAAAATCCACGCATGTTCACAATCAAGTCGACGCATGCTTGGAAGCATTGAACCTCGTTTTTTTCAGCACGTCGGTGTGTTTTACGTAACCGCGTTCTGACACGATCGGTTATTTAACCGATGGTGTGTAGGCATGACGGATCATCAGTCAGCTTCATCGGTTAACCTAGGACAACGGTCCTTCAGACCGTTGTCCTCTGGTTAACCTATCATGTGTACGAGGCTTAAGTCTTAAATCATTCCACTGACAGCAAGAAAAATTATTATCACTACTACTATTATTATACAGCATTTATATGGCACCAAACAGTTTGCGCAGCTCTTCACAATATAAAAAGGGAGGCAGTACAGTCACAATACAATAAAATACAAGAGGGTAAAGGGGGCCCTGCTCATAAGAGCTTACAATCTAATAGGATGGGGCAAGTGGTACAAAAGGCAATGTAAGAGCAGATGTAAGAATTAAAGGTTCAGTTGCTAGATGGAAGCGTGGTAGACTTCCCTGAAGAAAAGAGTTTTCAGGGATTGCCTGAGGCTCGGTTCACACTGATGTAGTGCAAATTGTTGCAAGAATGAAAATACCTTACAAAAAGTATGACTGCAACCCGGGCCCTGCTGCAATTTTATTTTAGCATGGGTTACAATGGTAAAAGGCAACACTAGACAGATTTCTCTACCTGTGGCCCTCCAACTGTTGCGGAACTACAAGTCCCATGAGGCATTGCAAGCTGCTAATAACAAAGTATGACTTCCCAAAAGCAGAGGCATGATGGGACTTGTAGTTCCGCAACAGCTGGAGGGCTACAGGCTGAGCATCCATGCAAGCTACAAGGCGATGGTTTAGAAAGGAGATTTCGCTGTAGCAGAAACAAATGCTGCCACAGTTTAACATTCTGAATTTTACAGATGTAGCTTCTATAATTCCTGCGTTGCGATTGAACATTTGTTAAAAATCTCCCCTGGATGAAGAGAGACAGAATAGGGACCCTATTGTTACCCACAGGCCTGGGAGGTGCCCCTTCACCGATCTGAGATAATCTACTGCTCTAAATTAAATCCCCCCCCCCCAACTCCAAGTTTAGAGGGAGACACACAGCAAGTCCACAGGAGGGAGACGGCTCAGATTTTCAGGAAGTCATCTAACCCACCACAGATGTACTTCATTGTCTAACTCATTGACTGTTGCCAAAGCCCACCTGGGGCCCTCTTTTCTCAGTCGAGTGTTCGGACTGCAGAAATGCAGAGCAGCCATAAACTACATTTTTGTTTTCATAGGAGCCATTCTAGCATTGCTGGAGTAGAAACAGATAATGTATCTAAAGAGGAATTTGTGGGCCTGGCTTTTTACCGACATAAGAGGAGGCACAGATCTCCCCCCCCCCCCCTAACGAGCTTGAATTTGGTTTTATCCGACACTTTCACCCAGTTCTTCTCTGAATCATCCAGATGTTCATTAGCAAACTTCAGATGGACCTGTACATGTGCTTTCTTGAGCAGGAGGACCTTGCAGACACTGCAGGATTTCAGTCCTTCACGGCGTAGTGTGTTACCAATTATTTTCTTGGCGATTATGGTCCCAGCTGCCTTGAGATCTTTGACAAGATTCTCCCGTGTAGTTCTGAGCCGATTCCTCACCATTCTCATGATCATTGAAACTCCATGAGGTGAGATCATGCATGGAGCCCCAGCCCAAGGGCGATTGACAGTTATTTTGTGTTTCTTCCATTTGTGAATAATCACACCAAACGTTGTCACCCTCTCACCAAGCTGCTTTGCGATGGTCTTGTAGCCCATTCCAGCCTTGTGTAGGACTACAATCTTCAAAAAAGAGAAAAGAACTCTGCGCTTAACCTAATAAAAAGGGATGGTGAAAAATTGATGAATAATATAAAAATTATATTAAGTGAAAAAAGGATTAATCAAAAAAAATAAAAAATACTCATGAAAGCCTAAATACTTAAAGCCCAAAGAAACATACAAATAAACAAGCGTGCAACCAAAAAAAATCCTTAAAAGGGGTTGTAAAGGAATTTTTTCCCCCCCTAAATAGCTTCCTTTACCTTAGTGCAGTCCTCCTTCACTTACCTCATCCTTCCATTTTGCTTTTAAATGTCCTTATTTCTTCTGAGAAATCCTCACTTCCTGTTTTTCTGTCTGTAACCCACCACCGTAATGGTAGGCTTTCTTCCTGGTGTGGAGAAAGCCTCTTGAGGGGGCGAGCAGGAGGGTCAGGACGCCCACCTACACACAGCTCCTTTCTCTATCTGCAAAGTAGAGTGTCCTGACTTGCCTGCTCGCCCCCTCCCCCCTCCACATGAGGGAGAAAGCCTCGCATTACTGTGTGGAGTTACAGACAGAAGAACAGGAAGTGAGCATTTCTCAGAAGAAATAAGGACATTTATAAGCAAAATTGAAGGATGAGGTAAGTGAAGGAGGACTGCAATAAGGTAAAGGAAGCTATTTAGGGAAAAAATTTTTTTCCTTTACAACCTCTTTAAAGCGGTGGTTCACCCTTAGAGGGCACTTTTTCCCCTTAGATTCCTGCTCGTTTTTACTAGGGGAATCGGCTATTTGTTTTAAAATATGAGCATTACTTACCCGTTTACGAGATGCATCCTCTCCGTCGCTTCCGGGTATGGGCTGCGGGAATGGGCGTTCCTTCTTGATTGACAGTCTTCCGAGAGGCTTCCGACGGTCGCATCCATCGCGTCACGATTTTCCGAAAGAAGCCGAACGTCGGTGCGCAGGCGCAGTATATAGCCGCACCGACGTTCGGCTTCTTTCGGCTACGAGTGATGCGATGGATGCGACCGTCGGAAGCCTCTCGGAAGACTGTCAATCAAGAAGGAACGCCCGCTCCCGAAGACCCATACCCGGAAGCGACGGAAGAAGATGCAGCTCGAAAACGGGTAAGTAATGCTCATATTTTAATACAAATAGCCAATTCCCCTAGACCGAACGAGCAGGAATCTAAGGGGAAAAATTTTATAAATGGGTGAACTCCCGCTTTAAGTGAAATTAACTGACTCAATAGGATTGTGCATATACAATGCACAAATAAACCAGTGAATAAAAACAAATGTTACCAAAGTAACTGTGTGTTATATAACCACTGTGTAAGAAAACAAAAACAAAGCCCCAAACATGAAGATGAAGAAGTTGTTAACAATAGGACACTTCTAGGGATTAATCCAATAACCGCTGTAATATTCAATGGAATATTTCGAAGAAGCCTGGATCTTATTTTCAGCCAAAAGGAGTGTAATAATACTGCCGCTTACCGAACCAAAGAGATCTCAGGTTATGGAGATCTATAGGACGTGTGCATCAGCCTGCCGGCTATGGTAACAGACCACCTCGATCAGGGAGGGATGCTTCCGTCTTGCTGGATGAGGAAAACACCTTCAGCTGTTCTTCAGACCGGATCACACAGGAAAAAACAGGCAGAGTCCACTCGGCTTTATCAGGTACTGGATCTGAGAATGGTAACTCGATTCCCATTCATTCAAAATTCTCAGCTCAGCATCACAGCAATCACTGTAGGCAGGCAGTGATTGCTGTGATGCTGAGCTGAGAACTTTGAATGAATGGGAATCGAATGGAAGTTACCATTCTCAGATCCAGTACCTGGTAAAGCCTGTTTTTTCCTGTGTGATCCGGTCTGAAAAACAGCTGAAGGTGTTTTCCTCATCCAGCAAGAGGGAAGCATCCCTCCCTGATAGAGGTGGTTATTACACTCCTTTGGCTGAAAATAAGATCCAGGCTTCTTCGAAAACCACCATTGAATATGACAGCGGTTATTGGATTAATCCCTAGAAGTGTCCTATTGTTAACAACGGCCTGGATTCAGGTACGACTTGCGCATTATTTGCGGAGGCACAGGGCAACGATTTTGCCCTACGCCCCCGCAAATAATTTGCGCTGCCCTCGATTCACGGAGTCGAATTGCGAGGGCACGCCGGCAAAATTGCCCGGCGTAAGCGCGCGCAATGTAAATGATCCCGCCGTGGGCGGGAATCATTTAAATTAGGCGCGCTCCCGCGCCGAGCGTACAGCGCATGCTCCGTCGGGAAACTTTCCCGACGTGCATTGCGGCAAATGACGTCGCAAGGACGTCATTTGCTTCAAAATGAACGTGAATGGCGTCCAGCGGCATTCACGATTCACTTACGCAAACGACGTAAAATTCGAACGTCGCGACGCGGGAACGCCGGGTATCCTATAGCATTGGCTGCGCCTGCTATTAGGATGTGTAACCTTACGCGAAACCCGACGTACGCAAACTACGTAATTTGCGTACGCAGGGCTAGCGCAACGTTGTGAATCGGTGTTAGTATGCAATTTGCATACTATACACAGATCACAATGGGAGCGCCCCCTAGCGGTCATCGCTAGAATGCAGCCTAAAATCTGCGTGGCATAAGAGCCTTATGCCACGCAGATTTTAGGCTGCAGTCGGCGTAACGAGTTCTCTGAATCAGGAGAACTTATTACGCCGGCGCAAGTCAGCAATTGCGCTGCGTAACTATGGTTACGCAAGCGCAATTGCTACCTGAATCTGGGCCAACTTCTTCATCTTCAGGTTTGGGACTTTGTTTTCTTACACAGTGGTTATTTAAACACACAGTTACTTTGGTAACATTTGTTTTCATTCACTGGTTTATTTGTGAATTGTATATGCACAATCCTATTGAGTCAGTTAAAGGTCTACAATCTTGTCCCTGTCATCCTTGGACAGCTATTTGGTCTTGGGCATGGCGGAGAGATTATTCTCGGCCTTTTGGCTAAGATCAAGTGTAGTATCTGTTCTTATCAGTTGCCAGGAGGTGGCGCTATGCTAACCGTCCCCAGTACACGGCGAGGTGGAAAGGGATGGCGGATGCAAAACCTGCTGGTGTGGAGGTGAAGGCCTTCTGATCGGGACGAAGAAACATGAGGTCGAAGCTGAAGGGCCGGGTCCCTGGCCTTCTGGCCTGGATTTGATGCAGTTCCTAACCTTGCCAGTTTCTCGAGAGGGAACGTCGACCCCACCCTACTGTTAAGGGGGGGGGGGGGGGGGGTCATACCATACGGCTAGTACCTCCCGATTATAATTGAGGTAGGGAGCGAAAGAGGCTTAAGGGCACTCTCCCTGAGCTTTCGAGCCTTTCCAGTAGGGAAGGGGGCTGTGACTGTCCGGGCTGTTGGTCAGGGTCCATTAAAAAGCCTATGGTGATGTGCCCCTGGAGTGGCAGTCCAAGGGTGCCGTAATTGCACTGGTGTTTTTACCGGCACTTTTGCTTTTTGGCACCTTGGTCACGTAACCATATTACCTTTTTTACACCTGCCTCTAGGGCCGGGCCTTTTGGCTAGGACCAGAGGAATTTTTGATTCATGGCCGGAGGGCCGGCCATCGTATTGCACGATGGTCACTTTTCACTCTCCCTCATCTTTCTTCTCCTGCACTCTCTTTAATTTACCCCCGTGTTTGTCACTTTATGTACTTTTCTGTTTGGTGCATGTTATTTGTCACTGTGTGTGATTAGTAGGGTGCGAGTCCTCAGGCCAGCCCTGAGCATCTTGGGAGTGGGTGGACATGGCCTTCTGGCTTAGTTCGCCTACTCTCATGGGGTCTCCCTTTCGCCTCCGTGTGAAAGCCCTCGGGCTTTCACATTGAGTATGCAGTGCATGAGTTTTTCAGGCGGGATAGCAGCGCTATTTTTAGCACTGTACCGCCTGAAAAACTCCTCAGTGTGAAAGGGGTCCAAGGCTTACCTGTAGGTGTTTGAGATATTTGCCAAAAGGTGTATACCGTTGTCAATGGCGCAGCCGCAGTGAGAACCCCCATTTATAAAAACGGCAATGCCGTATTTGCCAGCTCCCGAGGGCATGCGAGGAGTGACGTCTTCGCCGGCTCCGGCCAATCACAGCGCCGGAGCAGCGATACCCGGAAGTAACCTTCCGGGTATCTGTGGAGAGATGTCTGCGGCCAGAGGCGGACACGAGGACGGCTTTGATCTAAGGTAAGTAATGCATAATGAGCTAGTATGCTAGTCATACTAGCTCATTATGGCTTTGTCTTGCAGGTGATTTAGGGGGAAAAAAAATAAAAATTTAATCAGGGTTTACAGCCGCTTTCAAAGTCACATGACAAGGCACGCCCTATTAACTCCAATGGAACCTTTCTAAATCAGTGCGACTCAAGTCGCTCCAACTTAGAAAAAGATTCTTGGCACTACTTTTGGTGCGATTTCAATACGACATGCATTGAGTTCTGTTAAAGGAGTTGTATGCAAGCCACGATAAAGCCGCGCAGCGATATTGGATTCAAAGTCGCAGCAGGGTGAACCCAGCCTAATGGCACCAACAACCATAGGGTGGACAAGAGGGATGAGTTTGAAAACAAGCAGGTCCGTTTATGCATTCATCTGTTATGTCATATACCCACAAAAAGACATTTGAATCATAATAAAAAAAAAAAAAATAAAAAAAAAAAAAAAACACACACAAAAACAAACAAACACACACACACACACACACACACACACACACACACACACACGCAGTTCCGATTCGATTTGGTGTTGCATTACATGTCCACGCTGTATAAATGAATGAATAAAATAAGAAGACAACTAAGGATATTTATAAGAGTTTATGTACATACCAAAGGCTGGATGCAACAAACAATCAACATTTCCTTCATTAAATATTATCCTGGCCAATGCCAAAGCCCTTTGCAAAGGGGCGTCAAGTCTAACAGGCAATTACATTCAACAACCAAAACTGCTCAAGTATGATCCAGGACCCTGAAAATGGGATGTAACCCAATTGAATTTCTTGTGTGAAATTTGTATTACTTGTTTGTTAACCAATTGGAATGTTCCATCTGGCATGTTTGCTAAAGCTGTGTAAAGAATAAAAACCGCAGTACCTCTCCGCAGGCAGATTAAAGCAGTTGTACGAGATGCATACTAGCACATTATGCCATTGTCTTGCAGCTTTTTTTATTTTTTTTGCGTTTTTTTTTTCCCCCCTCAGCAGTTTACTACCGCTTTAAAGAAAAAAAAAAGAAGAAATGCTTCTGACCAGTTAACAAGGGTGTTTTTTGCATGCTCTTTGAAAATAAACCTGCAGTGCACTGAAGTACATGTACGGGATAACATGGAGAACAGGTATCCAATTATATTTGTGTTGATGTTAAAGAGGACCTGTTCTGTAAGGCTGGTAAATACAGGGCTCCAAAAATACATGACTACCAACCTATCTTTTGTAAAGCATATGGTGATAGAAAATGTTACTATGTTAAAGGGACAGGTACTCTTTAAGTGAGGAAAGCAAACATCTCTTGGAACATGCACCAGGCAATTCCTATGACAAAGACATACCGATTTGTGCCGAATACCACACCTTTGCTGTGATAAGCGTCTATATAGAACTTTTTACTTGCCAAACATCTTTAAACTTTATGAGCAAAGCTACACTGTGATTGGACACTAGAGGGCAGAACAAATCTAAATCTTAAAAGATTTAACTCAATAGCAAAAAAACACATAAAACAGTAGAAGTGTCACATATCAGACAATAATGGACGGGAATGCAAAATAAAAAAAACAAACAAACAAAAAACCTCCTTCTTTCTATGCTACAGTCAACAAGATGTCACATAAAAGTTGTTATAAACAGTCCATGTCAGAAAACAGCGCCAAAACCTCTCCAAGTCTTGTAGTGATGCACCACCCCCCGACATTACTCCTCCATCAGACAGCACAGCCACAGAACAGACTATGGCTAGACAGTGCATCCTTCAATATTTGGGTCCCCATCATGTAAACAGAGCTTATAATCAAGTAACTCTTTAAATCTCACTTGGCAGGCAGTGGTAAAAAAAAAAAAAAAAAAAAAAAAATACAATAAACTGTCCTGAAAAAAAAAGTGCTCCTGGGAAAAAAAAAATTTCCATCACTGATCTTATCGCCTGCATCCCATGAAAATACAGTAGTAATATGTAAGGTCGCTCGTCGAAATGTAGAATGATTTGCCTGTACGAATCAGCAAAAAAAAAAAAGATTAAAGTAGTTGTATTTCCCTGCCAGCAACAGAGGAAACATAATTGGATCATTAAAAAAAATAAAAATAAAAACTATAAACAATAAAAGCCCTGAATCATTAGTAGTGCCTTTAGTGGTTCTTTTTCCTCCTCCTTTTAGATGGTCGACGAGATCCTGTGGAGTAAAATGGCATAGGTTATCACTTCAGATAGCTAAAAGGCATATCATATACCGTATAAAAATACACACACATAAATAAAAACTCTAAAAGCCCATCTTCAGGATACCCAAAGCCCCCTTTCCACCCCCTCTGGATAAAAAAAAAAAAAAACACACAACTCCTTTGTTTACTTACCTATTGTCAGTCATGCAACACAATCTTTCTTCCTCTTCTGTTTATATCTAGCTGAGTTCTTCTATGGGTGTCCAATTTACTGCCTGCATGACATGAACACTTCCTATAGGCTGTCCACTGTCTGGGATCTCTCAGAAGAATGACATCATCCCCAGGGGATAGTAGGGGACCAAACAGCAAGTGGCCATTTACAGCAAGGGGTTAGCAGTCCCTGGTAACTGCCCTGTCAAGGGACCTGAATGGCAGATAAGTGAGCAACGTGGGGGAAAGAAGCCCCCCCCCCCCCCAAGCTTTTAAATTGCGCTGCATTGAGCCGCATGCAGCTGCAGCACCATGTAGTTTGGCAGTTGTGAAAAAAATGCCACAGATACTGACACAGGGGCACTATTAAAAATGAATGGTACCCTCATGCATCTGCAGTGCATTTCTCTGCAGGTCGGCTACGCATTTAATTTTGCGCACATTCCCCAGGTGCAGAGATGCAAACCTACTCTAATTGCTGTAAGGAAGTTTTTATGAAACAGTATATATATATATATATATATATATATACACACACACATGCATACAAAAAAAAAAAAAAAAACAACACACACACACTGTGAAGACAGCTATGCATATCAACAATAACTTACCCCAACGCCATTGATTCAAGAACTCTCCTATATAGTAGAAGGGAACCATGACGAGAAAACTTGACACAAAGAACACCGTCATTCCTATAGGGTCCAGCTTAGCAAGGATGGGATACACCCAGATATCAGCTGCATGATGCACCCATAGGACCCTGCAGAGAGATTGGTAGGTATTAGTATACAAAATAAAGAGAAGATAAAGACCCCTTCAGAAAAAAATAAAAGACAGCAGCTACAAACTTTTAATATTAAGATACTTACCGGTCCAGGAATCCAGCGGTGTCCTCACCCGAGCCGATTTTCCAATCGGCTCTCGGATGCTGCTGCCGACATCTCGGCTGAATGGGGAAGGAGGAGGGGGCCTGTCCAGGGATCCCGCAGTGTCTTCACCACCCCAGCTGATTTTTTCCATCGGCTCTCGGGCGCTGCTGCCGCCGCCATTGTTTGTAACGGGAACCGACAGTGAAGCCGGTTCCCTACTGTGCATGTGCGAAGCGCAATGAGCCTTGTGAATAGCCAGGCGGCGGGGTAAGGAGGGCTGAACTTTCGGGTGATCTCACAGGTGAGATCACCCAGAAGTGCAAGTGGGTACCTGTCAAAAACAGGTACCCGCTCCCCCCTGAAATGTGGCCGGGGGGGCGTTCGATAAGCAGAGCTTACACTTTTGGGTGGAGCTCAGCTTTAAGCTGCTTTGCTATAGAATATTCCACCCCAACATAACAGAACTCAGAGTAACAGTTTACTGCATCTGCTCAGCAACACCCACAGCAAAAGCAGATATTTCAACCTTTCAATACTCACTAGGAAACAACCCTCACATGTCCCCTTACAGCCTGGACTTTGTGCTGACGGGCACCACAAAGCAACCAAGAGAAGGTAAAGGATAAGTTCACTTTAAAATTATAATAAAAAAAAAAAAAGTCTGGAAAGCATTGTACCAGCAATCAGATCGCTAATGCTATGCAGGTCTCCTGCATACTGTCAGTGTATGGGCTTACCTCTACAGGGCATCCCGTACGCACAATCGGATAATCCCTGACAAGAACACTCAATGAACTACCATAGTGATACACAGCGTCGTAGTTTATTGAGAACTACAAGCCGACAGTCGCCAAGGATGTCAGGGCTTGTAGTTCATTCAGACACACTGAGATGTGCGTCTGAACGACGCAGCCATTTGGGCGGAGCCCCTCAGGGCCGCACTGTTTTTCAAAACAGTGGCAGCTAGTACTGGGAACTTTTCCCCGTACTGCTGCTACAGGCAGCGGCTGCAGCACTGGGAACATGGTCCATCCTAAAATTGGACGGAACATGTAACATGTTCCCAAAGGTGAAATTCTCCTTTAGCACGAGTGCTTGTGCCCAAGTATTTAAAGGGCGGCAGCACAGGAAATCATAGGACTTGTAGTCCCAATGCAGTAAACCACCTGACTGCTGAATGATATAAACAGTGCACACTTCTGGCCAGAAGTTCAGGGAAGTGCTGTAAGGAAAATAGGAGCAATGAAAATTAAAAAGTGAGTCTCTGGGGCAGAATAAGAATAAAAGCATTGCCAATAATTCATAAAATTGTGCTGCTAAAGGGATTATAACCGTGAAGGTGGCCATTTTATCACAACTTTCCTCCATAGTCATCGTGCAAGAATGAATACTGGTCTTTATCATTGGAACAGAAGAGTATTTTTTCTTTCTGCCCATAGCAAGAAATGCTATAAACTCTCACAGTGCAATGTACGAGAATGATTCGATAACGTCTAAAAGCAGGGGTGCCCAACCTTTTGAAGAGCAAGGGCCACTTAAGTGACTTGGTAACCCGTCGCGGCCACAATGAGCGGAGCGGGTGGATTGCCGTCCACTCTACTCTCAGCACACTAAACTTACAGGAAGTCTATGGCTCAGTGCAGGTAACCCACAGGTGCACTTCTCACATGTGACCCCCGGGCCTCTGGTTGGGCACCCCTGGTCTAAAGTCAGTGCGGTAGATTCAGAGAGAATTTACGCCGGCGTATCCATAGATACGCCGCGTAAATTCAAATCTGCGCCGGCGTATCTACTTTCTGTATTCAGAAAGCTAGATACGCCGACATTAGCCCAAGATACGACTGGCATAAGTCTCTTACGCCGTCGTATCCTAGGGTGCATTCTCACGCTGGCCGCTAGGTGGCGCTCCCGTAGTTTTCAGCGTAGAGTATGCAAATTACCTACTTACGCCGATTCACAAACGTACGTGCGCCTGGCGGTAGTTTTTTACGTCGTTTGCGTAAGTCGTTTTCGTCGTAACGTTGCTCCTGCTAGTAGGAGGCGCAGCCAATGTTAAGGATGGACGTTGTTCCTGCACCGAGTTTTGAATTTTTACGTTGTTTGCGTAAGTCGGTCGCGAAAACGGATGGACGTAATTTACGTTCACGCCGAAACCAATGACGTGGCGCGGGGACGCGCCTGATTTAAATACTACACTCCCCCTAGCCGCGGAATTTGAATTCCGCCGGGGGATTTCCGATCCGCCGGCGCAAGTTTCGAGGCAAGTGCTTTCTGAATACTGCACCAGCCTCTCAAATTTGCGACGGCGGATCGTAAATCAGATAGATTAGCGGATATTTAGATCCGCATAATCTATCTGAATCTACCCCAGTCTGTGCAGTTTTACAATTACACCAATTCCTGAACATCTTTTAGATACTTACCATGATAAGTACGCCAAGGCAAACAGAGCCAGCAAGCCAAGTCCACTTTTCCTGCCAGGATACTGGTGAGAATAGGCAAATACCTCAATGAGCACCAGAGGAAGGATAACGGTGTGCTGGAAAATAATGCAATATATATTATTAGCCGACACTGCACCAAGACCAAAACAGCCAAGTCAATGGAAATGATCAGCTCGCTTAGTTAGCAGAGGGACCCATGATCAGAACAAAGCCTCCTTACCATTGTGTGATTCAGCCATTCTGGAATGATGCTGTCCAATACCTTTGGATACACAAGCTCCCGATCATACACATAAAGACTCCAGAATGAAGTGACTACAAACTAGAGAGGAACACAGTGTTCGTTATTTGTAATTTCATACATACAATACAGACCATAGAATATCAAGAAGCTGCACCTAACACTTAATGCTTGAGATTCATAGTTGCTGGTTTATAAAAAACCAGAGCAAAAAAAAACTGAGCAAAGCACAGCTGTTGCTATAGAAAACCAATTAATTTTAAATTTTCACTGAAAAGGAGATCTAAATGGCAATTAGATGACAGATTATTTCACTCCAATTGTCCATCCCATTGACTGGTTGAGGAATTCTGAGATTGTATCTTTTCCTATATTGTGTCTTCCTGTCTCCTACCCCAGTTCTTCAGATGCCATCTAGTCTTCAATTAACCATTATTACAGGGCATCGGAGTCATTACACTATTTCCAAGTATCTTCACAGGAAAGGACATATCAGAAGGTGGTGGACAAACAACAAAAAGGGTGCAATTGCCTAGTGCATTACATCCAGCACAATAATTAAGGGATTAAAAAAAATACAAGTCCAGAAGTTTGCCTTCCAACCTCATGGAATTGTGAGGATGACAGAACCAGCTTATGCGTTTTGTGGGACTGACCTTCAAAATGTTGTTGCTCTGAAACACGTAAAGCTGGTTCTGGTATCCGCACAATTCCATGAGGTTGGAAGGTGGATTTCTGGACTCTATCGTTTTGACATGCCACTATTCCATGTTGTTTTGGGAGTATGATTTGTATTTATTAATCACTTAATAAAGTGCTGGAGGTAATGCACTAGGCATTTGCATCCTTTCTGTTTTCTTTGTGTAGTACCAGATTCCCTGATCTGAGGAGGGATGCACCTCCTTAACCACTTGAGACCCACGCTATTGACAAAGGATGTCAACAGCGCGGCTCTCAAGTGCCAAGTGGACGTCTTTTTAAAAGCATTACCCGCGCGCGCCTCTGGGGGGGCGCGCAGCAGGTAAACACTGTCCCGGCGCATTGCTGGGGAGCCGATGCGTGTACCTGGCGGCCGCGATGTCCGCCGGGTACACACGATCGTCGGGAACAATGGACGTGGAGCTCTGTGTGTAAACACAGAGCTCCACGTGCTGTCAGAGGAGAGGAGACAGATCTGTGTCCCTTGTACATAGGGACACATCATCGGTCACCTCCCCCAGTCACCCCCCTCCCCCCACACAGTTAGAACACACCCAGGATACACATTTAACCCCTTCCTCACCCCCTAGTGTTAACCCCTTCCCTGCCAGTCACATTTATACAGTAATTAGTGCATTTTTATAGCACTGATCGCTGTATAAATGTGAATGGTCCCAAATTTGTGTCAAAAGTGTCCGATACGTTCGCCGCAATATCGCAGTCCCAATAAAAAAAAAAAAAAAAAAAAAAAAGAAGAATTGCAGATCGCCGCCATTACTAGTAAAAAAAAAAAAAATCATAATTCTGTTCCCCATTTTGTAGGCGCTATAGCTTATTGCGATTTTTTTTACAAAAATACGTTGAAAAATACGTATCGGCCTTAACTGAGAAAAAAAATTGTTTAAAAAAAAAAAAAAGAAAATTGGGATATTATAGCAACAAGTAAAAAATATATATATATTTTTTTAATTGTCGCTATTTTTTTTTGTTTATAGCGCAAAAAATAAAAACCGCAGAGGTGATCATTACCACCAAAAGAAAGCTCTATTTGTGGGAAAAAAAGGACGTAAATTTTGTTTGGGAGCCACGTCGCACGACCGCGCAAATGTCAGTTAAAGCGACGCAGTGCCGGAAGCTGAAATTTCGCCTGGGCACAAAGGGGGTTTATGTGCCCAGTAAGCAAGTGGTTAACCCATCCAGCTGAGTTGCACAGTGGCCAATTCATTTGCATCATTTATGGAATGCTTTCCTATCATATCTGAGCTCTGAAGTGTCAAGTTTACATTGTTCCCTGGTTTATATCAGGAGGTGGAGAAGTGACACTTGGGTTAAAAAGAGCAATATTGCAGCTTTATCAAACCTGCGACAATTACCAACCACCAGTATAGAGTTATAGACACACTTAATCGTCTCAGTGGAGAAATCAAGAAGTCTGTAGAAAGCTGTAAGGTGGATTTACTAAAACTGGAGGGTGCAACTATTCTAACTTCATCTTGTTCAATTAAGCTTGGAAAAAAAAAATAAATAAAAAAAAAACGGAAGCTGATTGGTTTCTCTGCACAGCTGCAGAAGATTTTGCAGCCCCCAGTTTTAATACATCAACCCCTCAGAAACAATTTTTTTTCTAAAAAGTAATAAATACCCACCACACTGACTGGGAACACCAGCGTAGCGAAGGCAGTGTCTTTTAACCGAGTTAGGAAGGCGCATAATGGATTCCTAACGGAGAAGCACAGCTGGACAAGGTCGCATGTCACACAGACGCCAAAGAACACTGCCTGAAGAACCTGCAGAAAAAAATAAATAAACACAACTTGATAATGTTCATGAAGGGATTGTTAAAATGTAAAAAAATTAAATAAAAATAATAAGTGGGACAATACATGTGTGAATGTTGTGCATGTAAGGACTCAGA
The DNA here is from genome assembly GCF_905171775.1 of Rana temporaria. NCBI lineage: Eukaryota > Metazoa > Chordata > Amphibia > Anura > Ranidae > Rana > Rana temporaria. The sequence goes on along the minus strand of NC_053500.1, from coordinate 23,198,131 downwards.
AGTCAGAGTAAGGTCCCTTTCACGTGGGCCGGATCCGGTTTGGCTCCTGAGCTGAGCGGACACAGCCCGGTCTGCTCTATGGGCAGCCGGATGTAAACAGACCAGCCATTCTTTACACCTGACTGCCCTCCGATCCGGAGACCCGGAGGTAGCTGGGTGTAAACAGGCACAAGTCCATTAACATCCAACTGCCCATACAGGAGAATGGAGGGTCCAGCTGAAAAACAGACATGTGGGCCCCGATCGGACCTCTCGTGTGAAAGGGGCCTTCCTTCAGATAATGGCTGCAGGTAGCTTCACTTAGTACATTTTAAACATTAAGGGGCAGATCCACGTAGCGCGGCGCATTCCTCCGTCCGGCGTAGCTACGCCGCCGTAACTTCGTTTTTTTTTGTATCCTGAAAGAATTTCCGCCGTAACTTACGGCGGCGTAGCGTAACTTAGGCGGCGTAAGGGCGCGCAATTCAAATTAATGTGATGGGGGCGTGTTTTATGTAAATATGTCTTGACCCGACGTAAATTACGTTTTTTTTTTCCCGTGGGGGTATCCCAGTGCGCATGCTCGAAATTAAACCAGAGCAAGCCAATGCTTACGTCGGTGACGTCATTCTACGCAAAGCCCTATTCGCGAACGACTTACGCAAACGACGTAACATTTTCAAAATTCAACGCGGGAACGACGGCCATACTTAACATAAGATACGCCTCATATAGCAGGGGTAACTATACGCCGAAAAAAGCCTTACGGAAACGACGTAAAAAAGCCGTATCTAGCTATTTGCATACTCGACGCGTAATTCGACGGAAACACCACCTAGCGGCCAGCGTAAATATGCACCTACGATCCGACGGCGTAGTAAGACGTACGCCTGTTGGATCGAGCCCAGATTCAATCGTATCTTGTTTTGTGGATACAAAACACAGATACGACAGGGGAACTTTGAAATTACGCGGCGTATCCATAGATACGCCGGCGTAATTCGTTTGTGGATCTGGCCCTAAATATTCATGTTTCTTTGCCTTTAAGGGCCTGTCCACACCAGATGCATTGCGCTGTGTTGGGTGCCCTTGCCCAGCCCACAGACAAGGCAAAAAATCCTTCTTTCCTATCACAGCAGTTGACACCTCATGCTTCAACTAATCCATCGCACTGCGGCCAAAAGAACTGAATGAACTGTCACTTTTCTGACATTTCAAGAAGTAGCAGATCAGCGCCGCACATCACACAACAGCAGCCATGTGATAATGCATGATTCTGGGGCTAACCAGCTCTAAAAAGGTCAGCAATTGCAGCAGTTAGTTATCCAACTAACATTACATAAAAAGCTGTTTTATGCGGTTTTGTCCGCTGAGCACTACCACTGCAAAAGCCGACAGATGATTCGCATCTCTCGGATTCCTTAAATTCTCCCGGCATCAGATATTACATTACAAATCAACTAAAGGAGACAGGTCCCTGCGCCAGGCCTGCAGAAGAGGATTAGATGCAGGTGTAAAGAGCAGTTCATTTCTCAGTGTATTATGGTAAGATGGGACCAGCTGCTGAGGATGAAATGTTAGAACTCAGTGGAAAAAGACCTTGGAACAACAAAGATCTAGACATCCAAACACACCACATCCATTATCGGCCATCCTCCACATCCATTTGTCAAGTCAATTATGGCAGAAAGCGAGGCTCACCTACAAAGAGAACAGCGTTCAAAGATTACACTGGCAGGTTTCCCAAGTTCCAGGATCTGTATATTCTCTTCTGCATCCTGTCTATTTAATGCATACAGCCCAAGGCCTCATGCACACTGGGCATTCAGCTCTGGTACATGGGACTCTGCCATTTAGGTGCAAGAAGAGGCACAACTTCCACAGGCAGCCTGTAAAAAAATCCTCCATGAGAGGCAGACATCTGCTGCAGCTATATGGCGCGCTGGGCGGTATAAACATGTATATCGCAACGCTGGCAACTAGAAGAGGGCGAAGAAGAATCTTATGTATAGGAATGAGCACATTTACACTTCGCAATTTGGAATCGCGGGCTGCATTTTGGCCCGTGTAACGAGACCCTTGCTCGCTCGCTTCCGCTCCCCCGACACTCCTCTGCTACTATTGAGTCAGCTTGCAGATCGCAACGTCTGAGGGTTCGGTCATCCAAGGCTCCGGGATCCGAACTACAGCTATGTGCCGTTCGGAATCCATTAGAACAAACACCAGGCAGGCTGTATGTAAGTTCAAACAGGAAGACCTTTAGGCTGCATTCACACTACAACGTGGCGTACACGGCATATTTTGCCGCGATTTGTTTAACAAGACATTTACATTGATGTCAATGCCGAACGCCGAAAGCCGCCTGAAAAAAAACGGTCCGGGACTTGTTTTCAGGCGGCAGGCGTACGGCGTGAGATGTGAACCATCTCATAGACATCAATGGAAATTCGCCCCTCCAGCGGCACGAGCGTCGTGCTTCAGGCGTATATACGCCGAGGTGTGAATGCAGCCTTATTGGAAGCACACAACACACTTTTATACAGAATTTGGAACATCCCGCCCCCAACAACCGCTTTCCTATTGGTCAATTGTAAAGTACGTGTAGTTCTCCTTCAGGTCCTCTTACCAATGCAAATGAGGACTTGAAAATGGGTTCAGCAGGGATTGGTCCGATAGCTTGAGTAGAAGGACTGCTATGTGTAATGAGACAGAAGCCCCAGGGGGCAATCAATGTACACAATAGCCAGACACAGAACAATGGAGCCGTCTGGAGCCTTAAGACAGAGCAGAAGACCCCCCACTGTGTAACAGATTTCAAGGAGGAACACTTCCGCATTCCAAGGTCCATGACAGCCCTCGATTCAAAAAAAAAAAAAAAAAAAAAAAAAAAAAAAAATCGCATTGGCAATCGCAGTACAACATGCATTTGGGTGCCATCATAAGTGCAGGAGCATCTTTTGGGGTGACAAACGCACATAGACTATAAGATGAAGAGTCAGCAACGCGTCCTCCCGATAAAAGTACTTTATTGATAAAGGCGACAGTGTGCATAAAATTGTGTAGCGGGAATGCCAATTCCCGCTACACAATAATGTGAACGGGGGGCCAATAGTTGCAGCTTTAAAACCATAAACACAATCTTAGCCCTGGTTCACACGGGTGCGATTTGACATGTCAAATTGGCGGCATTTGCCGGTGATCTGCCGAGCTGGTTCCGGCTATCGTGGAAGTTCCTGCGCAGGCGCAATCTGATATGCAGAGATCGTTCCGGCTAACGGGAAAGTTCCTTCAAGGACTGCGCAGGCGCAAACTTGCCGACGGAAATCTCCGAACCTCGGCCGGCATCCAGGGCGACGTGGATTTCGAGGTAAGTGGCCAGTCGGCCTCACGTCCTCGCTGCGCTCGGACGGCTCGCTGCGCTCGGACGGCTCGCTCGGCCTCCTGGCTCTTTTTTTTTTTTTTTTTAACATCCTCCAATCCACGGGGATGTTAAAGAATGAGCCTGGATGCCGGGCGAGATTCGGAGATTTCCGTCGGCAAGTTTGCACCTGCGCAGTGCTTGAAGGAACTTCCCCGTTAGGGGAAGCTTAAGGACAAGTCACCGGCAATTAGGGGTGCAATGGATCAAAAAACTCATGGTTCGGATTGTTCCTCGGATCAGAGTCACGGATTGGATCATTTTTTGGATCACCACCATATATAGTCCCCACTGTAATGTCCACATCTCCCCACGTCAGCCCGCACTCTAGGGAGCTCACCTAGGCCGTCGTCGGGTGTACCAAGATGGCCGCCGCTCGAGCTAGGCCAAAGCCACGGCCTTTCCTATGGGCTCAATCCGCAAATCGTGTGGTGTGCCGATCCACAGACGATCAATGACGATCTGTTGCACTGGCAATGGTACCGCCCTAAATCGGTGCGATGACGCATCTGCAGCGATGCACCGATTTCAAAAAGTAGTTTCTCTATTGCTTTTTGCGATTTCGGCCCGCGATTTACATTGACATCTGTGCAGAAACCGAACAGAAATCTGTGCAGAAACCAGACAGAAACCTGTGCAGAAACCAGACAGAAACCTGTGCAGAAACCAGACAGAAACCTGTGCAGAAACCAGACAGAAACCTGTGCAGAAACCGGGACTGACCAGCAGGAGTGAAATTGTGCGAGTTCAGCTGAACTCGCACGGCTTCACTCCCGCAGCTCAGTGTGAACCTGGGCAAAAAGGAAGTCCTACACAAAGACCATGAGCAACACTTCGACCCTTGACTCCATTCACACTTCGCAATTTGGAATCATGGGCAGAATCGCTATGATTCTGCCTGTGATTCCAAATCGCTTGTCAATTGCAGCACAACAATGCACAGTGCATGTTTGGGGTGCCATTATCCTCCAATGTTACCCCAACCATGATGCAATTGTGCTGCAATAGTCGTACAGCAAATCACATGAAGCTTGTCACCCAAAAAGGAGCAGAAGCTTATTTTCCGTCGCCATTCAAGTGAATTGGCTGCCATATGCGGCACGTAAAATCGTGTGAAAATCGCACTGTCAAAAATCACATAGACCATTTAATCCAGACCTACAATACAGGTTGTGTGCATTGAATTTTCCTGGCTTTAATGATGGTTGTACACCTTGCTACATAACCAGCATTCTGGTATCTATTCATATTGACCTTCCACCGGAGGATTCAATATTTGATGACTTGCAGTAAAATGTTATGTCTAAATTTCCTTTTTACCCTCTCCTTTGAGGACCATAAAGATTTTCTAGGGGGTAAAGACCAAGTGTAAGCAGTCAGCTTTGTGTGACTAGGGTACAAGCGAGATCAGATATAGAACAGTTGATAAAACCAATAGGGCAAGGTTTAAAGTCTTCTTGGCTTGCAACAACACAAAGCAAAGTGCAACAGCTAATAGAAACTTGGCCTACAAATGCTGTCACTGCTTTGCGGACCAAAACTACCTGAATACGCTACACATGGGGGTGTACAAGTGTGCAGCCCCCATTCTCAGAAAGAATGGGGGCTGATCAGTCACAAGTTAATATTTTCTTTCACCCAGGTTCACACTGAGCTGCGGGAGTGAAACCGTGCAAGTTCAGCTGAACTCGCACAATTTCACTCCCGCTTGTCGGCCGCGATTATAGCGACATCTGTGTGCAGTTTCTGCACAAATGTCAATGTAAATCACGGGCCGATTTCGCAAAAAGTAGTACAGAAACGACTTTTTGAATTTTGATCAGCATGCGGCTGTCTCTGCTCGACAGAAGTCAATTGTTGGGCGTAGTGTATGCCCAGGGACATTTTTTTTCATTGCAACCATGATGGGTGGATCATAGGTGCAGAGCCAGGCATCTGCAGACTCTTCCTCCAGCTCAATGTCTGGGATATTTAGGTGGACTACAAGTGTGCCAACCACTGTACTGGTGTTCCATTGAAAAGGCTCATGAAATGTACTGTACTGCTTTTCAATAAACTTTTCTAAAACTAAAAAAAAACGAAAAAAAAAAAAAGGAAAAGTAAGTCTGCCGTGGTGGCAGATGAGACTTGTAGTTCATTCATTCATAGATCTTTGTAAATGAATGTCAACATGCACAGTTGTGCAAATTTCAAAAGCGACAGCGGTCACTGGATGGGGGATGCAACATGGTGGAGTGAGCCTTTAAAGGATAAAGGGCCAGATTCTCGTAGAGTTGGCGTAGCGTAAGCCATTTACACTACGCCACCGCAACTTACTGGAGCAAGTGCTGTATTCCTCAAGCACTTGCTCCGTAATTTGCGGCGGCGTAGTGTAAATGGCCCGGCGTATGGCCGCGTAATTCAAAGGGGGCGGCTTGTATTCAAATTAAGCGCGTCCCCGTGCCGATTGAACTGCGCATGCGCCGGGCTGAAAAATAGCCCAGTGCGCATGCTCCAGCTCACGACGGAAAACGTCAATGACGCCGACGTGAGCGTCATTGACATAAAGTCTTATTCAAGAACGACTTAGGAAAACGACGTAACCGACGGAAAAAGCCGACGCAGACCCGACGCCATACTTAACATGGCATACGGCGGACTGGCGTAAGGTTACCCCTCATATAGCAGGGGTAACCTTACGCTTACGGAAACAACGTACGCGATGACTACGCAACGCAAATTTGTTCGATAATCAGCGTATCAGGCTCATTTGCATAGTCAAATGAGACCTGAACGTAAACGCCACCTAGCGGTCAGCATTGTATTGCATTTAGGATCCGACGGTGTAAGTGACTTACACCAGTCGGATCCTAGCCTAATTCCGGCGTATCTTGTTTTGCGAATAAAAAAACAATGATACGGCGGCGGGAATTTCTACAGATACACCGGCGTAACTCTTTTGGGAATCTGGCCAAAAATCATCTTTTGGAGCATGTTACATGCTACCCCCATATTTAGGATGTAACGTGTAACATGCTCCAGCTGTGACTGTGGGCAGGAGATCCTGCGTCACATTCTGAAAACAGCATAGCTATCAGGGGCTCCTCCTACACAGCTGTGTCATTCATAGGAATCTGTGAATGAGAGAACTACAAATCCCATCATCCATCAAGGCAAATGGCTTGTAGATCTTAACGAACTGTGAGGACACTGATGAGCATTTTCGTAGCTCATTCACAATCCCTGCAGCTTTCCAACTGACAGCCCGTATATAAAAGTACAGGCAGAAAGCTGTGGGGCTTGTCTGCAGAAGCCCGACCATTATACCCCTGATCGTGGGCGAAATGCTCTGCGGAGTGCTGTGTGTAGGGGGGGGGGGGTAAATAAAATGCACTTTTGCCCCCTGCAAAATCATGCGCATTTATTTTTTCCCTAAAGAGATTAACTTAGCCTCTGAAAAGTGCATGCGCCGTTTTCAGCATCGCAGAGCACTGTAACTGTCAGCAGGGCATTACCCTGTGTGGAGGGTCTTTGCTGCGTAGGTGGGTCAGACGGGTACACCGGGGTGACTTCACAATGAATGGCAAGGCAGAGCACATAGAATGGTAATGGACATTACTACAAAGTGTGAGTCCGGGGCCTGCCTACCCCCGTGAGCGGCCATCGCCTCCTCGCTCCGGACTGGGCATCACCTCCTCGCCCCAGCCATCGCCTCCTCGCCCCAGGCATCACCGCCTCGCCCCGGACTGGGCATCACCTCCTCGCCCTGGGCATCGCCTCCTCGCCCTGGGCATCGCCTCCTCGCCCTGGGCATCGCCTCCTCGCCCCGGACTGGGCATCGCCTCCTCGCCCCGGACTGGGCATCGCCTCCTCGCCCCGGACTGGGCATCGCCTCCTCGCCCCGACTGGGCATCGCCTCCTCGCCCCGACTGGGCATCGCCTCCTCGCCCCGGGCATAACCCCCCCCCCCCGGGCATCACCTCCTCGCCCCGGACTGGGCATCACCTCCTCGCCCCGGGCATAACCCCCCCCCCCCCCGGACATCACCTCCTCGCCCCGGGCATCACCTCCTCGCCCCGGACTGGGCATCCCCACAATGCACCTGCGTTACAATCACCCTCTAACACACTACATTGCAGTGCACTGCAATATAAAATATATATATATATATATATGTATTTAATATATATCTTAATGCATTGCCTATTGCACCATTTTTTTGTAATATATATATATATATATATTTATATTACAAAAAAAATAGTGCAATAGGCAATGCATTAAAATGGATGAGCTACCCTGACACAACACACATAATAATGTGCACACCACAATGGAGCCGGCTGGTGTGAATAGGCCCCAATACTGGGGGATGGGTAAAGAAGCATGCAGGGTCCTGTCAGATCATCTCTCACCTGGTTAAGGAAGGTCAGATACTTCCACCTGCCCCCGTACGTGTGGGCCCCGTGTCCCTGCGACAAGCTGGTGATGAGCACATTCTGCCAGACCCCGAACACACACCAGGCCAGGAGCCCCACATGAAGGACGAGCCCCAGCGCCGCCATCTTGCTGCACCCACTCACGGGAGCTGAATGAAGGCGCCGCTGCTCTGTCACACTGCTGTCACCACCGGACGCTGACAGATGCTCGGCCTAGAGACAAAGTACACCAAAGGCGTTCAGGTTACCAGGGGGAAAACAGCAGCTGGGATCATGTCCCCGGGAGGGCTGGATGCGAGAAGAGAAGACGGCCATGTTTATGGAGACCAGATTGTAAGGTTCTCACACAGAGTCCGCCTAGAGTCCTTTGTGGAATTAAGTCCTTTATGTCAGTGGACAGGTCGTATTTAACAAGTTATAGCATCGCATAACCCACACATGGCTGCCCCTAACATAGAGAACAGGAATGTTATATGAAGTATTCCACAAAATGGCGTCCTTGGCTGGGTCTGACTATTATCTCAAAAAAGGAGTTGTTGCCATTACTGTTTAGTAATATTATTTCAGTGATAAGTTGCTGCCTCTAACAGTTCCATATTGCTTTTTCTAGGTATATAGTCAGAGAATGTCTGGACGTGGGACGGGTATAACAGTTACCTCAGAAAATGGCTGGTACCCCTGGGTGCGACTTTTACCTCAGAAAATGGATGGCTCCTCTGGGTATAATTATTACAGAAGAAATGTCTAGCAGACCTCTGTATACTGTAACAATTAGAAAATGTATGGCTTCCCTGGGTATGACTCCCTGGTCTACATATAACTGTTACCTGAGGAAATGTCTGGCTCCCCTGGTGTGACTTTTACCTCATAAATGTCTGTATCACCTGGTTATGATTATCATATAAAAATGGCCAGGTCCCTGGCCTGGGTATGAATTTTCCCTCAGAAAATTGCTGGCACCCCGGATATAACTTTTACCTCAGAAAATACCTGTCTCCTCTGAGTTTGACCTAAGAAAATGGATGGCACCCCGGGTATGATTTTTATCTCAGTAATTGGCAGACTCCGTGGCCTGGGTATACTATTACCTCAGAAAAAATGTCTCTCTACCCTGGGTATAACTATAACCTAAGAAAATGACTGCCACTCTTGAATATAAGTATTAGAAAATGTCTGGCTTCCGTAGGTATAAATCTTACCTCAGAAAATGGATGGCTTCCCTGGGTATGAATCTTACCTCAGAAAATGGGTGGCTTCCCTGGGTATGAACCTTACCTCAGAAAATGGGTGGCTTCCCTGGGTATGAATCTTACCTCAGAAAATGGATGGACTCCCTGGGTATGAATCTTACCTCAGAAAATGGCTGACTCCCTGAGTATGAATCTTATCTCAGAAAAGTCTGAATCCCTGGGTATGAATCTTACCTCAGAAAATGGATGGCTTCCCTTGGTGTAAATCTTACCTCAGAAAATGGATGGCTTCCCTGGGTATGAACCTTACCTCAGGAATAAGGATGAGCTCCAGCGTGTTCGCATAGTACACGTGCAGAGCCCGCCAGGAAGTCTGCGCTAATCACAGACAGGGAGACATTTCCCGATCTCTGCCGCTGAGCATCGGGACAATGTCTCCCTGGCTGTGATTAGCGCAGCACCGTGCAGACATCCTGGCGGGCTCTGCATGTGTACTATGCGAACACGCTGGAGCTCATCCTTATTCCTGAGGTAAGGAATGCGAACACGCTGGTTTCACTGGATATGAATCTTACCTCAGGAAATGGCTGACTCCATGGCCTGCATATAACTGTTTACCTCCGAAAATGGCTGGTTCCCCCCGGGTATGACTATTAATTCAGAAAATGGAGGACTCCCCGTCATGCATATAATTAATAAGTGCAATTTCACGCTGCCCTGCTGTAGTTTGGCCGCAGCGCAGGTGCAGCTCAGTGTATACGTGGCTTTATGCAGGTTACCTGCGTTTTCCCATAGACTTCTATAACGTCACACGTTTCCAGTACATTTTCTGAAAGCGCAACAAAGATTCTACAAGCAGGACCAAAAAACGTAATGGAAGTCTATGGCAAAACACACGGGTAACTCACACAAAAACAGCATGTACACTGCTCTACACCCACACTGCAGCCAAACCGAAAACAGGGCAGTGTGAAAGCATCCTTACTCAGAAAATGGCTGACACCCCTAGGTGTGACTTTTACCTAAAAAATGTCTGGCTCCCTGAGTATGATTTTTATCAATTTTAATCATTTTAACAGAGAAAATTGTTGCCACCCTGGGTATAATTAAAGGCCCATACACCTGATCTGACTTTCTGACAACAACGGTCCGACGGAGGTGTTTTATCGGGCTATCCGACCATCTTGTATGCTCCATCGGATAATTGTCGGAATTTCCACGGACAAATATTCGCTATGCATGCTCTCAAACTTTCCGACGTTGGATCATCCGATCGCGTGTACACAAGTCCATTGGACTAAAATCCAAAGTACAAACACGCATGCTCAGAACCAATGCTAAACATCAGACAACAATAGCAGAAGTTGCCCAAAGGGTGGCAGTAAAGAGCTGAAAAACCATGTGATTTGGTGAATGTTGGCTGAAAATGTTCTGCCGTGTGTATGCAGAACAAGTTCACGTCCAACGCCCCTTCAGACAAAAATCCACGGAAAAGTCAGATGGAACTCCGATTGTGTGTATGAGGCTTATTACCTCGGAAAATGTCTGGCGCCCTGGGTATTATTTTTTTCTCAAAAAATGGCTGGCTGGCTGGCCTGGGAGTTCTCAAAGTCAGAACTCTGGGCCATATTCTCAAACAAGTTACACCGGCGTATATAGAGATGCGCGGCGTAAGTGTAAAGATGCGCCGTCCTATCTATGCGCCATAGTCACAGAACCAGATCCGCCAGAAATCAGGCTACTCCTGTCCGTCTTAACTAGTTTAAGTTTACGCAGCGTAGGCGTATATTTCAGCTGATGGCATCCTAGGCTGCCATAGAATTAGTATTCAAATATGCAAATGATGTAGATGCGCTGATTCCCGAACCTACGCGCGATCGGCTTAGGCTACGCGCTGTGCGCGTAAGACGATTGTCCGGCTGAAAGTTACCCCTTATAAAGCTCGGTTAACTTTGCTCCAGACCTGAGTAAGTTAGCTTGAAAAAAGCAAATACAGCAGCACCATCCCGGACGAGCTGAGCAACCAAATTTTACGGACAACACGTATGCCAACATGCCAGGGGCAGGCGTGGTCTTAGCACTGCTAGTGTGTGAGGAGGAAGAGGCACTTAGAAGGAGGAGGGCACGGAGGAGGGCACGTGAGAGGATCTACCCACAGCGCATTAGCCTCTTTGGCATGGCTGATGTGGATGTGTATCACCGTTATAGATTCAACCCTGATGCCATCCTTGAAATTACCAGAGCCCTGAAGAATGACATCAGCAGCCCAACACAACGATCCCATGCAGTGCAGCCACTGGTGAAGGTCCTGGCAACATTGCATTTTCTTGCCACAGGCTCTTTTCAAAGAACCAGTGGAGACGTGGTTGGGATATCCCAAACCAGCATGAGTAGATGCGTGCACCAAGTTGTCCCCGCAATACTCCGACGCATGTCGCACCACATAATCAGACCCACCCAGGAGGACATGCGGCTGAAGGCAATGACAGATTTCTGCCTAATTGATGGTTTCCCACGCACTGTGGGTGCAATTGATTGTACCCATGTGGCAATACTGCCCCCCCACGAGACCGAGCACATATACCGCAACAGAAAACATTGGCATTCTATCAATGTCCAAGTGATCGTGGATGCACATGGCCTCATATGGCACGTCCGTGCAAAACACCCCGGATCCAGCCATGACAGCTTTATATTCAGGCAAAGTGACATCCCAAGACAATTTGAGCAGAATGTGTATGGGGACAGCTGGCTGGTTGGTGAGTGACATGGGTGTCAGGTATGACTGTCCCCCCCCATGATGCAGACATCACGAGGGGCACATGCATGACTAACATCCTCCTGTCTTTTCCCTTCCAGGTGACTCTGCCTATGCACTGGGACCTCATCTCATGACTCCATTCCGCAATCCGCAAACACCAGGAGAGAGAAGATATAACGAAGCACACGCACGCACCCGTGCAGTGGTTGAGCGAACATTTGGCATCCTTAAGTCACGCTTTCGATGCCTGGATAAGACTGGGGGTACCCTGCTGTATTCCCCCAACTTCGTGTGCCAAATCATCGCTGCATGTTGCGTGCTGCACAACTTTGCAGTGAGAAAGGGCCTGCAGATTGACCTACGTGATGACCTGACCCCCCAACCACCATGTCCCCCCCTAACCGAGGCTACCCCGTCTGCTGATGGTACAGCAGTCAGGAGATGTCTCGTGGAGCAAATCTTTGAACGTTAAACACACACATTAAACCTGGCACACAGAAAATGCACGCATGCACACCACTGTGGTCCCTAGCACACACACCCCACATGCACATCCCATTGGATTAGACCGAAGTACACCGCACGGTACTAAGGAGCAGCAACGCCGCGTCAAGGCTCCAATGATGTTGCTGTCCATTCATACACCTTTCACACGGACCTGGGGAGAACTTATCCCCAGCGACCGAGGGTGACACCCCTTACTGGCAGGAGTGTCACCCCCCCCACATTCACACACCATTCACACTGTGCTATGCACTACTTTGTGCAGCACAAAAAATACAACAGCTCTTACTTAGAGCATAAATAAAATAAATATTAAAAAGCTCTTACTTAGAGCATAAATAAAATAATATTAAAAAGCTCTTACTTAGAGCATAAATAAAAAATTAAATAAAAAATCATACTTAGAGCATAAAGAAGCCCAAATAAATCACCGGCCCCGGCGCGGACTCCGCCTGGTGCCCTGGTTCCTGGCCCTCGCTTGTCTGGGGGGAGCCTCATTTGGGGGTGGTGGGGCATCAGGTGGAGGAGCCTCCCTCGGTGGATTAACATCCCCAGGTGCCTCCCTGGCTGGCTGTCTGCCCTCTAGAGCCACTGCTATACGGCTGAGCAGGGCCTCCTGGCATGCAGTCTGGGCCTGCACAGCCATCCGCAGGCCCCTGACCTCCCCCACAAGTTCGGCTGTGGTGGTTTGCAGCTCACCCAGACTTGTAATGGTGGCTGCAGAGTTTCCTGCCACATCCTGCAGAGCGTCGGGCACTGCTCCAGAGGAGGACAGGCTATTATTGAGCCGCCTCAACTCCTCCAAAATGTCCCCCATATGGTGGCTCTGCTGGTCCTGCTGCCTGACCAGCTTTTCCTGCAGGACTCCTGCCACACCCCTGGTCTTATGGGTGGCCTTCCTGGGGACAGGAGTGCCTGGGGCCCTTGAATAGGGGGAGGGCCGTGAGGGGCTGGTGGTGAGGGGCATGGGACGGGAGGGGCTGGAGAGGGTGATGGAAGACCCTGAGGGGCTGGTGATTGGGTGGTGCTGTGATGTTCCGGGCATCTCATGTGAGTCGTCAAGAAATAAAATGACCTCCTGCACACTCTGGGCCACCTCCTCTTCATTGCCCACCACCTCCTCATGGGCAATATCCTCCTCAACCACCTCCTGTGCGGAGGACTGGCCACTCCCCTCCAAAAAGGCCTGTAGGCTTCCCAGGGGGTCAGCCACTGTAGCAGACTGCTGGGGGGATGGTGTTGGACGGACAGCAGAAGACGGCCCAGCTCCCTCCTGCACACCTGTGGATGACACAAAAAAATCCCATGTTGGTGGACCCACACACTTGTCACATGTCCCCCCCCCCCAAACATGCTACACACCATATAGAAGATAAAACACACTTACCTGTCCTCATGGGTGGGTCACTGGAGTCATGGCCCTCCAGGCCCTCCACCTGCTCCCTCCGCAGGCATCTGGCAATAATTTCCTCCTCCTCTGACAGCCGGATCGGACAGGGTGGCCCACCTCCAGTGCCCCTGGCATGTTTGGCAATGGTGGCCATTTTATTTCTGACCACCCCCCGCAGGTCATTCATTTTTTTAATGATGTCCTGGGGGGTCCTCACCTCATGGCCAAGGGCATTGACCTGTGCCGTCACTTTGCGTAAGATTTCTTCCTTTTTGATTTTGCTGGTATTGCCACTCTCAGCACCATGGAGCCTGGCATCAAAGCGCTCCATTGCTGAGATAATAACTTCCCTCTCAGCAGGGCTGAAGTTTTTTTTCCTGCGGCCTTTCCTTGGCATAGCAGCAGCAGCAAAGTGAAAACTCAAATAGGGAAATACAAGGGAGTCACTTTGCACTAGCGGGGCGGATGCTTGAAGCTTTTATACACTGGGCCGGCCCAACTTAGCATGGATTTACGCCTATTGTCATTGTGCGCATGCGCAGAGGGCGGAGCACGTCCGGCACATGCGCCGTTAGGTCTGGACATCATTTGCATGGGGTCACGGATCATTATAATGCTTCACGCCCACATCCCTCCTACCGTCACTTGCGCCTACTTACGCCAACACATTTAAGTTACGCGAGCGCAGCGTAGGACGCAGGGGGTTCGGGAATATGGTTCGGCTCTCGCCAAGTTAAGCCGGCGGTGCGCATCGGAGATCCGCTCCGCCTCACTAAATATGCGCCGATCTACGAGAATATGGCCCTCTGACATTAAAAAAGTCAGAATTGTGAGTTTCCAAGTCAGAATTCTGACATTGAAATCAAAATTTTGATATTTAGCTTAGGTTTATACAGACTGCGGGAATGATGTTCAGCTGAACTTGCACGATTTCCTTCCCGCATGTCAGTTCGGTTTTTAGGTGCGATTTCAGAGACATCTGTGCAGATTTCTGCACAGATGTCAATGGAAATCACACCCCGAAATCACCAAAAAGTAGTACAGAAGTGACTTTTGGGAATTGGTGCGGTGCCGCAAATGCGGCGTCGCACCGATTCAGACTCTGCCATTGCGGGCAATTGCCGCCGATTTGGCATGCGATTTGACAATGATCAGGTTTTATTTATGTAAAACCTTTATCCCAAAAGGAAAAAAACTGTTGCTTATTTGTTAGTCACTTATGTAAAGTCCATCTAAATCAGGCATGTCCAAAGTCCGGCCCGGGGGCCAATTGCGGCCCCTGTTCCAGTTTAATGTGGCCCCCCTGGTAATTTGGATATATACGGTACTGTATTTATCAGCACTGCCTCAGAGAGGACAGGGAGGGGGGGGGGGGGGGCGACGACGAGTGCTGTCAAATTGCATACAGGAGAATCTCCTGTTTACTCTGCGGCATCGTCTCCTTGGCTGCCATTGGACGACTCCTCTGTCATAGGAGGCGGGACATTGTATTAAAGAGGCTGCTGTGTAAACAGGAGATTCTCCTGTATGTAATCTGTTGGCGCTCGTCCGCCCCCCCCCCTCCGAGGCTGCAGATGGGCAATGGAGAGGCTGCATTCATGGCAATGGCGAGACTGCAGATGGGCAATGATTGGGCTGCATTGGTGGGCAATGACCCTTATTTTGCTTCACAGTTCTTTATTTACATATTTTTTTCCCTGAAACTTCCCTCCTAACGTCAAGGTTTTGCGCCGATAAATACAATGTATCCAAATAACACGCCCGAGCTCATCTCTTCACCACACACAGCCACAAAGGCAGGATAATTCTTATTGGGCCGTGTATTAGTACTCGGGCAAACACACTTAGACCAAATTTTAATGGTTCAAAGAATGTCAGCAAAATGGTTGGCCCTTACGCATGTTCACTTCATCAAATCTGGCCCTCTTTGAAAAAAGTTTGGACACCCCTGATCTAAATCTTCTATTTCCTCTAACACCACCCTCTCCCCAGACTAACAATACTGCTGTCCAAAGGTGTCTCCATTACTCCTCCATCCAGAGTGGAGACACCCCAAGTCAGAATGTGTTGTACTGGGCAGATCACTAGGTGAAAATAAAGGGAAACATTTCTTAAAAAGAAAAACGAATGCAGCCACCACTTTTAAAGAATAGTAAGCTGCTATATTTTAAATGTTTGCTTTTGGGTTTAAAGGATCAACTTTTTACAAAAAAGATAAATGCACATTTTTTTAGGAGCCTGGAAAGCATTGCACCAGCAAGCAGCAGACTGCTGATGCCATGCAGGTCTCCTGTAGACCTGTCAGTGTATAGGCTTGCTTGTACCTCGTATGGGTAAACCTATACACACTTAGGTAGATTCAGGTAGAGAGGAGCAAAGTTACGGCGGCGTAGCTTAGCGTGTTTAGGCTACGCCGCCGTAAATTAGCTAGGCTAGTAATGATTCTCAATATACTTGCCTGCTAATCTACGGCGGCGTAGCCTAAAGCGGGCGGGCGTAAGGGTGCCGAATTCAAATGTGTTGGAGGGGGGCGTGTTTGATGGTAATGAGGCTTGACCTCACGTTTTTTACGTTTTTTTTTAACTGTGCATGCGCCGGGCGCCTACATTTCCCAGTGTGCATTGCGGCTATGTACGCCGCACGGGCCTATTGATTTCGACGTGGACGTAAAAGACGTAAATCCCGATTCGCGGACGACTTATGCAAACGACGTAAAAAATTTGAATCTCGCGGCGGGAACGGCGGCCATACTTTAACATTGTTATTCCACCTAATAGGTGGAATAACTTTAGGCCTGCTCATGCCTTACGGAAACGGTGTAAATCGACTGCGGCGGCCGGGCGTACGTTCGTGAATCGGACTCATTTACATATTCTACGCCAGCTGCAATGGAAGCGCCACCTAGCGGCCATCCAAAATATTGCAACCTAAGATAGGACGGCGCAAGCCATCGTATCTTAGATATGTTTAAGCGTATCTCTGTTTGAGCATACACTTAAACTTAGGTCGGCGTAGATTCTGAGTTAGGCCGGCTTATATACTGATAAGCCGGCCTAACTTTTACTGAATCTACATAACTGAGAGGAAGAATCAAAGAACTACCACAGTGCTTACAGTGCTGTGGTAGTTTATTGAGAACTACAAGCCAACAGCCACAAAGGCTTTTGGGACCTGTTGTTTCCAGTCACAGAACTCTGTGAATGAGTGATGCTGCCAGGCGGGCAGGGCCCCATACGGCTGCGTTTTTTTATTTTGACAGCAGTCACTGTCACGAGGGCCAGTTCTTTCATAACATGTTACACCCTGAATATGGGTGTAACATGTTATGAAAAGTTAACTTAAACCTTTAACTGTTTCCAGACCGACCACCGCATATTATATATATAATTTTATATATATATGTATATATATATATATATATATATACACACTGCGGCAGGGGAGCCCGGCTGTGCAAAATCACGTACCTGTACCTATTTTGTGCATGCGGCATGGGGGGGGGGGGGGCTTTTAAATCTCAGAATTTTGATTTTTAAATCCATAATTCTGGCTTTGAAACACATAAAATTTTAGGTCGGCCCAAGGGCTCTTCTTTTAGTATTTTGCAAAAACTGTTCCGTTACAGTCTCCACCAATAATATTTAGTTGTTTATTTTCTAACTTCAATTTTCTCGTGTAGATGTGGACGAATGGGAAAACAATGGTGTGTTGACAAAGACCGAAAGAATGGCCGCCATGCATATTGGGTATGTATAAATTGTATGCTGTCAGAAGTACACAGGGGAACCCGCACCACCGCACATAAAGAAAACGGGGAACTCACTAAACACTGAAAACATATTGCTCTATAGCAGATGCCCTGCTGAGAGTAAATTCAATCCTTATATTCACAATATGAGCTTCTCTACTGAAGTAATAACGTGTCCAAGGAACACATCGATATATCATTGACATTGGGCCATTAGGCTGATTCATTTACTGATAGATGGGTAGTTTGGAAATAATATAAAAATTATTTGAATCATGTGCTTGAGTGTGAATTGCGTATTGATGTGCCCTCTTGGACACATGTTGTTATGACTTTAATAATGAAGCTCATATTGTGAATAGCTTTACAGATAGGGTTGCCATCTGTCTGGGATTCACCCGGACAGTTCGGGATTGGAATCGTTCGTCCGGGTTTCAGACTGCCTGAAACCCGGACACATTATTCAGACTGAACAATGGCTTCCCAGCAGGGTTGCTGGCTGTGTCTGCCCACACTCCAATCCCCGGGGCTTTGCCTCAGAAAAGGAAAGAGGGGGCCGGAAATTTGAAGTCCAGTAGTCTCAGATACATCTGGATAAGAGGTGCTGACTGCCAAGGGGTGAGTGAGCTCACTATCTATCCCTGTCTATGACTGAAGTCTCCCCCCTCCCTCCTTCTCTCTCCTGCCTCTGAGTACACTAAGGTAAATCAGGGTTCTCAGAACACCCCTTACATCAGAGTTCACCTTTACACCAAAGGCCACAGTGTTCCCCCTTACATCAGAATTCTCTACGTACATCAGAGTTCTCAGCGTTCCCCCCCATAAATCTGGGTTCTCAGAGCATCCCTTATTTCAGAGTCCCCAGAGTTCTCCCTTGCATCAGAGTCTGCAGAGTCCCCCCTCACAGTGAAAGGGAACTCTGCGAGTTCAGATGAAAAAGGTGAACTCTGTGGACCCTGAGGTAAAGGGGGACTCTTGTTATTAACTTCATATGATTAGAAATTTTATTTATTAGCAAAATATATGTATAAAAAAAATTGCTGTGTACTACTAAAGTGTTCGGGTTTGACTCGAAGAAAAGGTGGCAACCCTATATACATGTGATGTTTTTCTCAGAAGGGCAGATTGATTTTGTTACAGAGGGATACTTTTATGGTGTGTTTATCTACCAAATGGTGGCTTGCTAATGGCCACGAGATATTTGGAATACTAACCCACTTTACAAAGTGGCTACTTGCTGATCCATGGCCATCTGCCCATCTGCTCAAATTGATGGATGTGCCTGACACATCGAAGCTTGAAGTAAAACTACACCCAAAATATAAAATCAAGTCAGTAACAACAAATCAATGTACCCACTCTAAACTTTGGAAAGATCTTTTACTCTTAAAATAAATACTTGGTAATCCTGCTAGTCCATGGACCTGCTGGGTGACAACGATTTTTGGTCTGCAATGAATTGTCAAAGCTGATAACCCCTCCTTCTTAATGTCAATCAGCATAGGATCTATAATCCAAGGGGGGCGCCCAGGGTCATAGGCCCTCCTCATGGATCTCTCTTCCTGACTGGTGGATTAAAGCCATCAGCAAATTCAGAAAGTTGATCTAATGGGTTTATATTCACTTTAGGTTAATGCTGAGCATACTGAACACAAAACTGGAATCATATAAGATATTTTGTAATTGACTTCAATTGCCTGCGTGGAATATAAGATTTAAGTGGCATCTGTACCTTACCAAGAATGGCATGCAATGATTGTGAAAATAAGGACAACCATTCTAATGGCTGGCAACAATATCATCATACATGGCAAAATGAATTAATCATACCAAGTTAGTAGGAGAATGCTGATAACTATACTAAACTAGTAGGTGGGTGCTGATAACCAGGGCTTTTTTTCAGGGGGAACTTGGGGGAACTCAGTTCCACCACCTCTGGCTCAGACCCTTTGGTGCCTGCTCACCACAATCACTTGTAAACAAAGAAGTCTGGTTTCTGTGTTTACAAGTGACAACTCTGCACTCTGTATGTAACCCCCCCCCCCTGAATTCTGCACTGTATGGAATGCAATCCTGGTATTTAATGCCCCTTTAAGACCCTCCTACTGTTTGTGAAATATGAACGGGGTCGTGGTTGAGTTCCTGCACCTATTTTCTGAGAAAAAAAGCTCTGCTGATAACTATACTAAGCTGAAAGGAGAGTTCTGATAATTATACTAAGCTTGCAGAGGAGCGTTGATAACTATACTATGCTAGTAGGAGGGTGCCAATAACTATGCTAATCTTGCAGAAAAGAGATGATAACTATATTATGCTGATAGGATAGTGCTGAAAACTATACTAAGCTTACAGAAGAGAGTTGATAACTATACTAAGCTAGTAGGAGAGTACCAACAACTATAGTAAGCTTGCAGGATAGAGCTAATAACTATGCTAAGCTTGCAGAAGAGAGCTGATAACTATACTGGCCCGGATTCAGATAGATTTGTCTATCTATCTGCGGGCGTAACGTATCTCAGATACGTTACGCCGCTGTAACTTTGGGCGCAAGTTCCGTATGCAGAAAGAACTTGCGCCCTTAGTTACGGCGGTGTAACGTATGTGTGGCGGCTTAAGCCCGCCTAATTCAAATGGGGATGTTGTGGGCGTGTTTTATTCAAATTTAGGATGACCCCGCGTATTTGACGTTTTTTGTGAACGGCGCATGCGCCGTCCGTGAAATATCCCAGTGTGCATTGCTCCAAAGTACGCCGCAAGGACGTATTGAATTAGACGTGAACGTAAATGACGTCCAGCCCTATTCGCGAACGACTTACGCAAACGACGTAAAATTTTCAAAACTCGGCGCGGGAACGACGTCCATACTTAACATTAGCTACGCCTCATATACCAGGGGTAACTATACGCCGAAAAAAGCCTAACGTAAACGACGTAAAAAAATGCGCCGGCGGGACGTACGTTTCTGAATCGGCGTAAATACCTAATTTGCATATTCCTCACGTAACTATACGGAAGCGCCACCTAGCGACCAGCGTAAATATGCAGCCTAAGATACGAAGGTGTAAGACACTTACGCCGGTCGGATCTTAGGGAAATCTATGCGTAACTGATTCTCTGAATCAGGCGCATAGATACGACCTCCCGCACTCAGAGATACGACGGTGTATCAGGAGATACGCCGTCGTATCTCCTATCTGAATCCGGGCCACAATGTTTGCAGGAGAGTTGCTGACAGCTATACTAAGCTAGAAGGGGATTGCTGATAACTTTAATACGTTTGCAGAAGAGTGCTGATAACTATACTACGCTATTAGGAGAGTGCCAACTGCCGATAACTATAGTAAGCTTGCAGAAGAGTGCCGATAGCTGTACTAATCTAGTAGGAGGGTGCTGAAAAAAATATTATGCTTGCAGTAGAGTGCTGATAGCTACAGTGCATCCGTAAAGTATTCACAGCACTACACCTTTTTCCACATTTTCTTATGTTACAACCTTATTCCAAAATGGATTAAATTCATTATTTTCCTCAAAATTTTACAAACAATACCCCATAATGACAATATGAAAGGAGTTTGTTTGAAATCTTTGCAAATTTATTTAAAGTGGAAGTAAACCCATGGATTTGACAGCGGAAGTTCAATTTTTTTGGGTGGAATTCTGCTTTAAGCTTGCAGGAGAGTGCTGCTCACTATACAAACCGTGTAGAAGAGTGCTGATAATTATATTAAGATAGTAGGAGGGTGCTGATAACTATAATAAGCCAATCAAAGAGTGCTGATAACTATACAAAGCTTGCAGGATACTATTATTAACTATACTAAGACTGCCTATAGGCTGCTATAGCCCCTAGCAATAATCACTTCAGTCTTCCCCGGGTGTGGATGGCTTTTTCCCCTGCTAGAATCATACGTTTCCCCAGTTTTATACAGGAGAAAACACTTCTTTTTTTTTTTTGTATTTGTTCTGCTAATTTAATGACCCAGCTAAAGCCAAAATGGTTGCCATGGAGGAAGCCCTCCCTGCTATCAACAGGACAAACATGATGCGTTGTCATGGAGACGCCTGTCACAGGAGCCTCCTTAGAATTAGGCACCACAATTAACACCACAGATGCTGCATGCAGCTGACACACACAGGCGTAGGGACCATCAGGCAATAGGAAATCTGCTAAATCTTAAGGCAAGAAAAAAAAAAAAATGCCATTAGCCAGCAGTTTGACAGTTTTTTTCCTTGTTGAAAGGTCAAGTTTATTTTTGTAGTTACTGCCACTGCAAAGCTTTTTCCTGTTTTTATTCGGATGGCGTATCTCGATCAAAGCCAAATATCTCACATTTCCACGAGGCATATAGCTTGCTTTTAAAGGGAATAATTGGTATAATCTGTTCTGCTAAAGCTGACCTGAGCTGGCACTGTGAGCGCCACACCAAAATCTACAGGGCCCAGTGCAGTGTCAGGGCTCAGACAGAAATTTTTGGCTGTTCTATCAGACCTGGAGATACTAATGACCCTTTTAATCCATGTAAGTATGCTAGAGGTGGGTAAGACAATGAAAATTAAGCGTATCTCAAACTGAGATCTTTAAGCGTATTCTCAAACTGAGTTACGCTTCTCTGTTGCTAAGATACGCCGTCGTATCTTAGCTGCATATTTACGCTGGCCGCTAGGGGCGTGTACGTTAATTTACGCCTAGAATATGTAAATGAGCAAGATACGCCTATTCACGAACGTACTTCGCCCAAACCGCTGTTTACGTAAGGCGTAAGGCGGAGTACCCGGAGGAAACCCATAGATAGTGTCCTGGTCAGGATTAGAACCATGAACCCCAGTGCTGCAAGGCTAACCACTAAGCCTCTGTGCTGCCCGTTGTTGTCTAGGGCCTGCCCCCGCTGAGCAGGGTAAATCAGTGATGTACACACACAGTGATGTACACAAAGCGCTTAGGAGGTGAAGCAGCCATCTTGGGCACACTGGATGGAGCCATTTCACCTACCAACATGTCTTTGGGCTGTAGGAGGAAACCCACACAAACACAGGGAGAACATGCAGACTTCATGCAGACAGTATCCTGGTCAGGATATGAACCAAACACCCCAGTGCTGCAAGGCAGAAGTGCTAACTACTAAGCCTCTGTGCTGTCTGATCATAGAGCAGAACTTCACCTATAAAGGGAAGTTCCGCTTTTCCTTCTCTTCCTCCTTCGGCTTTAAATTTCCTAAAACACCTAGAGATACAGGTCCATATTGTAGAGTTCTTAATTTGTCATATTCTGTCCTGTAGGGGGAGTTTGTATAAACTGTTCTCATTCCACCAACCCTATAGATGAACTGTCCATGCCTCCCCATGTTCAAATTCTTCCTTTTCAATATTCTGTCCTGTAGGGGGAGACTCTGAACGGTTCTCATTCCACCCACCCTACCCATGAGCTGTCCATATCTCCACCACATTCTCTTTGGGTCATCATATTCTTAAGTGACCTAGAGATGCAGATCCTATTTGTAGCGTGACCTGGAGTTACAGAGTCCTTCAGCTGTTGTAGGCCTCAGTCACTTTGCAAATATCGGTGATGTCCTTCATGTGGAATGGGACAAATACATGTCCTCTGGTCTGTACAGTGTCTCTACTCCATGGATAGGCTCTAGCTTATGTAAGAGGACATGAGCTAGCCATGGGTTTGACCTGAAATGTAGACTGGCTCCACCTACTGTGCCCAGGTCTGCTGGCCAGCTTCTGCTGTTTTTTGGGTGTCTGAATGGTGACCACTTGAATGGGGCACCAGTGTTTTTCTTTGACGCTCACCTAAAAGGTATTTCCACGTTTGCAGCCATATTGGGATGGCACCTACTTTATATCTCTTACATGTTCTCATTCACATATTTAAACTTTAAGAAAATTGTAAAGTTTGCTGCTCACCTTTTAAAGAGGTAATCGACTGCGTAAAATGAAAACAAATCTGATACCAGAACCCCAGCCGAGCATGCAGCCTGGCAGACTGGAAAAGGGAGAGATTAGCGTGCACCGCCCTCCACTCCTGAGCTATACTGGACCACATGCCCCCAAAATGGGGAGTGGACTTTGAAAAGGGGGCCCCCTCCCCTCTGACAATGCACCTCCCCATGTCGAGGGCATGGGGCCTGGTATATGTGAGAAGAAGGCGGTGCATGCTCACCCCCCTCCCCCCATTTTTCTGGCCTGCCAGTATGCGTGCTGAAGAGGGGGTGTGGACTGGGGGGGGATGGCGGCAAATGAGTCTCCTTACTTCTGAAAGAAGCTGTGGGTGGGGGACAGGTGGCACGGCAGAAAGGAGACTACTTCTTCACTACCGCAGTAATCTCCAGCTCTATCAGTGTGTTTGGTCAATGCTGTATCCTGGCCTAGGCCAACAAGGCCCAGGCCTAGGGCAGCACTTTGCAGGGGAGCAGCACGGACAGTGTCTCCGCCGGCTTGCGCTACACTGTTAGGCAAATTAGTTTAGCGCCCAAATAAATCGGCTGCACTGCTTTCAGTATGTGGGCGGTTGGCATTCTGCAACTGTGGGGGGGGGGGGCGTCGCTTCAAATTTTTTACCATCCCTGGCCCATTGCAGAGATTTCCCTTCACTTCCTGTCCAAACAGGAAGTGAGAGGAAATCAATGCAAATTAAGGAAATCCATAGCCCCCCTCCCCCCAGGCCATCAGAACTAGTGTCCCCACTTGAAAATTTCAGGGTGGGTTTTAAACCGCAAGAGGTGTGGCCCTGACAGGAAGGGGTGGGTCATATTTCAATTAGGGGGTGCACGAGTTTAATCAGGCCTAGGGCAGCACAAAACCTAAATACATCCCTGTGTTTGGTTGTAGCTCTACTAGGGTTGGCGTGCGTTCCACCTTGGGATTAGCGTAGCACACCGCGCGTATCATCTTGATGCATTTTGTCATGGTAATTACTTCACAAGAAGCCCTTCTGATGACGTCCTCTCAGGGAGAGGATTTCTCTAGTTGTAACCTTGTAGTAAGATTCAATAAACTATTCTGGAACTTTTTTTACGCTATGAGGATCTCCGGTTTCTTTCTTCTTTTTCATACTGCTTATTAAGAGACCTCAGTGTTGGAACTATGAGATATCGTGAGGAGGGACGTGGGGATTGGTCAGTTCTTTTCCTCCTTCGGTCACAGAGACCATCAAGCTTGATTTGTCTCCTCTTGCCATACGGAAAATAGGGTAAACTATGTCCTGTTAGTAGGAATCTATTATATCCTGCACTGGTGTCCAATTAGAGTATCTTGCGATCTGCTGTCCATGTTGCACATCATACATCGCGGTCCATCATTACTAGGATGATTCTATACACTTGAAAGGACTTTTTTGTCGTGGATGTCATAATTTTTGTTCACAGAGTATATATTTGTATTATTATTATTATATTATTGCTTGGATTTATGTGTTTGATAGATCACATGTATTGCATCAATTTAATTAATATTTTTTTTAGCCCACATGAATTGTATCTAAATTTAATTCTTAGGCTACTTACACACTGGGGCAATTTTTAACTCCCAAAAAGGTTTAACCACTTAAGACCCGGACCATTATGCAGGTTAAGGACCTTGCCCCTTTTTGTGATTCGGCACTGCGTCGCTTTAACTGACAATTGTGCGACGTGGTCCCAAACAAAATTGGCGTCCTTTTTTTCCCACAAATAGAGATTTCTTTTGGTGGTATTTGATCACCTCTGCGTTTTTATTTTTTGCGCTATAAACAAAAATAGAGCGACAATTTTGAAAAAAATTCAATATTTTTTTCTTTTTGTTATAATAAATATCCCCAAAAAATATATTAAAAAAACGTTTTTTTTCCTCAGTTTAGGCCGACACGAAATCGCAATAAGTGTTTATCGATTGGTTTGCGCCAAATTTATAGCATTTACAAAATAGGGTATGGTTTTATTGCATTTTTATTAATAATTTTTTTTTTACTACTAATGGCGGCGATCAGCGTTTTTTTTCGTGACTGCGACATTATGGCGGACACATCGGACAGTTTTGACACATATATGGGACCATTGTAATTTTCACAGCAAAAAAGTGCTATAAAAATGCATTGTTTACTGTGAAAATGACAATTGCAGTTTAGGAGTTAACCACTAGGGGGGCGCTGTAGGGGTTAAGTGTGACCTCATATGTGTTTCTAACTGTAGGGGGGCGGGGCTGGACGTGTGACGTCATTGATCGTCTTTCCCTATATCAGGGAACAGACGATCAATGACACTGCCACAACGAAGAACAGGGAAGGTGTGTTTACACACAGCTCTCCCCGTTCTTCAGCTCCGGTGACCGATCGCGGGACACCGGCGGCGATCTGGTCCGCGGGTCCCGCGGGCGCGGTCACGGAGCTTCGGACCGGGTCTCGGGACCCCACGGCTGGGTTTAAAGAGACACGTACAGGTACGTGATTGTACCAAGCCATGCCATTCTGCCGACATATATCGGCATGAAGGGGTCCTTAAGTGGTTAAAAAACACCCGTGTTGCCTCACTTCCAAAGCGCTTTTTAGGCTGCAGTGGTTAACTACCACTTTAAATTACATTGAGAGAAGTTTAACAAACTTTACTGAAGCCTCCTACCTGCTTTTCTTCAACAGAAATTATGAAACACTTTACCTAGAGGTAGCTAAAACTGTTCAGAAGAAAAGCCAGCTGGGAAGTTTTGCATGGAGGATGAGCTCATCAGCCAGCAGTTCTATATATAATACTGCGAGAACTTTCTGAACGTATTAAGTGTGCTTGCCAACAAGGGTTTCTTCAAGTACTAAGTCATATTTTGCTTGGGGATCAAATACTTATTTTACTCACTGAACTGCCACCTAATTTATAACATTGGTATCATGTGTTTTTTGGGTGGGATTTTTGGTTGATATTCTGGGCCAGATTCACAAAGAGATACGACGGTGTATCTACAGATACACCATCGTATCTCTGATTTTTACTGGTCCTATCTATGCACCTGATTCATAGATAGGGCTGAGATCCGACAGTGTTACACTGTGTTACACTGTCGGATCTTTTTTTGGATTTAAAAATGGCGCCGGGGGCGTTCCCGCTGATTTACACTGAATAATATGTAAATCAGCGAGATACGCGAAATTCACTAACGTACGCGGACCCGACGCTGTGTTCTTACGTCGTTTCCGTAGCGCGGTACCCGTCGTATACTTACCCCTGCTAAAAGCAGGGGTAAGTATTGTTAAGTATGGCCGTCGTTCCCGCGTCGATTTGTATTTTTTTTACGTAGTTTCCGTAAGTCGTTCTCGAATACGGAACTACGTAGTTTGCGTACGCATCGAAACCACTGACGTCCTAGCGACGTCAGTGGGAGCAATGCACGCCGGGAAATTCCCCTGACGGCGCATGCGTATTTAAATCGGCGCGGGAGCGCGCCTGATTTAAATAGTACACTCCCCCAGCCGCGGAATTAGAATTCCGCCGGGGGAGTTAGGATCCGCCGTCGCAAGTTTGGAGGTAAGTGTGTTGTGAATTTGACACTTTCCTCACAAACTTGCGAGGGCGGATCTTAAAACACATAGGTTACACGGATCTAAAGATCCGCTAACCTTTGTGAATCTGGCCCTCTGTCTTTATCATTTCAAATACACCTATGATAACAATTATAGACCTTTAATTTTTTTTTTTTTGTAAGAGATTGCTCAGACTTGCAACTGCCAGCATGTGGCTGTTTTTCATCTCCATTTTGAAATGTTTTGTGCTGCATTTTTCAAAACATGAACCGCATAAATAGCAGATTGGTGGACCCCTCTGAATCTGCTCAGTGTAATCTTGGTGCAAGCAGGGACTGGGCAGCCTTTTGAATGTCAATCAACAATATCTTTATAGTGGAACTTCACCCAAAAGGGGAAGTTCTGCTTGTTTGCCTACTCCCCGCCACATTTGGCACTTATTTTTTTTTCTTGGGGGGGGGCACCTGTGATGTGTCCCAGAAGGCTGCGGGTGAAGGGGAGGGTGAAAGTGGGTATCTGCCCCCCCTTCGCAGCCTTCTGGGACACATCACAGGTCCCAGAAGACTGCAAGACAATTCACAAAATGCAGCACGGTTCGCACATGCGCAGTGGGAAGCCAGCTATGAAGCCTCAAGGCTTAATTTCCTGTTTCCCTTAGTTAAGATGCTGGTGCATGGACTCAAATAGGTAGATTCAGGTAGATGGGCGCATCTTTGGGTCGGTGTAACGCAACGTATTTGCGCTACGCCGGCATAAGCTAGAGAGCAAAGTTGATGATTCACAAAGCATTTGCGCGCCAATGTGCGCCGGCCGAACCTAAAGTTGGAGGCTTAAGCCTGTGTAAGTGGAAGTGGGTGTGAACTTATGCAAATGATTGTCTGAGCGTGGTGCAGTGGTTTACGCCCGGCCTAACTTCAACGGAGCATGCGCAGTGATGTTTGAACCGGAGCGCTTTCTTGTGCGCATGCACGCATCTAGGTCGGCCGAACTTCCTGTTGTAGGCCGGCCTATTGGCTTGCGTCGAGCGTATAAATACGCCCAGACATGCGTCCGTCCGACGCAAAATTACATCCTGCTTCCCCCCCTGAGCTTGGTAATTTTGCCCCTGGCTTCTAAATTTGGCTTTATGATGTCTGCTCCTGTGACTGCTCCCGTGGCTTCTCCTGTGGCTGCTCCTGTCACCCATCGAAAGAAATTTTTTACTGCCAAGGAGAGGGCTATTATCATCACAGGGATGGAGGAGTTTCATGAGTCCCTCCATGGCCCTGAAAGCAGGAATACCACACGTGCCAGGAGGCAGGAGATCCTTGACACCATTGCCACTAGGGTCAATGCCCTTGGCAATGTCCCCCGCCTTGGCAAGCACATCTTAAAAAAGATCAATGATATGCGGCTTCGGGTGCGGGAGAAGGTCGCTAAAATGAATAAGCACAGGACTGGCACTGGGGGTGGACCACCCTGTGATGTGGAGCTGACCCCGGAGGAGGAGCGGATCGCCCGGTGTCTGCACAGGGAGCAGGTGGAGGGTCACTTGTCGGCACTTTACTGCCAATTTTGAGGACCCTTACGGCCACTAGCGGGGCGGTTTAAGCCCCTGCTAGCAGCCGAGAAAGGGTTAAAAACCACCGCAAAGCGCCTCTGCAGAGGCACGTTGACGGCGGTATAGCCTCGGTGTCCCATTGATTTCAATAGACAGGAGTGGTATACACAATGCCCCTTCTTTCACGGCTCCAAAGATGCGGCTAGCAGGACTTTATTTACCATCCTGCTAGTGCACCGCTCCAGTGTGAAAGCCCTCGGGGCTTTCACACTGAAGACACAGCAGCAGCTGTTTCAGGTCGGTTTGCAGGCGCTATTTTTAGCACAATAGCGCCTGCAAAACGACCCAGTGTGAAAGAGGCCTTTTGCCGCGTACACACGATCGGAGTATACGAGTCAGATGGGGCCCACACACAAGTCCATCAGACTTTTTTCATCGGAAAATCCGATCGTGTGTACGCGGCATAAGAGTTTACAACCACTTTAAAATACAAAAGATGTGACCTTAATGATTTTTCATAAAACCAGAAAGTTTTGAGTGACAAAAGTTTTTGCGAGTCACAGAAGTGTGATTTATCTAGTAAAGGGAGGATGCACTTGTTTGGTTGCTATAGATAACACACACACTTTCATACCTGCAAGAGTGATCAGGAAATGAAGCTTTCATTTCTATGTCATGCAAGCAGGAATGATGGATAACCCAGGCTGCCCCGTGCATGGTTCAAATGTACTGTATGCATGTGCATTAGACATCTTTAAACTTACAGGATCCCTGTAATTGTCACTTTTACATTCTTTGGTTGTCTTGTAGCTATGGTTACAGAAATGTAGACATTCAAGTGGAAAAGGAAAAAAAAAAAAAAGCGTTTCCGTGACAACTGATGAAAGCATAACTGCATGAAAGCAGAAAAAAATATAATAATAATGCAAGAGCTGTGTCTTTTTAGAGAGGAATCAGCGAAGAGCATGACATAGCATCACAAGCTGAGTCTTCGATCGCTGGTGAGTTCTGTGCCAATATTCCCTAATCTGTCATCACTATGGGCACACGATTCTGGGGTACTACAGCAGGTCACTCGGAGCATGAAATGGATTTGTGTGTCTTGGGCTAGTGGCATGAAGATTAGCATGCTGTGTTATAACTGTAAGCCTAGAAGTGTGATGACACATTTAGAACCCATGCATGAACATTAGCTACGATGGTTTCATCTTAAAAAGACCGTAAGCCCATGTGACTAATTGGAATTACAAGAAAGGGGTAATGAGAAATGTGTATGTTAAAGTTTGTTTTGTCATTGTGTAGCACATTTGATACTTGACATTTTATTTAGATTTTCTAGGAAGCCTCAAGGGCTTGTGACAACTTGGCAGTTTGTCAATGATTGTTAAAAAAAAAAGTAGTTGCATGTAAAATATGCCACTGTTTAATGATTCATAAATTTGCAGAAAGTTCCCCACAGATCTTCTGCACTGGCTCTTATGATGGGCCAGTTGTCTCCTTGAGAGTGGCTGCTGGAGGATACTGTGTATCTACCTATCCAGCCAGGACCCACTAACAGACTAATTGCAGCACACGTGTAGTACTTCAGGTCCTTTGGGCCAGATCCACAAAAGGGATACGCAGGCGTATATCTGCTGATACGCCGTCGTATCCCTGTTTCTATCTATGCGGCTGATTCATAGAATCAGTTACGCATAGATATCCCTAAGATCCGGCAGGTGTAATAGTTTTACACTGTCGGATCTTAGGATGCAGTACCGCGGCCGCCGCTGGGGGCATTTCTCGTCGAAATTCCGCGTCGGGTATGCAAATTAGCACTTACGGATATTCACAAAGGTTTTTCCCTTCGTTAAGTCTCCATAAGTGTTAGTTTGCCGTCGCAAAAATAGGGCTGCTTTTACAAAGTGTAAAGTTAGTATACCATGTAAAAGTATACCTGTCTTTCCCGCGTCGCTGTCAAATTTATTTTAAAAAAAAAAAATTTCCCGCCACATCTCTTTTTTACCCGTCGCGATTCCCAAAACTCGGCGCAACGTAACGTAACGCAAAGCACGTCGGGAAAATAGCGTCGGGAGCATGCGCAGTACGTCCGGCGCGGGAGCGCGCCTAATTTAAATGGGACTCGCCCCATTAGATTGGGCACGCCTTGCGCCGGACAGATTTAAGTTACACCGCTGCAAATTTCTAGGTAAGTACTTTGTGGATCGGGCACTTAGGTAGAAATTTTGCGGCGGTGTAACTTAAATCAGAATATTTAAGTTGCGCCCGCTGGCTGTGGATCTGGCCCTTTATTCTTGATCATAGAAGAATGGTGAATAAGGATCTGCTCACAGGGATATCCACCAACTGGCTGGATAATCTCCATGTGCAGTAATAATTTTTGAGGTGGTCACAACTTCCCTTTGGTGCTACAGTAAAAGCCCAAAATATACGAGTGATGCGTGAATCTGGAAGCTTTACATGCCTTAGCCATGCCACTCATGGCCAGGGTATCCCCATGCCTTAAAGTATATCTAAACCCACAAAAAATCCACATATTGCATTTTACAATACCATAGATGTGGTGGCTGCTTGAGTTTACTTTTTGCAAGTTAAATACATTTTCTGCAAGTACAGATCCTGCCAGAAGTTTGGTGTCTTTGTAACTTCCTGTGCACTTAATTGAAACTTCAAGCAATACTATTATGCCGCGTCACTTTATGTGATGAAAAAAAACGACATTTTTAAAAACGTCAATTTAAATGACCGTGTGTGTGGGAAAACGTAGTTTTATGTCTTGTGAAAAACGACCAAAAAAAATTGAAGCATGCTTCAATTTTATGTGTCGTTTTTCAAAACGTCGTTTTTTGTTTCACAAAAATTGACCGTGTGTAGCAAAAAACGACGTTTAAAACAACGTTTTTAAACCCGCGCATGCCCAGAAGCTAGTTATGAAGCAAGCTTCAATGGAAAAAGGTGGTGAACGTAACCTCGCTTTGCTAGAGCATTGTGAAAAAACTATGGTGTGTAGGCAACATCGTTTTTGAAAATTGAAGTTTCAAAAACGTCGTTTTTAACTTCACAGAAAATGACGTTTTTTTTCCATCACATAAAGTGATGGTGTGTACGCGGCATAAGGCTTCTCAGTTCTCTTCTGTTGACTACCATTTGCTGTTGGAATTTCCAACAACAAAAATTTGAGAGCCAGTTCCCAAATTTTCCGACAACAAAATCCGTTCTTGTAAATTCCGAGCGTGTGTAGACAATTCCAACGCACAAAATTCCATGCATGCTCTGAATCAAGTACGAGATGGAAGCGCTCGGTCTGGTAAAACTAGCGTTCGTAATGCACATAGCACATTCGTCACGCTGCAAATTTTTTAGTCTTTTAATGCAGTGCATTCTCTTCTTCTTTATAATGCTAGAATAATGAAGTTGTTTTGCTGCTGATATTCTGACAAACTGATTTCTTTATTATTTCTGAAGAGCAGTAACGGACTGAAAAGCACGAGGCTGAAAAGCGCGAATCGTCTCTCACTAAACTTCTACTAGCACAAGATTAGCAGAAGGAGCCCAAAGTGTAGCGCACTTGCTATTGAACTTCCCTTTTATAGTGCCGTTGTATGTGTTGTACGTGACCGCGTTCTTGACGTTCGCAATTTCCGACAACATTTGTGTGCTCGTGTGTATGCAAGACAAGTTTGAGCCAACATCCGTTGGAAAAAAATCCACGGTTTTGTTGTCGGAATGTCCGAATCGTCCGTACGCGGCATAACAGAGAAGATCATGCCAGGTCTTCGAGTAAGGGCGGGCATAAATCACAACCCCCTTTTTTTTCCTAGTAAGCATTCTGCCTGTCTATTGCTATTCTAAACCATACACCTAATACGCACGGGACGACATTAGCGAGCTCAATAAAAACTGTGTATGGCAGCTGGTCCAACAGAAGCCGGCTGGTGAGGCTGCGCTGATGGGCACTAGTGAGGCTGCGCTGATGGGCACTGATCAGGATGCATTGATTTGGTGCCCCCAACAGTCTGAGGGAGAGTGAATTGGCCCCCTGTTTAAAAAGTTTAAGGACCCCTGCTTTGGAGCAACTGCACTTGCAGAGAACAACTGCTTTTTGCAAAGTGCACAGTCTATTTGCCTTTAGTAAATCAACCCACAAATGTCATGTTTGACCTATTTCCTATTGTTATGTACTTTGTATCCTAAATTGTGTTATTATAATTGTTAATCCATTTTTATGCTTGCCTAATTAGCAACCATGTTGGGTGACAATATATTGCGTTTACATTTACTACCTGATTTGATGCCTGTTTTCTTTGATAAAACGCTACTACTGGGCACTAAGTATTACTTTCAATGAATTCCGGTGATATTGTATGTTTGTGCACTCAACCTGGTGTGTCAGAGGAGCTAAGGTTCCTGAGAAGGTTGAGGTAAAGAACAGAGGACCCATCCTATCCAGCACCTCCTACAGGGGTAGTGCTACATACATTTAGCTGGACTTGTTCTATAAAGTTATAGATGTTTCGTAGCTTCTGCAAGCTACTTTTTCAGAAAGCAGCTATGCCAGGGGTGCCCAACCAGTGGAGCCCTCTGATGTGGTCCGCGACCTCCTGCTCTTGGATGGCAGGGCCGGCAACCCCAGATTGCGGGTTGCCAATCTGCCATCCCAGAGAATCAGTGTTATGGATGGAGCCAGGGGGAGAGGAAGCTTGCGGCTGCGGCGGAAGCAGAGCCCCTAATGCTGATGCTTCCTCAATAGTAGTGGTTCTCAACTCTATCCTCAAGTATCCCAAACAGGCCATGTTTTGGGAATTTCTCTTGGATAAAATAGCTGTCCAAAATACCAAGCCCTTGACTCTGATTTAAAGCACCTGTGCAAGATAAGGAAAAACCTGCAAACATGGCCTGTTGGGGGTACTTGAGGACAGGGTTGAGAACCACTGCTCTATAGTGCTGGCTCCTGTCCAAGGCGGAGTGATACCAAATGCACTATGCCGGGGACAGCAACATTTCTACAGCCGGTGCCCAGCAATGCCTGGAGGTCAGAACATGAAGGATCATTAAATTAATTATATTATATCTGTTCTGCAGTGGTTACTAGGCTGCTTTCAAACTGATCCGCAGGTGCACTCCACTGAGCCATAGACTGCTATTATTATATGTGGGTTTGGTGCGACTCTGAATGCTCAAAGGACATAGAGGGTGATGTAACATGCTAATAGGAACCTTTGTAGTTGCTCATAGCAGCCAGTCAGCATTATTTTTCATCCTGAAACCATGGAATGATGGTTGTTGAGGAAACTTAAAAAAAAAGTCTTGCAATCCTTTCATTCTTTATCTCCATAGAACATTCTGCGTTGTGGGCTCTGTAAGAGTTTGAAGTGGCTGTTTAGTGTTGGCATTCCCAGAGCTGCCACGTGGAGAGCTGGCAAATACTTGGCTGTGTGGGAGTTGTTATAGAACAACCTCTAGCTAATCGCTGTGTGTCAGATCATTAGCGTAGGGTATGTATATTAATCAGTAGGATATTCTAGAAATCCTTTTGAGATTTTCTGTCAGCTACTGTTGACCCTTTAACCAAACAGAAGTCATCACAAGCTATCAGCTCAAAAATGATGACACTGATGTTGCTATTTAGCAACCTACACCTCATTCTTCTTATGTCAGAGAGGACCTAGAATATTAAAGGAGAAGTACAGCAAAAGCTTATTTGGCTGTACTTTTTCCTGTGGGTTACAAGGAGAAGGCAGCTGTGCTAAATGCTTTCTTCTCCTCGGTCACACAGGAAAAGGAGAGGCATACCGACCACGATAGTGTTGTCAGTAACACATCACAGGATCTACCCTCGTGGCTAACAGAGGCGGAGTCCAAAAAGGATTAAAAAAGCTTAACATAAATGAATCACCAGGAGCTGATAGCTTACACCCAAGAGTCCTTAAAGAACTCAGTCAGGTTATAGCCAGACCGCTATTCCTAATCATCATGGACAGCATACTGACAGGATTGGTACCAGTTGATTGGCGAAAAGCCCACGTGGTACCAATATTCAAAAAAGGGCAGAGATCCATTACAGGGAACTTTAGGCCTGTCAGTCTAACGTTGGTAATTTGTAAACTATTTCAGGGGATGATAAGAGACCATATGCAAGAATTTGCTAATGAAAACAGCATCAGCAGTAATCAGCACAAGTTTACAAAAGGTCGCTCTTGCCAAACCAACCTATTAACCTTCTACGAGAAAGTGAGCTGCCATCTGGGCAAAGGTAGGCCAGAGGATGTGGTGTATCTCTATTTTACAAAAGCATTTGATACAGTCCCTCACTTAATCGACAAGCTGAGGTCTGTAGGCATGGACCATAGGGTAGGTACCTGGATAGAAAACTGGCTCCGGGGGCGTGTTCAAAGGGTTGTGATAAATAACTTCTACTCAGAATGGTCTAGAGTAGTTAGTGGGTAACCCGAGGCTCTGACCTGGGGCCAGTTCTGTTTCATTTATTTATAAATGATATAGATGATGGGAAAAATATCTTGACCTCAGTGTTTGCTGACGACACAAAAATATGCAGGTTAATAACAACACAGCAGGATATAAAAACTTGAATAAATTATTGGAATGGGCTACTGCATGGCAAATGAAGTTCAGCACTGGTAAATGTAAGGTAATGCACTGGGGGGTTAAAAATATAAACGCAAGTTACTCTTTAGGAGAAGAACCCCTAGGGGCCTCCAAGATGGAGAAGGATCTAGGAGTCATAGTAGAAGACAGACTGAGAAATAGCATGCAGTGGCTAACAAAGCCAGCAGAAAATTAGCAAACATTAAAAAAATAATTTACTCCAGAGATAAAACAATTATTCTGCCACTTTATAAAAATCTGGTTCGATCGCATCTGGAGTATTCCATCCAGTTCTGGTCACCAATCCTTAGAAAGGATGTACTGGAACTTGAGAGAGTCCAGAGAAGGGCAACTAAATAAATATGGGGACTGGAGGACCTCAATTATGAGGAATGACTACAAGTGCTAAATTTGTTCTCCCTTGAGAAGAGATGCTTGAGAGGAGATTTGATTGTGATATACAAATATCTCAATGGTGATCCCAGCGTAAGTATGGAACTTTTCAGTCCCAGGGAGTGTAAGAGAACACAGGGCCACACGATGAGCCTGGAAGAGAAGCGGTTTAATCTTAAGCTACGTAGGTTTTTTTTCCCTGTCGGAGCGGTAAGGATGTGGAACTCTTCCACAATTGGTGGGGCAGGAAGAATGGATAGTTTTAAAAGACTCCTGGGCGTGCATCTTAGCGAAAACAATATAGGGGCATATGGGAAATGGATTTTCTACACACACACCTACACAGGTTGAACTGGATAAACTCTTGTCTTTATCTAACCTTACCAACTTTGTAACCATGTAATGGTCATGTAATAGTTTATGTTTTGTGGGGTTGTATTCGATATGTGCAAAGAGAGATTATACAAATTCTTATAAGTATAACATTAAAAGTAATGACAGATACAGATAATATAAAAAAAATAGAAAATAATACTTAAAGGAACACTAAAGGATCGTTTTTTAATAGATCAATTGATTGCTGTAAGCTAGAACATTTAAATATCACATACCTTGTTTTTCCTTTTGACCTCCAAAATACAGTAATCCAGGTTTGAAAATGCCATTTCCTGTCTCTCTCTCTTCTTGCTTTCCACCAGCATCTGAGCCGTTTTGCATGGTGGAAAGCAGAATGTGCTCACCCCCTCCCTATGACTACAGCCCTGCGTGAAGATGCTCTCTTATCCCCCACAGGCATGGAGGCTAAGCCTAATGGGAACTGTAGTTCCCATTGGGCCGTGATGTAGCAAGAATGAATGCGCACCGCAAACCAGGAAGTCAGTGAGAATAATGATTCAGGAGTGCTGGTGGTGAATAAAACAGCTCAATTTCAACAGGTATCAAACTAGTTATAATGCAAAACATCACTTTTTACTTTATCAGCTACTGTCAGACTTTAATTTAAGAGGAAAATATTTTTGTCTTTACAACCCCTTTAACTAAAGATGCTGTTTAGCCATGGATTCCCCCATAAAGACATGGCAAGGTAATCAGAACAGACGCTTACATGATATATGATGCAGCTCTGGAGACAAGACTGAGATCTTATGTGTTTTGGCTGTGGTAATATAGAACTTGAATGTAAGGAAATGGCCAATCGTAAAGCAGAAAGTGGGCTTGGCCACATCCTGGTCAGTTGACAAAATTCCTTTTACATGAGTGAGCTAAAAGTAACCTACATAACCAGGATAGAGACTTTATTAGATATTTGTGAGGCAACTAGACAACTAATAAGGAAATATGTAATATGCAATTTCCCCATCACATTTTTAGCATAAAAATATAAGATATGTAATAGGTTTTTGTCATGTTTAGAATAGGTTATATCACAGATAATTCAGAGTGGACAGTTCTTAGTATGTAGAATATTGAGTAGGCCAAGGGCAGTAGAGAGCAACCAGTTTACTTCCGACCAAAATCTGAAACCAGTGGGAAATTCCACACATTGTGAAGAAAATCGGCTCCACAACCTCTAAAACATACTGCCGACTGTCGGAGACCCAATCTATGCAACCTGACCAGAGTGTAATAACTATGATGGATTAGTTTCAAATAAAAATTTTTATCCCTAGAGGATATTGATGGTCCCTTCTGAGGCCCCGTACACACGAGGAGACATGTCCGATGAAAACGGACCGCGGACCGTTTTCATCAAACATGTCTCCTGGGAGCTTTTGATCTGATGTGTGTACACACCATCAGACCAAAATCTCCGCGGACAGAGAACGCAGTGACGTAGAAGACACCAACGTTCTCAAACACGGAAGTGCAATGCTTCCACGCATGCGTCGAATCAATTCGACGCAAGCGCGGGATTTCGGGACGCTGGTTACACG
This sequence comes from Rana temporaria, assembly GCF_905171775.1. Lineage (NCBI taxonomy): Eukaryota > Metazoa > Chordata > Amphibia > Anura > Ranidae > Rana > Rana temporaria. The sequence continues at coordinate 23,160,763 of NC_053500.1, read as the reverse complement.
TCATAACCAGCGGACATGTCCGATTAGGTATACTAACCATCGGACATGTCCGACGGACATGTTTCCAGCGGACAAGTTTCTTAGCTTGCTAAGAAACTTTTGTCCGCTGGAAACCTGTCCGCTAAGCCGTACACACGGTCGGACATGTCCGCGGAAACTGGTCCGTGGACCAGTTTCAGCGGACATGTTCGACCGCGTGTACGGGGCCTTAGATTTAAGAAGCTACAGAAAAACTTTCTCATGCAGCATTTGCTACCTACTCCATAATGAACAAATAAATGTAGGAAAATAATAACTATTCTTAAGACCAGCATCATTCCTACCCCTCAAAACTGTATATTTGCCTGTCAGGAGAGATACCCTTAATGGTCACTGAGAGTTCATGCAGCCTCTTGGTATATGGCTTTGTGATGTGCTACCTCCTTTGGGTAGTGTGAAGGGCAATTCATGACCTTGGGAACACATGCTGTGCATTATCACAGGCTCAAGGCCTTTTGAAAAAAAAGCATACCAAAAAAGGGATTTAGCAAGCAGTTCAAAATTCATAAGAGGAATGCATAAAGAAAATTAGAGCGAGTCAACAGCAAAATGAACTTATGAGTCAGAGACTTTTTTTTCTGACACCCTTTGGGTTCCTCATGTGATTTCCCTAGAATTTCATTTGAAGATGGTCAATAATCTGCTCTCTACTAGAGCCCTTGTCCAGTCAGGGCTGTTCCTACCAAGGTGATAAATTTGGCATCTCAAACTTCTTACCTCATCAGTTGCATTCTGATGTTATGGTCACTATCAAAGCAGATAATTCTTCCCTGCATTGTTTGGTTATTTACAAAGTGGCAGGTACAGGCTCGAAAGTGGGTGGACTTTAGCTTTGAAGAGAGGGACTTTTTGTAAATAGTTAGCAATATTTAGTGGTGCTTTAAGCAATTTGCTAAAAAATTGTGTTGAGTTCTCCTTTTCGTGATAAATTAAGAAGCAAATAAACATCAGTAAGGTATAATTTTTCCATAATAGCTTGTTTTGCCTTGATGAAACTCTCAAGATTTATTCAACAGTGATCTCCTCTTCTCAAAATTACTTGGTTCCAGAGAACCATGCAGAGAAAACTACTTGAAAGTAGAGGGAAAAATCTTTTGAGCCTTGAAAATTGTTTAGTGATATGCTTATTTTCTCTACATGTAAGATGAAAGACTGTAGCAGAATTTGTGCTGTGTGTTTCTTCCAGGTGACCAGAATGCAATACTTTCTTTAAATAAAAACTATACTAGTTTTTTTTTTTTTAAACAGACATTTGTTTAATAATCTTTGTTTTAAATGAATATATGACTGAATGAATATTTAGCCTGGAGTTCAGCTTTGACATTCATAAGCAGTACTTCATATTCGCCAGAGAACGAGCAGCTGGTGACCAAACTGTGCTGCTTACCTTTAGCATAGATAAGTCAGGTCACAGTGCTGGCGGTGTAAGAATCGATCGATCAACTTGGATGCAACCAAGCCACTAGCAATAATCACTGTGTTCTCCTGGTGGAGGCGGCTTCCAGTGCTCCCGCTCCCGCCCCACCAGGAGAATACAATGGCTCGGTGGGAGAGATTTACCTGTCAACACTGTCTTTGTTAATGGGGGAATTAAACAAATTTATTTTCTACAGCTTGAGATTGCAGGAAAGAAATTCAACCTGTCTGTGGCCGGCTTAAATATCAGAACATCATAGTAATCTTTTGGCGTGGGTAAGACAGCTCCCATACTGTTCCAGTGCTGAATATTTAGTTGTTTGTCTGGAGTACAGCTTTGAATTTTGCTTAGATGGACTATCATTTCAATGGGAAAAGGACAGAGCCAAGAGAGGCCAGCTTCAGCCTATCATGAAGGATTAATAGTGATCAGGGTGGGTTTTCTTACCTAGCACCCCTTCCGATAGCGAGCAGCCATTAGACTGAAGGTTTTTTTACAGACATAGGAATCTTATTTTTGGTCTAAAACTGTATCCACAAGCTTGTACTTGAAAGTGCCAAGGAATGAATGGGAGTGCAAAGCGCATGCATAACATAATGAGCAATATTTGGTTGGATGGGGAACAGGTGAGACTGGGAGGGATGCTACCATACGTGGTCTTTTGGTGCAGTTACACTTTATACAAAGAATAATCCTCAATTTGTTGATGACGTGCAATAGACACACAGGTGCTAAAGTTTGGCTTCTCAGCGTGGGTAAGTTTTTTTTCCAGCGTGGGAATATAAGAGGTTAAAACACACTCATGTCATATTGTACGCCCACACAATGCTGCAGTGGCAAAGACATGATAAGCAAGAGAAAAAAACACATTATGGTCATTAAACCTCTACCTACGCCATGCTAACCGGGTCCTGCAACACATGGATAGAAGTGAAGGGAACAGGAGGATGACAGGAGGAAACAGCGTTCCCTGTGTTAAGTCAGTTGTATCTCTGAGAGCTCTGAACAGGAAAGAAATCACCAATTTACTGATCAGTCTAAGTAATCGGAATGTTTTTTGTCTTTTTGTTTTTAAAAATGGTGAGCTTAATAAGTGCCTCTGCTGAAGATCAGTTTGCAGCAGGTGTGCTTCTTATGCTACTGGTAGAAGGGGCTCTTGTTATTAAAAAAATGCATTGCTGTTGTTGAGAGGTCATCCATGTCTTTATGAACCTTTCTTTGTGCAATCATGTTGGAACAGGAAGGGGCCATCCCAAAACTGTTCCCACAAAGTTGGGAGCATGAAGCATGAATATGTTCAAAATGCCACACCCCCTTAAAGGAGAATTAACCTAAAAAAGATTAGTTAAACCCACAAGGGCTTTTTTTTTACCACTACTATTCTTTTATAGTGGCTTTTGAAATTTACAAATGTAGCAATTTAGAAATTGGATAAAAGGTTTAGCACTGGGAAACACTTTTTGAAAGCTAAAAAGTGCATTTTATATACAACTATATAGATCAGACCAAAATGAGGGACAAATGGAGAGGAAGGAGGGACAGAGGGACATTGCTCGGAATCAGGGACAGTCCCTCAAAATCAGACACAGTTGGGAGCTATGTAATAAGGCTTGTAAAGTAATTGGATACCTAGAATTGTCACCCCGTGAATGAGGAATATGCAAATGAAGCTGCCCCTTGAAGGTGAACAAGTCACAAAAAAGTTGGTTGAAAATATATAAAAGGTGGCACTAAACATATACAAGTGAATATACAGTATATATCATGAACCAAAATCATGAACATATATCACTGCAAAAACACACATATGTTGTTGAACGTATAGCAAGCTAAAAAGTCCATTAGTGATAGTGTTCCCAAAACAAAAAAAATGCTTTTAAATGAAGCTTCTAGTTCTTCCACCACAGGTGCTCAATGTAAAGGTGGCAAATCACCACAGGTGTTTGACCACTTTTTAAGGTAGGTCAAATTGCGCATTTGGAATAACATATTGATTCCCACTGCCAACACCACTCCGCTCCAATGGACCCCCTGGATGACGCTAGGGCCTAAAAATTTACTCCACGGGAGACGAGAGAGAGAGTCTCATAGTGTAGTATATTTGGTACATAGTGTAGTAAATATACTACACTATAAGACTTTCTCAATTTTTTTTTTATAAATTTTTATGCCCTAGCTTCATCCGGAGGGTCCATTGGAGCAGAGTGGTGTTGGCAGTGGGAATTCATTTGTTATTCCAAATGCGCAATTTGACTTACCTGTGGTGAGTTGCCATCTGGAAGATTTGTCACTTCCGGGTCCTGATTTGTTACCCCACACCAGGCTTTATCTCTACGAGCGAGACACGGAATGCACACTACTGCGTTAGGAACCAGCCAGATCTGTACATGCTGTTTTCCCTAGTGCCAGGCAGGCACTTTTATATGTGAGTGGAACCTACTACTTTGTCACTGCTTTTAAATTTTATTAAATATACTACACTATGAGACATTCTCTCTTGTCTCCCGTGGAATACATTTTTATGCCCTTGCTTCATCTGGAGGGTCCATTGGAGTGGAGTGGTGTTGGCAGTGGGAGTGCCCTTAAAGTTCATGTGCGTGTAAAGGCAGATGTCCCAATACATTTGACAATATAGTGTAGCAACTTTGCGCTATCCCACTGGGGGTGCGCTATCCCACTCTAGGGTTGCAGCAGTGTGAACCAAGGCTTACAGTGCAGTGGGATGCTTTCACATGTTCAGCAGCCCCCTTCCTGCCTCTTGGGGCCACCCCACGATGCCAGAAATCCAGGGCCCAGTCACAAGTACGACCTTGGTGACCCTAGTAGTTCCACCAATGTACTGCATGTCACCCTGTCATTCAGACTTCCGAGGGAGGTTACAATTGGCTGTTACAACACCCAACCTGCAGACATGGTCCACTGTGGTTGCCATCAGAAAACTCGCCCTGATACTGTATATAGTCACAAAATATTCCAACTGCACACCTTCCAGGAAAATGGCCAATAAGTAAAAGGGTGCTGAAACGATCACCAGCTGGGAACCGGAAAGCAAATCATGTACACATATTCGCCAGCACACCAAGGATCATTGAAAAAACGTCCAAAAATTTAATGCATAATAGCGATCCAAAAAGCAACGTTTCGAGGTCACGCAGGACCTCTTCGTCAGGCAAAACTCTTTTGCCTGACGAAGAGGTCCTGCGTGACCTCGAAACGTTGCTTTTTGGATCGCTATTGTGAATTAAATTTTTGGACGTTTTTTCAATGATCCTTGGTGTGCTGGCTGATACTGTATATGCCATGCAGGCATGCAGACAGGAATTGGCTGCAAATAGGCTGCAGGAGATCTATAGAGACACAACAAAGAATGGAATATGGTAAAAACAGTATTTCACAATAAAAGAATAGCAATTTTTTAATGACAATGTAACAATTGTTTTAGCAAGCTATTTAGGGTTTATATTAAGCATATGCATGCCCACACAAGGCAAGGTTTTGGGCCTGCCTAATGGCGGGAGGTTCTCTGTGCAGGTCATTGGCTTGCAATGGAGGGACATACTTTAAGTAAAAACTGTACTTTTACAGCTTGATGTACACTGGAAGATGTTTGAACCTGCTAGTGATTTAATAGTAAACCACTGGTGGTCCAAAAAAAAAATTTGTGCAAGGCAATGTCATATTGTGGTAGTATGCATAGCATACTACCACATTATGAGAAACTTACCTTAGAACGAAGAGCTCCAGTGCCGCAATGTCACCGCTGAGATGGCTGACATCTTGTCCCGGTCTTCCTTCTGGGTTCACAGCCTGGGGCTTGATGACATCACTCCCGCGCATGCACATGGTAGACGCTGTTTTCAGCATGGACTCTGAAGTCATGATATGATGCCATTGGCTGTATGTACTCTGAATATCGCCTAAACACTGCAAGATCTTATTATAGGCTTACCTGTAGGTACAAGTGGTAATACAGAGTTTACTACTTCTTTAACAACTTCTCCAGATTTGCTTTCAAGGCAGAACCATCACAGGCTACCATTACTGACTTGTTTTTTAAGGTGCAGGCTTCAAGGCTGTCATCCTTATCCTTGCTTCATTATTAGTGAACTGCTGGCTTGGAACGAGCATGCAAGTTGAATGTTCAAACTTTTTAGACATTACTGGCTTGTTCCAGGTCAGCAGTAGACCTTCCATATTTTGCATCCTAATGGGTTCCCTTTATGTTTCTCATTAACCTCCTGGTCCACAAAGGAAACACAATACACACATTACATGTCTGTTTAACTGGCTAACTTTCTGCATGTGATTTATCTGTCCATGACTCACTCCATAGTTGTTTTCAGCAGAATACAGAATTCATTCCAATTTTCAGCTATTTCATTATTGTGAGTCATAACAAGAGCTGCCCGCCCCCCGCAGCCTGTGACAGGCTCACGTTTGGGGTTTCTGACTCATTGCTGTGATCTGTGTGAAAAACACCAGCGCTAGAAAAAGAGACGACAACCTACTGCAAGGGGAATGCCAGCCAGTTGGAATGGACCTCCTCCACCACTAGAGGTCAGCCAGCAGCAAGGGGCACCATGGCAGAGAGGGAAGGGGAGGCTATTATGATGTAATGCCCAAATGGCAGAAGATGTCCAGTACTGAGGGAAGGATAAATATAAGCAGCAATATATGAGGGCGAAAAAAAAAAAGATTGCAAGAAAGGGCTCTGACAAAGAAAGATCTAATATGTAGATGATCAGTTTTGTATTGTAGGAGAAAAGTAAGGGGGGGGGGGGGACTTATATTCATAGGAGACACGCATCATGTTCTAGAAGGAGTCAAAGAAAATGCAATTTACCTCACTGCACTTTCTTTGCTTAAAGTTGTATCCTTTTTTTTTTTTTAACAATACTTGTAGTTTTGTACAACGGTCATTTCATTTTTAGCCCTTTATTGTTTATCTGCCTTTTTACTGGTCAGTGCACAAGACTGGAAAGTCAAGTGGATTGAAAAACATCCTGGCCCGGATTCAGAAAGAAGATACGACGGCGTATCTCCTGATACGCCGTCGTATCTCTGAGTCCGGCCGTCGTATCTATGCGCCTGATTCATAGAATCAGGTTACGCATAGATCTCCCTAAGATCCGACAGGTGTAAGTGACTTACACCGTCGGATCTTAGGCTGCAATCTCACGCTGGCCGCTAGGTGGCGCTTCCGTTGTTCCGGGTCTAATTTTTAAATTTTTTACATGGTTTGCGTACGTTGTCCGCGATTACGGATGGACGTAATTTACGTTCACGTCGAAACCAATGACGTCCTAGCGACGTCATTTAGAGCAATGCTCGCTGGGAAATTTTACGGACGGCGCATGCGCAGTTCGTTCGGCGCGGGGACGCGCCTGATTTACATTTTACACGCCCCCTACCCGCGGAATTTGAATTCCGCCGGGGGATTTACGATACGCCGCCGCAAATTTACAGGCAAGTGCTTTCTGAATAAAGCACTTGCCTCAAAAACTTGCGGCGGCGTATCGTAATTGAGATAGGTTACGCGGATCTAAAGATCCGCTAACCTATCTGAATCTAGCCCCCTGCCTTTAACATCTTTTCTTTGACGATTAAGGAACAAATGAAAAAAGGCACGGTGAAAACTGTACTGTTTTGTATTTTTGAGGCAGTAAAGAAAATGCAAAGGGAGGAAAACATAAGAACACTGTGGGCAAACAGATCGATTTTTATTTGACTTTTATTCCATATGAAAGGTAGCATTTTATTTAATTTCCTTTCCTTTGTTTGGCCTTTTTCTTTTTTCTAATGGAATCAAAGAAATCTGTTTACATTTATTGTAGGCGCTCTAAAAGTCTAAAAGGGAAGTGTGATAAGTATTTTGAGTGTGGGGGTGGCTTGTGAAGTTGTCTGTGACTCTTTTAACAATCAGCCATATTCTTTCTTTAATTTAGTAACCTGCACCAGAAAAATCTATTTAAAAACACTGTGGACCAGATTCACGTACATCGGCGTATCTTTGAGCGGGCGTAACGTATCCTATTTACGTTACGCCTCCGCAACTTCGACGGGCAAGTGCAGTATTCTCAAAGCATTTGCTCCGTAAGTTGCGGTGGCGTAGCGTAAATAGGCCGGCGTAAGCCCGCCTAATTCAAATGTGGAAGATGTGGGCGTGTGTTATGTAAATGTTATGTGACCCCACGTAAATTACGCTTTTTCCGAACGGCGCATGCGCCGTCCGTGGATATATCCTAGTGTGCATTGCTCCAAAGTACGCCGCAAGGACGTATTGGTTTCGACGTGAACGTAAATTACGTCCAGCCTCATTCACGGACGACTTACGCAAACGACGTAAATTTTTCAAAATTCGACGCGGGAACGACGTCCATACTTAACATTGGTACGCCGCATGTACGCCTCATATAGCAGGGGTAACTTTACGCCGGGAAAAGCCTAACGTAAACGGCGTATCTGTACTGCGTCGGCCGGGCGTACGTTCGTGAATTTGCGTATCTAGCTGATTTACATATTTCTAGGCGTAAATCAGCATACACGCCCCTAGTGGCCAGCGTAAATATGCAGTTAAGATACGACGGCGTAAGAGACTTACGCCGGTCGGATCTAATACAAATCTATGCGTAACTGATTCTAAGAATCAGGCGCATAGATACGACCGCTCAGACTCAGAGTTACAATGGCGTATCTGGAGATACGCCGGCGTAACTCGTTTGAGAATCCGGGCCTGTATTTATTATTTTCTGGTACTGTGCAATTAACTTTGGACCTCATGTGGAAAGGCTGGTAGAAAGGAAAGGGAGATTTGCGCTTACCATTGGTCCTAGTTGGTGTTACTTGTAAATGTCTGTTTGATTAACTTGCAGTTTGGCCCAATCAGGTCAAAATGTTTGGAGTTTGGAAGACATCAAAACCAAACCCCAATGAAGTCAATGATAAAAAAATTGTAGGTGTTTTTTTTTTTGGGCCTCTCGAGAACATCTACAGCAGTCAAATGCAATAAACTGGAATGGGGAGCCCGCCATATGTGTGAGGAACATGTCAATATTTGAAAAAAATGGTTAAACAGTACAGGGGTGTGGACCATTTTATGTGGCTTCGAGGGCAACATATGAAAGGTACAAAACTTTTTAATTTACAGCTTTGTGTCCCTTAATGCTGTACATAGTGTTACCAAATCACTAATGCCGCGTACACACGACCGTTTTTCATGATGATGATGATTTTTAGATTGGTCGTGAAAACCGGTGGTGTGTATGCTCCATAGCAGTTTTCTCGACGATAAATCTGCCCGCAAAAAAATTCGAACCTGCTCTATTCTCTCTCGTCGTATTTCCGTCGTTCTTTTTCTTGTCGCGAAACCGATTGTGTGTATGCTTTTCGAGGGGAAAAAAAACGAGCATGCTCAGAAATGAGCAAAAGCGTCCCAAAGGGTGGCTCATTCAAAATGGAACTTCCCCTTTATAGTGCCGTCGTACGTGTTGTACATCACCGCGCTTTGCTCGAGCAGTTTTTTTTCATGAACGTGTGTATGCAAGCCAGGCTTGAGAGAATCACGACGAGTCACGTAGAGAAAAACTTTGTTTATTGCATGACGGTGTGTACGCGGCATAAGGAATAATTTCTGAGACTCCCAACAGTGTTACCGTTTGTTGGCAATGTATATTTTACTCAGGGGTGCCCACTTAAGCCGACTTTGTAACCGGTCGCGGGTCACAATAAACGGAGCGGGGCGGATGGCAGGTCTGTGTCTGCTCTGCATATGCAGAGCGGACACGGACACAGCCCACTATACTCTTTTATTTTGTATATTTAGCAGATTGGATTGGAGGTAGGACACAAGTCGGTTTTACATCTGCACATTCCTTAGACATGCATGGAGGGTCAATTGGGTCGGACTGACCAAGTGAAAGAAGCCCCAAGGATGCTTTCCACTGATGCTCTGAGGTTTACCAACGCAGTGTACTTTTGTCTTTCCTGCACTTTGCAATAGACTTCTATTATATTCTGCAGGTTTGGTGCACTTTCAGAAAGCTCACCAAACTCGCAGGTAATAACAGAAGTCTATAGCTCAATGCAGGTAAACCTGCAGGTGCGCTGCTCTGCATCTGCAGGTCAGTTTTGAAAAGCAGCCCAGTAACCACTGCAGAACAGATATGCCCTTATATACACTGTGATTTTAGTAACAAACTGACCTTTAATAACAGTATTCTATTATATTCCATCTGTGAAGTGTTAAGGGGTGTGGAAAACAAACCTCTGAGGTCCAAACATTTTCATATTGATAAAGTTCAGATAATAACCATTGCCTATGGACAGGCTTGTTGGTCACCACCCTCCAGCTGCACTCTGATAAGGCACTCACAATAAGGCAGACCAGTGCAGCTCCAGCCACTGGTCCATCTTAGACATTCATCAGTTCATGGGCCCCCTCTTTACTTCTGAGGTTGTTGGCTTCATTTTATGGACAAGCCCATTCCTTTAGGCTACCTGGGGCCAGGCATGCCTGCTGCTTCCTGAAAATTGCTTTGAACACCTCTGTTAGATGTCCCCTGCTAGTGGTGCTGCTACTTGTCCAACCATAAGTATTGGAGCTGCGATAGTAGCAGCAGCATGCCTGCTGCCATCGGGAAATGCCTTTGTACCAGCACTTAGAAGAACCCTTTCTTTTCTTCTCATGCAACTGGCCATTTTGACTTTCGTGGGCTCAAAGAGGGTGCAGAAGGTACTCAGCGTGGTTGTCCAACCCACTGTCACAGTCCTCAGGTCACAGGCAGCAAGGCACCTTGAAGCTGTCTAAAAAAATTAAAGTTTGATTTTAAATAATTGATTCAAATGTATCTGTTTTGTTGTAATAATCTATACATTTTTGTTATTATATAATCTATCTCTAATCAAACTGAAGGAACAGCTAGGGATGAGTGCTACTCGGGGCTATGCCTACCGTCCTGGCTTTGGAAGTCCCGATGGTGTTAAAATTAGGTAAGAAGGTGTACTTGGTACGGGACTCTAAAGCCCCATGCACACGAGAAGCAAATGCAAACACATGTAAACTCAAGTTTTCAAAGGCAAAAACCGGCGTTTAAAATGCCCGTTTTTGCCGCGAATTTCGCAGTGTTTTGCCGCAATTAGCGGCGTTTTACCTTTGCTGCTATCAGCGTTCATAACAAAGACATTGTAGACCCTCCCAAAGCTTTAAAAACGCAAAAACGTTTGCGTCTGAACCCAAAATTTTGCGTCTGAAAAAACAAGCCTAAACCCAACTGCTTCAAAACGCAAAAAAACGTGAATGTGTGCATGGACACATAGGATAACATTAAATGTGTTCAGGGGCAGTTGAAAAAAATGCCCAAATGCCTCTGAACTCGAGTTTACCAGCGTCTCGTGTGCATGGGGCCTTAAAAGGTGAAAAAGGGGGAGAAAGAGGATGAAGAGGCGAGTGCTGGGGTCACTCACCTTTACCTTCTAAAATATTGTAGTTTTTCTGTTTCAATATTTTTTATTAAATATTTTCACAGAGTTGAGAAAGGAAGGGGTTAAAACTGCGCCATAGCACCCAGACTCATTAATTAAAAAGTCAATTGGAAAAAATCAGGATTTGGAAAAAGAAAGTCTATAAAATTTTCCAGGGATTCCACGATACTGGTGTATGGGATAGTGGATCCTACCCAGATGATCCACAATTGTTCGTGTGTAGCCAAGTTACCAGAGTCATGAGCTGCTTACCAGATCATAGACTTAAAACAGCGGTCGACTGTGACCCAGCCGCGGCCTTTGAGGAAAGCAGGGGGGGGGGGGGGAAGCCCACTTCCTGGATATGTCGATCACTCCCCTGACACACAGAGCTGTAAGTGACGGTCCACCGTGATAAACAGCACTCAAAATGTGAAATCCCACCACCGGTAATAGGAGCAGCTTACCAGAGCTTCAATCTTAAACCACAGTCGGCTGTGACCCAGCCGCGGCCTTTGGGGAGATCCCACTCCCTAGATGGAAGCACCACTTGCACCCTCGATATTTTAGAATGATGTCACCGCACAAAAAAGGGAAACAGCAGACATAGCATAATTCCGTGGGATAGGGTATTTAATAAAACCATAAAACAATAAAAGGTTTACTCACATTCGGAGAAAAACACAAGGAGCATTCAAATTTGCCGGCCGGCGAGTATCAGAGCAATGCCCGTATACCAAACGTGATGACGTCACCGCACGTCCTCCCAGACGCGTTTCGTCATTGGACGTTATCAATGGGATGTTTCACAGAGTTGTCCTCAAAAATGTCACAGTCGCAGCAAGCACCTTGAAGCTGTCTCAAAAAAATTAAAATTAAAGTTTGAGATCTTAAATAATTTTTTCAAATGTATCGGTTTTGTTGTAATAATATATTCATTTTTGTTTTTATTTATCTATCTATAATCATAATTGAAGGAACCTGCTAGGAATGAGTGCTACTCGGGGCTATGCCTACCGTCCTGGCTTTGGAAGTCCCGATGGTGTTGAAAATTAGGTAAGAAGGTGTACTTGGTACGGGACTCTAAAAAGGTGAAAAAGGAGGAGAAAGAGGATGAAGAGGCGAGTGCTGGGGTCACTCACCTTTACCTTCTAAAATATTGTAGTTAGAGTGTCATACTTTATAACTGCATGAGTAATATTGTAGTTTTTAATATTAATTTATTAATTATATTTTTTTGGTTTTAGTATTTATTTATTATTGAATTTTTTTGAAAAAGAAGAAGACATATAGTAGAAAAGTCACAGTGTAATGTGAGATTTTCAGTGGAAGAAAATAATGTACTTGTTTTATAACATTGTAACATTTTTTTAAAAAAGTAGCCTAGTCTCAGCGCAGGAGCAGAAGACAGACGGAAGGCTGTTGGAGGGTACCTTGGTTAAAAAAAATTAATTATAGGTTTTGGCTCTGAGATTTTTTTCTTTATTCTGGGGAAGGGAGGAGCTGGAAATTGTTTGAGGTGACCAGTTTGAGATGCTGGTTGAAGAAGAAAGGGGAAATCTCTGATGGGGACAGAGGCAGCAATAATCAGGGGTTCTCACCCTACCCAAGTCTGCATAACACAGTGATTTTAGCACTCTTGTGTCCCTGTTAAAGAGGTTTATCCCTTCCTATTCCTTCTAGTTGTCATGACTGCTGTTAGCTCGTGGAACACTTTTTTGCATATTATAGTGATATTCTGAGATGCTTCATTACAATACAGCCGTCACACCTCACTCCTAGCTTTACCAGGGCAAATGGCATGAAGCCAGAGAAAACTAAAGCAGGGCTTTAACCTGTGGCTTCCAGAATATGCAAAATGTTCATCAATGAAAGAATCACAGCACCTCCTATTCCTCTATAAAGTGCATAATTTTTACTATACAGGTGCATTTTCATAATCAGCATAAAATATTTTGCATAATGCTGAACTCTGTTTAGTAATGTTAGGGTTAATCTAGTTAGCGGTTTCTGTTTCTAAGTTACAGGGTTGTAAAAAACGAAATTCATTTTTCCCAGCTTCCTCTTTTTGAAGTTGGTTCTGTCAGCACACTGTCATATTCTCATAAAGAGATGCCTGTTTGTTCAATATTAATAACTCCCAGGACTCTTTATTGCTTTAGTCCCAGCCATTTGGGTCACAGTACAGAGTCAAAGCAAGCTTAGAATAAGCTCCAGTGTCAGATGCTATAGGTGTTAGAATAGGGTGCATACCATCTCAGGAAATCACATGTATGTCACATCCTGCCACAAATATTGTCTGCTGGGAGATCCCTTATGTCAAAGATGGGTGAGTACACAATGCTGCCCAGTGTTGTTTTCAGAACACTAAGAAGTGAAGGCGCAAAAGATATACAGCAAGCAAGTATATAAGTCTCAGGATACTGACAGTAAGTATATAGGACAGATGATGTAGAATTAGCTTCTGAGTTCTATCAGTAATATTGAACAATATTTGTAAAAAATGCAGCACGTTTAGCTTGTTCCCTGTCAATGATTTTGAGAGTTCTACAGTGAGAAAGGCAGACAACAAGCATTTTTTTTAAGAGACTTGTGTATTTCTCTCAGGTTTTCTCTAAAGGCTTTGCCACTAACGTTACAAAGATTTGACTTAGCAGAAATTTGGTAGTGTATAGAAAACAAACACTTGATAACTAAAGGAGCAATGGAAAATCTACTGTGAGTTAAAGAGTAACGTCAGTCAGGCTATAGGCGGACAGAGAGATATCTCCGATATCTCTGAGTTATTAAATCATTTTGAGTGTTCCAGCATCTGATACATGATACATGATGGATGGCAAATGAAGGATCAGGCTTTGTTCGTAAAATTATTTTAAAACAACATTTTAGGGATTAGAGTAAACATGTACGGTATTTAAGAAGAAAAAATAAAATAAACACTTATCTTATATACAGATAGCTAGCAACTTCTGATGATTGCACACCCTGTTGCTACCTTCGAAGTATATATATATGTGTGTGTGTGTGTATATATGTATATATGTGTATATGTATATATATATATATATATATATATATATATATATATATATATATATATGTATATGTATATATACACGCACACACACATTTGTTCTCGTAAGTTTACATACCCTGGCAGAATTTATGATTCCTTGGCCATTTTTCAGAGAATATGAATGATAACACAAAAACTTTTCTTTCACTCATGATTAGTGTTTGGCTGAAGCCATTTATTATCAACTGTTTTTAATCTTTTTAAATCATAACCACAACAGAAACTACCCAAATGACCCTGATCAAAAGTTTACATACCCTGGTGATTTTGGCCTGATAACATGCACACAAGTTGACACAAAGGGTTTTGAATGGCTGTTAAAGGTAACCATCCTCACCTGTGATCTGTTTGCTTGTAATTAGTGTGTATAAAAGGTCAATGCGTTTCTGGACTCCTGACAGACCCTTGTGTCTTTCATCCAGTGCTGCACTGACGTCTCTGGATTTTGAGACATGGGGAAAGCAAAAGAATTGCCAAAGGATCTGTGGGAAAACGTAGTTGAACTGTATAAAACAGGAACGAGATATAAAAAGATATCCAAGGAATTGAGAATGCCAATCAGAAGTGTTCAAACTCTAATCAAGAAGTAGAAAATGAGGGGTTCTGTTGATTCCAAACCACGGTCAGGTTAGACCCAACTGGGGTTTCACCCACAACGGCCAGGAAAATTTGTTCGGGATGCAAGAAAAACCCACAAATAACTTCAGATGAAATACAGGACTTTCTGAAAACAGTGTGGTGTGGCTGTTTCAAGATGCACAATAAGGAGGCACTTGAAGAAAGATGGGCTGCATGATAGAGGCGCCAGAAGAAAATCATTACTACGCAAATGCCACAAAGTAATCCCGCTTACAATAACGCCAAACAGCAGAGAGACAAGCCTCAAACCTTCTGGCACAAAGTCATTTGGAGTGATGAGATATAAATTTAAGTCAACAAGACCTATGATGAAAGGTACACCATTCCTACTGTGAAACACGGAGGGGATCGCTGATGTTTTGGGATGTGTGAGCTATGAAGGCACAGGAAATTTGGTCAAAATTGATGCAAGGTGAAATGCAGTATGTTATCAAAAAATACTGGAGAAACATTTGTATTCATCAGCCAGGAAGCTACGCATGGGACGTACTTGGACATTCCAACATGACAATGATCTAAAACACAAGGCCAAGTCAATCTGTCATTGGCTACAGCAGAAATAAGTGAAGGTTCTGAAGTGGCCATCTCAGTCTCCTGACCTCAATATCATTGAGCCACTCTGGGGAGATGTCAAATGTGCAGTTCATGCAAGACAGCCCAAGAATTTACAGGAACTGGAGGCTTTTTGCCAAGAGGAATGGGCAGCTTTACCATCTGAGAAGATAAAGAGCCTCATACACAAATACCACAAAAGACTTCAATCTGTCATTGATGTTAAAGAGGGCAATACACATGTCATGAATATGCATCAAGTCTGTCTGCCTACCTGATCTCCATCTGTTCATTAGAGGCAGATCTTGTTCTGGTTTCCCTTCTTATCACTTCCTCTTCCTGTATGGCTCCACCCTAGTCCATCCCAGGAAGCCTATATTAACCTTTACTCTACAGGTCTGCAGTGCTGTTCAATAGTGTTCCTATGCTTACTTCCTGTCTGCAGTGTATTGCTAGTTCCTGGTTGCAGAGTGCTACGATCATCTTCCGTGTACCGTTTTGGCTTGTCCCCGACTTCCCTGTCTGCCTGTGGCCCCTGACTATTTGCATGTTCCACGGTTATCCTTGTCTGCCTGTTGCCCTGACCTCGGCCTGTCCATCACCACTGTTTGTCCTGCTGGCTGCCTCCCCCTTCTCCCTGCGGAGTGTGACTTGAGAATCCCGGGAACGCGACCTGTGGACCCAGTTGCGGCCAAGACCATCCCTACCACCAAGGGCTCTGGTGAATACAAAACTGGGTCTTAGACTCCGCGCCCTGGGTGATCTTGGGTTACGCTTCCTCCCTGCCAGCAGTAGTCGGGCTATAGGGTTCACTTCCCCTGTGGTGCATCCCTGACCCTACTGGGTGCACTTGTCACCTGGCCACAGGTGACCTGACAACACAGTATTAAAAACTGGGGTATGTAAACTTTTGATCAGGGTAATTTGAGTAGTTTCTAGAATATTTTTTTCTAGCTGTAGGTACAGATTAAGGATCTTCCTTAATTCAATACACTCTGATGACGTAGAGTGGTATGAAACCGATCAGGATTTTACTTTTGCCTTATAGCTATTTTAATGTAGAAATAAAGGCTTAGTTTTATCTATGACTATTCCAATAAGCAATACAGTAAAAAAAGCTAATACACATTAAATATTTCACTGTCAGTATATATATATATATATTTTTTTAGCAATAAAAGTACCATTGAGATTATGTAGCTGCAACAAGTCACTTCTCCCAAAATACTTATGTACATATGTGTGAGGTTTATAAAAGTGGACCCAGTTCCATGTTGATTTCCTTCTAGTAAGACCTCATATCAAGACTTGAAAAACAAAACACAAAATCCAGAGATAACATTAAAGTGAACTTGACATTACCTTGGGAACCTGAGGGAACAACAGTACTGAAATGTTTTGCGCTTTACACAAGACATGCTCAGGCACTGCCTCACGCCAGAGCTTGCCTACTCACGACTGTATCAGAGCTCACATCGATGGTCCCCAGCTGGCTTCGGACCAAGCCGAGTGTCACAGCCTGTTTTTTAGCTGGCTGCAGTAAAAATACTGGCGGTTGGCAACGCTGCCTTGGATCCTATATCCAGAAAGTACATTGCTTCTCCTCAAATTAAACCTTGCCATTCCTGGCACTTAGCTCTGTCCCCTGTAATTAATTTGTCAAAATGTCAGAACTTCAGGGGGAATGTTAATCTATACTTGGCAAAAGTTTAGGCCCCTTGTACAACCTGGACCTAGGATCCAAGGACTCCACAGCAATGGATTTGAAGTTAGCATTTGTGTCCATTGTGCCTTAACTTGAGCCTGCATGTTTCTTTTTAACCCCACTTTACCTGTTATCATGTTGACTCCAGTTCACATTCTCACCTGCCCAGCAGATCCAGCGTTATCCTTCTGTGATCCACTGTTCACGTGTTACAGTCCAAGCTCCTTTCCACCATCTTGGACCACCTCCGTGATCTTTTGCCTTTTCTGGGGGTAGGGGGGTCGGTTGATGTGTAGAGATCTAAAGTCACTTAAATATTTTAGGCCAGGTCAGGTTCACTGCAATGTTGGGAACTCTTGATACTGAAGATGATCTAAAATATTAATATATTAAGAGACCTTGAACACAACTCTGTTGTCTTTGCAGTGCTAAGCCAAAAGAAGTTTCCCTGCTGATTCTTAGCATATTTCACATATTATATTAAGTAATACTGTCAAAATCCTATCTGTAAGTAACTTATTGAACTGCAGAATGTGATATTGGGAACAATTTCTGAACTGGAGCCATAAAACAAACTGTGTTCCAATATGAAGTATTGATAACTGTGTGCATTGTGCCAAGGAGAACAAATTACAAGCCAATAGTACTTCAAGATATGGAGTCAAAACATCAACTGTTCTCTTAACACGAGTACATGAGAAGCCAAATATTAAACTCACAGTAAGCGGTTGTAATTGAATGGTCATGACCAGGATAATATTTTGAGATAATAACACTAAGAACTCCTGAGGTTTTTAACCCGCTATGATTTTTTAATATCACACCACTTTTTATAAGATCAGACCATCCATATGCAAATTAAAGGTGTCAGTCAACAATTATATTTCAGTGTATTAACAAATATTAATTAATTGCATCATTAATCACATTTTTAATGTCTTCAGACTTCAGTAGCAGAGATCTTTACATTGTTGTTCCTGGCTTTAAATCCTCCCCGCATAAACTGTGTCTCTTTATTTCTCTATAATCTTTTATATAAAAATCAGGTTCCAAAAGATATATTGTAGGAGTTACAGGATGTGTCATGGATCTGTAAACTTAAGTATAGTGGCCCAGATTCACGTAGAATCGTGGCGGCGTAACGTATCGTAGATACGTTACACCGCCGCAAGTTTCATCGCAAGTGCCTGATTCTCAAAGCACTTGCATGAAAACTTACGCTGGCGGCCTCCGGCATAAGCTGCGTAATTCAAAGGGGGCGTGTGCCATTTAAATTAGGAGCGCTCCCCGCGCCGGACCTACTGGCGCATGCTCTGTTTTGAAATTCCCGCCATGCTTTGCGCGAAGTATAGTCATTTTTTTCGAACGGCGACGTGCGTAGCGTACTTTCGTATCCTGGACGTCTTACGCAAGAACAAAAAATTTTTATAATTTCGACGCGGGAACGACGGCCATACTTTATACAGCTCATACGTGTGCTGTGTAAAGTTAGGGCACCAAAAACGACGACTAACTTTGTGACGGGAAACTAGACTAGCACGACGTAGCGAACGCCCAAAACCGTTGTGGATCGCCGTAACTACTAATTTGCATACCCGACGCTGTTTACGACGCGTACTCCCCCCAGCGGCGGCCGAGGTATTGCTATCCTAAGATCCGACAGTGTAATTCAATTACACCTGTCGGATCTTAGGGATATCTATGCGTAACTGATTCTATGAATCAGTCGCATAGTTAGGAAACCCTAAAACAGAGATACGACGGCGTATCAGGAGATACACCGTCGTATCTCTTTTGTAAATCTGGGCCAGTGTTCCTGCTGTCTGAGTTTTTCTGTTTCAAATATTTTTATTGAAATTTTCAGAAATAAGTACAGAAAATTAAAGATGTACATATTGCAGGATATGCATATCGTATAAAACATTCCATAAAAAGGAAAAATACAAATGTTAGCTGTCTGAGTTTTTAAGAGGTAACAAAAGTTGGTAGGTAATGTAACGTGTTAACATCTACCAAAACAAAAACATAATTTCCTTGGCAATAAGTGACAATAGCAGTTAGCTAAACAATTTTTGCAGTGGAAGGATCAGGTGCATTAAAGCGCAGTTCTTGTCCTTTCCCTACTTTCCATCTTTCAATTTTGTTGTACAGTATTTGGTATAGACACATGAGAGCTGTTTAACTCTCTTGGAGGGTCTTCATTTTCCGTATCACTGGTATCTGGTAATAGAGGTACACTGGGACGCAGCAGGCTGTCACAGTGTTCTAATTTGCTCAGCCATCCTTTGATATCATTAGCAGTAAGAAATCTTTCAACAGGGTGCAGAGGGATATGTAGTTTAAACTGGGGCCTTATATCCTAAGGCAGTAACATTGTGCCCCAAGAGCATCCCTTCCTTGATGGTAGCAAGTTTTTTAACTGTGAGAAAAACAAACAGCATAGTAATAGAGAACACCTGCATAAAAAAAAAAAGGGTAGCACTATATATTTTTTTATACCATCTCCTTGCTGGTTTACCTTATTATTATGTCATTAAACTTCTATGTTCTGTGACTGAAGTTCCAGTTTAACCACTTCCAGCCCAAGCCTATTCTGGCATTCTCTCTTACATGTAAAAATGATAATTTTTGTGCTAGAAAATTACTCAGAACCCCAAAACATTATATATGTTTATTTAGCAGAGACGCTAGGAAATAAAAGGGTGGTCATTGCAACTTTTTATATCACACGGTATTTTGCGCAGTAATTTTTCAAACGCTTTTTTTATCTTGCCCGCTGTGTTATCTATGGTAAATTGCCACAGAGCAGCCGATTCATCCTCTAGCTCCCTGATCGCATGGCGAGCCGATTGAAGCACGGCGGGAGGGGAGGGGGTGAACAGCGCTATGATTGTTTTTACAGGACAGATTATCGCCATCAGAAAAAGAAGATATCAGCATCATTCAGATATCCCCACTCAAAGTCCAGGACGTCGTATGACGTCCTTGGCGGGAAGTGGTTAAGGGCGTATTCCCACCATATGTGCATGAAACTGATGGAAAAACCTTGCAAACCTTGCAAAACCTGATTTCACTTGCAGAGACATAGTAAATTTGGTGTGTTTCGGTGAGTTTAACCGTAAGTTATGTGCCCTGTTCACACCAATGTTGATTTCATGTCAGTTTTTTCAATGCAGAAAACTGCATGCAATTTGCTGATTCCTGGGCAGGAAAAATCTGCACGTGATACGAGTGTTGTGGTGTGAACGGGTCACATAGATATTAATTGTTTTTTTTGTGCCCTTGCAGAACTCGTGCAGGATAACTGACGTCTCTGCACCATGGTGTGAATGAGGTCCGAGTCAAGCTTGTTGTAAATCAGCCATGGTTCAGTTTATATTTTCGTTCCCCAGCTGTCATTTCCCAGTGTGGTTTGAATATGGTTACTTGCAGAGGGGCAATACTAAACACTTTTTACTTAGAATAAATTAGTCTGTGTAGAGAAAAATGAAATTGACTAATTGTGGAACTCTCAGGACCAGATAACTTACATCAGTACAAGATTACACACTTATGTTTTTTGTTGTTGTCTTTACAGGTACACAGTTTGAACTTTTTGACATGGATGCATCTAATGTCTCAAGTTTGTCATCCAGTGTGGTATGGCCCACATGCACTGCTACAATTTCTGGCTTCCATACAGTCAAAGCATCAACAGTAAATGACAGAACAACAGCACAGCTGTATTTATTAAAGGTGTTGGTGTACCTGTATACCAAATTACCCACAAGGAAACCAGAAATTTACCATTGCAGCTGACATCCACCGGCACAAGCTTTGCCATTGACAATGGAGGTTTGTCTGTTGTGTTGGCTCCACAGACTCAAACCATTCTTCAGAAATCTTCCACACAGACTCTTACCCTAAACATTGTGAACCCCTTAACAGTATTGTCTCAGAACTGCTCTAGCATCATTGGCAGTAGCCCAGTTAAAGCAAAAAACATTGGGAAACACATATGCGCTCATTGTGGCCGAGACTGCCTAAAGCCAAGTGTTTTAGAGAAGCATATTCGTTCACATACTGGAGAAAGACCATTCCCTTGCACCATTTGTGGCATATCCTTTAAAACCCAGAGCAATCTTTACAAACATCGAAGGACACAAACTCATGTCAACAATGCCAAACAGAGCTTTGATTCTGATTGTGCTGGATGTCAGGAAGGCCAAAATACAGGACAAGCTGGAGAAGGACAATGCTTAGATATCAGTAAGGCAGTTAGTGATATTTGCATAGACAAAGACCAGTGCAATGATAATAATTGTGTTGACAATGGAACTCTTGTCCATGAAAATACCAGTTTACCATTTTTAGTGCACAAAGACATTTTATCATTTGTCAAAAACCATGACCAGGTAATTGGTGAACCTGCTTATGCATCACCAACAAAAGACTCAACGTCTGTATTGAATCAAATAAGATCCTGAAAGATCAAAGGACTACAACAACAAACAGACATGCTCAATTACAAAAGCAGAGTGAAACATGTATTGATAAACTGTTAGACTGTTCTGCATCCCAGAGGAAACTAAAAAATGTGAAAGCACAGACTCTGGTTATTTGTCCCACTCAGACAGTGCAGATTTGCAAATGTTCTCTAACAGTCCCCTGCACAGCCTTAGGAGTGTAGTTTTGAGTCTGATCAAATACTCAATACCACTCTGGACTGTGAAGATAAAACATCATCATCAAAGAAACACTTAGAAGAACATATTTCCCAAGCTAATCTCCCAAAATAAGGTTGTGGTTGATAACACGCACCTAGACAATGTTCGACCTAGAAAAACAGCTCTGTCAAAGCAAGGTAGCATTGATCTCCCAATGCCATATACCTTCAAGGACTCTTTCCATTTTGACATCAAATCTTTAGATGTAAACAGAAGAAAGTTTCACTTTGTTCTGTAGCTCTACTATGACTACTCCAGAGAAAAATAAAGGTAGGTTTTTCCACTCTGTGCCTACTCAGATATCTTCATCTATTGACAATGTAATTCTGGCACGTAGCAACTCTTTACCATTTGTGGAAAATGGCAGAGTTCAAGACAGATTACCTATACGTAATGGTAAAGCACATATCCAAGGAAAACCTCCTTTAAATGTCACCTTACTACTCTCAAATACAGCCACAGCTTGCACAGTGGACTTTTCAAGTAGTCACCCTCGAGGTCTTGTCAGGCAGGCTGCTGTAGATGAGGCACAAACATGCAATGTCTCTGAAAGTCATATTTCTGAAGAAAAAAGGAAGTGAAAAAGCTTGAAGGAGATCAACTCACCCCAAAATCTAAAGCAGCCAACAGAATAGCAGGCCAGAAAAAGTAAACATGTTTTCGCATGAAAAGTGGCAGATGTATGGCGATGAAACATTCAAAAAGCTTTACCAAAAAAATAAGAAGAGTGAGGATACCAAAAGACAATACAGGAGGTTAAAGACCAAAATGTGAAGTCAGAAGTAAAGCCGTTTTGCAAACTGCAATGGCCAAGCCATTGGAAAACCTTTCATCACCGCCTTTGGTTATACCACCAAGTTCAGATTCCAACTTGATATCTTACCCTCCTCTGAGAAATGTTTGTTTAACACAATATCCGTTATCAGTAATGCAAGAGAAATGGTCTTACCTTTGGGGAATATCCAGAAGGGTTTGGATGTGGATCAGGAAAACATAACTATTTAGGATCAGGGAGTAGAAATGATGTGATGGTGATGGTGATGATGAAGGATATAAACTGAAAACTCACAATCCTGATCATGTCTCTAATGCAAAAGTGATTGTCCACAATTTCAACTGCTAGGTCAGTCAAATCAAGCTGTTGTCAATTTTGAAAATATAGGCAATATGATAAACTGAAACGCTATCCACTATTTCAAATATACATAAAAACATCCCTGACAATTTTGTTGAAGTTTAGGAAATAACGAGCAGTCACCTTCAGAAAGAAAGAAAATTAAGGTTGCAAAGACAAAGGTAATCACCTGAAAAATACTTTGGAACATTCTATGAGTAATGAAACTGGTCAGGTCAAAAGTAAAACTTTTAAGGAGTTACCATTAAGTATTGATGCTCAGCAGAGTATGACTATGAATTTCAGAAGAGATACTGATATTGTTGCAAAAAAGTCCTCAGACAAAGTTAACAGGTGTGATACGAAACCTTCTTGCATTTTCAATGACAGTTGCCTTCCAACTCTCAGTAAAGATTTAGAAAATAGAACAGAATCATTCCCAATACATCTTCACCATCATCTGCTCAATTAACATCAACACAGAAGGAGCTTTTATTTCTCCACGGTATCTCATAAAATTTCATTATATTGGTCATTCTGTTGAAGAACCTAGTGGGTTGCAAACAAATCAAGATCAGGTTTGTCATCTGCCCAGTGGAGAAACAGATTTATTTAGCTTGCCAAATGCTCAGATGTGAAATCACCATACCAACTCAACACAGGTAACCAAGGGAAGCGGATACAAAAACATGAATTCCGTAATTGTCCCTTTAGCAAAATAAGTTTAAACACAGATTGTGTATCCACTAGCGCTGCTACAATATCTATCCATGTAACTCAAAATGTCAATTTAAGTTCTAAGGGAAGGACAGAGCAAACAAGTTATTTAGATGAAACACATCTGACTGAAGAAAGGAAATTCAAGACTTGGAATTTTAGCTGAATTGGAAAAACCCTCCTTATAAAGAATGTATTGCTCCCAAACCCAACTGCAGAGACAGTGTCACGCAAGAGAAAACAGAAAGCAATGCTGTAATATATAAATGTTCCTCACCTGGAACATCATCACAAAAACCTTCTGAGCAATTTGATACTGTTAGGCATGAGTACAAAATGGTCAATACAATAGCTAAGTCCTCTCAGGATACAGAGCTGGAGAGTACCAATAGTCTTCAAGCTGGACATGTCAACAGTACCCTAGTTAAGTCTATATTACCTCAAGAGCAGACAAGCTCTCCAAATGACACTGCACATCTTTGTTGGCACTCAGGGATCTGTAATGGGAGAGTCACCAAGGTCACTTTCTCAACCTTAAACACTGAACCTAAGTCAACTTGGTGTTGGTTGGACAAATGTCTTCCCTTTCCAATAGAACAAAAGGAGAAATCATTTTCAGTTTATGCTTCTCTGAACTATAATTCCATTAAAGATAGGAAGCCAGTTCAGGCTCCAATTCCTTGTTCCAGAAGTGTTGAAAAGTACCAGACAACATCTGCTGGGCAACTTCTGATGTCCCCTATTCTTTGGAAGTCACTAAAACAAAAGGTATGTATTTTATTAAACACTCAATAATTTGTTTATCCTCATTTGAAATCACAAATGATAAAATTGAATGTGAGTAGTGAAATAAGTATACAGCTGCTTGATTTAGCTAATTAGAAAATAGTCCAGCCTTTATTATATAAGAACCCACCTAGGCAAATTACTGCCACTTCTTAAGAGACGGAATAAACACAGAACACTACAATCTAGAAGCGTTATGTACCCTACTGTATATGTTATTAAAATTACACAAGTGATCATAGGTGTGCGCAGCCTATTGCATTAGGGTGTGCACACCAAAGCTCAAACACACATGCGTGTGTAATATACTGTATACTGTATAGCAGGGGGCAAGTCAGTAGGGCTTTGTCAGCAGGGCAGAGATTGGTGTCTAACTTTTGAGACAGAGAAAGGGGCTGAGGACAGAGATTCCCCAGTCCCTTTCTCTGTAGTCAAGCAGCAGGGGGAATCTGCACAGTACAGCGTGATTAGGGTGTGCCCAGGCACACCTTACACCCTATGTGCGCACGTGATACTTACAAACGCAGAGTAAACAGCAGAAGCAGTAACAGTGATAACAAAATCAGGTAGACTCTCTTTTGGGCTAGCCCTGAGAGAAAGGTCTAAGACCCAGCTGCCTTATTTTTATCCAAAGGTAATAGCTATACCCCTTTTCTGCCTCTTACCTCTGATTTATTTTGAGGCATTGCCTCCCCATAAAATCATGAGACATCATTATTCATGCATTGGAAGCATCTGTTTGCTGTTTTAGTGCTATCATACTCACCTGAAGCCTCTACAAGCACAAGAAAAATTAACCTTATTTATCGAAGTGTCTGAAATAAAAACTGCCTGTATTGCCCCATAGCCACTACTTGGACCTTCATTCTCAAATGTCTTTTCATGTTTGTTTAAATATTTTTGCGAATACTGTGTGACTAATTTATCACTGTCATAGCAACCGACTTGATTTTTCTCTTTAATTCTTTCATTATAAGGATATAGAAGGAAAATTCTGTTTTTTATGTTTTTTTTTTTACTCAATTTCTTTTTTTTTTATAAAAATTTTCATTGACAGAGAAAAAGGTACAAAAACAGTAAAAGATAAAAAGGGGAGAATACAAAAGTCCTTAAGTATCCATATTTCCTCTTTCTTAAACATAACCATGCATAAAGTCTAATCATACATAATTCTATTCATGCCTATATATCTTTCCTCCCTGTCTTATATAAATAATATCATAATTATTTTTCCTAAAACTCTATTGGACTCCCTTACAAATAAAGAATAAGGACAATAAGAGAGGCATATCCAAATAAACCACACCATTGTGTCCTTCACTTTGCTAAAGGAGAAGTCCAGCCTGAGCCTGTTTGGCTGGGCTTCTCCTATGGGTCACAGGAGTGCAATTCATTTTGCACTCCCCTCACCCATTTTCTGCAGAGAAGCGGGCTGAAGGAATTAGTCCAGGCACCACCTCATCACGACAAAAAAGGCTGGATCTGCCAGGTGCCTGGACTAATGCCCGTCTCAGCCTCTCAGAGAGTTGCAGAGAGCCTGAGATAGCCGCTCCCCGCCCCTACACAGCTCAGCGCTCCAGTAAAAAAAAAATCGCAATAAGCGTATATTCATTAGTTTGCGTGAAAGTTCCAGGGCCAGATTCAGAAAGGATTTACGACAGCGTATCTCCAGATACGCCGTCGTAAGTCCGAATGTGAGGTGTCGTATCTCGGCGCCTGATTCAAAGAATCGGATACGCCAGAATTTGTCTAAGATACGACTGACGTAAGTCTCTTACGCCGTTGTATCTTAGGTGCATATTTACACTGGCCGCTAGGGGCGCTTCCGTATATTTCCGTGTTGAATATGCAAATGAGCTAGATACGCCGATTCACGAACGTACTTGCGCCCGGCGTATTAATATACGCTGTTTACGTAAGGCGTACGACCGGCGTAACTTTACCCCTCATAAAGCAGGGGTAAGTCATGTTAAGGTATGGACGTCGGAAACGGTGGAACAGCGTCGTATTTTACGTTGTTTGCATAAGTCGTACGTGAATGGGGATGGGCGTAGGTTACGTTCACATCGACTAAGCATTGAGCCGGCGTAATTTAGGGAGAAAATTTGACGTGCTACTGAGCATGTGCGCGCATGCGCCGTTCGTTAGGCACGTCATTTACGTGGGGGTCACGATTAATTTCCATACAACACGCCCCCTACCAGCCTACTTTGAATTACGCGGGCTTACGCCGGCCCATTTACGCTACGCCGCCGCAACTTACGGAGCAAGTGCTTTGTGAATACTGCACTTGCCTGTCTAAGTTGCGGCGGCGTAGCGTAAATAGGATACGCTACGCCCGCACAAAGATGCGCCCAGATACGTAAATCTGGCCCATAGTGTCTACAAATGATGGTGTATATATACTGGATTTTTTTTAATATACTAGTTATGGTAGTAATCAGCAACTTATAGCATGTCTGCGATAATACAGCAGGCAATATGACACTGACATCACCAGTGACACTAATACAGTGATCAGTGCTAATAATTTACACTGACACTATACTAATGACATTGGCTGGGAAGGGGTCAACATCTGGGGACAATCAAAGGGTTGTGCCTAAAAATGCTTGGTGTGTTCATTGTGTGCTGACTTTATTAAGGCATGTGCTGGTTTTTATTCCCTGCTTTGCAGGGAAACAAAAAACGGCACATCCCTGCTGTAAGAACAGAGCTCTGTGATGTTTACAATTACAGGGCTCTGTTCTGTCATCCGTTTCGCCAAACGGAGGGTCTCCGGCCATCAATCATTGGCCAGGATCCGCTTGATTGGCTTAACTGTGCACCCTCTACCCAGGAGAGCTAGGACACATTTCAGATACGTGATCCAGCGCAGAGAGGCTGCTTGATTGCCGTACTTATAAGTCAAGCGGTTAAAAAAGAATACCCACCCATCTGTTTCTGGTACCTTGTCATGATAAATATACAGTTTGATATTGTCAAGGTAAATGTATAATTTCCTCAGTTCAGTTAAATAGACTAGCTAATAGTTAAATAACAGCTACATATAAACTAACAGCTGTTCTTCTACTGAAAAATATCAAAATACAGAGAGAGAGAATGATTAAACTTTTTACTGTATAGATGCATTGTAAATCAAGAAACATTACTTAAAGTGGAATTTCACTCTCTCAATCAACATTGACTGTTTTAATCCATATGCCGCTAGGAAGAAATTCTAGGGGGGGGGGGGGGGGGGGTTCAAAGTGATATTTCAGCAAAACAGCAAAATAAAGCATGGAGACATATTTTATGAATATTAAAAATGAATCAAATAGTTTTTGGTTTGTGGTGTTCAGATGCCGTGTAGTTCTGCTTTTAATAACTTGAGTACTAGTCCGTATATACCCCGTCATTACCAGGTTTTTCAGTTTTCAGCACTATATATAAGTCAAAAATGATTTTAAAATGATTTTGCAATCATAGGGCCAGATTCACAAAAGGGATACGACGGCGTATCTCCTGATACGCCGTCGTATCCCTGTTTCTATCTATGCGACTGATTCATAGAATCAGTTACGCATAGATATCCCTAAGATCCGACGTGTAATAGTTTTACACTGTCGGATCTTAGGATGCAGTACCGCGGCCGCCGCTGGGGGGAGTTTGCGTCGTAAACCAGCGTCGGGTATGCAAATTAGGAGTTAAGGGCGAATCCAAGACGGATTTTCGCGTTCGCTACGTCGCCGCTAGTCTAGTTTCCCGTCGCAAAGTTAGTCGTCGTTTTAGGTGCCCTAACTTTAGTCAGAAAACGTATTGCTGTCTAAAGTATGGCCGTCGTTCCCGCGTCGAAATTAAAAATTTAACGTTGTTTGCGTAACACGTCCGGGAATACGGAAGTACGCTACGCGCGTCGCCGTTAGAAAAAATGACGTCACGGCGCGCAAAGCACGGCGGGAGTTAGGAAACGGAGCATGCGCAGTAGGTCCGGCGCGGGAGCGTGCCTAATTTAAATGGCACACGCCCATGTGAATTGGCCCGCCTTGCGCCGGAGGCCGCGGGCGTAGTTTTCATCGCAAGTGCTTTGTGAATCAGGCACTTGCGATGAAAACTTGCGGCGGTGTAACTACGATACGTTACGTCGACGCGATTCTACGTGAATCTGGCCCTTAGTCACTAAAGTGACACTAAACTCTGGTTTGAAAGATTATAGTCAATAATTTATTTTTAATGCCAAAAGTACTTTCTATTGCTCTCAGCCTCCTCCATATCTCCAAATTAATATTTTTGGTTGCTGTAATTCATTGTTCTGTTAGGAGGTGGCTATGTGTTGTTCTCCATGGTCCCACCGTAAGGAATGGAGCCATCCAGACTACGGGATTTGTAACGTGCATAGAGCAGCGGGTGTGACCACAACAAATGTGCACTGCTCCTTTCAAACAAATAGAATAGAAGAGGAAAGGAGAGATTTTCTAAACTTGTGCAAGCAATTTGGTCCTGTTCATGCTGGAAGTTTTTGCAGATGCTTCTACACATCTAAGCATTTTTGTTCTTGCCTATAAACTCCCCTGCATGTTAGCCTACACCAGTGTTTCTCAACCTTTTTTCAGTCAAGGCACCCTTTAAAATTATGGACCATCTCAAAGCACTCTCCAAAATTATGGACAGTCTCAAGGCACCACTTTCTAAAATGTAAAAAACTATTCTAATAGCTTTACATATTACATCAACATCCACACATGTAGGACGCCTAATGCCCCATCGCAGTAATTCCATCGGAAATTCTGATGAATTCAATCGGAGTTTACAAATAGCCAGATTCAGGTAGGTCGCCGCATCTTTAAGGCGGCGTAGCGTATCGTATTTACGCTACGCCGCCTTAAGTCTTAAGTCATAGAGGCAAGTACTGTATTCACAAAGCACTTGCCTCCTAACTTACGGCGGCATAGCATAAATGGGGCCGGCGTAAGCACGCCTAATTCAAATGAGGATGGGGGGGCGTGTTTTATGTCAATTACTCGTGACCCGACGTGATTGACGTTTTTTACGAACGGCGCATGCACCGTCCGTGTACATATGCCAGTGTGCATTGCTCCAAAGTACGCCGCAAGGACGTATTGGTTTCGACGTGAACGTAAATTACGTCCAGCCCCATTCACGGACGAGTTACGCAAACAACGTAAAATTTTCACATTTCGACGCGGGAACGACGGCCATACTTAACATTGGCTATTTGTTGGAATAACTTTATGCCGGAAAACGCCTTACGTAAACGGCGTATCTTTACTGCGACGGGCGCACGTACGTTCGTGAATCGGCATATCTAGTCATTTACATATTCTACGCCGAACTCAACGGAAGCGCCACCTAGCGGCCAGCGGAAAAATTTCACCCTAAGTTACGACGGCACAGGCCGTCGTATCTTAGCTAGGTTTAAGTGTATCTCAGTTTGAGCATACACTTAAACTTACGACAGCTTAGATTCCGAGTTACGCCGGCGTATCTACTGATACGCCGGCGTAACTATTTGTGAATCTGGCTAATAGAGAACATGTGTAGATTTTAACTAGAAACTAGTGGATTTGGATTTTTAAAGGCACACAGTAAATATAGTACAAAACTAAAGATATTTTATTTATAAAGATGTCATAAAAAACAGTTATATAAATAAAATCAAAGAAATTTAATCAATATTATAACTGGTCCATACAGGTTATCACAATGTTGGTAACATGATACAGTTTGGGTATAGAAAACTCAAAAGAGTACAATTAGAGGTTTAACTGTAGAATGTATTACCAGGCGGTGAGTCCAGAGGAAAGGAGAGCTCGCTCTACATGTTACGCGTTGTCGAAACGCTTCCTCAGGAGCATAGACATATGAATAAGGTTGGCCGCGTTGAAAACAGACAACAATTGGCCTTTTAGTCTAGACAGTGGCAATGTGTTGTAACATATAGCCAGTCAAGGAAGTAATATCATATAAAAAGAATTAGCAAGCGATCATAGCGAATTTGGGTACACTTACTGGCGTGCAATTGGAATCTGAACCCAAGGGTTTCTGACCTCTCTACCGAGTGGACCAGATGTACTATGCCAAATTGCGTGAATTAAGGTTACCACTTTAAACAACGTTTTGCGTTTTGGCACATTAATATATACTACTGCTCCGGACCAGCTGTGTTTCCCTCACTCCATCTTTTGCTTACCAGC
Source organism: Rana temporaria (assembly GCF_905171775.1). Lineage (NCBI taxonomy): Eukaryota > Metazoa > Chordata > Amphibia > Anura > Ranidae > Rana > Rana temporaria. The sequence continues at coordinate 23,130,359 of NC_053500.1, read as the reverse complement.
ATAGATCGTCCTGTCATTGCTACTTTAATTCTTTTTATATGATATTACTTCCTTGACTGGCTATATGTTACAACACATTGCCATTGTCTAGGCTAAAAGTCTGATTGTTGTCTGTTTTCAACGCGGCCAACCCTATTCATATGTCTATGCTCCTGAGGAAGCGTTTCAACAACGCATAACATGTAGAGCGAGTCCTCCTTTCCTCTGGACTCACCGCTTGGTTATACATTCTACAGTTAAACCTCTAATTGTACTCTTTTAAGTTTTCTATAACCAAACTGTATCATGTTACCAATATTGTGATAACCTGTGTGGACCAGTTATAATATTGATTACATTTCTTTGATTTTATTTATATAACTGTTTTTATGACACCTTTATAAATAAAATATCTTTTGTTTTTTACTATATTTACTGTGTGCCATTAAAAGTCCAAATCCACTAGTTTCTAGTTAAAATCTACACATTATCGGGACATTGGCACATTACTACCAGTATATTCACAGTATCACCCTGTGGGGATATACCGTATTTATCGGGGTATAGCGCGCACCCCTAAAGTTGCCCCCATTCCTGTGGAAAAAAAATTTTTTTTTTGTACTTACAGTTTTGGTGTCTTGCGCGGCGTCCATCGGCGAATCCGGCGTCCGTCTGCGGCTTCGGGTGTCCTCTTCGTCGGGTCCGGTGTCCTCGCGTCCTCCCCGCTCGTTTCCCGCGCCGAGTTTTGAATACTGCGCCAGCATATACCGAGCGCAGTACACTCGGGCAGGCTCGGCAACTGTCGCGCTCACGTCCTGTACGTCCTGTACGTCCAGGACGTGAGCACGGAAGAAGCCGAGACTGGCCGACTATACCCGAGTGTACTGCGCTCGGTATATGTCGGCGCAGTATTCAAAACTCGGCGCGGGAAAGCGGGTATCGGCGTATATCGCGCACCCACGATTTTCAGGGCAAAAAAGTGTGCGATATACGCCGATAAATACAGTATGTTAAACCCCATCTTTCTAATTTTTACATAGAGAACATGTTCTCTTTTCCTCTGATGGAATATGCAAATTACCTAGATACGCCGATTCACAAACGTACGTACGGCGGGCGCAATTTATTTACGTCGTTTACGTTAGGCTTTTTCGGCGTAAGGTTGTTCCTGCTATTAGGAGGCGCAGCCAATGTTAAGTATGGACGTCGTTCCCGCTGCGAAATTTTAATTTTTTACGTCGTTTGCGTAAGTCGTTCGCGAATAGGGCTGGACGTAATTTACGTTCACGTCGAAACCAATACGTCGTTGAGCCGTACTTGGGATATGTACACGGACGGCGCATACAAAACGTCAATCACGTCAGGTCATCATAGATTTACATAAAACACGCCCCCCTTCCACATTTGAATTACGCGCACTTACGCCGGCCCCATTTACGCTACGCCGCCGCAACTTACGGAGCAAATGCTTTGTGAATACTGCACTAGCTTATGTAAATTGCGTCGGCGTAGCGTAAATACAATACGCTGCGCCGCCGTAACTATGCGCGCCCCTACCTGAATCTAGCCCACTGTGTCTAAACACTAGGCTTATTTAGTGCTTGAGCATTAATTCATTTCAGTGGCCAGAATGAATTATTGTTCTGGCCAATGAAATGAATTAGTGCCTGAGATTGATAAGTAGCTCAGCAAGAAGAGATGTTGCCTGACACAGCAGAGGCTCCTGGTTCAAATCCAAGCTCTGACAACTTGTCTATAGAAAGGCATTCCAGAAATTTGAGTACACCTAGCTGCCTTTTTTCCCCCCACACTAAGTACACCACATAAGTATTCAAAACGATCCAAAGCTCTAGAAAGCTAAATAGTTAAAATTAAATACAACTCTTGGCTCTGTCCCTTCCCAGGCCACTCCATTGATCCGTTAGACTTCCTCCACATTAAAGAACCACTAGGGAGGCTTCTGAGACAGTGCTAATCTAGATTATTACATGAAAAGTCAAGCTGTGCACATAAATTCTGACGCCTCTCTAGACCAATTGATGGCTTTGACATATGGATTTCATTGAAAGTGACATCTGCTTATGCTTTTTTGGCTCTGTTTTATGACAGGTTTACTCACAGGGCCAGATTCACAGAGGAAATACGCCGGATTATCTACTGATACTCCGGCGTATTTTCAAATTTGCCGCGTCGTATCTTTATTTGTAATTCACAAAAAAGATACGACGGCTTTTGGCTAAGATCCGACAGGCGTACGGCTTCGTACGCCTTCGGATCCTAGGTGTAATTTTCCGGCGGCCGCTGGGTGGAGTTTGCGTCGTTTTCCAGCATTGGGTATGCAAATTAGCTGATTACGGCGATCCACGAAGATACGCACGTTCGTCGCAATCTCTTACGTCGTCGCTAGTCGGTTTTTCCCGTCGCAAACTTAGGCCTGCTTTTTCATGGCTTACATTTAGAACAGCCATGTTAAAGTATGGCCGTTGTTCCCGCGTCGAATTAAATTTTTTTTTTTGCGTAAGACTTCCGGGAATACGAAACGACGTAACGCACGTCGCCGTTCAAAAAATACGCCGGGGCGCCGTAATTTGCGCAAAGCACGTCGGGAAATTTCCTAACGGAGCATGCGCAGAACGTTCGGCGCGGGAACGCGCCTAATTTAAATGGTACACGCCCCATTTGAATTAGGCGGGCTTGCGCCGGACGGCTTTACGTTACACCGCCGTAAGTTTACACGCAAGTGCTTGGTGAATCAGGCACTTGCGCTGAAAACTTGCGGCGGTGTAACGTAAAGACAATACGTCACGCCGCCGCAAAGGTATGTGAATCTGGCCCATAGTGTTTAATATACTATCATGGAAAAACAAAAATAGGTGGTTGAGGTTGCAGAAGTAGGTTTGACTCAAATAATGTTCAACATCTCATTACCTTACTGTGACAATAAAAACTCTGTACAGAGGCCATAGTCTATTTCCTGTGCAACATACAGTATATTACCATGACAGCATTGGGATGTTGTGTTGTGGTGTGACATCATGCTTATCTGAAAATGCCCCTTTATGAAACGCCTTACCACCGAACTGCTCTACAGCCTCACCTCCCTACAGCTGCCTTGGTAACATACATACTGTATATGGAGGGAAGGAGTTTAGGGACAAATATTAAAGCTGGTAGCTATAAAATATGCAAATAAATGCTGCTGTGTATTCAAAAATAAATCATTAAAATTGATTGTTTTATGTAACTGCATTTGGCTCATTTCCTGCCTCTAGCATATCCATGTCGATCAACAACCAGACTGGGAGAGAAAGGGGCAGCCAGTTTAGGTGTGCTACATGCAGTTGTGCTGTCATAGAACAAGCTGACAGGTGGAGAAAGCAGAGTGAGCAGAGGAGTGACTTTACCAGTCTAGCAGTTGCTCCTTCAGGCTGGGGGCAGGTAGAGGGCACCATTCTACTCCTAAGCTATAACAGAAAATGATGTACCGTATATACTCGAGTATAAGCCAAGTTTTTCAGCAATTTTTTTTGTGCTGAAAATGCCCCCCTCGGTTTATACTCGAGTCATCTTTGTGTGCCTGATCTCCAGGACTTTGGGGACCCGGTACCGGCCTGCCATAGGTCCCCTGGACCCCACTCTTCCTCTACAAGTGTGCAAAGTTTGTTGTCCGGGGGACCTACTGCCGGGGAGCACCAATTTTTCGAAGCCGGGCACCCCTTCCATAGACTCCCATGTTAAACGGTTATTTCCCTGGTGATTTTGGGGACCCGGTACCAGCCGGTCTTAGGTCCCCTGGATCCGGAACTTGGCACACATGTAGCCCCCTTTCTCCTCTACAAGTTTGCAAAGTTTGTTGTCTGGGGGACCTATGGCTGGGGAGCACCGATTTTAAAAATCCGAGCACCCCTTCCATAGACTCCAATGTTAAACGTCAGTCTAGTTATGGACACAGTGAGGCATGGGCATAGTGAGGCATGGACACAGTGAGGCATGGGCACAGTGAGGCATGGACACAGTGAGGCATGGACACAGTGAGGCACAGTGTGGCATGCAGATGGACACACCTAGGCTTATACTCGAGTCAATACGTTTTCCCATTTGTTTGTGGTAAAATTAGGTGCCTCGGCTTATATTCGTGTCGGCCTATACTCGAGTATATAGGGTAATTGTTCCTGGCTGCACTGTGGCAGATCTGTGTAAGTCTTAGCATTGAATGTACATGAATGCAAATTATTTGGCAAGTTCCTTTATATATATTTTATCTATGTATTTAGACATTTGCCTATAATTCAGCTTTAATGATACTGGATGGGACATAACCTGAAGCAGTGATAATAAAAATCAACTCAGTATGTTATATATCACAATATTCATCCTTACAGGACTGTTCCGAAGAAATACAACAATTGGATGCAAGCAAGTTTCAACAATCAGCCAAGAGATCAAGCAGGATGGGAGCGCGAACAAAATCAAGGCACATGAAGAGGTACACCACCAGCTGCTTAAATGCATTTTTGTCCCTTTAACTTATAACCAGTACTTAAAGCAGTTGGGAACATACCATGTAATAGACCCGTTCTTTTACAATTTTAACTATGCAGGCACCATATCTGCTTTTGCTTAGTTTTTTATTTACAAGGTTTTTTTGTGATAGTGGGGGGGGGGGGGCAGGGTTACAGGACAAACAGGACATACATTCTTTAGCCTGTTAAAGAGGAAGTAAACCCTCTCTTAAAAAAAAAAAAAAAAACCCTGCAAGACAAAGGCATAATGAGCTAGTATGCATATGAATTACTTACCTGTTGCTACTGTGCCCATCAACTGCTGCTACTGTGCCCATCAACTGCTGCCAGTGTGCATCCCCCACCCGCCCGGCACTTACCTTGTCTCGGTGGGGCAGCGGGTCACGGCAATGTCCTCCACGCGCCTCAACCTCTTCTCCCTCTCTTTCCATCCTCTGCTATGATTGGACGCCTGATAGGCAGCATCCAATTACAACGCCTGATGTTTCAGTCATCAGGTGACAGGTAACACAGACCCGAGCACCTGATTGTCTGAGAGGCGGTTCAGTGTTAAGAAAGTGATTAATTCGCTTTCCTAACACACAGCTGAGTGAACAGCGAACGCCCAGCATGGCGCCCGCTGTTCACCTTTTTGGATTCCTATTAATCAGGTGCTTCCAAAAAATACCCCGCCGCTGTAATTCAGGTGCCAGACAAGGGGCCGTGTACCTGATTTGGGGGTGGCAGCGGCGACCATAGATAGATTCATGCAATGCATGAATCTATTTACGGTGATAGACAGGTGGCAGGAGAGAGGGGGCGGCGCTCCTGTGCCCTTTATGGACACACCGCTACTGCTCACAAGACAGGCCCCATGACACACATCTGTACTCACTGTAGGCAGAATCAGATCCTTTCTGGTGGGTTTCCCTTCCAGTCAGCTCTGCAGGACCTCTGGGTTTAGCTTCACTCAGATTCAGGCCCACCACCTAAGGCCGCATTGCAGCCTTTACAAAGAAGGGGCAGCTGCCCCTTCCCTTCATGACCCCACTCTACAGCTGAAGACCCCAAACACATGTGTCCTTGGTATATATACAGTCACCCAGTATGCACTAAGGCACTTTCCTCCACCAATGGGCAGTGCTGTAACTACGCCTGTGCTCTCATTTGTCAGGTTTCCTCCCACTGTCCAATATGCCCCCTTATTGGACCAGTGTGAAACATTCCGACAACATGAGCAGCACCAAAACATACATCCCAACTGTCCCTAATTTTGAGGGACTGTCCCTGATTTGGAGCAATGTCCCTCTGTCCCTCATTCTCCTCATTTGTCCCTCATTTTGGTCTGATCTATACAGATTAGGGCTGTGGAAATTAACTATTAATTCATCGATTAATCTTTAATTTCTTTGATCGATCAAAATTTTTTTGATAGACCAAAATTATTTTGATTGGTACTCACCTCTCCGACGGCTTCTGGGCCTTCAGGGAGTTCCGTCGGAGATCTGGTGACGTCACGGACACCGGCGAGGCTTGCCGTGTCCATTTGAAGGGCTCCTTTGCTGTGCCTTCATATCTGCATGTCGGCGGGACCTTACTATCTGCCACACGCAAGGGCTGTTACACTTCCCTCTATCACTTCCCTCTATCAACCTGGGATTCTACAACCATCCACTGGGAGTTGTGATAGTTCCCTTCCTGGGACATCTACATGCCGACGGACTGATGTTAACTTCTCCTCATCTGGATTCAGCAGTGGTATTGTTGTACACATTTTTATACCAGTTTCATACTTAGCTACATGTTTTTATGACTGCTTTTGTTACCGTTTGGTATTACTCGCATCATTTTTACAGTTTATGTAGCTACATCGATTTTTATATCCAGTGCAAAATGTATTTTGTTACCTACTTGAAGTTTTAATGCTATTCCCATTTAGTGCTGCCTTTGTGTGTTTTTTGTATCCTGCTATCCATTTTTCCAGTGGTTGGTAGCTGCACTGGGAATCAGCCTGCAAGGAGGAGATCAGCTAAAAGTAGTTGGATCTGTATGTGCATTATAATTAATCGAAATTAGTCGATTAATCGATTACAAAAAAAATCGATTAATCGAACACAAAAATTTTGATCAGTAACAGCCCTAATGTATATAAAATGCACTTTTTATCTATCAAAAAGTGTTTTCCAGTGCTAAACCTTTCATCTGATTTCTAAATTGCTGCATTTGTAAATTCCAAAAGCCAATATAAAGGAATAGTAGTGGTAAAAAAAAGCACTTGTGGGTTTAACCATTGTTATTTTTTTGTACAATTCTCCTTTAAGGGGGCGTGACAAGGGGGTGTGTCCTATGTTTACATACTTTTGCTGATAGGTGTCCCTCATTCCCATCTCAGAAAGTTGGGAGGTATGCCAGAACACCATGAACAGACCCTATCAATGGACCCTTGCTCCCTCTTAGGCAGAGAGCATCTAAATTTGTCTAATAGCCTTCCTAGTAAGCAGAAAGACCCAAAAACTATACTCTCTTCTAGCACTTACCTAGGAGGGTTCTACAATACATGGAAGATTACATGTGCCCAGAACACTACTAAACTCACATTTGGATACGTGATGGAAGCGATTATAGAAATGTTTTGGTGAAAAGTCCTTACTTAAGCCAAGACCGCAAGGCCTGTGGGTACTCATCATGCCTGTCTGTTGCAGTGAGATCAGTGCAGTAATATCACACACGGATGTTTTTTGCTTCCTGTGTATCATGTAATGTCTGAGACAGGAAATTATCTAAAGCTCCCAAATGAGTTCACACAAACTGGTTCCTTATCCGATTGTCTTCCCCAGCAGATTGTGATTTATTTGGATGGCTCATCGCTGCCTTTTTTTAAATGTAATTCATAAACACAGTGATGGACTGTAAAAGATGACTCCAGGCGGTAGAGATCTCTGCTCAGTGTGTAATGTCTGTTTGCTGTTTATGTAATGCAGGAATAAAGACAGCTGCCGAGAACATCCCCACAGCAAAGTTTCGCACCGCATGACACACAGGGGCTTGTGCCAAAACCAGAGGAAGAAGAAGACCTGTCCTACTTCAAGTCTTACGTCAGGTACTGGCTTATTTATTTGAAAAATGTATACAGCACTGACAAATTCTGAAGCATTGTATAGAAAACCATATACTACACCAGGGGAGTCTAAAGCTGATCTCCAGACAAGCAGCTGAATAAAACATTACAAATACATAAAAGGGAGCTTGTATTTGTATTTCTGTCCAACCAGTCCTGATATTGACACAGATCTGCCACACTGCAGGAGATATGATTTTTTTTCTGCTGCAATAGTAAAACTTACAGGTCTTGTCACTCTCACATGCTGTGATTGGACAGCGAATGAAAAGGACTCATGAGCTTATCTCTCTCATTTTGCTTTCTCTTCCTTCTTTTCTCTCCTAGTCTGAGCTCTGCTCTACAGTGGTACCAAGCCAAATTTAGGTACTCTCATTGCTTGCAAAAAAATACATTTAATTACCGTATTTATCAGTGTATAACACGCACTGGCGTATAACACGTCTGTACAGACTCACCGGATCAATCCGTCCGCTCCCATCCCTCCCATGCGTCGTAATGATTCGACGCATGCGTGGAAGTAGTTACCTTCCAGCGTCGCGCACGTCGCCGCGTCATCGTCGCGGCGACGGCGCGACACGTCACCACGGATGTATTCCGCGCGGATTTCGATCTGATGGTTAGAACAGCCATCAGATCCAAATCCGCCAGAGGATTTATCCGCAGGAAACGGTCCGGCGGACCGTTTCCAGCGGATATCCTCTCGTGTGTACGGGGCTTAGGCCTTTTTCACATGTACGGATCCTGTAAGGATCCGTACATGTGTATCCGCTTACTCAGTGGGGATCGCTCTGTTGATCCCCGCTGAGCGGGCAGATGACAGGGCAGTCCCCGCACACTGTGCAGGGACCGCCCTGTCAGATCTCCACTCTCCCCTATGGGAGGATCGCATGGACACAGACCGTCTGTCAGTGTTCACCCAATTCGCTCTGCAGACGAATGGAAAAATAGGTTTTTCCTTTGTCTGCAGAATCGGACCATTGCGGACAGCAATGAGATTGGGTGTCAGCGGATATTAATCCGCTGACACCCGCTATCTCATAGGGATTAATGTATGTCCCTTTTTTATCTGTATACAGTATCTCACAAAAGTGAGTGCATCCCTCACATTTATGTAAATATTTTATTATATCTTTTCATGGGACAACACTGAAAAAATGACACTTTGCTACAATCTAAAGTAGTGAGTGTACAGCTTGTATAACAGTGTACATTTTCTTTCCCTCCCAAAATAACTCAACTTGCAGCCATTAATGCTGGAAATTAATGGTGGCCACACAAAATATTGACACTTTGGGCCCAATTTGGACATTTTCACTTAGGGGTGTACTCACTTTTGTTGTCAGTGGTTTAGACATTAATGGCTGTGTGTTGGGGTATTTTGAGGGGACAGCAAATGTACACTGTTATACAAGCTGTACACTCACTACTTTACATTGTAGCAAAGTGTCATTTCTTCAGTGTCGTCAAATGAAAAGATATAATAAAATATTTACAAAAATGTGAGGGGTGTACTCACTTTTGTGAGATACTGTATATAGAAATATAATATATTTCTATATACAGTATTTCTATATACAGTATATTTCATACGTGTTTAATATTTTTGCATATACAAATACTCATTAGATAAGAAGCATCATATGCAAGATCTAAAAACTATAGTAGTGCTTCACAATGAGTGTGCCTTGCTCAACCTCTTATTTCACTGGATATGGTCTGTCTGATTTAAAACAGTAGACCTTTTTCACTGTGTGCACAATATGCTTGCTTGCCCAGGACTACATTATCTAGATTGACATTGTTTTTTTAGGTCATATACGGTTCTTTAAAGTGGTTGTAAACCCTTAGGCCCCGTACACACGACCGAGTTTCTCGGCAGAATTCAGCCAGAAACTCGTTCGGAGCCGTATTCTGCCGAGAAACCCGGTCGTCTGTACACTTTCGGCCAAAGGAAACCGACGAGGATCTCGTCGGGCCAAATTGAGAACATGTTCTCTATTTCCTCGTTAGTCAATGAGGAAACTTGGCTCGCCGAGATCCTCGGCGGCTTCACAAGGAACTCGACGAGCAAAACGATGTGTTTTGCCCGTCGGGTTTCTCGGACGTGTGTACGGGGCCTCACATATACCAAGTGAAGTGACTAATCTCAGATGATACATAGAGATGAAAAAAAATCCTACTACATACATTGTACCTGTTTATCTGCATTCTTCTCTACAATTAAAGTACTGAATTATAAAGCTTGTCTGAGAGTTCACTGATCGGGAGTCGGTCGGCTGCTGGTTTTCCAGCATGCACAAACCGACAGACTGTCATACACACGGGCAGAATTTTAGCTGTGGGGTTTTTTTAACCGGCAAATGTCTCCCGACATTTTGCCTGTGTGTATGGGGCTTAAATCACTATACTACTAACCAAGATAACCTAACATGGATTAATATCAGCAATGAACAGTATCAATAATGCAAAATAATCTCATAGGAGCTTCTCTTCAATGAATTGTAAAGGTAAATAAACATTTTAAATTGCACTCTGCATATAGCACCCTATATATATCTTAAGGGAGGTACCCCTGGCTACAACCTTCAGCCAGCTGGGGCCCAGTCTTTACAGTGCTGCACATCTGTACCATCCCTTTGAAATATGTATGCAATGATTTTGGTAGACTACGTAGATAGGCAGTTTCCCTTTTTCCAGATCTGTTACCAGCGGTAAAATCAAACACAGCAGTGGAGGCCCACCAGTCCTGGTAACACAGAGAACCTTGGTCTGTACATTCATCTGTCTGCAACCCCTCTGGCTCTGTTCTCAGGTCAACTCTGGTCCTCAGAAATCAGATTTTTAGTCTGCCACTGACAAATACACACACAGAGGTGCACACCAATCTAGGCCCCACACAGGGAGAGAACTCTTAATTTCTGAAAGTGCATTCCACTCTTCCCCTTACATGCCTTTTTCTCTGGGATTGTAGTCCATTCCCCATTCACTCCCATGGCAAAGTCTTTCTGAGAAACAACATTTCTGAAAGTTCAGTGAGGCTTGCCTTGTGTCCTTTCACTTCTATAATTCTCACCGGCTCCCCCAGGTGAGGGGGCTGAATGGTGCTGAAGTCGGCCCAGGCATGCAAGGCTGCTGCAGTACAGCAACCTGCGATTGCCCTCTCTGCCATCCAAGCAGCCAGCTACAGCTGTTACCCCAAAACATGTGAATTGGTAATGCTGAGATATGCCCCACTGTCTCATATGGCAACCCCCCTTTTTTTTTATTTATTTAATTTTTTTTTTTTTAATATATATTTTTTTATTTCTTTTATTTTTTTATATATATATAAATTTTTATATACAGTATATATTTGTTTTATTATTATTATTATTATTATTATTATTATTATTATTAAAGGGCCCAGAGGTCCCCAGGGCCCCGGATGGCAACCCCCCTTTTTTTATATAATTTTTTTTTTTTGATTATATTATTTTTTTTTTTTTTTTATATATATGTATATATTTTTTATTAAAGGGCTCAGAGGTCCCCAGGGTGTTTATTTTTTTATTTTTTTTTATTAAAGGGCCCAGAGGTCCCCAGGGCCCCAGATGGCAATCCCCTTTTTAAAAAAAAACAAAAAATATATATATCTTTTATTTCTTTTTATTAAAGGGCCCAGAGGGCCCCGGTTCTCTGCTCCAAGAGGGCCCATGCCTGAAGCTGTGTAAGGGGCCCCATAATTCCAGATGGCGGCCCTGCTCATTAAGCTGAGCTAGCTAAAGTAAAGTCAATTGTAATGGACAGTTGTACAAAAATGGACTTGGTGGGGTTCATTGACTAAATTTGATACGCTGTTTACTTAGCAAAGAACAATAATTACATGATTCTAGTGTAATTACATCATCATGCCAGACCCACACAGATATCATGAACCTGCAAAGTTCCACAGAAGGGCTCATGACATTAAATTTTTCATATGTCCCTTCATGCTGGGCAATCTGCTTGAGATAAATGGTGCTTTTTCTAATTTTGACCCAAAATGAAAGCATCCTCACAGGAGGCACAAGCCATAAACTTATTGCAGTTTTACGACCTTAGGAGTGTTGAAAAAAATGATTGTGGTGTTTCCTGATTCTGTTTTGGAAAACAGTAAATTCATAGCAGGATATCACAGACTGTGTGAGAGTTTAGCAGTGGGCATTAATGGGAATTATGGTTTCTATTAGTTGTTTTTAGTAAATGTCTGAAAACACCATAAAGTTCCTCTGAGCTTATGGCATGAGAACAAAATTCCCACAGTGTGATTAACAGCTGCTAGTCTGTGAATATCTGGCATTCAAGTCATGAAAATGAAAAATGACAGACTTTATAAGATACAGTGCCTTGAAAAAGTATTCACACCCCTTGAAATTTTCCACATTTTGTCATGTTACAACCAAAAGGTAAATGTATTTTAGTGGGATTTTTTTATGTGATAGACCAACACAAAGTGGCACATAATTGTGAAGTGTGTGAAGTGGAAGAAAAATTATAAATGTATTTCAAAATTTGTTACAAATAAATACCTGAAAAGTGTGGTGTGCATTTGTATTTAGCCTCTTTACGCTGATACCCCTAACTAAAATCTAGTGGAACCTATTGCCTTCAGAAGTCACCCTATTAGTAAATAGAATCCACCTTGTGTAATTTGATCTCAATATAATTACAGCTGTTCTGTGAGTACCTTAGTGAGCAAACAGCATCACAAAGGCCAAGAAACACATCAGACAAGCCAGGGATAAAGTTGTGGAGAAGTTTAATGTAGGGTTAGGTTATAAAACAATATTCCAAGCTTTGAACATCTCACAAAGCACTGTTCAATACAATCATCCACAAATGGAAGAGTATGGCTTATCGTAACTGCAAACCTACCGAGACATGGCATCCACCTAAACTGACAGGCCGGGCAAAGTGCATTAATCAGAGAAGTAGCCAAGAAGCCCATGGTAGCTCTGGAGGAGCTGCAGAGATCCACACCTGGGAGAATCTGTCCACAGAACAACTTTTAGTCCTGCACTCCAGAAATCTGTCCTTTATAGAGTGGCAAGAAGAAAGCCATTGTTGAAAGACAGCCATAAGAAGTCCTATTTGCAGTTTGTGAGAAGCCATGTGGGAGACACAGCAAACATGTGGAAGAAGGTGAACTGGTCAGATCAGACCAAAATGTAACTTCTTGGCCTAAAAGCAAAACGCTATGTGTGGTGTTAAACTAACATTACACATCACCCTGAACACAGCCCCATCGTGAAACATGGTGGTGGCATTATCATATTGTGGGGATGCTTTTCTTCACCAGGGACAAGGAAGATGGTCAGAGTTGATGGGAAAATGAATGAAGCCAAATACTGGGCAATCTTAGAAGAAAATCTGTTTAAAGCGGGGGTTCACCCTATTAATAAAAAAAAATATTTTTTTTCTTCTAGCATAACATGAGGCATAGTAGCGCGAGCTACAGTATGCCTGTCTTTATTTTTTTAGTCCGGTACTCACAGTGTAATCGTAGAGACAAGATTCCGACCCCCCTCGCGCTACTATGCCTCATTTTATGCTAAAAAAATGTTAATAAGGGTGAACCACCGCTTTAAATCTGCAACAGACTTGAGACTGGGGCAGAGGTTCACTTTCCAGCAGGACAACAACCTTAAACATACAGTCAGAGCTACATTGGAACAGTTTAGATCAAATCATATTCATGTGTTAGAATTGCCCAGTCAAAGTCTAGACCTAAATCCAATTGAGAATCTGTGGCAAGACTTGAAAATTGCTGTTCAGACACTCTCCATCCAATGTGAGTTTTAGCTATTTTGCAAAGAAGAATGGGCAAAAATTTCACTCTCTAGATGTGCTAAGCTAGTAGAGACATCCCCAAAAAGACTTGCAGCTGTAATTGCAGAGAAAGGAGGTTCTACAAAGTATTGACTTAAAGCGGTGGTTCCCCCTTAAAAACAACTTTTTTTTATTCCACTGCCCCCCCACATTCCATCACGATTAAGGCTATTATTTTTTTTTTCCTGCTGTACATACCTTAGTACAGCATCTTCACCCGTGCATCCGGGTTGCGAGTCCCGCGGGAGTGGGCGTTCCTCACATGATGTTGATTGACGTTTTGCCCAAAAACGAGCTCTCCCCCCGTCGCGTAAGCCGCGTCACGACTGGCGAAAGGAGCCGAACGGCGATGCGCATGCGCAGTATAGCGCCGACTCGCAATTCGGCTCCTTTCGCCAACCGTGACGCGGCTTACGCGACAGGGGGGAGCTCGTTTTTGAGCAAAACGTCAATCAACAGCATGTGAGGAACGCCCACTCCCGCGGGACTAATAAAAAAAATTGTTTTTAAGGGGGAAACCACCGCTTTAAGGGGGCTGAATTCAAATGTACCCCACACTTTTCACATATTTATTTGTAATAAAATTGGAAAATCATTTATTATTTTCCTTCCACGTCACAATTATGTGCCACTTTGTGTTGAACTATCACATAAAATACTTTTATGTTTTTGGTTGTAACATGACAAAATATGGAATTTCAAGGGTATATGAACACTTTTTCAAATGAACTGTAGGATGATAGGTTAAAGTGGAGGTTCACCCTATAAAAAAAATTCTAACAATACATTGAGAAGACTGATTACACTGCGGGTATGCTGTTTTTTTTTTTTTTTTTTCGTACATACCTCGTTATCGCCGTTTCATCCCTTGGCTTCCGGGTATGATTCTTGCGGGTCTGGGCGTTCCTAGTTGATTGACGTTCCTCCGACAGGCACCGTATACATTCGGCTTCTGTCGGAAAGTCATGACGCGCAGTATGCGCCGGTCGGAGGAACGTCAATCAACTAGGAACGCCCAGTCCAGCAAGAATCATACCCGGAAGCCGTATTGTATTGTTAGAATTTTTTTTTAGGGTGAACCTCCAGACATTGCCACTGTTTTGATAATTGCTAGACTCTTTAAAACAAAATCATTACAAATGCTCCCTAATGCCGCGTACACAAGATCGGAAATTCTGACAAGAATTTTTTTTTTTTTCTGACGGAATGTTGGCTCAAACTTGTGTTGCATACACATGGTCACACAAATCTTGTCAGAAATTCCGACTGTCAAGACGTACAACGAGCCGAGATCAATGAAGTTCAATAGGCAGTTTGGCTCTTCTGCTTGATTCTGAGCATCCGTGTTTTTTTGCACGTCGAAATTGCATACCGACGAGCAGATTTTACAAAAAAATAGAGAACCTGCTCTTAATCTTTTGTTGGCGGAAATTCCGACAGCAAAAGTCCGATGGAGCATACACACGGTTAGAATTTCTGACCAAAAGCTCACATCGAACTTTTCTTGTCGGAATTTCCGATAAGGCGTAAGGATTTCTGGGCTTATTCAAAATGCAAATGCCCTCTTTTTATATTTTAAACTTATGATACACAGTATGCCGGACAGCATTTGTTACCCTAGCACTTCATATTCCTGATATGTTCCTGGTGTACCATGTACTTGTATGAGACGGTATCCTGTTTTCTTTGTTTTGTTTCCTTTGTGTGAAATCCCTGGTTTTCTTGCCAGTCCCTCTGCTTTCCTACTAAAAACTGACCCACTAAGCAGGAGAGAACACCATGGCCAGTTATATAGCTATGCTGGGAACTCAGCCTGCTCTCATCCAATGATCAGACTTGTCCTGACACTCCCCTGCAACACAGCCATTCACTGAAGCTCAGTGTTCTGCTGCTTCTCCTTCCACCTGCTCTTATATAGCTGAGAACAGAGTGAATGTGATCACTTATAAAAAAAAGGTATTTATAATGTTTTATTTATATCTATAAAAAAAATGTGCCTTTCATTTCTATTGTTCATAAGCAATTGACGGAGGAACGGTGCGGATCTCGTTCTGGGACGACTTCATATGACGGCGCCCCAGAACGGCCACTCTCCTACGCCCACGCAGTGCGGTGAATGCGGCCGCAACGTGTTCCTAGGACACGGTGTGACCCCGATCTTGTTAAAGAGCCAATGACGCGGCTCTTTAACCATGTGATCGGCTGTGTCTAATCATGATCCGAACATAGCACATGCTGTCCAACTTGCACTACTATTTTGCTACCAACTCCAATTCTGAAATGTCCACACACATCAAAGTGTTAGTTTATTAAACATGGATTCTTTCGCATGAAACAGGAAAGTAAACAGATCATTGATTTCTCTCTGAAATCAATAAGTTGAAATTACTTGACCAAAAATCCCAGACCCAGATAAACGTGCAGCACTTACCCATCTCAGATGGGATCTTAGGGGGTAATCCACAAAGATCCGGCGTAACGTAAATTTTCCCATTTAAGTTACACTGCCTTAAAATTTCTACCTAAGTGCCCGATCCACAAAGCACTTACCTAGAAATTTTTGGCTGTGTAACTTAAATTCCGCCGGCGCAAGGCGTTCCTCTTTTCATGGGGGCGATTCCCATTTAAATTAGGCGCGCTCCCGCGCCGGCCGTACGCCAGCGTATCCCTTTTGAGGATCTGGCCCTTAAAACCCTCTGTCTGGACAAGGTGAAAACTACCCTGGCCAAATGTAAACTCAATACTCAATAAAGTATGAGACGGGAGCGTACCTTGGGTAAAAGTAGCGTTTGTAATGGAGATAGCACATTCGTCACGCTGTAACAGTCTAAAAAGTGCAAATCGTCTCTTACCAAACTTTTACTTAACACGTAGTAACATGAGATTAGCAAAAGCAGCCCCCAGGGTTGTGCCAGTGGAATCGAACTTCCCCTGCCGTCCTATGTGTTGTACGTCACCGTGTTTGAGAACAACGAGATTTTGTCTTGACAGTGTGTACGCAAAGAAAGCTTGTCAAGTTTCTCCACAAGCCTGACAAGAAACTCGTCGAGGAAAACGATGTTTCATTTACGACAAGTTTCTCGGTCGTGTGTACGAGGCCTTAGATGTAACCCATCTCTTACCTCATGAGATTATACCTTGAGTTAAGGGAATACGTGTCCTCTGTCCCTAGGATCCCCTGTGCAGGCACAAGCCTTTTCCACCAGAGGGAGTTTGTACAGTAAAAAGTAACAGTTGTTAGATGTATTTGTTTCCATTGACAGTATGTCATACATAAGGCAGTTCTAATATGCTACAGAAGGATTTGTTTATGTATTCCAAATAGTTTTAAGCAATTGTAAATATTTTTCTATTGCCAAGTTCCTATACAATTACATGAGATGATTTATAGATGAAGTGAAAAATATTGATAGGAATTTAAACCGTCATATTTTCAGATATACATTGCGTTCTAGAGGTGATGTAATTTTGTTGTCATATCAAGTACTAATGGGACTTGTATTGATCGCATGCAAAGATTGATCATCTTGAAAGTCAGTAGAGCAGAATATAGAGATCATTAACCACTTGACCTCCCGAGGATTTACCCCCCTTATGACCAGTAATTTTTTTGCAATACGGCCCTGCGTTATTTTAACTGACAATTGCGCAGTCATGCAACGCTGTACCCAAATAAAATGTATGTAATTTTCTCCCCAGACATAGACCTTTCTTTTGGAAGTATTTGATCTCAACTGCGTTTTTTTATTTTTTGCGATATAAACAAAAAAAGACAGACAATTAAAAAAAGAAAATGTTTTACTTTCTTCTAAAAAACACATCCAATACAAAATGTAAAAAATTGAATTTCTTCATAAATTTAGGCCAATGTGTATTATGCTACATGTTTTTGTAAAAATCTCAAAACGCATATATTGACTGGTTTATACAAAAATATAGGGCCAGATTCACATACATTTGCGGCGGCGTAACGTATGTCATTTACGTTACACCGCCGCAAGTTTTCAGCGCAAGTGCTTGATTCACAAAGCACTTGCCTGTAAACTTGCGGCGGTGTAACGTAAATCCGTCCGGCGCAAGCCCGCCTAATTCAAATGGGGCGTGTATCATTTAAATTAGGTTCTCAGGTTATGCTACAGGAGCTACAGTTTGAGCAAACATTACCAATTAATTATAATACATGCATAGTACATAGTACATGCCCAAGAAGGCAGTAGCCTAATTCAACTGTATTTAACTTTATAATTGTTTTTATGTTACAGTCATATGGATCAGACACTCGGTCACCTTTTGAGAGTGCATCGATCTTTCTATATCGATATATTATTTGTGTCCTAAGAAATTTGTTAAACTTTTGAATAAATCTATTGCAAACAAACATCTAGGGCAATGAAAAGGTTAACTGTGTGCCTAGCCAGTGTTTTTGTGTACTGTATGTGCTGCTTTTACTAGGGGAAGAGATTGATCTTATTCCCTTTGCAGAGACACAAAATGCATCCCTTCACTCCTGTCAGAATAGGGATCTGCTTTGTTTACATAGGCATATCTCCATTCTATGTATTTTGCTGATGATAAGCAGGTGCTGGTGGAAATCCAGTGCCGACACCCAGAAGTGGTCTGCCAGTGGCCTATGCACGCCCCCTGTAGGCAGAAGTGCAGAATCACATACTTGTAGATTTACTGCTACAGGGTGGTCCGGAAGTAGTTAAAGTGGTTATAAACCCTCTCATATACTCAGCGAAGTGACTTGCCTTCCGTGATACACCGAGATTAAACAAATCCTCCTACATAGGTTTTATTTGTTTATCTGCAGTCTTCTCTTCCCTACATCCCAGAGCTGTGTCCTGATTAGACAAGCAGTTGTGCTGAGCTGCTAATTTAAAAACTTGCATCCATATAAAGCAATGGCAGTGCCCATATCACCAGCCAAATTCCAGTTCAGACAAATAGAACAATGACAGCTGATGTTTAGGGCCCATATTTGCAGGTTTCTGGTTTGTGTCAAAAGGCAAATGCAACTTGGTTAAAGGTGCGTTTAGCTTTCAGTTGATACTAATTTGGGATGCTTCTGAGATTATTCAGAATTCATTGACATGTGCATTTTACCTGCAGTGGACTGCCTGCTGACCTGCAGTTGACTTTCTTCCAAGCTGATTCAAGATGCTATTGCATCCCTATAGAGTTGTAGAAGAAGAGAAGCAATTCTAAAAGCCTGTTGATATGGGCCCTACTCTACCGCTGTGGGTTACTGCAAATCCACATTGCACAATTGTTTAAAGTGGAGTTCCACCAAAAAGTTTAACTTCCGCTTTTTGCAACCCTCCCCCCTCCGGTGTCACATTTGGCACCTTTCAGGGGGAGGGGGTGCAGATACCTGTCTAAGACATGTATTTTCACCCCCCCCCCCTCCCAACTGTCTCCTGGGAAACACACTGGTCCCAGGAGAGAGCGGGGACCAGTGAGGACGGGTCGCACCGCTCGCACATGCGCAGTAGGGAACCGAGCAGTGAAGCTGCAAGGCTTCACTTCCTGATTCCCTCACCGAGGATGGTGGCGGTGGCAGCCGAGAGACGAGCGATTGCTCGGCCTCGGCTGCCAACATTGCGGGCGTGCTGGACAGGTAAGTGTCCATTTTTTAAAAGTCAGCTGCTGCAGTATTTGTAGCTGCTGGCTTTTAAAAAAACAAATTTGGATGGACCTCCGCTTTGAAAACTCGAGTATGCCCAGGATGTATTATTTTTCCTGTGTATCCAATAGGGTTGGACAGATACCGATACTAGTATCGGTATCGGTGCAGATACCGAGCATTTGCATGAGTACTTGTACTCTTGCAAATGCTCCGAAGCTTGATCCAATACCTGGGTAGCCTCAGACATGATCGGTGCAGCGGTGGAGGCAGTTACAAGCACTGATCTCCCTGTATAGCTTTTCTGACAGCCGCTTCTCCTCTTCTCCCTCCCGCGGCTGTCAGTGAGATTGGTGCTTGCAACCACTGCCGCACTGACTGTCCCCTGTGTTTTCCTCCGAGTCCCCCTCTGTGCTCCCCATGTCCCCTGTGTCCTCCTTTGGGTCCAGATCGGTATTGTCCTCTGACTCCCCCTCTGTGTCCTCCTTCAAGTCTCCATCCATGTCCTATTTCGGGTCCCCCTGTGTCCTCTCCGGCTCCTCCTTCAGTCTCCCCTGTCTCGGATCTGTCAGGATGGAGAGCGGAGGAAGGAGCCAGTAAATATGTAATTTACCGGCTCCTTCCTTTTCCAAATGCACAGATTCATAATAGCATTGTAAGCTGTGTTTACAATGCTTCAGTTTATGAATGAAGAGGAGCCACTGACTCCTCTCCATTCATCTCCAGTGCAGCTGAGACTGCAGAGAAAGGGGCTATTGAATCTCTACCCTCAGTCCCTTTCCCTGTCTCAAAAGGAAGATATCAGGGGTCTGTTTAGATTCTAGGTATCTCACCAAAGCCCCCCTCTCCAACATGGCTGATAGAACAAAATAATAATAAAAACATTATATATTTTGTCTTAATAAATATAAGTTAAATTGAAAAAAAAAAAAAAAAACACTGACACTCCCCTCCCCCCGCAAACAAATAAATCATTGTAATATATATATATCAGTATCGGCGAGTATTTAAAAAAGTATCAGTACTTTTACTCGGTTTTAAAAAAGCCGTATCGGTGCAACCCTAGTTTCTAAACGCTTCAATAGATAGTTACACCTCCTCATCCAGCAGCTTTACAACTAATGTCCAATCTCTGTGTGCTTTAAAGCGGAAGTAAACCCATCGATTTAACAGTTTAAAAAAGCAGTTACATTTCCGGCATGCCGGGATTGCTAACTGTCCCATTGGTTGTGCTCTCAACCAAACTGTCAAACCATCCAATGGCTGGTGTCATAACTGATCACATGTGCAGCACCATGGCAGTTGAAGATTAAATATAGGCCAAGATGGCAGCTTCCTTGGCTGAAAATGATAGGTGGGTTTACTTCCACTTTAAGTTCTAAACCTTCTTATTTCAGCTATTTTCAGTCACCAGACTGAAAAAATGTATGATGCTATTACTTGCTTGGATAGACATCTTAAAGGGTTTGTAAAGGAAATAATTTTTTTATCTTAATAGCTTCCTTTACCTTAATGCAGTGCTGTTTTCATGTCCTCATTGTTCGTTTTTGCTCTCAAGTTGCTGTAATTCTTCTCTGAACTCCACACTTCCTGGTTGTCTGTTTCCTGATGACCACAGTACTGGGAGCTTTCTCTCTGTGGTCACTAACTTCAAGGAGGTGTGTGTCTAGTTTCTAGTTTCGTTTTCAAAACCATCACTGCTCTATGGCTCTGTATGCTCTGTAAGGCAGAGAGGCAGGAAACAACATGCAAAAACAAAACTAGAAACTACAGGTACATTATATGATTGATTTTTATCTATTTTTAATCGTTTTTAAAAGGAATCAGTTAATGGGTCACTAAAGGATTTTTTTTTTTTCGCTAAATAGCTTAAGTTACCTTACTGCAGTCCTGGTTTCATGTCCTCATTGTTAGTTTTTGCTCTGAAGTTGCTGTAATTCTTCTCTGTTCTGGACACTTCCTGGTTGTCTGTTTCCTGATGAAAAAAGTCATGGGAGCTTCTCTCTGTGGTCACTAACGTGCTCGCCCCCGTCCTATGAACTACAGCAGTGCGTCAGGCATTTTCCTGTGCTTTGTTTTCCTGTTGTCTTCTATGGCTCTGTATGGCTGTGTGGGTGGGTTTCAAAGCATGAATAGTAATCGTTGGGCGGAATAGTGGGAGGTATAGTGGGCGGTTTGGTTTATTCATAAACTGTGGACGAGCTCTCGTGCCCGTTTTTTAAACTGCGCATGCGCGATGCGCAAAGGATACTGGGAAATGTAGTTCAATGCACTACGGCGACGTCAATCACACGAACGAGCGCCGAGAATCAGGAAATGAAAAGAAGAAACGAAACTCGAAACCACAGGTATGTTATATGATAGAATTAACCACATCAATACCAGCCCATTGTAAAATTACGTCCACAAAGGACCTCTAACGATCCGGTTTCGCCGCTAGATCGTTCTTACAGGCGGCGGGAGGGGACATCCCCCCCTCCCGCCGCCATCCGGTGCTTCTCCGGGCTCTCCCGTGCCATCGGGGGCCCGGAGAACAAATCGTCC
Organism: Rana temporaria; assembly: GCF_905171775.1. Lineage (NCBI taxonomy): Eukaryota > Metazoa > Chordata > Amphibia > Anura > Ranidae > Rana > Rana temporaria. Next base: position 23,108,740 of record NC_053500.1, on the reverse strand, counting down.
GGCGCTGGCAGGAAGCATAGAGATGACTGGTGACCAGATGGTCACCAGTCATCTCTATGACCGTCGGAGGACCCGGGCGCGATGTGATGATGTCACGCCCGGGTCCCCGTAAGTAAACAAAGCTGCAATTGCAGCTGCTAAGCAACAGTAATCATGAGATTGGTGATTTTTTTTTCACTGATTTCATGCTTTCCAGCCTGGAGGAGAGATGTGGGGTCTTATTGACCCCGCATCTCTCCATAAAGAGTACCTGTCACACACATTCCTATTACAAGGGATGTTTACATTCCTTGTAATAGGAATAAAAGTGATAATAAAAAAAATAAAATTAAAAAAAAGTGTAAAAAAATAAATAAATATGTAAAAAAATAAATAAAATTTAACGCCCCTGTCCCCAGTAGCTCGCGCGCAGAAGCGAACGCACACGCAAGTCCCGCCGACATATGTAAACACTGTTTAAACCACATATGTGAGGTATCGCCGCGTGCGTTAGAGTGCCAGCAACAATTCTAGCTCTAGATCTCCTCTGTAAATCTAAACTGGTAACCTGTAAAAAATTTCAAAGCGTTGCCTATGGAGATTTTTAAGTACCGAAGTTTGGCGCCATTCCATGAGTGTGCGCAATTTTAAAGCGTGACATGTTAGGTATCTATTTACTCGGTGTAACATCATCTTTCATATTTTACAAAAAAATTGGGCTAACTTAACTGTTTTGTTATTTTTTTAATTCATGAAACAATTTTTTTCCAAAAAAAAGGCTTTTGAAAAATTATTGCGCAAATACCGTGCAAGATAAAACGTTTCAATGACCGTCGTTTTATTCCCTAGGGTGTCTGCTAAAAAAACATATATAATGTTTGGGGGTTCTGCGTAATTTTCTAGCAAAAAAAATTATGATTTGTACATGTAGGAGAGAAGTGCCAGAATAGGCCTGGTATGGAGGTGGGTATAAAAGCCCTGTATGGAAGTGGTTAAATCACTTTTTGAGCATTTTTATAAGAAATGATTAAACTATTCTGCCTGTATTCATTGCAGACAGACATTTTAGCCAAAAATTTTTTTTCCTTTACAACTCCTTTAACTATTATGTCTCTATACCCTGTAAATAGTCATTTCAACAAAAAAAATGTTTTATTTACAACCACTTTAACTCTAACCGCTATGCTACTTTTAACATGATGGATTCATAGCAGGTTTCTCAGTTAAATTTGTTGTAGATAAAATATTAGTGTTGACAAAGATCCCCTTTTTTTATGTCAGCCTCCATCTTGAAGGCATTAGGAGCCTCTTCTGCTTTTGGTTAACACAAAGACGTTACCTGCAGCTTCTCTGTAGGGTATCACCTTCCACCGCAGTAACATATCCATGTAATGTGATACGTGGTTTCCACTGAAATTTACAATTATAGACACCTGTAGAATGCCACATGATTATTTACAGGCTCATTGCTGAGGTCACTTTGATGTTCTTAAGAGTTTAGGGGGAAGCTGTTAGAGTTTGGATGGGTGAACTCTTAAAAAGAAACGTGGACAAACGTTCAATGACTTTACAAGGAAAAAGAAATAGAAAAAAAAGTTATTATTTTTAGGGGGATTTTCATGTGCTTTTGTACATATTGTGAGGAATTAACAAAGAGTGATGCAAACACAATGCTTGCATCACTCTTCTAAACATAAAAAATGGAGCAGATGCTGCTTCTAATTAACAAAAGGGCACAAGCCCCTTTGTTAATTAGGAGCGATCAGTTCCCTTGTCTTCTACGTGTGATAGACACAGCGCAGAAAACATGTGAACACAGATGTGAACTGACAGTTCACATACCATACTACAGGTCACACAGGGTGGGAATCTGCAATTTTCTATATGGAAAACGTCTGTATTCCCTTAGGCTCCATTCACACTAATGCGTTTTTTGATGCATTTTACATAAATGCAGGGAATTTTTTTAACATGGTTTCCTATGCAACATGTTCACATCAATGCTTTTTTGTGCCTCTGCGTTTTTGGAAAAGGTCGGGGACTTTTTTTTCCTGCAAAAAGCAGCGTTTTGCATGTAATATAATTAAATGAACCCGCATCCAGAACGCAAGTACCGTGTTTTTACCACGATTTTTCCGCCATTCGTGTTGTTTTTTTTTTCAACCTGTTTATAGCTGGTTGTTAAAGGAAATGTAAAACAAAAAAAATTGCCGGCAAAAAAAAAAAAAAAAAAGACGCAATTTGCGGTAAAATCACAGTAAAAACACGTGTCAAAAACACAGCAAGCACCGCAAAAAGCACTGCAAAAACGCTCATAAGCAACATGCAAGACTAAAGAAAAAATCATACAAGCTGAGATATACACACAGGGGTAGATTCAGATAGAATGGTCTATCTGTCCGCCCGGCGTAACGTATCTCAGATACGTTACGCCGCCATAATTTAGGGGGCAAGTTCTGTATTCAGAAACAACTTGCGCCCTTAGTTACGGCGGCGTAACGTATCTGTGTTGGCGTAAGCCCGCCTAATTCAAATGTGGATGATGTGGGCGTGTTTTATGTATATTAACTGTGACCCCGCGTATTTGACGTTTTTTACGAACGGCGCCGCAAATCGTCATTGCGTTCGACGTGAACGTAAATTACATCCAGCCCTATTCGCGAACGACTTACGCAAACGACGTAAAATTTTCAAAACTCGACGCAGGAACGACGCCCATACATAACATAGGATACGCCTCATATAGCAGGGGTAAATATACGCCGAAAAAAGCCTAACGTAAACGACGTAAAAAAATGCACCGTCCGGACGTACGTTTCTGAATCGGCGTATCTAGCTCATTTGCATATTCCTTGTGTAAATCTACGGAAGCGCCACCTAGCGGCCAGCGTAAATATGCAGCCTAAGATACGATGATACGGATCTTAGGGATATCTGGAGATACGCGGTCGTATCTTCTCTCTGAATCTACCCCACAGTAATGAAGAAGCCACTCTGTCCAAAACAAGAGATTTTTTATTCTTTTTTACTATTAGTTATGCGTTAAGGGAAAAAGGTCCCATCCTTCTGTGTTTGTGATTTTACTTCTGTTATTCTCTACAAACTGAGGCTGGTAAGCAGATTTGCAAAAGACGTGTTGGAAAGGTAGCTACAATAGAGGGGGTGGGCTATCAAGTAAACATGTTACCTTTTCCGGAATGTGCAATTTGCCTAAAAGTCTAAGCCGAAATAAATTCTGCAGTCATGCATCGGCTAATACAAAAAAAACAAAGTTTCTTTTCATGGTCATGGGCAGTCTTATTAGCCTATCATTTTTACAATCACTGTAAAATATAATTTGCAGCATTGCTAGCAGCTACATGAAATAAAAATCCTTTTGGTGCTGTGAGCGGGACTCAACACCAAAGTCTTCACCTTGAGCATTCCTGTACTAAATAGGACCAAAAATGCTTTATACAATATATATATATATATATATATATATATATATATATATATATATATATATATATATATATATATATGTATATATATATATAAAAGGTTTACTGCTTCATACGAAAGGATGTCTTGCTATGCCTTGCAAATTCATTTTAAATAGTATAAATTAACTGCAAGCCCGCCCCTGGCAGTTTGTCAAATTTCTCAAATATTTGAAGGTTTTTTATCATCGTGTTAGCGATCCGCCTTGGAATTGTTAAACGGAAAAGTTCTATATTTCATAGGTTATTTTCCTACTCATTATGAGCCTAGAATCCCTTATTAATTAGGGAAACATATGTTGTCTCATAAGATATTTTTGCAGGAGAATGGCAATAAAGAATATAAAAATTGAATAAATGACAATCAACAATTAAAATATTGACTAAAAAATAAAGGATCTAGTTCATCAAAACAGTGAAACCAACACAGCCTTAAAAAAAAATCTTCAATTTAAAGGAGTTGTAAAGGAAAAAAAAATTTTTTTGCTGAAATGACGGTATACAGGGTATAGAGACATAATAGTTGACTCCTTTTAAAAATGATTAAAAATAGATAAAAATCAATCATATAATGTACCTGCAGTTTCTAGTTTCTAGTTTCGTTTTTGCATGTTGTTTCCTGCTTCTGTGATGTACAGAGCCACAGAGCCAATACAGGGCAGTGATGGTTTGGAAAACTGATTGGTGCTGAGGGGTTTTAGAAACACAGTAATCACACCTCCCTGATTAGTGACCACAGAGAGAAAGATCCCAGTACTGTGGTTATCAGGAAACAGACAACCAGGAAGTGTCCAGAACAGAGAGAAATTACAGCATCATCAGAGCAAAAACGAACAATGAGGACATGAAAACAGCACTAAGGTAAAGGAAGCTATTAAGATAAAAAAAAAATTCCTTTACAAACCCTTTAAACTTTAATTTAACTCAAAATTTAAACACTATTAAATGTTTGTTTTGTCTGTACGTTAAAACCATTTTGTCCCCCCCCACCCCCCCCCCAACATTTTGCTGCTTAATGCATTTAATGTTATCTGCTGATCTTACCAGACTGTAACTTCCTAGCCTGGGTCTTACTGCAAGAGCAACATTGTCACCCTATGAAGTGCACAACCTTTCTTCAGTACAGTAATTCCGCGTACACACGATTAGAAATTCTGACAAGAAAACCGTGGATTTTTTTAAGACTGAATTTTGGCTCAAACTTGTGTTGCATACACACGGTCACACCAAATTTCGAACGCCAAGAACGCAGTGACGTACAACACTACGATGAGCCAAGAAAAATGAAGTTCAATGCTACAGCGTCTCCCCACAGGGATGTAGTCCCAAAATCCAAGTAACACATTTGGGCTTTTAAAGCACATAAATTATGCATCCAATTTCCTGACTGCCTATCACATTTTTTGAGGCCCTGGAGCATCAGCACCATGAAAACACCCACTAAATTACCCAATTTTGCAAAGCAAACACTCCAAGATATTTTCTTAAAGACATAGTGAGTCTTTTGAAAATTTCATTTTTTGCCACAAGTTTTTGAAAACCGCAAGAAAGTACAAATTAAATGAAAATGTGTTTGTTTGTTTTTTGAGCACAGTTTTTAATTAATAAGATATTTCTAACTTACATCATAGGCATACTTAGAATTTAACTCTAAAACTCATTCTGCTACTTCTCCCAAGTATGGTAATACCACGTGGCTAAGACTTTTTCACAGACTAGTCTTATAGAGGGACATACATTTTGGATATAATATCCTGACTACCTATAATATTTTTGGAGGCCCTGGAGCAGCAGGACAGTGAAAACACACACAAAGGCCCATATTCTCTCTAAAAATCCGCGGGCTGCGCTTAAGGCACTTACACTCCGCTGTCCCAACTTACAGGGCAAGTGTTGTATTCCCCAAACACTTGCTCCGTAAGTTGGGACGGCGGAGTGTAAATGCCCCGGCGTAGCCTGGCGGATCTCCAAGGGGGCGGCTTGTATTCAAATTAAGCGCGCCCCCGATTCTAATGAACTGCGCATGCGCCGGGCTTCAAAAGTGCGCATGCTCCAGTTCTCGGCGGAAAACGTCAATGACGCTGACGTGTGCGTCATTGACGTAAAGTCGTATTCAAGAACGACTTACGTAAACGACGTACCCGACGAAAAAACACGACGCGGACCCGACGCCATCCGTAACATGGCCTACGTGGGACTTGCGGAAACTTACTCCTCATATAGCAGGAGTAAGTTTCCGCTTACGCAAACGACGTTAGCGACGGTTACGCAACGCAAACTCGTTCGGGAATCGGCGTAGAAGGATCATTTGCATACGCAAATGAGTCCTTCACGTAAATGCCATCTAGCGGCGGCCGGCGTCATTACATTTAAGATCCGCCAGTGTAAGTGACTTACAGATGGCGGATCTTAAGTGTATCTATGCGAAAATGATTCTAAGAATCAGTCGCATAGATACACGGGCCAAAAAAGGGAGATACGATGGAGTATCCTGAGATACTCCATTGTAACTTCTATGAGAATATGGCCCAAAATGTCCACATTTAGGAGAGTAAACACCCCAAGGTATCTTTTAAGAGGCATGTTAAGTCTTTTACATTACATACATTGGTCCCTATGTGATTGTAGGTGTCAGCGGATGACACCCGTAATCACCCGCTGACACCGCTGACACCCATAATCACCCGCCTTCGCAAAGCTCCGATTTTGCGGACGGAAGAAAATCCTATTTTTTCTTCCGTCTGCGGATCAGATGAACACAGACACACGGTCCGTGTTCATCCGATCCCCCCATAGGGGAGAGCGGAGAAAAGACAGGGCGGTCCCTGCACAGTGTGCGGGGACCGCCCTGTTAGCCGACGGCTCAGCTGGGATTTTACGGAGGATCCCCGCTGAGCTGACGGAAACACGGAGGCGGATCATTACTGATCCGCCCCGTGTGAAAGGGCCCTAAATTGCCACAAGTTTTTGGAAAATGCGAAAATAAAATTAAAATGAAAGTAATATTGAAGGCAATTTAAAAAAAAATAACAAACATATTATACTTACCTGCTCTGTGCAATGGTATTGCACAGAGCAGCCTCTATCCTCCCCCTCTACTTCTCCCATGTATGTTGAGACTTTTTCACTGCCTTCGCTGATTATATTAAACGTTGTATCTTTGTGTGTATCACACAATTAAACCAATTGTGTCAAAAAAGTACTGTAATGGTCACCTCTATAAAAGTGGTCAGGCAATATGATGCAGTGTAGCACTACCGATAGAATTCTTATTTCCTGTAAGACAGGGGTGTCCTTCCTGGGCCACATTGAAAGAAGAGAAATAGTCTTGGGCCACACATAAAATACACTAACAATAAGGATAGCTGATGAGCAAAATAATTTCAGGCAGATCAAAAGTTAATGATCAATGATATAGATAATGTACCTATCTGAATAATAAATCTTCATTTTTTTGTAAAATGTCTTTAAGATAAAAGTAAAATAGGGCGATATAAAACGAGTGTGATATTTGACACTAATTTTGATGAATATCTGGTTCGATGGATGTAGTAGAAATGCTCAATGAATTCTCAAGGTGCTTGTCAGATATTTTGGTTCTAATTTTGCCCTTCATGTGCTTCATCCTTGAAAAGATTTGCTTACAAATATAGATCCTGCCGAAAACTGATGGTATGAATAAGGTGTGGTTGTGAAGGGTGAGATACAACTTAAAAAAGTCCAGTAAAGAGACACTGTCAAATGTTCCCGTGCAATGTCAGCATAGTGACACTGCACTTGCTCTGACAAAAGTATGTTTTTTTACAAATATTATTTATCTATTTTACATTTCTTTTTTTAACATACTGTCAGCAGAGCAGTACAGTGTTATCACATGAACACTGTATTACTCTGGATGGGGGGGGGGGGGATGTTAACTGTAAAGAGCAATCTGTAACACTTTTTAAATGTTTTATTCATAAGACCTTGTTTACTACTGTTCTGCTGTGATTGGTCACAGCTATTACATGGTACAGGACCACTGTGATTGGCCCTGGTACCATGTGATCACTGTGACCAATCACAGAGCTCACACAATAGTAAGCAATGCATCATAAAATAACAGCCTTGCTTACTACTGTGACTGTGATTGCTGTGATTGGTCACAGCGATCATATGGTACCAGGGCTGCTCATAGCAGCCCAGTACCGTGATGGTTATTGGCTGTGTCCATTGTAGGGTGCATGCTTTTGGGAGGACGTACAGATACGTCTTTCCGGAACAACGGAGTACCCGCCCGGTCATTAATATAGGAAACAGTTGAAAATGTTCTTCTCTGGGTGCTACATATGCTATGTACAGTACAGTCCTTGATCTTAGTTGTCATATTTCCAAGTTACTGTTTACTCCAGTGTACAATGCACTGTAAAATGTTTAAATTTCTCTCAGACATAAAAGAGTAAAATGGTTGAAAAAATCTGCTGTTGATTATTGATCCAGGGAGTATCTGAATGCCTTTGGATATCAGGAAGTCATTTTTTTTCCTGTGTTAGAGAAAATTGGACAACTCACAATCTAATGGTTATTTGCTTGACACTCTAAACTGTGTGTTTATGGTTACTGAGGAGGAGGGTTTTTTAATTTATTTATTTTGCCAAATGTTGGTAAAACTTTTAACCTGTAAATATGTAGCCATATAATGACAACATAATGATTGCAAAAGCATACCTGAATTTGTAGATAATCCACAACATTTCAGACATGTATTAAAGAGGTTACAATGTTACATTCCTATGGGGAGAATGAAAAATGAATAGGAGTAAGCAGCACTAAGTGGTCCTTTAAGCGGAAGATTCTTGGGGATACATATGGTCTACATTGTACTGATGCCCCCACAAACCTCTTAAATAAGACTTTGTGTTCCAGCCTTGTTCTTAAGGATTAAGAACATCTGTCATTGAATGTATAAATAGTTCTTTTGAGTACACGATATTGTCACATATAGCAGCACAGTGTGTACTGTCAACAACATGTGGCTTTTTTAACCCTTACATGACCCAAAGTTGTTGAAGCCTAGATATCAAATTTAGTAGCATCAGTATCTATTTAATTGACAAAAGCTCTAAAATTAATTTACCTACTGTAAGATTGGGGTGATCAGACTCAAGCGGTAGGTGCATTTTCAATGAGTGCGCCAGTCCAAAACTGTATTTTTAAGGGTATGGTAGCCCAATTTTATTTAAAAGAATGTAACAGTTCACAAAAGACATCAGTAGCCCACACAGGCGGTCCCACCATTACTGCAACTTGCACAATCAGAATTCTTCAGCCTCCTGGCTTACTCTCTTACCTCACGGCTGCTTCAGGCCTCAAGTGGAGGCCTTTGGCCTGCTCCTCAGTCTAAAAGACTTCTTTAGAGTCAAGCTCTCCTATAGCTTACTCATGAGCAGCACCTTGCTGCTTTGTCAAAGATTAAGTCTGCCTCCAGCAAAAATGCACGCTCTGTCTGCCCCATGCCGCCTCACTAACTCCTGGAGAGGTTGAGAGTCCACCTGACTCCTATGCACAGGCCTGCTGTCTGTTGGGTGGAGACCTGAGCCATAGTCAGGTCACAACTAATAGCCCAGAAAACAGCTTTGCAATCAGCGTGCCTGCCTCTCCAAAAACCTGGGGTAAACCAGCAATCTTTTGAGTAGCACATGGTCTCACTGCTACACTACCTAGGCAATTTGTACATTATTTTTTTAACTCCCATGACCAGAAACATTTACCCTTAACATGTGTCTCTCTCCCCTCTTCAAGGGTTACCTGCTTATTCTGCCTAGGGAGTGATAGGTATGGTGATCTATTTTCCTTATACATCCTTCCCCCGGCAGCTGGAGGTCTCCTCTGCTGTCTGACACTCTGGAATGTGGGCAGGCCTTATATTCCTCAGGTACAATGCAGTACTGCTGGTCCCGCATTGTATGAGATGATGTCAGAGAGCTGCAGCTAGTAGGACAACGAAAGGAAGAAGCCCGGGGTAATGGTTGCAACAAGAAGAGTAAGCCTGCAGGAGTGAGGAATAAGGTAACCATTCTTAGCAGGAGTGAAGTGACATATTGGGTGATGTCACAACACTTCCTCTGAATACAGAGACCAGAACAAAGAGTGTCTCTCTGCAGTAATACAGGTGAAACTCGAAATTTTTTAATATTGTGCAAAAGTTCATTTATTTCACTAATGCAACTTAAAAGGTGAAACTAATATATGAGATAGACTCATTACATGCAAAGCAAGATAGTTCAAGTCGTGATTTGTCATAATTGTGATGATTATGGCTTACAGCTCATGAAAACCCCAAATCCACAATCTAAGAACATTAGAATATTATGAAAAGGTGCAATATTCTAGGCTCAAAGTGTCCCACTCTAATCAGCTAATTAATCCATAACACCTGCAAAGGGTTCCTAAACCTTTAAATGGTCTCTCAATCTTGTTCAGTAGGAATCACAATCATGAGAAAGACTGCTGACCTGACAGTTGTGCAGAAAACCAACGTTGACACCATCCATAAGGAGGGTAAGCCTCAAAATGTAATTGCAAAAGAAGTTGGATGTTCCCAAAGTGCTGTATCAAAGCACATTAATAGAAAGTTATGTGGAAGGGCAAAGTGTGGAAGAAAAAGGTGCACAAGCAGCAGTGATAACCGCAGCCTGGAGAGGACTTTCACAAGGAGTGGACTGAGGCTGGAGTCAATGCATCAAGAGCCACCACACACAGACGGATCCTGGACATGGGCTTCAAATGTCATATTCCTCTTGTCAAGCCTCCTGAACAACAAACAATGTCAGAAGCGTCTTACCTGGGCTAAAGGAAAAACAGACCTGGTCTGTTGCTCAGTGGTCCAAAGTCCTGTTTTCTGATGATCTCATTTGGAAACCAAGGAGCCAGAGTATGGAGGAAGATTGGAGAGGCACACACTGCAAGATGCTTGAAGTCCAGTGTGAAGTTTCCACAGTCTGTGTTGATTTGGGGAGCCGTGTCATCTGCTGGTGTTGGTACACTGTGCTTCATTAAGTCCAGGCTCAACGCAGTCGTCTACTAGGAGATCTTGAAGCACTTCATGCTTCCTTCCGCAGACAAGCTCTATGGGGATGCCGACTTCATTTTAGAGCAGGGTTTGGCATCTGCCCACACTGCCAAAAGCACCAAAACCTGGTTCAGTGACCGTGGGATTACTGTACTTGATTAGCCAGCAAACACACCTTGAATACTTTGGACTCCATGTAATTATTTACATTTTGATTAAATATTCCACTTTGTGCAGCAACCCCCTAGTTTTTATTTATATATACACACACATACATATACACACAGTATATACACATATCCCTTCTCGCAGTAATGATGCCAGATGATCTGGAAGACATTTAAAGCCTCATACACACGATAGGTTAAACCGATGAAAACGGTCTAAAGTAGGGTTGTCCCGATACCACTTTTTTAGGACTGAGTACAAGTACCGATACTTTTTTTCCAAGTAGTCGCTGATACCGAATACCGATACTTTTTTTTTAATGTGTCCCCAAATGCAGCCATGTCCCCCCCCATATCCAGCCATGTCCCCCCCATATGCAGCCATGTCCCCCCATTATCCAGCCATGTCCCCCCCCATTATCCAGCCATCTGTCTCCCCCCCATCCAGCCATCTGTCTCCCCCCCATCCAGCCATCTGTCTCCCCCCCATCCAGCCATGTGTCTCCCCCCATCCAGCCATGTGTCTCCCCCCATCCAGCCATGTGTCTCCCCCCCATCCAGCCTTGTGTCTCCCCCCCATCCAGCCATGTGTCTCCCCCCCATCCAGCCATGTGTCTCCCCCCCATCCAGCCATCTGTCTCCCCCCCATCCAGCCATGTGTCTCCCCCCATCCAGCCATGTGTCTCCCCCCCATCCAGCCATGTGTCTCCCCCCCATCCAGCCTTGTGTCTCCCCCCCATCCAGCCTTGTGTCTCCCCCCCCATCCAGCCATGTGTCTCCCCCCCATCCAGCCATGTGTCTCCCCCCCCATCCAGCCATGTGTCTCCCCCCATCCAGCCATGTGTCTCCCCCCCATCCAGCCTTGTGTCTCCCCCCCCCATCCAGCCTTGTGTCTCCCCCCCCATCCAGCCATGTGTCTCCCCCCCCCATCCAGCCATGTGTCTCCCCCCCATCCAGCCATGTGTCTCCCCCCCATCCAGCCATGTGTCTCCCCCCCATCCAGCCTTGTGTCTCCCCCCCCATCCAGCCTTGTGTCTCCCCCCCCCATCCAGCCATGTGTCTCCCCCCCCATCCAGCCATGTGTCTCCCCCCCATCCAGCCATGTGTCTCCCCCCCCATCCAGCCATGTGTCTCCCCCCCCCATCCAGCCATGTGTCTCCCCCCCATCCAGCCATGTTTCCCCCCCATATGCAGCCATGGCCCGCTTACCTGCTACCGCCGACTGTGTACAGTACTACGACCAGGAACATTACAGCTTGGAATAGCTTTGTAATGATTGGAGCCGCGCTGCGTGTATAGACACTCCCCCTCGCTCGGGATTGGACAGTTCACCCGAGCAAGGGGGAGTGTCTATGCGCGGCGCAAATCATTACAGCTATTCAAAGCTGTAATGTTCCCGTCTGTATTACACAGTCGGCGGTAGCGGGGATGCGGCGTAACGGCGGCGGATCGCGACGGTGGTTTGTGGCTCCGGTGGTGGCGGTCGGCGGCGGCGGCGGGGGGGGGGGTTAAGTATTCTATTTGTGTATCGGGGCGGGGTATCGGCGTCTGAGTACCGCCGAAAAAACTCGGAATCGGTCCCGATACCGATACTAGTATCGGTATCGGGACAACCCTAGTCTAAAGGACCGTTTTCATCGGTCCAAACCGATCGTGTGTGGGCCCCATAGGTTATTTAACCTTAGGTTAAAAAATGGCAACTTGCTTTAAAATGTAACCTATGGATGGTAACCGATAGGTCAAAACCGATCGTTAGTATGCAAAACCATCGGTTAAAAACCCGCGCATGCTCAGAATCAAGTCGACGCATGCTTGGAAGCATTGAACTTTGTTTTTTTCAGCACATCGTTGTGTTTTACGTCACCGCGTTCTGACACGATCGGTTATTTAACCTATGGTGTGTACGCAGTACGGACCATTAGCCAGATTCAGGTAGTGTTACGCCGGCGTATCAGTAGATACGCCGTCGTAACTCCGAATCTGCACCGTCGTACATTTAAGTGTATTCTCAAATTGAGATACACTTAAATGTAGCTAAGACATGACCTCCTACGCCGTCGTATCTTAGCTGTCTATTTACGCCGGCCGCTAGGGGCGTGTACGCTGATTTACGCCTAGAAAGCGTAAATCAGCCAGATATGCCTATTCACAAACGTACGCTTGCCCGTCGCAGTAAAGATACGCCGTTTACATAAGGCGTTTTCAGGCGTAAAGTTAGTCCAACAAAAAGCTGGCCTAGCCAATGTTAAGTATGGACGTTGGTCCCGCGTCGAATTTTGAAATTTTTACGTCGTTTGCGTAAGTCGTCCGTGAATGGTGCTGGGCGTCATTTACGTTCACGTCGAAACCAATAAGTCTTTGCGGCGTAATTTGGAGCATGCGCACTGGGATATGTCCACGGACGGCGCATGCGCCATTCGTAAAAAAAAAACGTCAATCACGTCGGGTCACGATTCATTAGCATAAAACACGCCCACCTCTTCACAATTTGAATTAGGCGCGCTAAGGCCGGCACATTTACGCTACGCCGCTGTAACTTAGGACGCAAGTGCTTTGTGAATACAGCACTTGCCTCTCTAACTTACGGCGGCGTAGCGTATATGAGATACGCTACGCCGGAAAAAAAGAAGCGCCGCTCTACCTGAATCCGGCTACATCAGTCAGCTTCATAGGTTAACCTAGGACAACTGTCCTTCAGACCGCTTTCATCGGATGGACTGATCGTGTGTACAAGGCTTAAGATGTTTGTGTTCACACATTGAACCCAATGTCAGTAATTAGTAAACCCGTGTAGAAGTCACCATTGTACACATTTTTTCCCTCTTCAACATGACTTAATTGTAATTCAGTTTTAGCACCCTCCTCGGTAAGTTGCTAGGATGATATGTAAATTTAGTTATTTTTGGCCCCTCTGTTATCATTGGAGCAGCTATCGATTTCTTTGGGCTTTTCTAGATTTCATCGGCTGCAGGTTTGATGGCTTCCCACCTGCATTCAGGAGGCTTCCAGAACGTGAGAAGCAAATGGTCAGTTTGAATATATATATATACAGTAGTGTGCTTCAGCTAATCCCTGGGAAGGTGTTCCCAGTGGGTGGCAGGGGACAGCATAAATAGTCTGTGGTCTAGAGCAGTCCTTATTATTGTCCTGCTGGAGAAGTTCCACAGCGTCAGGGGCTCTGCCTCTGTGAGGCAGGCAGTTTTTCTGGAGTTTGCTGATATCCATCAAGGTCCCAGCTGTGGCATTACCGGGGGCCTGTTCCTAATCATCTTTGGAGCTAACTAAGCAGTCTCATCTAATGATCTGGTTTGGTGGACTCACTGAAGAGTCCTGGGTAGAAGCTGGAAGGGGGTAGCTATTCTGTGGCACTGTGAGTATTAACCTATTCCTCGCTGAATAGTATCTGGTGGAAGCTAGGAATTTAGCAGTTATGCTGAGGCTTAGAGATGTCTGGAGGAAACTGGAGGAGTTCAGCTGTCCTGGAGAGACATTGAGGGTTATTTATGAAAGGCAAATCCACTTTGCACTGCAAGTGCACTTGGAAGTGCAGTCACTGTACATCTGAGGGGGACATGCAAGGAAAATAAAAAACATAATTTAAGCTTGCCCATGACTGGATGATAAAATCAGCAGAGCTTCCCCTCATTTTAGATCTTCCCCTCAGATCTACAGCGACTGCACTTCCAAGTGCACTTTCAGTTCACTTGTAGTGCAAAGGGGATTTGCCTATTGTAAATAACCCCCATTGTGAGAAAAGACCTGAGCTCAGGATCCTAGTGACTGTGTGCTGTTCTACATCAAAGGAAAAAATGTTCTCCTTAGTAAAATGTGCACATCCACTTTGAGCTTTACTAGTCCACTACCTTACATAAAAGTCACACTAATGTGATATGATTTTAATCAGCAGACTTTGTTATGGTAAATATATGAGATGTGCAAATTAAATAAATGTTGTATTGTAAAAATTGCTATTTATTCCCAAATATATCCAAGGAAATAAAAATCGAAGTATCACAAAATTGTTACAAAAGTAAATCCCTATCTGCTCCTTTAAAAAACAAAACCGTATAATACGTTAGGGTGGACCTGAAAGATATAATGTGCGGAACCGAGACATCGCCGAAATGAGAAAAAAATGCTCAGGGAATTGAGGGAATTTGGGGCGAAAAATACCTCTAGACTTAAGAGGGTAATCAGCATAAATTTAAAAAGGATTGCATTAAAAGAGGAATTTTTACATTACTTTCATCTACTTAACAAAACCATGATCTGGCCTCATGTGTGACACATTCATTTTAGGTAAGGATGGATTCCAGCACCACATAAATAGTTGAACATGATTTAAGCAAATGAGGAGGATATTTCAGAGGAAGCATATATAACAGGATTCCAACATGATGTTAAGCTGCTTGGACAGACTGACCACTGAAGAAGAGCGGAGATGGGAGGGATTCTCCGCACCGTGAAACATCTGGACTGGCAGCTGTTCAGTTTGCAGAGAGCAAAAGGTGTTTCTGTTCTGACCCTGTTCAGTGCTTAGACCCAGTTTACAATAGTATCTATTTCAGCTAGAAAAATAATTATTTCCGTTAAAAAGAAAAGCTGTTTTCAACAAGCAACAATGGCTGTTGCCCACATATTTTATTTTCCCTGTGCTGTCAGATCCTTACTCTGTCAGTGCTGGCAAGTTTTCAGCGTAAGTGCCTGATTCACAAAACACTTACCTGTAAACTTGCGGCGGTGTATCGTAAAGACGTCCAGGGCAAGCCCGCCTAATTCAAATGTGGCGTGTATAATTTAAATTAGGCACGCTCCCGCGCCGAACGTTTTGCGCATGCTCCGTTCACAATTTTCCGGACATGCTTTGCGCGAAATTACGGCGCCCCGACGTGTTTGTGAATGGTGACGTGTGTAACCTACTTACGCCGTACTTACGCCGAAAAAAATAAATACAAAAATTTAAATTCGAAGCGGGAACGACGGCCATACTTTAACATGGCTGGTGTAAAGTTAAGCAATGAAAAAGATTGCTTAACTTTGCGACGGGAAAAAACTACGTTACGCACGTGAGTAGGTTTGTGGATCGCCGTAAATGCTAATTTGCATTCCCGACGCTGGAAAACGACGCAAACTCCACCCAGCGGCGGCCGAAGTATTGCAGCCTTAGATCCGAAGGCGTACGAAGCCGTAAGCCTGTCGGATCTTAGTCAAAAGCCGTCGTATCTTGTTTGTGAATCACAAACTAAGATACGACGCGGCAAATTTGAAAATACGCCGGAGTATCAGTAGATACTTCGGCATATTTGTTCTGTGAATCTGGCCCACAGTATTTGGCAAAAGTGGTCGATTGTCCTAAGGAATACGGCACCTCATCCCCCAAAAAAAATGTGTAATCAAAGGGAGTAGGGGATGCGGGATTATTGCGGTGCCACAGAAAGTCAATACCAATATTTATAAGAAGTTTTTACAAAGTTTTATTAATTACAAAGAAAAATTAAAATACATATACAAAACAGTAGAAAAAAGTTAAATCACATGGATCGTATAAAGGGAGCATTTATCTCCTGTATAGCTGTCAAGTCTTCCATGTGATTTAACTAGCCGCTGCTATCGCTGTGATTTACGAAAAAAGAAGAAAGGTCTGGTGTCCCCAGTAACACACTTCCATCCCTATTACATATAGTCAAAACAAAAGGATTCGCCCCGGGACTTTAAATGAAGTGGGTAACGTTTCCGCCAGTAAAGATAACAGTAATTAATAGTATATCATTTATTCCAGTACAATTGTTACATACATAGATAACAACAACAATTGCCAATTGAAAAGATACATGAACAATAAATATTAATACACAAGTATAATATTGGACAGAGTACACGGGCATCGTACTACCCGACTAGACTAGTTTCGCAAGATCCAGCTCGCTCTTCAGGGGTGTGCAACACTGTACCTAGGATTAAAAAGTATATATGTTTGGCAATATGGCACAGTATTTGTTGTAAAGGCACAGGGTAGGAGGGGTTGTGGGTCCCCATACTCACCACTGAGCTTGACCATGGCTGCAGGTGTGCGGCCCCAAAGCGGCAGCAGCAGGTGCCTCACCTGGGAGCTGAGGGGGCGGAGTCAGAAAGGGACCCCTCCAGGGGCCAAACGGAGAGAAGGCATGGCAAAGGTCTTAGAGACCTGAATTTTCCAGGCTGAAAAACTGCACTTTCAGTGCACCTGCGCTATTGTCTACGGTGCGCATGTGCCATAGACATCGGTGCTGTATTTTCAGCAAATATCTCCTTAACCGTGTAGGTTAAGGAGATATTTCTTGCACCTACAGGTAAGCCTTAACCTCCCTGGCGGTATGATTATTTCAGAAAAAAGGTGCTGAAAGCGGTACCATTATTTGCAAGGAAATTTGGCATTTTATACTGTAGGCCTGTAATTCTTAGGAATAACTCACTTAAATCTGACCAAACAAGAGTCTAGTAGGCATCCCGGGTATGACATTTTTTTTAAAACAAAATTATAAATTATAATATAATAAATAATTATAACAAATAATAATATAATTATAATAAAAATTATTCAATAATATAATCAACTCAAAATCACTGAAATTTGCTCAGTTGCAGAATTGTCGCTGTCATTACTTTTATTTTTTTATGACGAATTTCCCCACAAATCGCTATCGCACAATTCTGCAAGTGATTATAATTTGTTATCGCTGTTTTCTAGCTGCTCTAAAACCATTTTTGACATAAAGGGACACTTTTGGTTGCTATGGACAATCTACAGTTTGCAGGCAGAAAGAACAGTTTTTATTATATAAAAGTACATGTAGGGCACTGGGCAGACCACTAGGGACAAGGGGTGTGTGTATTTTTTACATACAGTACTGTAATCTATAAGATTACAGTATACTGTATGTAAGGTGTTTGTTTACCTTTTTGAATTTGGCGCCGTTCTCCGCCCCCGTGCGTCGTAACGTCGCAGGGAACGGAGATCGGCGGCACACAGAGGCACTTTGTGAATCGAGTGAGGTCCCGCTCGCTCACACAGCGCGGTGGCATCGCTGGATCCAGGGACAAGGTAAGTAAACCATGCCTGTGGATTCAGCGAGGCGAGCGCGAGTCTGACTCGGGGTTACTGATCGCAGAAGAAAAATTTAACCCTGAGTCAGACTCGGGAATACCGCCAGGGGGGTTAATCTAGGCTTAGCTATAGGTGCAAAGGGAAAGGGGGGGTTTACAACCACTTTAACAGGAAGAATCTGTTAGTGATAAGAACTCTATGGTATATACCAGGCATTTATTTATTTTTATTATGCATTGATAAATATTCTCTTGAATTTCTTTATTGAATAACATCTTTAGCTAGCTCTTAGCTACTTGGCTCCTGGAATTCTTTCAGTTCTGATGAAAATACACAGTCAAAGCTGTGCTTCTATAGCAGTCATGTTTTCATACAGTGCCGACGCTCTTTCTCTTATTTATCCATTTGCACCCTCATGCTGCGTACACACGATCGCTCCATCGGATGATAACGGTCTGATGGACCATTTTCATCGGTTAAAAAAAAAACGATCGTGTCAGAACGCGGTGACGTAAAACACAACGACGTGCTGAAAAAAACGAAGTTCAATGCTTCCAAGCATGCGTCGACTTGATTCTGAGCATGCGTGGATTTTTAACCGATGGTCGTGCCTACTAACGATCGTTTTTTTTCTATTGGTTAGGAATCCATCGGTTAAATTTAAAACAAAATGGCTTTTTTTTAACCTATGGATAAATAACCGATGGGGCCCACACACGATCGGTTTGGTCCGATGAAAGCGGTCCATCAGACTGTTCTCATCGGTTTGACCGATCGTGTGTACGCGGCATCACTGTCTTCACAGAAATACTTGGCACACAAAAACTACTTGGAAGAACTTACCACACGATTTGGCCCATTTTCTCACCAGTAAGCACAGCTCATGGGGACTATACTGTACAGAATTGATTTTAATATATGACCATATTTTAGCACAGCCATGCTAGAAGTGGGAAATATTTTTTGATTATCCTTCTGAGACATAGAACAAACAAGATTTGCACATACATAAAAAATGTCTGCTCTTCTCGGAATGTTTATATATGCTCTGTGCATCTATTCGCTTATTTAGATAAACAAGCTCATGACCAAAAGAGTTACAGTGTCACTCTGAAGCTTTCATTTGTGGCTTTCAGAGGTTTAAAGATTTATAGCAAAGAAAAAGATAGAACCAAAGCTTATGAGAATGTTTAATGAAAGCGCATTTCTTGAATTCTAGACTGTGGGTAATGGATGACCAGCACATAAAATAATTTCCCTGTATGCAGATATAATATGACAGCAATTGAAATGGTATCTACATTCACAAAGGCACGTGAAAAAAGAAAAGGAGCCTGTTAGCTCTGCCAAAACAAACCTCAAGAGACAACTTTCCAAGCTGTGCTGTCAGACATCATGTGGAGGAGGTGGGCAGGCACAGACTCTAAATATTTGTTGAGTGCCTGGTAGTACATAGTCCATTAGCTTCTTTCCAACTAAAAAGAGAAAAGGTAAATGAGCTAACTAATCATTTGTATTTAGTGCTTTCAGCGGCTCCCACCTGTACAACAACATCCTACGAGTCAGTTAGACCACAGACATCTTCACCTAGCCGTCTTCTAGGTTTGATTTTTCAGGCATCTTGATTGGTGGGCCTGGCAGGGCCACAACTGGGGGGGGGGGGCACATACCTTGGGTGCCAATTTAAGAGGGCGCCAAATTGTCTGGAGTGCTGACACTAGATGGGGATTTGGGAGGTTTGATCAAGCTGGACCCGGCTGAGCTCCATTCACATGACCGGCTGCTCTGTAAATCCTCACTGACACTGATCGCAGGGGAGCCAGGACCCCGGGGGTTCAGTCTGCCACCTTGCTGCCTTGAAGTCAGACGTAGACAGGATGGGCGGCAGGGGCAGCATGTGCTAGAACCGGTCGGCTGTACTTTCCTCCTGCAGCCACTGAAAGCCAGATTCAGTGGCTACAGGAGGAAAATACAGCCAATGGCAATCAGTTCTAGTAAATGCCGCCTCTCCTCTCTTTCTGCTGCATGGTAACCGTAGCCACCACGCAAGAAGAAAGCAGTAGCGAGTTATGTGAAGATTTCAAGCTTCCCCCCACAGTGGATTGGGAAAGGCGCTGCCAGGAAGGAAGAAGAGCACACAGAAGCAGGCCTTAATAAAGACCAGCTTCTTGGCACACTACTTTTCTGGTGGCGCCCCTCCTAATCCATTACAGAAGCGAGGCTTGAAATCACTATTACGAAAACTTTTATTATTTTTACCATCCTATGGCTTCTCTACATATTCATTATGAGGGGCAGGCCGGGAAGGCGGGTGTTGCGTCCTTAACAACTGATGAGTGATCAGCTGTCGGCTGTCAGCGGAATGTAAAAAAAAAAATTGCCGGCAAAAAAGAATCCGCAAAAAAATTACACGTGGTCCACCCTTCGGGTCTGGTATGGATTTGGAGAGGAACCCCATGCCAAAATAAAAAAAAAATGGCCTGGGGTCCCTCCCAAAATCCATACCAGACCCATATCCGATCATGCAGCCCAGCAGGTCAGGAAAGAGAGGGGACAAGCGAGAAAGCCCCCCTCCTGAACCATACCAGGTCACATGCCCTCAATGGGAGGGTGCTTTGGGGCAAGGGGGCTCTTCCCTACAACCCTGGGCTTTGGTTGTGGGGGTCTGCAGGCAGGGGGCTTATCGGAATCTGGAAGCCCCCTTTAACAAGTTGTTATGTACTCAGTGTGTGTGTGTCTGTGTGCGTTCTCTATGACAGGAAGTTTAGAAAAGCAGTACTGAGAGAGCAAGCCCCAGAGGCTTTGTAACATTAAAACTGTGATTGCTTGGGCATACATTTCAATAAACTTTTATTGGGGATTTTTGATTTGAGACAAAACTGGTGTTACTGAGTGTAGAGTCTTGACTGCAGATTTGGATATTCATGGTGGTTTTAATGCTTGCATCCAAATGCTTACCCTCGTCATCCTACACATTTTCAGTAAATCCAAAGGGTCAGAGCAAGACAGTCAGCAGTGGCACCAGGCATAGGGTTGCCACCTCATCCCTTTAAACCCGAACACATATGAATTACACATGTTGTGTGAGGCTAATTTACTGCAGATAAGGCACCAAGTGAGTTTAATTACCACCCTAATCAGCTGGAGAACCTGTGTAATTAATATGTGTTCGGTTTTTAAATGGATGAAGTGGCAGCCAGTGGTGGCTGGTGCTAAACTTTAAACTTTTTTTGGGTGTGTACTCAACCCTCCTGGGTCACGGCGCCACGTTTCTCCAGCTTCTCCTCTCGGCTAACTTGATCTTCTTTAGATTCGTCTCCTGTCCTGATTGGCAAGGAGGAGAAGCCGGAAACCGATAGCGAATATTGATTCGCTAATGTCACAAGTGGGTGGGTTCAGGGCGCAGTGCTCTGCACCCCGAGCCCAACCTTTTTCAATCCGATTAGAGCCTGATGCCACGTACACATGAGCGTTTTTCGGGTTGTAAAAAATGATATTTTTTTAAAATGTCATTAAAAACGATCGTGTGTGGGCTCCAGAGCATTTTTCACGATGTAAAAAATGGGCATTAAAAATTTCGAACATGCTCTAATTTTTCACGTTGTTTTTCCGTTTGTAAAAATGGTCGTGTGTAGGCTTTAACGACGTGAAAATGCACATGCTCAGAAGCAAGTTATGAGACGGGAGCGCTCGTTCTGGTAAAACTACCGTTCATAATGGAGTAAGCACATTCATCACGCTGTAACAGACTGAAAAGCACGAATCGCCTTAAAAAAAAAAAAAAAAAAGGTTAAATGGGAAAAAAGCCAACAGTTAAAGCATTGAGATTAAATACAGTGCACATTACAGACAGATGGGAGAATGTCTAGCCTGTGTTTTGTTTTACTCTTGTGTACAGATTCTATTGTATTATGTAACTTGTGGCTGCTCACACATATTAGATACTATTTACAAAAGTATTAATAACATTCCTGCCCTGGAGAAGTGGATTAAACTGGTAAACCTAGTTAATAAAAAATCGCTTTCATGCTATGCAACTTTTATTGTGGTTAAGACATTAAAGGGCTTTCTTCCTGCCCCACAGATACCCAAATGACACTTAAAAGTTACATAATACATCATTGGAAAAAAACAGAATCACCCATCACTGACTGAACTATACGCTAGATTTAAAGATGTGGAAGTTATGGAATCCTTGTCTGCTCAATTAGCTGATAAGGTAGACCGTCATAATGGAGTATGGGAGCCTTGATACCTCCGGACAGACTCCTCCCTCCCAATATCTTAACAACTTAAAGCGGGGTTCCAACCACAATTAGCATTTTTTAAATGTATGTCCTTTCATTATGCCTTTTTATAATATAAATCCGGTCACTTACTATTTTACAATCCGCCGCCGCTCCGCATAGATATTCAAAAAAGATAGGGGCAGATCCTCAGAGCGAGTACGCCGGCAAAGCAGCTTTTAGTATGTGCAAAGCAGCTTTTAGTATGTGCACGAATGTGCTCTTTCAAATATACGAATGCTAGTTCTACCAGACAGAACGCTTCCGGTTGGTCTTTGCTTCTGGGCATGCGCGTTTTTACTTTGTACAAAAGTCCGATTGCTTGCTGTACACACGGTCGGACTAGGCACCATCGGACTTTTGTTGACGTAAAGTTTGTCCGTTTGCAGACCGAACTTTTTGTCCGATGAAACCCGAAAAATTTGGTCCGATTGAGTGTACACACGATCGAACAAATTTGAAAGCTTGCAGATTTTGAAGTTTGTTGGCAAAAAGTCCGACCGTGTGTACGGGCCTTAAAAGCACCTCCAGCAGCTGGCTGACAAGGCCGGGTATATGCGATGAAGGCATTGGGATGTGTAGTAGATCCTGTGAAGGATTTTGAATTGGATTAATTTGTCCCTAGTAGCAACCAGCTGCTGGAATGGACAGTCCCATATATCTTCCCAGACTTCATCATCCTATGCTCCTCTACTTTACTTAGGTTTATGTCTAGTATAAGTACAGTAATATCTCGTATCGCGAGTAACGCGGTTAACGAGCGTTATTCAATATAAGCTATTATTTTTTTTAAATCCTATCCTGACTCGGTTTACGAGCATTGGCTCGCAATAAAAGCAGGATTCTGTAGCTTTTTATGTATAATGCAAAGCCCCTGTGTGATAATACTTCTTACATTTCAATGAATATTCAACTACTGTGAATCTACCGCTGTATTTACAATGTCTGTAACTTTCTGTTGCAATGAAGTTTGTTTTGGTAACAGAAACATTGACATTTCTTGGGTTTATTGATTAACAGCGTCAGATATGTTGGTTAAAAACGTTAGATTTGGGCTACATAACAATATTCTGACTGATTTCTATGTGTCTTTTACAGAATATATTTTACAGAGGACCATGACATCTTCCTTCAGAGATCATACAGACAATATACTTATATTACATCCTACTGCACTTCAACCTGGAGACAAGAAAGAAGAGGTAAGGCAAAATGTTTCTGCAAGAAAGAAGGAAGTGGTGGTCAATAGTACATTCTAGTAAAACAAAAAGATTGTGGTCAACCAGATCTCAGGTGCAATTTTTCTAACCACTCTGAAAATTACCATAGACACTTGGGGGGAGATTTACTAAATCTGGAGAGTGAAAAATCTGTTGCAACTCTGTATTAAAACCAATCAGCTTCCAGGTTCTATTGTCAAAGCCAAATTGAACAAGCTAAAATTAGAAGCTGATTGGCTACCATGCACAGCTTCATCGGATTCTGTGTGTACCAGTTTCAGTAACGCTCCCCCTTGATGTCATGTAGACCTTACACACTGAGGAATGGAGCCTCTCCACTCACCGTTCCAGGTCTGATTTTAGCCGGAATGTTTGGCTGAATTCGGACATGAAATAGACCAGAAAACACACAGGATTCCTGTGAAATTTGCACCGGAGCCACTCCAGATATGTGTGAACCAACTCCATAGAGAGCTAGTCACAATCTCCTTACATGCGAAGTTGGATGCGGAAAAACCCTGCCTGAGGCCCCGTACACACGACAGAGGAACTCGACGTGCTTGGCACGTCGAGTTCCTCGTCGAGTTTTGGGATGAAGCCGCCGAGGAGCTCGGCGGGCCGCCTTCTCCCATAGAACAACGAGAAAATAGAGAACATGTTCTCTATTTTCTCGTCGAGCTCCTCGGCGGCTCCATCGAGCCAAAACTGTACAGACGACAGAGTTTCTCGGCAGAATCCGGGTTTTGACCGAGTTTCTCGGTGAATTCTGCCGAGAAACTCTGTCGTGTGTACGGGGCCTTAAGGTTTTGTGCCATCCAGTGCTTCCCTTAACATGAATTCCCTTAACCTCAGGTGATTCTGCTTAGGCTTTTGATAAAAGATAGTGATAACGCACACTCTTACACACGACCTGTTTTCCCGGCAAGAAAGCTGCCATGCGAGTGTTGTGTCGTGTGCATGCTTCATGGCAGTTTTCCCGACAGAAAAACTGCGGAAAAAAACCTGCTCTATATTTTCCCGCCTGACTTTTTCCCTTCGAAAAAACCTGTCGTGTGTATGCTTTTCCGAGGGTAAAAAAACGCGCATGCTCAAAATCAAGTATGAGACGGGACCTGGTAAAACTAGCATTCGTAATGGAGATAGCACATTACTCATGCTGCAAATTATTATTAAGTGCGAATCTCTCACCAAACTTTTACTTACACGCGATAACATTCAGCAACAAGATTCAGGTACAGTTACGCCGGCGTATCAGTAGATACACCGTCGTAACTCTGAATCTAGGCCGTCGTAAATTTAAGCGTATTCTGGAAACCAGATACGCTTAAATTAGGCTAAGATATGAGTGGCGTAAGTCTCCTACGCCGTTGTATCTTAGGATGCATATTTACGCTGGCCGATAGGTGGCGCTTCCGTTGAGTTCAGCGTAGAATATGCAAATGAGCTAGATATGCCGATTCAGAAACGTACGTGCGCCCGGCGCATTTTTTTATGTCGTTTACGTAAGGCTTTTTCCAGCGTAAAGTTAGTCGAACAAATAGCTGGCCTAGCCAATGTTAAGTATGGCCATCGTTCCCGCGCCAAAATTTGAAAATTTTACGTCGTTTGCGTAAGTCGTCCGTGAATGGGGCTGGACGTAATTTACGTTCACGTCTAAACCAATACGTCCTTGCGGCGTACTTTGGAGCAATGCACACTGGGATATGTCCACAGACGGCGAATGCGCCGTTCGTGAAAAACGTCAATCACGAAAAAAACTGGTAGCTTTCACACAAGGGCCTTCGTTGAGCTTTCTTTTTGATCAGTATGTAATTTGCCGCATCTTTTTAAGTGCAAAAAAATTACTCTAGAAAACAGTAAATGGTCAGAACCAAATACTTTACAAATAACTTTTTCCAAATTACTCTGGCAGAGACGACGCCCCCGTATTTCATTACACAATCTCTTTCTCCCAAAGAACGAGGGGGGAGCTAACCTCCCCAATCTTAGAGTGTATAGATTATCCAGCCTTTTAGGAATATGTCTAGACTGTCCAACTTCGACCTAGAAGCTCAAATGACAACCCCTTACTGTCTACCAGCCCTTCTCCACTGCAAACTGCGCTCCTCCCCCCACATCTTCAACAAAATCTGCTAATTCGAGACACGCTGATAGCATGGCGTGAGGTCAGACGGAAACTAAACTTATCCCCATGAGTCTCCCAACACCTCCCAATCAACGGAAACCCTTCCTTCTATGTCTCACTTGACCTTAAAGGTCTGGACCCCTCGGAGACTACTATACTTCGCTCAACTTTTTGACCCGACCACGGGCAATCCCAGACCGGTCTCACAAACTCTGGACCTCTTTGATTTGCCACAAGGCCATTTCCTGCCCATCCATCAATCTGTTCAACATGCTGCCAGCCTATGCACAAAGTCCACTGCTTTAGCCCCTTTTCTGGACACCCTTCTGGAACAACAACGTTTCAAGATATCGGACATGAAGCTGTAAACTGTATCATAACTGGTTACAACTCTACCTGTGTATATGTCATCAACAAGTTCTGGAGTGAACAACAATTCAAAAAATAATGCATTACGCATATATTCTGTTCCTGGCCTCAATCCAACAAACACCCAAGTGACAATGCCCTCTGTGTGACCAGGAAAGACCAACATTGCTCCACAGACTCTGGTTATGCCCTCATATCTCCTCCTTCTGGAACCAAGTTGAGAACTTTGCTTCAAAGGTCACCAGTCGTATTCCAACTAAAGAGATTTTCCCTTTCCCTGTTAAAAAAAAGAAATTTTCCCTCTACTCTTTGGATACCTAGAAACCCCCATCTCAAATCGATTGACCACCCAACCAACGTCCCCTCAGCGCAACAAAGCATGGCTGTGAACCTGCTTTATGTCAGCTAGACGCGCTATACTCAAAAAGTGGTCTTCCTCCATCCCACCGACAGTTCAGGACATCAAATTAGACCTAACATCTCTGCTGGACAAAGAAGAGTTAGATGCAAGCTTATCCAGACACGGCCTGACACCCCGATTTCGGCTTAAATGCTCACCATTCATTGCCACAATACTACCATCAACAGATCTTCCTGGACACCTTCCCCCTCCCGCTACAAGCAATGGATCCCTCACAGTACCTACAAGACCTGGCTCTCCTTAAGATCATACTATGGATCAAACTAACTATCACCTGAGTTTAGTGGCACCACAACCTCTTCCTCTGTTATTAGCTTTCAATGTTTAATGCCACCCACCCACAACAAAACACAACACATCACAGTTCAGTGACTACCCTGGGTCACCCCTACCCCTCCATGGTGAACACTGGTCTATACAGATCTAACACTATCCCTAACCCCTGAACTCCAGATTGCTTTACATTGTATCCATGATGTCATCTTTGCCTAAAGGGCATCTTTTTTCACACTACTCCATCCATAGTCTCCACAGAAAAAATACTCCCCTTTGCCTACATAGTTGTCACACTCTCTTTTTGACTATTATATCTTTCAATCAGTTACTGTGAGATGTGGGCTAGGGGATCTAGACTTTCCTCATAGGAGGGAAGCCTCAGAGCCCCCAACCCATCTGCCTCTCCCCTTTCCTCTCCTGCACCGGATCCGAGGAGGAGCAACGCCAGGGATGGGAAGATGTCCCTCCGTCCTTCAAATCATACTATAATCTCACAGTTGCAAACTTATCTTTTCCTGTATTTCTATTTCTGACTCTATTAGTATTCGCCTGCATGCAAACTAAAAATGTTTGTTATCAGGCCTACCCTCTACTCAGGGAAAGCCTCAGCAAGACCACTTGGAATGAAACTTTGTTCCCTCATGTTGGAAAACCAATAAAGTATAAAAAAAAGAAGGAAGGTCTCTCTCGGAGTCTGGAGTCAATGGGAATGGCAAATGTGATTAACTTCTCCAGATCCGTAGGTATGTCTCGGGTTGCTATCTCATCCTTAAAGTTATCCGAGAGACCATGAGAAAAAGTAGCCACGAGGGCATCATTGTTTCATGCAACCTCTGCTGCCAGAATACGGATCTCAGTGGCGTAATCAGCAACAGTTCTCGTACTCTGTTTGATAGACTTGAGGCTCTTGGCAGCAGAAGTGGAACGAGCGGGAATGTCAAATACCCTTTTAAAGGAAGCCACAAACTTAGGGTAACTCAGGACAATGGGTTTTTAAATCTCCCATAGAGGGTTTGCCCAGGCCAAGGCTCTATCAGAAAGCAAAGAAATAATGAACCCTTCTTTGCTTCTGTCCATGGGGAATGCCTGGGGCAGCATCTTAAAATATATCCCAACCTGGTTGAGAAACCCTCTGCATTGAACTGGATTACCCCCAAATTGTTGGGGAAGCGGAGCTGAACCAGATGTACCTCTTATAGAGGTAATATTTGAGGCAGGCACCTGCACAGAGACTGTAGCAGCAGCATGGATGACCTGTAACACTGGTTGTACCGGAACAGCCACAGTGGAAGTATCCAGGTGAGCAGTGCAAATTGGGAGCATCTGTAATGGCAAACTGGTCCATGCGGTGATCTTGCTCATTCAATCTGGAAAAAAAAATACTCAATGGATTGCCTGCATCTTCTGAGACAGAAATTCAGTAAAAATCACACCTTTTACTGTAATGGTAAAAATGGTACAGATCAGTATACATAGCCAAAACATAAGCCAGGCATAGGAGGCCAAGGCAGGTAGTCAGACAGGCCCGTAATCGGGAAACCAGAGATCAGCGTAGTCATAGGCAGAAAAACAGGATCAGGAACCAGAAGGGATGTCAGCCAGGCAAAGTCTTTCACAGGAACACAGCAGAGAAACTCTAGATATGTTTGACCAAGCGAAGGCAGAAAACGAATGAACAAGGCAGTTTTAATAACTAGAAGGGGCTGGTTGTAGGCGGGACTGATGAGAAGATAATGATAACTAGGTGAGCCACTGAGGAATCAATGAGTGCTGACAATTATCCAACAGCTTAGCAGCCTGATCACAGAGAAGAGAGCTGCTAAGAGCCCAGCGCTAACACAAATTCCTGCCTCCTGGACTGGCTCCTATGATAGATAGCACACTGATTCATTTTCCTGGCATGGGACCAGTGTGCTATCTATTATAGTGGCCGGTCTGGGTGGCGGGACTTTGATAGCGGCCAGCATTTCAGATCCAAGCTGTGTCACAGCAGGACAACCTCTCTCTGTGTGATCCGACCGGCTCTCCTCCCGATAGTTTCCTGGCTGATTGCTTTCTGGCCGAAGTGGTGCAGCCTTGTTTAAAAACCACACTCGCCCTCAGCTTATTTCCACTCGCCAACTGCGAGCAGGTGAGTGTAAATTTTGAGTGCTGCTTTAGACCATTTAACATTTGTCAGAGGCCTGTTTCAAATTCGATACACTTTGGTCACATAGGCCCAGATTCACATACATCGGCGCATATTTATGCGGGCGTAGCGTATCTTATATACGGTACGCTGACGCAGCACACAGATGCAAGCACTGGATTCACAAAGCACTCGCTTCCACTCGCTCTTAAAGATACGCTGGGTTTCCTCGGCGTAAGCCAGCGTAGGTGGAAGTGGGCGTGAGCCATGCTAATGAGGCGTGACCCATGCAAATGATGGATTGAGCGTCATAAAGATACGAATAACGTAAGGCGCATGCGTCGTCCTGTGGACGCATACCAGTGTACATGCGCAGAATCACGTCGAAACTACTCCCTAAGATACGACGGATCACTGCCTACGACGTGAACGTAACCTACGCCCAGCCCTATTCACGTACTACGTAAACGACAAAAGATATGACGGCGTGTGTTCCCTGGTTCATACCTTTGCATTAGTTGGGCCTCCTATATGGGGAATAACTTTACGGCGGACGTACGGCTTCCGCAAACCGCATATATTATGCGCCGGGCGCAACTACGTTCGTGAATCGGCGTATCTCCCTCATTTGCATATGTGCATAGAAAATCTATGGGAGCGGCAAATGCGCCCAGCGTAAATATGCGCCCACGATGCGACGGCGTAGGAAAGTTACGTCGGTCGGATAAAGCCTATTTTCAGGCGTATCTCAGTTTTTGGGCACGGCGCATAGATACGACGGCGCATACTTACACTTACATGGCGTATATGGAGATACGTCGGCGTAAGTGCTTTGTGAATCTGGGCCATAGGGTTTGGAGGATGCAATGCAGCAGGGGATATAGTCTCCCAAAACTCCTAGAAAAGTGCTAAATGCTAAACAGTCCGACAAAGACTTCAGTGCTGGAATGGAGGGAAGAAATGAGACACAGTCCACCAGAGAGGTGAGTATATTACATCTTCTATTGTAGGGACCTGCTATTCAGATATGTTTAGGGAGCTGACAGGATCTCTTTAAAGTGTACCACTTTGCTGTACAATAATTGAACTGAAAGTTGCTGCATTAGCATTTTAGTCTGAGTCTATGCAGGGCCCAATTAACAAACCCCATTGCTCTTTACTCCTAGCTGGCAACCTCTGCTACGTGGAGGGTCTTCTGATATCTATGCATTAAATAGGATAATGTATGAAAGCTCCAAATGTACATTTGTAGCTGTGTCATTGTGGCCAGTGTGATGAGATCAGAGTACAAGATCCTGGGTTCACTCCTGCTTACCTGGATAATCCATTCCCGAATACCAGCATAATCATTTTCACATGTATACTGTATTTCTTTATTCTATCGCTTCTAAGAATTCACTTGAAATGTGTGTAAAAAGACATCTGTTACTACCGAAAAAATTCACAAAACTGTAAACAATTTTTCAAATTGAAGTTGTAGTGAAACATTTTGACCATTTTGCCCATTCTAAGAATGTTAAATTGTTCCACATGTTGCTCTTTTACGAATAACTTCATAATGCTCAGCAGCAGGAGGGTTATGGTTGGGGATGCAAGTCGAGACCTCTGTTTTACACATGTGTTGCGCACCTTCCCAGAATTGCAGTTTCCAAACACAGCCATCGACCATTGCATTTGGAATCCTGTGTGAAGCAAGTTTAGACCTAACTAAAAAGTATTGGACTGTCAGTAAACTGAAAAAAGCATTCACAATGTTTTAGCATTTGTCATTTTAATAGCTCTATCTGGTTTACTTGCTACGATGCTTTCAGTAATTTTATTTGTGCAGCTTTCATGTTAAGTTGTTTTTGGAAAAATTATGCCCATCTTTACGGTATAGTGATGGTGAGTTCTACCACTTTGCTAGTCAAAGTTAGCAATATCTGTTCTTTTAACTGTTATATATGGTATATTTGGTTACAGCGACCACAGACATAGTGATAGTTGTCCTATACATGCAATCTTTGTTAAACCACTCATGAATTCAACAGTGCATGTGGTGTGCATGATTATAGCATTTGAACCTGAGGAACGTTTGGTCATAAAACTTTGTATTAAAAGTATATGATTCAAAATACTGTATTGTTACTGTACTGTAATTCTTGCTGTGTTGTCTCCCTTATATTCTAAATGCTGCGTAAACTGTAGGCGCTATTTAACCACTTGACCACCGGGCCTATTCTGGCACTTCTCTCCTTCATGTGAAAATCACAATTTTTTTGCTAGAAAATTAATCAGAACCCCCAAACATTATATAGTTTTTTTTAGCAGACATCCTAGGGAATAAAATGGCAGTCATTGCAATACTTTTTGTCACACCGTATTTGCGCAGCGGTCTTACAAGCGCACTTTTTTTGGATAAAAATCACTTTTTTGAATTAAAAAATAAGACAACAATAAATTTTGCCCAATTTTTTTATATATTGTGAAAGATAATGTTACGCCGAGTAAAAGGATACCCAACATGTCACGCTTGAAAATTGCGCCCGCTCGTGGCATGGTGTCAAACTTTTACCCTTAAAAATCTCGATAGGCGACGTTTAAAAAATTCTACAGGTTGCATTTTTTGAGCTACAGAGTAGGTCTAGGGCTAGAATTATTGCTCTCGCTCTAACGATCGCGGCAATACCTCACTTGTGTGGTTTGAATACCGTTTTCATATGCGGGCGCTACTCGCGTATGCGTTCGCTTCTGCGCGCAAGCTCGTCGGGATGGGCCGCTTTAAAAAAAATTTTTTTTGTTTTCTTATTTCTTTTTATTTAGTTTTATAATTTTTTACACTGAAATAAAAAAAAAAAAATTGATCACTTTTATTCCTATTACAAGGAATGTAAACATCCCTTGTAATAGAAAAAGCATGACAGGTCCTCTTAAATATGAGATCTGGGGTCAAAAAGACCTCAGATCTCATATTTAGACTTAAATGCAAAAAAAATAAAAAATAAATAAAAATGTCATTTTTTCAAAAAAAAAAATGTTTCTTTAAGAGGCTGGGCGGGACTGACGTTTTGACGTCACTTCCGCCCAGCAGAGCTATGAGGACGGGTGAAGGAGATTTCTCCTTCAGTCCCGTCCCCGCTCAGCTGCCGGACACATCCGATCCCCTCCGCCGCTACCGACGGCTCCGGTAAGCGGCGGAGGGCGCGGGAGAGCGGCGGGAGGGGGGGTGCCCCTCTCCCGCCACCGATAACGGCGATCTCGCGGCGAATCCGCCGCGGAGACCGCCGTTATCGTGTACACCACCGCCCCCTGAAAAGATGAATATCTCGGTTGTGGCAGCAGCTGCTGCCGTTATCGAGATATTCAACTTTAAAAACAGGACGTCTTTTTGACATGGGGCGGTGGTCAAGTGGATAAATCATGTATCATAATAATAGTTTAGGAATTAATTTGATAGACAGATTATAAACAGAATGAAACAGCCATCAGAGTTTCTGAATGGACCTACTTGCTTGGTTTCCAGAATTAGTTACCTGCTTAAAGTGATTGTAAAGCCTAAACTTTTTTTTACCTTAATGCATTCCCTGTATTAAGGTAAAAAATTTTAAGTTTTCAGCAAGGCTACTTCAGTTCCCCTTTACTTACGCAAGCCCTCATTTGATCCAGCGCCATGCACGCCTTCAGCTCTTCTCTCCCCTTCCTTCCGGGTCTCGTTGGCTTTGCTGGGGCTCTGGGAACCATTGGCTCGCAGTGCTGTTAATCAAAACCAGTGACGAGCTAGCGGGCAATGGGGTCGAGTCCCGCTGCCTGTGTGAATGGACATAGCAGCGGGGCTTAGGTATGAGCACACACGAGTGGCTTCCCATGGGGGCACTGGACAGAGAGGAAGGGCCAGGAGCGCCAGCGGAGGACCCAAATAGAGGAGGTTCGCGCCCACTCTTTGCAATTCCATTGCACAGAGCAGGTAAGTATATACATATTTGTTGTCATTTTTTTGTTTTTATTACTTTTACAATCACTTTAAAATGTATTAGCTTAATAAACATTGTGGAACATTTGTGTTTAAGATAACCATATAACCTTCATAACTGTGAGAAATCTGTTTAGGATTTGCCTAAATTTTTTTTGCTAAATTAGCAACTATTTAAAATTGGCATAATTCTGAGCAATTTAAAGTTATTGCAGTTACTTTGTTTTAACCATGTAGTCCTCAGGTACATATTTTTGTCTTTTACATTCCAGCCTGCAACTTTTAAATGGTTTTAGTTTTTATCAGAGTCTCTATTATGAAAGCTTATATAAGACAGTGAAGTCATTTTGTGAATATTTCTTTTTTTTCCCTTACTTAAATAGTATAATACAGGCTAAATTATTAATACATTTTGTCAGGTATATGAAATAACCATCATTGATTGGATTGTTGACCAATTTCTATATCTCAGGAGGTCTGATGCCAAATGTCTTTGGTTGCCTTAAGAAAAGTTATCATTGTTGTGACTATTCAGAATATTTTCATTGGGGTTTGTTTTGTTTTCAATAGGGTGATTGTGGACAAGAGATGGACAGTCATATACATGAAGGTACATCTACAAAAATAGCCTCAGCACCATTGTTTGCTCCTAAACCCCAGATCACTGCTGGAGAAAATTCCAAGTTACAACTCCCTGAAGTGTTTTCCAGTCTAAAATTCCCCCAAACAACATCCTTAAGCTGGCAGAAGTCATGTAATCTTCCCACTAGCAAAGAGGAAACAACATCTGACCAGTTAACATCTGAATTTAAACGGGTTCACCTACAACAAGATCTAGTTGATGGTCCCCCTCAAAAGCATGGGAGAAGAATACTGCATAGGTCCAAAACCATAGGACATAGTATGGGGGAGGAAACCATAGGACCAAATAACAATCTTGCATTACATAACAGCAGTTTGCCCCTTTTGACAAATGTTGACCTGCAGTGTAGAGTTCACACAGATTCCTTAAATATTGTATGCAGTCCATCTCTACAAAACACCAGGAAATCTGTAATTGGTGGATGTAGACCTTCAGATCACAATTCAGATTCTGGGAAGGCTATAGAATCTCGAGAATTATCAATGGCCATGAATGTTCCTTCACAGAATGATTGTCGTGCTTCAAAACCTGAGGAGAAAAGTCTTAAATTTCAGAAGAAAGTTAACCTTGAGGTTATGAGAAAGCAAACCCATGTGGAATATAGTGATACCAGCAGTGATGATGAAGATCGACTGTACATAGAAATCGAAAGAGAGTGATTTGGAATAATAACATCATATACCCATGATCTTAATATCTGCCAAAAGACAATTCCTCTTCTGTGGAATCGGAAAGTAATTTTTGTGGATTTCTTTCATTTTACTACTCGTTTATATTGACTAATGAATAGCAAGATATAATAAGGTTCTTTTTCATCTTTACCGGGTTATTTACTTTTTTTTCATTACCCTAAACCATTATTTGAGGCTGCGTACTGCCAAGGACATGCTTTCCTTGTAGATATTAATTTAAAGAGTACTAGCTACCTAAACAATGGGCATCTTTCAGTAGAAAATCTGAGCTGAACTTTTAAAAGGGTCGTGGAAAGCTGACTGCAAAATTTCACCAAGACAGGGATAGGATATCATTGCTGGGCTTGCATGTGGAGGATAAAACAGTCTCTAAAAGGTTAAGTGATGTGATAGCACATAAACCCCTTCTTATCATAAGGGTGTGTTATAAATTGGATTTTTATACAGGAATCCCTCCCCCCCTTTATATAAACCGGTTGTGGGTAACAACATTTTTTACTGCCCTCATTATCACCACCAGCAGTGATGGCTGGTGCTCAATATTTTGTGAGGGGGGGCAAACCCACACCCCCTCCTGCAGATGGGAAGGTGGCGATGAGAGGCCTCCCTACCTTAGGAGGTAGATGATAAGGATCCGGGGTAAAATCCTATTAAAATCCATGCGTCCGGCGCCCTGCATGTAGATTAGGAGCCGGGCTCATGGATTACAGGGACGGTACCATGCACCCTTTATGGACGGGCCGCCACTGACCACCAGCACTAGGTTTACTACTACTACTTGTTTAGATTAAACCATGGCAGCCATAGAATGCAGAGGGCCCCTGTGTGAATGAACAGTTTGGGCCTCTTTTTGACATTTATCATTTATTCCATGTAACAAATTGCATTCTTCCTGCATGCTAACATACCAGCTAACATACCAGATATGGCGAAAAAGTTATTTGGTACCTACAGGAAGTCACATGGCACCTGCAAGTGTAAGTTCCTATTTTGCCACCTTTTAGCCTCTTACTATTCATTCCAGCCACATCTTCCCCAGTTTCACCAGAAATATTGACATTGCTTTCAGTAACAAAAATTGATCTAGGTTGTGTGTTCTTCCATTGCAATGACAGGTCCTCTTCAGCTGAATGCATCTGGTCAGTGATGTGACTTTACTTGCTCTCCCTTGTATGGATGGGATTCTAGTGAATTATTTACTGGTCATTCCAGCTACTGTCAAAGGTGGGTGCATAAAGCATGGAGTAGTCAGGTTCAGGAAATTGCACAAAATAGACACCATTTAAATAAAGAAATAAAAGCTTAGAGGCAATTTACAGTTCATTATAGGTTAATGTTATCAAATTTTTTTGACGAATTGTATTATCCTAATTAACTTAGGAGTGGTTATAGATAGTAGGTTCAGAACGCTAAGTTTTATTTTGTGATTTCGTTGTTTTTGATGTATAATTGTAACAAATTCCAGCTTTTTATCCGAATGTTTACAGTACTGTTCTCTGCCATTTTATATATTATTATATTTTTTGTGGTACTATATTGATTCCAGGTGTCATTGGCATTGACACACATCTTGCAGCATAAGCATTGAATGTTTTAATGTTATTGTGTTTTTTAAAGCTTTAAACCTGTAAGAGGTAATGTGCATTTTTTTTGTGTTTTCTTTTTGCCTTCCCCACTTGATGCTTTTTGACAATCAATATAGTTTTATATCTATATAATGTATAATATTTACTTACTGCTTGTATTTTACATAAAACTGACATGCAAAGGATTTCAGGAATTTCCATTTTGGAGCTGTTATTTTCTAGTTTGACATTAGTAGTAAAAAATAAAAAAATAAAAAAACAAACAAATTAAATTTAACCCTGGGCAATTTGAACTGGATATATAATAAAAAATAATGCATAAGTAGAGATTGTTGTCACAAAAAAGAATTATATATATATATATACTGTATATATATATATATATATATATATATATATATATATATATATATGCAGCTGTATGCAAATCGCTGCTTTATCTCTGAAAGTTGAGCTTGACTGTGTCCTCTGATAAACATTTCTATAGGTTGTTCAATGTAATGGGTAGCCACATAAGCCAGTAGGGAAACTTGGAAAATGGGAAGGAGCCAAGCTTAGCTTTATTAGAAAAAGTTACATCCTGTATATTACTTCAGCTGTTTCTTTGGATCTATCAACCACTTTGATATGCAGTTTTTACTTTAGACAGGCCTTTCACAGTCAGTTTAGTGGGCCTCTAAGGTTCACTAGATAATGTGATGGTGCATTGAAGATCTGCAGTTGACCATAGTTACCATACCCTAAATCTGTTCATCAGTGTAGTGCAGTTCAAAGTTAGATTGAGACTGTAGTATTAAAAAGGAATGCTGTTTATCACACAACTTTATTGCTTCTTTTTATTAGACAGCTGTTTACTGTATACAACTGTTTGGTAAACTGTGTACATAGGCTGAACTAAAAACAAACAAAAAAAAACACACACA
This sequence comes from Rana temporaria, assembly GCF_905171775.1. Lineage (NCBI taxonomy): Eukaryota > Metazoa > Chordata > Amphibia > Anura > Ranidae > Rana > Rana temporaria. Next base: position 23,072,359 of record NC_053500.1, on the reverse strand, counting down.
CATGCACAAAATACAGTACACCTTTGCCAATACAAGCACATTTGCTTATATTTTGTCTTTTAAAAAATTCTGCAAGTACAGAATGAAAGCTGCAAAATGTCCTTGAGAAAGTGCTGTGCCTAGCGCGAAACATGTCAGAATAGAACTTGTTCCTGCTGGCTATTTTAATAAAAAAAGTTTACTCAGCGTGTGGCATTCCTGTTGCTGATACAATTGGTTGCTTTGGTGGAGGCGAGCCGAGCGGGTGATTGTGGAGTGTGGAGCCTGGTCTTGCCTGGAGCAACATAGGAAATATTTGAGACTGCAAGATTTCTTGTTGTGAGACAACAAGTTTGCCTATGCTGCACTGCAATGAGGTCCAAAGCACTGCTATCAGCTCTGCTAATATCAGAGAGAGAACATTAGACCACCTCTCTCTCTCTCTCTCTCTCTCTCTCTCTCTCTCTCTCTCTCTTCCTATCTTAATAACATACTGTACTGTAAGGGAAAGGGGATATGTTTTCTAGGGGAGAAGTTAGGCATGGCTGACAACACTGCTTACGATTTCAGTGCATCAGAGTTATCAGCTCATAACAAGAAATTAGGAGGTTACTGGATTTCTAAAGCCCCATACACACACGGTCACACTTTTTGCCAACCAACTTCAAAATCTGCAAGTTTTCTAATTTGTCTGACCGTGTGTACGCTCCATCGGACTAACTTTTTTGGGTTTCTTCCAACAAAAAGTTGGGTCTGCAAACGGACCAACTTTTCGGCAACAAAAGTCTGATGGTGCCTTGTCTAACTGTGTGTACAGCAATCCAACCAACTTTTGGACAAAGTGCAAATACGCATGCTCAGAACCAATGTTAAAAGCAACAAACAATAGCAGAAGTTAAACAAAGGGTGGCGGTAAAGAGCAGAAAATAGCAAAAAAAACACGTGATGTTAGGAAAGTTTTAGAAAAGTTTGCAGAAAAGTCTGACTGTGTGTATGCTATGGGTGTGGCCGGACAAATCAATTAGGAAAAAAATCCAAGGGAAATTTTGTTGGATGTCTGACTGTGTGTATGAGCCTTTACAGAACAGGTAATTGTTGGCACTTGCATCATTTCTAAATGCATTTTTACTGCAAGCAGAGGCAGAGTTGTCAGCTTACTACAGTATGTTAGGAGCTCACTTGATTTTCATGCAGAATCAACAGGTAATTTTCTGTATTTGCAATTAAAAAATGTGCATGCACTGCGGAGATGTAGTGCGTATGTCTTTTATTTGGTCCAGAAAATTATTCCAGAAGACCAAGTAGCTGTAGGAAATATATTTATAGATCCCAGCTACAGTACCATGCATGACCATATATTTTGGTGACAATATTTTTATTCTTTAATAGCTTCATCATCCTATTTTTGGATGATGGGGGTTCTAGATAGCAGAACAGTTTCTAGAGAAACTAATTTGCTCTTCATTCCAGATGATAAATAACAAATTTACATACAAATATCTACTTGTAGCACCATATTTATAGAATGGAAATTGCTATTCCAGAATTAAAAAAAAATGCAATATTATAAATAAGTAAATTATTGTATGTTTTGAATAAATACACTATTTTACAGTGGTTTAAGAGAACTATGAATATTGAAACATTTAATTGTAAAATGTAATTAAAGTAAGTTTTGATTTGCTTTCTATGTATTTCTGTTAGAAATTGATATAACAGAAACATTCAGCAATACTTTATCCATAGCACTGTACATTTAAATTCACTTTTAAACATTGGTTTATAATCGGGGAGGAAAAATCTCCAACTATCCTGATTTATTAAAGATTTTCAGAAAAATATCAAAAGCCAAATATGTATTTAGTTATATTTAAACACCTTGTTAACATCAGTACATGTAATCTGTATTTGTACTGCCTCCTCATAATCCAATGCATATCAAGGAGACAAAAGACATGTCTCCATTTTGTCTCATTCTAATGGATTTACATACAGGAAGATGGACTGAAAAGTGCCCATACACCCATGCATCGCTGGAGTAAAGCAGAAGTGGATGTATGGGGGAAACCTTATTCCCTTTTCTGGTGAATAAGGGCAAATATTTAGAAAAATATATATGGCAGATGATGGACTTTGAAGGCGTATTAAAAATTGAATATTTATTGAAAAAATACAAAAAAATTGTTGAAAGACATAAAATTTACAAATAAGGCCGTTCCTAAGAATGCCTATGAACACCAGAAAGTTAGCATGACATAGCACCTATCACCTAGGGTTACAATACACAAATAAAGGTGGAGGACTAGCAACCACTTCCTATTGGTAATTATAACAGTACCCTTGTGGTTTGCAGGAGGTAGAAATGTCATATGACGCTCAGCCCGACATGTTGCGCGTTGACACAAAACGCTTCTTTAGGAGCTTTAAAAACAAGTTATTCCAAATGTGGAAAACATAGGAGAGAAGAAAGATACCGGCAGAGGGTGTATCAATAATAATAATAATAAATGCAGGCAGATGCACAGGGTATATAATTATTTTCTTACTCCAGACAGATCCAATTCATATAAAAAAATAAACATAAACTCTGGTAGGGATCCTTAGTTGGGATATTACCCATAAGTTTAGTACTGGGAAAGGTACATTCAAAATATCTGCTTACTAGTAGGTATTAGGCCCCGTACACACCATAGAATCCATCCGCAGATAAATCCCAGCAAATGGGTTTCAGCGGATAGATCCTATGGTGTGTACACTCCAGCGGATCTTTTTCCGCGGATATTTCTCCCCTGGGATGGATTCCAGCAGATCGGATATTTGCTGACATGCAGAACATATCCATCTGCTGGAGTCCATCCCAACGGATGGATCCGCTGGTCTGTACAGACTCACCGAATCCATCCGTCCGAAGGGATCCCCCTCATGCGTCGTAATGATTTGACGCATGCGTGGAATTCCTTATATGACAGCGGCGTGACACTTCATCGCAAGAGGATTTCGGCGCGGATTTCAATGCGATGGTGTGTACACACCATCGCATGAAAATCCGCCGAAATCCACGAGAGGATTTATCCGCGGAAACGGTCCGCTGGACCGTATTCGCGGATAAATTCTATCGTGTGTATGGGGCCTTAGTAGTGATTAAATTCATGGAGTAGAGATGAACATTCCCATTAGTTGGAAAATTAGGGGACACACTTCTCCAAAATCAGCATCATTGGTAATGTTGCATCCATAAATATCCTCCGCCCGTGGTGACAGTCTCAGCGTGCATAGGAGCTGTCAAATAAGGGGAAAGCATTCACTATTCCCATAGGCATTTTCAGAATTTTTGACAGATACCTATGCATATTAAAAACTTTGTATGCAGTTTTTTTATAGGGATATGAAAGGTTAGTCAAGGGTCCCTGCTGGGGAAAGTTCCTCTAACTTATTGTCCAGGTAAAATACAGGTACATTCTTAATTGTTTCTACAGAGCATTGAAAAAGTATTCATACCCCTTGCATACTATTTTGCAAAGAAAAATCTGTAAAAATCTCACTCTGTAGCAGTGGCGGCCCGTCCATTCGAGCGCCGTCCTCTCTATCCACACCACCCCCTATATGTATAATACATATATACATATGTCGCAGCCACCCCCTATTTGGCCTCCTTCCGGACTCTGGGTGCCTGAATTACAGCGGCGGGGGCATTTTTTGAAGCACCTGATTAGAGCCTTAAGCTCTAATAGGCTTCAAAATAGGGTGGGCTTGTGGCACAGAGCATTGCGCTATAATCCCACCTAGGTGTTACAACAGCCAATAAATATTGAGAACCATTTATCATTTTCCTTTCACTTCACAATTATGTGCCACTTTGTGTTGGTCTATCACATAAAATCCCAGTAAAATACATTTCCGTTTTAGTAACACGACAACATTTGGAAAATGTCAAGGGGTATGAATACTTTTTCAAGGCATATATATATATATATATATATTGCCCACACCTGTTACTTTGTTTAAAGCAGCATCTCATGTTTGAAACAATCTTATTTATCCACAATTTTGAAAGGGTGCCAAGAATTTTGACCAGACCATTTTTGGAGTTTTGTGTGACATTATGTGACATTATGTCCAATTTGCTTTTTTTTCCTCCCTTTTTTTTTTGTTTTGTTCCAATACACACAAAGGGAATTAACATGTGTATAGCAAAATATGTGTTACTGCAATACTTTTCTGTGAGAAATACTTGATTTTCTGGAAAAATTCCTGGGGTGCCAACAATTTCGAGCATGACTGTATGGATCTATAGATCTATATATAGATAAATATAGAGTTAAAGCGGTGGTTCACCCATAAAAACGACTTCCCTATTACACTGCCCCCCCGCATTACAATACGATTATGCCTTTAATTTTTTTTTGGCTGCTGTACATACCTGGGTACAGCTATTCACCCGTGTCCTCCGGGTTGCGAGTCCCGCGGGAGTGGGCGTTCCTAACATGGCGGTGATTGACGTTTTGACTAAAAAACGAGCTCCCCCCGTCGCGTAAGCAGCGTCACGATTGGCGGAAGGAGCCGAACGGCAAGTCGGCGCTATACTGCGCCTGCGCATCGCCGTTCGGCTCCTTTCGCCAGTCGTGACGCGGCTTACGCGACGGGGGGGAGCTCATTTTTTAGTCAAAACGTCAATCACCGCCATGTTAGGAACGCGGGTGAATAGCTGTACCCAGGTATGTACAGCAGCCAAAAAAAAATTAAAGGCATAATCGTATTGTAATGCGGGGGGGCAGTGTAATAGGGGGAAGTCGTTTTTATGGGTGAACCACCGCTTTAATTTAGTTTTTTTCTCTTTTCAGAAAAGGTCACGTATGTTTTTTATCAATGATTTTAATGGTTTTAGTTTTTTCACAATGTCTTTTATTTCTTTTTTCCAGCAGCGATCACGGAACACTAATTAAGTTGTCACTTTGCTAAGCAATCATCTCTCTGTGCAGGGTTATCTATGGAGCTGTAGCTTTCAGCAGAACAGTGAGTTAAACTATAAGACTTAGAGGATTTTTTTTTTAGCAAATTCAAAAACTTCAGCTATCAGTTACACCAGTAGTCTCCAAACTGCGGCCCGAGGGCCAGATGCGGCCCTTTACTTGCCTTTATCTGGCCCTTGGAGCACTATCTCTCCCACTGATAGGAGACACTATTCTGCCATCTGACACCGACAATGGAGCACCATGTCTCCCACACTAACACCGCTAATGGGGCACTATTCCTCCCTATGATACTAACTATGAGACAGTATTCCTCCCACTAATACCAGATGTTTATTCCCACTGATGCCAGAAAAACTTTCACCCCGCTGGCCAAAGTCAGACCCTCCTAGAGTCTGAAAGACAATAAACTAGCCCTTTGTTTAGAATGTTTGGAGACCCCTGAGTTACACCCATGGCTCCATTTTCTGAAAAGTGTTTTGCACATTATTTCAAGATTTACCCAATTTCACCTTGAACTTAATAAAGCGTGTCTTATGCCCTGTACACACGGTCGGTTCGTCTGATGAAAACGGTCCGATGGACCGCTTTCATCGGACAAACCGATCGTGTGTGGGCCCCATCATTTTTTTTCCCATCGGTGAAAAAAATAGAACCCGTTTTACATTTTTTTGATGGTTAAAAAACCGATAGAAAAATAGGATTGTCTGTGGGAAAATCCATTGGTCAAAAATCCATGCATGCTCAGAATCAAGTCGACGCATGCTCGGAAGCATTGAACTTCATTTTTCTCTCCACGTCGTTGTGTTTTCTGTCACCGCGTTGGACATCAGATTTTTAACTGATGGTGTGTAGGCAAGACTGATGAAAGTCAGCTTCATCAGATATCTGATGAAAAAATCCATCGGTCCGTTTTCATCGGAAGAACCGATCGTGTGTACGTGGCATAAGGGTACATTCACACTGAACGCGGGTTTGAAATCATGCGAGTTCAGCTGAGCTTGCACGATTTAAAGCCTGTATTTCAGTGCAAGTTCGGGGGGGGGATTTGAAAGACATCTGTGCAGGCCCCTACTCTACATGCAGAGTGCCGGACGAATGGATTCCAATGGGGTTTTTCAAGAAACATGTGATTAGAGCCGAGGCTCCAATTGGCTTAAAAAAGCCCAGAGCCCATTCAGCTATTGCCTTCCTGATTCTCCTCCCGGAAGCGGGTCCTGAGACCTGTTTGGCCTAGAGAATACGTGATCCTTTGGGTCTGCCGAGGAGGAGATGACACAGGGGAGGCCATGCTGCTGTGAAGCCAAGGAAGGCAAGGAAGGGGGAGTTGCAGAGTAAAGCCTCCGCTGCCGCCCGGAGGAAGGCTGCAACCTCGATGGGGTAGGTGCGGGGCTGGTGACCGACCGGGGGGGGGGAGACCTGACCACCAGGGGTGGTTGGGGGTTGGACGGATTGCCACCCCCCCGAACAAATATACCACCAGCCGCCACTGACTTCTTTAGAATGCAGTTAGGTGAATTTATTCTCTCTTGAGAAGACGTGATTAAGGGGGAATATGATCACCATGTATATATACATAAATAGTGTAGAGCTATTCACTTAAAGTTCATCACAAAGGACAAGGGGGCACCCTTTATGTCTGGAGGACATGTACAAATTGAATCTTTGCATACAAAAAGACTTTGTTACATTAGGAGACTGGAAAAATGTGGAATAGGTTCCCCTCAAGAACTAGTTCTGACAAACTCAATAGATTGTATTAAAAAAAGCTGCTTGCATTCCTAACTGGATATTAACATTTATAGGTAATAACACTAGGACTTGTTTATCCAGGGATTGTCCAAATGCCTTCAGGGTGATCAGAAAGAAATGTATTTTCCCCCCCGCTGGAGCAAATTGGACTAGGCTTTATAGGGTTTATTTTGCCTTCTTCTATATTAACTGTGGGTATAGGATTCTGTATTTGGACGATTTCTATTTAGCAAATAACCAAAAAAGAAACACAAAATACTAAATCGTTGCAACATAAAACAGCAGTCAGAGAAAACACACAGATCATAGTCTACTCTACTTTTAAAGAGAAGTATGGATTTTTTTTTCTTTTTCAGACTTACCTAGGTAGATCGGTCCCCCTCCGGCTCTAAGATTGAGAATCGAGCAATCAAAAACCACTGATCGCTCAGTTCTTAGGGCTCCCTGAGCTGAGAGCTGGTGACTGTTAGCTATGCACCCCCTCGCTCACTGGAGTGCTGGGCTGTGGAGGAGGTGGGAGCGGCCAGCTCAGGCTCTCAGTGGTCCGCTAAGAGGCTGTGCCGGGTCCAGTCCAGGCATGTGGGCGGATCCCAAATTCATTGTCGAGATTTTGTCTGAGCCTGGATCGGCTCTGTAACGTCAGGGAGAAAGCCTCACATTACTGTGTGGAGTTACAGACAGAAGAACAGGAAGTGAGGATTTCTCAGAAGAAATAAAGATATTTAAAAGCAAAATGGAAGGATGAGGTAAGTGAAGGAGGACTGCACTAAGGTAAAGGAAACAATTTAGGGAAAAAAAGCGGACGATAGGTGCCAAGGGTGCGTAGACACTGGCACAGAAAGTTGCGAAGCTGGAAGCCGTTTTTAGTACTGTAAAAAAAACAGAGCGCTACTATTTTTTTCACTAAAGACTCACTCTAGAAATACACCTGTGACCAGAAACCTAATTAACATGAGCTAATTATCTAATCCTTTAGACAGCATAGGTGACTCATAGGCATGGCCTTTAAGGTCCTAGTCTTGCTGTCTCCTAGCCCCCTAACGACAATACACATTATCATAAATACACCTTCACACAGTTGCAGGATCAATTAGCACAAGCAACAATGAGATGCAGAGCAGCCACACTAGACTCCTTTACATTATAGAATGCAACAGACAGACAGGTGGCTGGAAGTGATGACATTAGCATCTCCTTACAGTATATGTCCCAACAGTATGAATGAGTTACTCTTTCTAATATGGCATATATCTTGGGAGATATTGTGGATAAATAATACTGTCCCATTTTAAGTAATCTAAGACATATTCTTAATGTCCATTATTTTCTTGCTCATCCTGTGCCCCTAATAGACACAGGGCGACCTAGACATAAGAGGTGCATGGGGAGATGAAACAATGGTATCCCATACTTTCCAAGGGATTCTGGGTTCCACGGCCCTCCCGTCACAATTACCTTGAGCAAATTAAGTAAATGAACTATGTCAGGCAGGGATTTTGTATGATGTGTGATGCTGAGTAGTGGTTTAACATGAAGGTGGTATCATGGCTATGAGGAACGAGTTGGGTTTGAAGGAGGAATAGTGTTTAATAGGGATATGAAAGGGTTGATCTTAAATTGGACACCATAGGTCCCATTCCACACATATCATTCAACTCCCTGATGAAAGGAAGAAGAACTAGGTAGTGAAAGGAAGTTTTCCAGACTAGGGTACACAGTTTAATACAGTGGAATAATTCACAGACAGCTTTCCTGGTAGACAAATCCCAGTTCTGTCCGGTCTGTTTTTAATATCTCCTTAATCTGTGTTTGGATGTAATCATTAGAATAATTCAGTGGGAAGAGACCTCAGCACCCTGAGTGGAATGTCACCTTCTCTTGACCCTCTTTGTGCATGGACAGCATGCCAAAGCACACACAGCACATTCAGACCCGAATGTTTGCATTATCAGTTGGAAGAACCAAAACTGCTCAAGAAACACATCAATTTAACAGCTCTCGTCGTGTATCTGTTTTCACACAGTAAAACATCAACTTAGCTTTTCACAGCTTCTAAGAAACTTTCTGGCAAAACAGAAGTCCAAGAACCAGCCCAGTGGGAGAACCTACTAAGTGTTGATAGAAAGGATCAGGCTGTAAATTACACATACTGTAGATTCATATTATCCTGTGACTGTTTTTTTTTCAAAGGCCATATTCAAGCACTACATTATAAAACTGTTCCCAAATAATAATTTAGGGTGACATTTTAGGCTTTAATGGCCTAAGGCATTGAAAGGAAGCATCTGTTGTACTATTGACCACCCCCTATAAAAGTGTCAGGTTGATAAATATATATGAGTGCTTTCAGAAGCATCTTGTTTTTTGCATTCCATTCAATCAAAATTAATATGGCCTACAATATGGTCCCAGATGGCTTCACCTAGTTGGAGCGCATTCAACAAATAGGTCACTTACAGGTTGAAAGTAAAGTGCTAGATAGAGGTACATGCAAGCACCTAAGGGTGCTTAGCAGCTGCTAGTTTACACTTCTGCAGGAAAGGGTCATTATAAGACTGGATAAACACAGGTGACAACATTTTATGGATGTCCAATTTAGGAGATAGGCTTATTCACATATGAGCAGTTCTTCTGCACTTTAGAAACTAGGCAGTATAGGCAATATTTTTTTTTTTTGATGTTTGGGGCTCCTATGAGGAACCGATACATTTCATTATGTCCATATAGAGATAATTTCTAAATCTTTGGGGTCCATGCCCAAGACAGTGATCTTCTATTTGAGAAATTCCAAGCTTTTCATGCTTTAACAATCAAACACTCTTCCTTGGAAAATAATTTTAGCTTGCATGAGATCTTCAGAGATATACTATGGTCATTGACATTAAAAAAAAGATGGTATCAAGCATTTCTGAGTTGTTGGTTGGTTCACTGTGCTAAAAACTTTCTGGCCAGTTGTGTGCAGCTGCGTACTTGGTTTTCAAAGCCAAGTTCATTGTGAGCCATGGATCACAATCTCAGCATCATCCTGTCATTGACTTTTTTGAAGAAAGGATAATTTGTACATGTGACAACCATGTTCAAGCAAGTTCTCCAGTCTAGAATTTGCTTATTATTTATTTTGGGTTAAAAGTGTGGCAGAATCTCTGACCTCTTCCAGTCTAATGAGAACCTTCAAGGCCAAAGATAACTGACATCCTTCATAATGTAGTGGGTTGTGAGGTATAGTGGGTGCTAAGGGTATAAAAGTCATTGGGCGCCAGACACTTCTTGGATGTAAAAGAGATTTTATTTCTTTGACAGTCCTTTTTATATTTGGCAAGGGAAAGAGGGTTGGGGTCAGGACACCCTTAAGTAGTTGCAATTTCAATTGGCAGACTCCGAGACTTCAACAGGAGTACAGGGAAATGCCCCAGCAAGGTACAACTTCTGGACGTGCAGGATTGCTGTCTCCTATGGTGTAACAGTACTTAAACAATTCCTAACTCAATGTAACAGTTCTGTCAGCTGTACTACATCATCTCCTTGTAGTTCCTCAGCCCCCTTGAGCTCCTGGTCTCTCACTAGACCCTCTGATTCACTACTTTGCTTGAGCTCCTCAAGGCTTTTGCGGTGGTATCTCCCTCAAGCATCACCCACGCTTTACTGCTGGGTCCCTGGCTGTGCACTCCGGATACCTTCAAGCTTCACGCCTGCTCACTGGCTCTGTCCCTAGCTTGGCACACAAGGCTGCTCTGCAAGCATCACCTCCGCTGGTTGGGTCCCTGACTTGATCACTGCCTGAAGTTTCCCGATTCTTCACTCCACCATGCCCGTTCGGTGAGAATACTGCTCCGGTACTTGCTTCAGTTAGTCACTGTGGTCCCTCGTAAAGGCGATTGGTCCCCTTGTGGTGACAGCTTCTCTTCTACCTCCGACCACTGACAGGTTCTCCAGCTGGCAGAACTGTCACTTCTAGTTGGACTGCAAGCCGCAGTCCCAACCCTGCTCTGCCCTCTTACTTCAGGATAGGCCCTCACACAGCCTGGCAGCCTGTTTCCCCAGGATAGGCCAAATCTCTGGCCTAGCAGTCCGGGGGCAAACGACACATGTCCACCCAGATGGCGGTCCGGGTGGCACATAAGAACCTGGATTACCTGACCTCCCCCGAATATATAGGCTCTCCCAGCAGGCTAAGTGATTCAACAAAATCCCTGCCCATTGGCTGAGATACCCCATATAGCCATAACCTGACCTTGAGTTGTCCTTCTCAATCTAAGGCCTTGTACACACGACCGAACATGTCCGCTGAAACTGGTCCATAGGACCAGTTTCCGTGGACATGTCCGACCGTGTGTAGGGCCTAGCGGACAGTTTTCCGGCCTAGCGGACAGGTTTCCAGCGGACAAAAGTTTCTTAGCATGCTAAGAAACTTGTCCGCCGGAAGCATGTCCGTCGGACATGTCCGATGGTCAGTACGACTCATCGGACATGTCCGCTGGCCCGAAATCCTGTGCATGCGTCAAAGTGATTCGACGCATGCGTGGAAGCATTGAACTCGGGTTCGCGCACGTCGCCACGTCACCGCGTATTCTGTCCGCGGGGAATTTGGGTTGATGGTGTGTACACACATCAGACCAAAATCACCCAGCAGACATGTCCGATGAAAATGGTCCGCGGACCGTTTTCATCGGACATGTCTGGTCGTGTGTACGAGGCCTAATACCTCCAAGTGCCCGGCTACCTGGTAGTAAAAGAGGAAAGTACAACCAGACCAAACTTAGGAAGAAGTCAATGGGTCCCTAGTAATTAACTACAGTAGCTGCACACTTGACAAGGAATTTGGCGAGGAGCTCCCTGACTAAACCCCAGGGCGCTACAAAAGAAAATATAAAAATAGTCATATCAGTAAATTTATCTTTGACTGTTGCAAATGCATTTTACTTCACACATCAGACTGGAGTTTCCTTTCCAGTAACTAGGTGCTAGGTTTTTACTGTTGGGGGTTCATCGCTTGAGATCCGCAGGAGAGATCTGGACTTATTGTCTGATCTTGTGTGGTCTGTCCTTCTCAGAATTTGTGAGAAACCGGGTAAATACACGAGGACAGAAGAAGTTTATTGGAGGAGATTAGTGCTTAGTAGAGAGAGGGATTTATCTTTCCGTTTAATACTGCTGCAAAAACAAACTAATATACACAAAATAACTACTGCCGATCAACAAAACCAGGCTGGACAGAGTCCAGGCCTCATTCAAAGCAGATGTGGACCAAAAGATGGGAACTGGTGAAGTCTGAGCTGAGAAATGGAGGCAGAAGGTCATCAATAATTATTCATCTAAGTCCAAGTGCAGGAGGATCATATATTATATTTTACTGCATCTCTTGGGCCAATTATTTATCTTCTTGTTTAATTACCCTAAAATGTAACACTTGGTTCCTACTGGAATTTTACAGCATGTAGAGAAAAGGCACAATGTTAAAAATATAGGGATATAGATTTACTCAAGAGCTAAATCTATGTAAAGAGCAGCTCTAGGAAAATAGATAAATACACGGTGACAACAGACTTGAGTTGGCGGTCAAAAGATGTAACTCTGTCACGACTGTTCTGTAGAACAATTGAACACGCAATTGTGCACGTTTATGCCCTTTGCAGACACCACTTGATATAACCTTCCTATTCTGTGGTGTCTCTAAGCTTACTCTTTTGCCACGTACACACGATCAGAAATTTCGATAAAAAAACCTGTGGATTTTTTTAGACTGAGTTTTGTCTCAAACTTGTGTTGCATACACACGGTCACACAAATGTTGTCTGAAATTGCGACCATCAAGAATTGATTCAGAGCATGCATGTTTTTTTGTGCGTCGGAATTGCATACAGATGATCAGAATTTCTGAAAAGAACTTTTCCCGTCGGAAAATTTGAAAACCAGCTCTCAAGTTTTTGCTGTCCGAAATTCCGACAGAAAAAGTCAGATGGGGCCTACACACGGTCGGAATTTCCAACCAAAAGCTCACATCGAACTTTTGTTGTCAGAAATTTGTGCTTTGGGTTTCCTATCACACGTATTAAAGGTTTACCTGTAAAGCACAGATTGTATGCATATAATAAAAGACACAGATATAAAACATTAGTTTAAACACCTATCAACTTAAAATAAAATAAACTTGATCTAAAATCATTGTATACAAGTTTATCTATATAGTCTGCAATTCTATGAGCAAACTCTCCTGGCACCATGGCTGATACGTTTTGAAGCCTTTTTACTATAGAGTTTTCCTATAGTTTTACTATAGAGGTAGGCCACCAGGTCTTTTCTCAAGCCTTCCTAATTGCTCAGATTTGGGACAGTTTTGTAGAATGTGATAAAAAATGGGAATAGCCATATTGCACAGACAAATTAGGGCCAATTTTGCCAGTTTGCCTACCAGAATATCTTTGGAATGCGGGAGGAAACCAGAGAATGTGGAATAAACCCAAGCAAATACAGGGAATACTTAAAAGCATTATAGTTTATATATAAAAAAAAAAATCTTATAAATCTACCGTATGTTTATTTTTCAATAGTAGAGCGAAAAAAGTGGAAAACAGCAAAGCAGTACACTGGTATTTATTGATTTCAGTCATAAAGCGTTAAGCGGGATTTGAGATCATACAAATATCTTCCATCAGCCAGAGGCAGGTTGGTGAACTAAAAACTAACACACAGAAAGTACATATTTCAATAAAATGAATTCCAACCAGTCTGCAGTTTGCTGGTGATGTTCCTTGCTGCTTAATGACATGTCTTATATCATGTGTTCCTGTCCCAGGAGGATCTTCCCATTTTAGATGCATATACTTGTCTGTATCTCATTCCCCCAACCAATGCAGAAACTTTGTGGTATTTTATTATACTGTTCTAGATAGGCTATATTTCAGTGCAAGGTAACAGAACCACCCAACCCTAGAATTTGTAATATCTCTAGGTATTTCCAGTCTCTTGCTGTAGAAAGGTGTCTTCAATGTCTTGAAAAATTTAACAATGTTGGACACCCCTGGCTTACAAGCTTATTTACTGTCACTCTATTTGCAGATACATTTTTACAGCTTCCTGTAGTTATTCTGGTTATAACATTTTCCTGATCATGCTCTGCACTGTTGGAACTCTGGACCTATAAAACAACCTTTCTCATTAGATCAGTCTTCATTTCTCATTGTGTAGGTATGTGTATTTCCAAAGACAATCATTTATTTCTGTAATTATTTACAGTTATCTTTGAACTTCTACATCTTCCATCATCTTAGCCAGTTCATCCTCATGTTATGCCAATACAATCTTTGCCCTAACTCCTCTAATAATGATACCACGAATAATCTCAGAGACATGCCATGCAAGATGTGGCTCAGTCTCTGGCTACTTTACTATGTAGAATAAGAGATTGTGGGCATTGTTAATTCTTTGTTATATTGATATACAGACAGACTGACATGCATGTAGATCAGGGGTGTCCAAACTTTTTTCAAAGAGGGCCAGATTTGATTAAGTGAACATGCGTAAGGGCCGATCATTTTGCCTGACATTCTTTGAACCATTAAAATTTGGTCTAAGTGTGTTCGTTCGAGCACTAATACACGGCCCAACAAGAATTTGTGGCCTTTGTGGCTGTGTGTGGTGAAGAGATGAGCGTGGGCGTGTTATTTGGATATACCGTATTTATCGGCGTATAACACGCACCTTCACTTTAGATGGGAAGTTTCAGGGGGAAAAAAAATGTAAATAAAAAACTATGAAGCAAAATAAGGTTCATTGCCCATCAATGCAGCCTAATCAGTGCCCATCTCTAGCCCCTTCATTGCCTTGAATGCAGCCTCTCCATTGCCATGAATGCAGCCTGATCGATGTCCATCTGCAACCTCGGAGGGAAGGGGGGGGGCAGGATGAGCGCTAACAGATTACATACAGGAGAATCTTCTGTTTGTACAGCAGCCTCTTTAATACAATTTCTCTTGCCTCCTATGATAGACAGAGGAGCCGTCCAATGGCAGCCCAGGAGACGGGACTTCCTATGACAGATGTCACTGAGTAAACAGGAGATTCTAAATGACTTACAATGCTATACAGTACTATATTATGCTGTTTGTCTGACTACCACTAGATGGCAGAATGCATGCAAGTTCTACAACACTACACCACAGATTTACAGTAGAAATTCAAGGACTCAGATGCATGTGTTTCTTCAAAGAAAAGTAATTTTGTGTTGGAGTTTCAGGGTGAGAAATCTCAGCACACACATTCTTGGCATAAACAACTTGTACTACATCCAACAAATACATTTATTCCACCCCATAAATGTATTTATTTCACACCTAAAAAAGTGATAGTTACTAACTGACTCTTAACCTCTGTATAAACTATAAACCTAACATAACCCCCCTTAGCCATTAGCTAAACAGCCCCTTAAGAGAATATGTGTTCAAATGCCTAGGATTTTGGGCATTTGCCCAGCACAGTGGGGAGCCCAGAGCAGTATTTTCATCAATAAAAATAGTTAATCTCTTCTACATCTCTTATGCCGCGCTTTTCTCATGAAAAAAAACGACTTCATTTTAAAAAACGACGTTGCCTACACACTATCGGTTTTTCAAAATGCTCTAGCAAAGCGAGGTTACGTTCAGCACGTACGGCGGCACTCTGTTCCATTCAAGCTCGCGTCATAACTTGCTTCTGAGCATGCATGGGTTTAAAAACGTCGTTTTAAACGTCGTTTTAGCCCACACACGATCATTTTTTATGACACAAAAAACAACGATAAAAAATTTAAGAATGTTCGAATTTTTTTTTTGTTGTTTTTCAGAAGACATAAAACAACGTTTTCCCCACACACGGTCATTTTAAATGACTTTTTTTAAAATGTTGTTTTTTTTCATCACAAAAAACGACCGTCTGTACGCGGCATTAGATTTCCAGTAAACTGTTAAACTTAACTTTGCATTAAAACAGTATTAAACTCAAAAGCAAAAATGTAATATATTGCAGCTTACCAATCATCAGATGTGATGGCTGCATCAGTTTTCTTTTCTTTGGCTTTTTCCCCTGTTTTCACCTTGTGATCTGGCCAGTAACCTGGCATGTACTACCGGGAGTTTCCCGGTGGGCTGATGGCTCGAAGTGATTCGACGCATGCGTGGAAGCATTGAACTTCCTGGTGCGCGCACGTCGCGGCGTCATCGTCGCTGCCACGTCACCGCGTATTCTGTCCGCGGGGAATTTTGTCTGATGGTGTGTACACACATCAGACCAAATGATCCCAGCGGACATGTCCGATGAAAACGGTCCGTGGACCGTTTTCATCGGACATGTCTGGTCGTCTGTACGAGGCCTCAGGACTACATATCCCATGGTACCTTGTTGCCTGCAAGCATTGATTCCTCTGCTGACTCTGCCTTTTGAAACTCCTAGCTTGGCAGGTTCTGTGAAATCTGTGACACAGCACTGCCTAACCATAGGGCATAGTAAACACGTCATATAATTCAAGGAAGTAAATGTGTAGGATTCTTCACTAAGTACGTTTAAAAACTTCAAGATCATTCAGATTAATAGGAGTAGGCCAAAATACACAATGCGGAAATTAATATATTATTTTAGATTTTGACCCGAGGGCTAAAAAAAAAAAGGCCTTATACAGTATATACAGGGTCTGATTAAAGCTTTCTATTCTAGATAACGATTAGTACCTCCATCAGACACGTCATAGATAGGGGCCAGTTTTTTTTTAATTAATGTTATTTCACTAGAGATTTTTAGCCGGATTCAGAAAGACTTACGATGGCTTATCAGTAGATACGCCTTCGTAAGTCCGAATCCGCGCCGTTGTATCTTTTTTTCACAAGAAACGCGCCGTTGTATCTTTAAGTGTATTTTCAAAATGAGATACACTTCTTAGTTGCTAAGATACGACCGGCGTAAGTCTCCTACTTCGTCGTATCTTAGCTGCCTATTTACACTGGCCGCTAGGGGGGTGTACGTGGATTTACGCCTAGAATATGTAAAATGAGCAAGATACGCCGATTCACGAACGTACCTATTTGCGACGTGATTTTGAGCATGCGCACTGGGATACGTCCACGGACGGCGCATGCACGGGCTGATGACTTTGGGGGCGATCAAGGTTTTTAAATCACATGTGTCACGTCACAACCCAGGCATCCATCGGCTTACCTAGCCGTTCCGCTCGGGCTGTATGAAGTGATGTGAGCTGCCGCGTGACGTCACTTCCGCTTTTCGTCTTAAAGACGAATGGCCGGAAGTAACAATGCTCCCGCCTCCCAGCGCCCATAGAAGCACTGTCACGGGGACGGGAAGCTCATCAGCGCTTTGCAATGCGCTCGATAGGTGGGGATTGAAAAGCCCGCATATGAAGCACCATGTATGCAATCTAAAGATTGCATTGACGTGGCGCTTCATAGGGCAATGGTGGCCGGTGCTCAAAAAAATTTTAAGTAAAGGAATTTTTTTTTTTCAAGTTTCTTAAAGGGGCCACTGAAAAAAAAAAATATATATATATATATATTTTTTTTTTTGTGCCTACAGGAGGAGGGGCGGCGCTATGGGCGGGCCGCCACTGGTACCTGCCTCTCTAAGTTACGGCGGCGTAGTGTATCTGAGATACGCTATGCCCGCACAAACTTAAGCCAGTCTTTCTGAATCTGGCTATTTGTTTGGGTCCTTTCTTAATAAATATAACATACGAGGACCTTGGATTAAAAGGTACCGTATATACATTGTTCCTGGCGATAGTTCAGCTTTAAAAAGACTTTAGACTGAGTTAAATTTAAGATATATAAAAAGTTAAAGTGTAAACGTTCGGACCATGAGAGTCCACAAGTTTCCCAGGTGTGAGTTTAAGTTCGTCTGAGTTCTCTTCTCACCCTCTAATAATGCCTTTAAGCCCCACAAGATTCAACAAGACAGAAGAAGATGTGATAACATTGATAAGCGTCTGAGGATTAAGCAAAGTGTCGGCAGAGTAATTCCCATATATAGTCTGGTGTTGCTAAAGATGTTAAATATACCTGGTTCATCAAAAGTGCAATGCGGATTCTAGCGATTATGGATCCTGTATCGGAATATGTTTGTACTTAGTGCTGGGAGCCCGGCAAAGGTCATTTCCAGCTCACAGCACTGAGAGCATATACTAAAGTACCCCCCTCATCCTCCAATCCTCCTATCCATAAAGAAGACCTTTACTCCACAATGTAATTTCTTCCTCCCCATCCACAATATATTAAAGCATTTTATTTTGCACTTCAGCCCCACCCCATGCCACCGTTTTCACAAAGGCAAAACGATGTGTCCCTACTTCTGAGGCCTCGTACACACGACCGGATCTGTCCGTTGGGATTTATCCGCGGATCAGTTCCAGCAGACAAATCCGGTCGTGTGTACGGCCTAGCGGACATTTTTCGGCGGAGATTTCTCCAGACGACGGTTTTCAAGCGGATAAAAATTTCTTAGCATGCTAAGAAATCTATCGGCTGGAAACCTGTCCGTTGGACTGATCCGGTCGTCTGTACAGACTCACCGGATAAGTCCAAGTGATCCCCATCCCTCGCATGCGTCAAAGTGATTCAACGCATGCGTGGAAGTATTTACCTTCCAGGGTCGCGCACGTCGCTGCGGCGACGGCGCGGCACGTCACCGCGTATGTTTTCCGCGGGGATTTTGATCTGATGGTGTGTACAGCCCATCAGATCAAAATCGGGAGCAGAAATGTCCGCTGGAAACGGTCCGGCGGACCGTTTTCAACGGATATCCTCTCGTCTGTACGAGGCCTGACACGCAGTGACTGGAGGGCCGACATGGCAGCCTGTCGCTGAGGGCAGGCTGAAAAAATGTGCAAGAGACAACTGACTCATGACGACACAACCTCGAGGGAAAGATGACAGTATGGGACCCAACCTATGGCAGCTTTGAGGGATACTTCTACTCCAACATTCAAATCACCTTCTGCATATAACATATGGGCTTATGTAAAGTGTAATTCTCTCCAGCTTCCCACTGTGTCACTGCATTGCTTGAATACTGAGTCATACAAGTTTGTAAATCGCATATGTTGTGTAAGAGGCGGTGCTACCCCAGGAATTCCAACAACTTACAATGATAGCTGCTGTTTTTGCATTTAAGGATTTAAAACTAAAACACAAGTGTTATGTCAGGTTTTAAATACATACAAATCTATGTATGTATAAGAATCCTCATCCAAACAGAAATTGGGATAACTGGCATCCACGATACTTTGCTGTGCAGTCTGTTGCTTTGTTAGCTTGAGAAAACCCTTAAAGCTGAACTCTAGGTATAGTTTTTTTGCATAATTACTGTACATTGGTCCAGCTTGGACCAACGTAAGTATGCATGTTCCATACCTGACCGATCCCTATGGGGTCGCTTACTCTGCAAGGGTGGGGGGAGGTGCAGTATGGTTGCAGAGAACAAAACTTGTTTGAATGTAATAGTTAAGCTGTTTACAAGCCTGGCAGCAAGGCACCAGACTGGGAGCCATCACAGAATGCAACAGCAATGTGTAGCAGAGCAGGGCTTGTCAGATCGACAGCGACTTTCTTGAGGGGTAAAATGTGGTCTGGCTGATCCGTACCCAAATGGGGAGGTGTAGAGGATGGCGTGGCCCTGTCCTTTCCCTACTCGTCTAACCTCTACCTTCTGCTAGTTACTATCTCTGTCAGACGGGTAACGAGTCCCTATACTACCCACACGCGAAATTCGCACCAAGCCTAGGAGCCAGGGCCTTTAATAGGCTCTGCCTGACCCAAGATGGCTGCCAGAGTCACATGGGGCAGCAGCATCCAATCAGATAGCTTCCCAAGTGACCTAGGAAGCCATAGATAACCCATGTTCCTATTGACTTCCCATTCAACTGCAATGCCGCTGCGGACAAGCGTCACCTACAGTGGAGAAAGTAGACTGTACCTGCCTACAAGGGTGCCATTCAGAGAACGCCTTGGGGTAGATTCAGAAAGAAGTTACGCTGGCGTATCTATTGATACGCCGCGTAACTTCTAGGATGCTCCGGCGTATCTTTTTTCTGTATTCAGAAAACAAGATACGCCGGAATTTAGCTAAGATCCGACTGCTGTAAGTCTCTTTCGCCGCTGTATCTTAGTTGCATATTTACGCTGGCTGCTACAGTAGGTGGCGCTTCCGTCGATTTACGCGAGGAATATGCAAATTAGGTAGATACGCCGATTCAGAAACATACGTCCGGCCCGCGCATTTTTTTAAATTAACTTAGGGCGCAAGTTCTTTCTGAATACGGAACTTGCCCCCTAAATTACGGCGGCGTAACGTATCTGAGATACGTTACGCCCGCCGATAGATACACCATTGTATCTGAATCCGGGCCCTTGTATTTTTCTCATGATAGCAAAACAACTGAAAGGTGTTATAACCCTCCCTAATGACCATGCACACTATAAGAAGAATGGGTGAATGAGCGCCTGATCTTCCTGGTTGTTTCACAGCAAATCGGAACCGATGAATGAAAATTTGTACGAAAATTTGGAGTCGGCTGTCGAAAGTTCTGTACACACTTTATGCAAATCGTACAAATGTTATTTGAATGAAAATGCTTGCACGATTTTCTTACAGTGTGTATGACCCATTAGTCTATCCAACATGGGGAAAAAATAAAGTTTTGCCTCCAGTTTTACTTACAAATGGCAAAGTCACAGCAAATGAAGGAACAATAAAAAAGGAAAGAAAGTAATTAATTATAACAGAGTAGATGAAGAGCAGACAGAAAATGTGTAAGAAAAAATAGAAAAAAGGCAAACAGAGGTCAGCATAATTGTAAAGGGCACCATAAAAGACAAGACTGAAGATCTGTAGGTCACCTGGAAGTTTTGATGCATGATTAAGAGGAGAAATCTGTGCTTGCTGTTACATTTCTTGTAGAAGTGCTAGGGATACAAGACTTATGTGACAATGTATTAGTAAAAGAAAGTTCAAGGAATACACACTTATAAATCTTCAAGCCCACCCTATCTTCTCAGGCTTTATCACTAGGAAAGTAAGTTATCAGTACCAGGTGAGTTGTATTATCTTGGCTGATGTAGGCCAATGCCTTCTAGACCTCAAGAAAATTAGCCAAGCTCCTGGGCTTAGGTTTTCTACATATGGGTCTTTATATCTAGGCAAATGTTAATTGGATGCATGTTTTCTTTTGTATCTGTACAACATGACACTCTCCCTTTTCTTTACCAAGCACATTGGATGGAACTTGGAAATTCTGAATGACCAAGGGCAAGTACAGTAATAATGATTTTGGTCATCACAATGAAACTCCATGCTGCATAAAAGGCTACTGGCAAAATGTTATTACCGTATAAAGGTGTAGAGTATTAGTATTCATCAAATCCATTTGCGTCATTTGCGTTTATATTTATGTTGATTCCAGTATGATGTGCTAAAAGAATATACTCAATGTCTGCTGGAAACTGATAGGGGAAAAGCCTGCAGCCAAATCAAAGGAACACAATTATAGGCTCGGAGCTAAGTAGGGTCAGTCCATGGTCCCCACACACGTTCATACTTCACATCAATTTGTACAAAGGCAATACAGCATTAACTGAGTCCATCCACGCCCCCAGCGTAGGAGGAGCCCTGGAAGTCCATTTGAACAAAATCACCCTTTTTGCATAAAAAAAAGCAGTGACAACAGCAGTTTGGTGTATCGAGGTCTCTGGTCATCATCCTGTATCCCCAGCAAAGCTAGTTCAGCAGAAACCGGGACATCTAGGCGGAGACGGACATTAATGAACTAAAAAATGGCAGACCAATAGTCTGGAGTTTGGGACAAGGCCAGAACATATGGATATATGTACCATCAGGAGAACAACATCGCGGGCAGTTCGGGGAGCATTGCAAATATATACCATGCAGTCTCTAAGGCGTGAAGTACACCCTATGCAAGAACTTAGTCTGTATTAATTTATCCCTAGAGAAAATCACCAATTTGTAGCTGTCTTCGAAACATTCCTCCCATGACTCCCTGTCCAGGGATGGGATATCTACCTCCCACTTTCTCCATAGTGACTCCATCTTTGGGGAGTCCTTCTGAATAATCGTCAGGTACAAGGTAGACAGGGCTTTAACTAGAGAGCCCTGAGCTAACAAGTCCTCAACAGCATCCGCCTTGAGGCTGGGAGGTGTCGGAAATTGGGCCCGGAAGGCATGCCGCAGCTGATAGTAGCGGAACAACATCCAGGTTAGAAGTCCAAACTGGCTTGCCAAGTCCGGAAAGGGGAGCAGGGACCCATTAGAGACAATATCCCTCAGCAACTTAATGCCCCAACGGGCCCACAACTGTGGGTCCGGTATGGATTGAAAGTGCCCAAGAGAAGGGTTCCCCCACAGAGAGGTAAAGGGAGACCATCGATTGGGAGATAAAAAGCGACGCCTAGCTACACCCCACACCCGCAGCATAGTTTTAGATGGAGGTGGCAGAGAGGGGTATGCCGAGGCCCCTCTATAAACCAGATTACCAAGTTCAGTAAGGGAGCCCACAATCGCTGCCTCAAGGCAGACAGCTGCATTGGCCCTGAACTGCTCAAACCACCACTGCACTGTAACCAGCTCCCTTTCTACACTCTTTAGAAAGTGCAGATCGCGTTAGAAATCTTTTTTCCTCTTCCAGCAGTGGGTGTGAAGTCTGGACCCCCCCGACCCTCCACATAGGCTGAAGCAGAGCTGAACTGTGAATAGACCAGCTCTCTGTTTATATAACTCTAAGCTCCCTCCCCGACAGAAATTTTCAGCTGCTGTTATCTCGTGTGTCGGAGAACTTGTCAAAGGTGACTCTGCTGATAACAGAGGAATGGAGCAGCAGAAAGACACGGCACTTAGCCCTTTGACTTGAGATAAGTGAACACTACAGATATATGTGCTTAGGTCAAATTTCATGAATGTGGTTTACAACCACTGTAAGACCTGGTGGGACCACAAAACATGTTGGCTT
This sequence comes from Rana temporaria, assembly GCF_905171775.1. NCBI lineage: Eukaryota > Metazoa > Chordata > Amphibia > Anura > Ranidae > Rana > Rana temporaria. The sequence goes on along the minus strand of NC_053500.1, from coordinate 23,049,664 downwards.
TCTTTTTTTGAATATTGAATGAAGCATCGCTTTGGACACTTTGAACCATTGGTGTGGCCATCTGACCACTTCTTGTATATTTGTGCAGGCATTATAGCTGCCTCAAAGTCAACCTGTCATTAAGACCTTAAAACCATACATTGCTAGTGGTCAACATTTTTTTTATTTTTGCATAATCAGTTTTCATTATGATTTTTCAAAGGAGTCCAAAAAAGGAAGCAAGGCCCAATAAGGAAAAAGGAATTACAATATATTTGAAAAGTACAAGAAGTACCAATCAACCAATAGCAATCAACAAATGAAAAACAATACTAAGGACCAGTATAAGGTGAACACAGACCCAACAAGCATTTCTTACAAGGAATATAAGCACACAAAGGCAAATTCTTTAATAGGAGGCATGAAATATCAATCAGTTAACTAGTTTGCAGGAGTTACCTGCAAACATCAGTCAAGAATAAAGAAAGGCCCCCAACACATCAATTCTCTTACCAAGATAAAGTTCAGGAGCAAGTGAATCCTCCAAATGTGGCATATGAAGAGAATCTAAGGCTGGGGTCACACTATCACCACATGCAGCTCACAGCAGGGATCCGGTGCGTCCCCGTTCACTGTTTCAGGTCCAATTTCAGCCCGAATTTTGGGCTAAATTCAGATCTGAAACGGACCAAAAGGACCCCTGTGCAAATTCGCACCGAAGCCGCAGTGGAGACATGCGAACCGGCTCCATAGAGAGCCGGTCAAAATCTCCAGCTTTTGCGTATTGGATGGAAAATATAACAAACCTAAGGAACACTAAGGAACCTAGGTAGTGCAACTGTCTCACTCTTTAAAGCTTTCAGGGCAAAAAGGTATCACTGCTGGGGTCCTAGCGGATCCCCGGCCTTCAAAACCTGAAACATGGTGAGGGGTGGAATAGTAGTGGTCAACATTTTGAAGTAATCCTTTCATGAGAAAAAATATGTGTGGTCCATTGCTGACCTCCTTATGAAATTGCTGGCTGTCTGGCTGTTATATTGACTTATTGGTCTGTATACTTTATTAGTTTCTGATCCAGAGCTGGCAGGCATGTCAGAAAAGTCAAAAGCCTTTATGTGCATGCTTTTTCCAGTACAGAGACAAAATTTTAAATCCAATATGGCAGCCAAACAGCTAGCACCAAATAGTACTACAGTTGTGTTTACTAGAAGCCACTTAGGGACCAAGGGTAGCACTGTAAAATGGAGCGCCACCAAAAGACAACAGCCTGCTCTACAGCCTTTGTTGCCTACTGTGATTAGAAGTCAGTGTTACATTAAAGATGAACTGTATGCGTGTGAAAGGTTTTGACTGCCAAAATATATATAGCCTGTCCGTGATTCTCACATCACAACCTGAGACAAATAGCTTGCATTTGAGATGCTTTGACATTCCATTTCCTTAGACTTGTATCATGAGGAATTAAAGTGATGCAAGGCAAAACAGCAATAAACATAAGTATGCATATTCCAGTTGATTCAGGCTGATTCAGGCTGGATTTATACTAGTGCCTTTGCAGTGTGTTAACCACTTAACCCCCGGACCATATTGCTGGTCAAAGACCAGAGCACTTTTTTGCGATTCGGCACTGCGTCGCTTTAACTGACAATTGCGACGTGGCTCCCAAACAAAATTGGCGTCCTTTTTCCCCCACAAATAGAGCTTTCTTTTGGTGGTATTTGATCACCTCTGCGGTTTTTAGTTTTTGCGCTATAAACAAAAATAGAGCGACAATTTTGAAAAAAAATAATATTTTTTACTTTTTGCTATAATAAATATCCCCCAAAAATATATAAAAAAACATTTTATTTCTCAGTTTAGGCCGATACGTATTCTTCTACATATTTTTCGTAAAAAAAAATTGCAATAAGCGTTTATTGATTGGTTTGCGCAAAAGTTATAGCGTTTACAATATAGGGGGTATTTTTATGGCATTTTTATTAATATTTTTTTTTTACTAGTAATGGCGGCGATCAGTGATTTTTTTTTAGGTACTGCGACATTATGGCGGACACTTCGGACACTTTTGACACATTTTTGGGACCATTGCCATTTTTATAGCGATCAGTGCTATAAAAATGCATTGGATTACTATAAAAATAACACAGCTCCAGGTCCCCGCTCTGTAACGAGCAACGCACGGGGTCGGGGGCAAGCGGGGGGCCTGCGCGAGAGCCGACGTTATATTACATGCTCTCCCACAGGGGAACCGACCTGCCGCCGTAAAACGACGGCGGCCGGTCGGCAAGTGGTAATGTGCATTGCAGTACATTGAAAAAAGACTCACAACTCAGGGCGGTCTGCGCTAATTGTTTGCTAAACAATTAGCGCAGCCCCCCTCAGATGCCCACACTGGACCACCAGGGAAGACGCCAGGACCACCACAGAAGCCCCTAACATGTGGATGGCCAGGTAAGTCCCCCTTGGCCATCTACATGTGCAAATTTGTGCTCAACATATGCCAATCAGTGCCCACAAATGGGTACTGACTGGCACCATTTTGGCACAAATAAAATTAGTGATGCCCAGCAATTCCCATCAGTGTCATCAGTGCCACCAGTGTCCATCAGTGCCACCTATCAGTGCTCATCCGTGCCCATCTATCAGTGCCTATCCATGCCACCTATCAGTGCCACCCATAAGTACCCATCAGTGCTGCCTATGAGTGCGCATCAGTGCTCCCTATAAGTGCCCATCAGTGTCACCTATGAGTGCCCATCAGTGCCGCATATCAGTGCCACCTATCAGTGCCCATCAGTGCAGCCATATCAGTGCCCGTCACTGAAGAAGAAAACTTATTTACATTTTTTTTTTAACAGAAACAAAAAAAAGTATTTTTTTTTCAAAATTTTCGGTCTTTTATTATTTGTTGCGCAAAAAATAAAGATCGCAGAGGTGATCAAATACCACCAAAATAAAGCTCTATTTGTGGGAACAAAATGATAAAAAAATTGTTTGGGTACAGTGTAGCATGACCGCGCAATTGTCATTCAAGTTGCGACAGCGCTGAAAGCTAAAAATTGGCTTGGGCAGGAAGGTGTGTAAGTGCCCGGTATTGAAGTGGTTAATTGAACAAGCTGAAGTTAAAAACTGATTGACTACCCTGCACAGCTGCACCACATTTTGACTCTCCAGTGCGCACCACAGCAGGCAGATGTGTTCAGTGGCGTTGCTAGGGGGGTGCGGGCCGCACCGGGTGACACCCACTAGAGGGGTGACACCATCCCGATTTAAAAAAAAAAAAAAAAAAAATTTTTTTTTTTTTAGCTGACATGACCAGAGGTGCAGGCGGCTGTGTAATGTAAAAGGGGTGCAGTGATGCAGGGTGCTGTGTAATGTAAAGGGGTCCAGTGATGCAGGGTGCTGTGTAATGTAAAGGGGTCCAGAGGTGCAGGGTGCTGTGTAATGTAAAGGGGTGCAGAGGGCTGTGTAGTGTAAAAGGGTCCAGAGGTGCAGGGGGCTATGTGATGTAAAGGGGTCCAGTGATGCAGGGTGCTGTGTAATGTAAAGGGGTCCAGAGGTGCAGGGTGCTGTGTAATGTAAAGGGGTGCAGAGGGCTGTGTAGTGTAAAAGGGTCCAGAGGTGCAGGGGGCTATGTGATGTAAAGGGGTCCAGTGATGCAGGGTGCTGTGTAATGTAAAGGGGTCCAGAGGTGCAGGGTGCAGTGTAATGTAAAGGGGTGCAGAGGGCTGTGTAGTGTAAAAGGGTCCAGAGGTGCAGGGGGCTATGTGATGTAAAGGGGTGCAGAGGTGCAGGCGGCTGTGTAATGTAAAAGGGGTGCAGTGATGCAGGGGGCTGTGTAATGTAAAGGGGTCCAGTGATGCAGGGTGCTGTGTAATGTAAAAGGGGTCCAGAGGTGCAGGGTGCTGTGTAATGTAAAGGGGTCCAGAGGTGCAGGGGGCTATGTGATGTAAAGGGGTCCAGTGATGCAGGGGGCTGTGTAATGTAAAGGGGTCCAGAGGTGCAGGGTGCTGTGTAATGTAAAGGGGTCCAGAGGTGCAGGGGGCTATGTGATGTAAAGGGGTCCAGTGATGCAGGGGGCTGTGTAATGTAAAGGGGGTGCAGTGATGCAGGGGGCTGTGTAATGTAAAGGGGTCCAGAGGTGCAGTTGTGGAGAGGGGTACACAGTAGTAACAAAAAGATATTGTAGGATGCAGAGGTATGCAGGGGGCACAGTGGGGTGTTTTTACATTTTAACGTGTGGGGGGGGGGGGTGCCAGATATTGGATCCGCCCCGGGTGCCAAATGCTCTAGGTACGCCCCTGGATGTGTTACCAGTACACAAATTTGACGTCTCAAATGTTTATTGATTACACCAAACCTGTATGTCTTGTCAGTGCTGGCAAGATTATGGTGGTCTGGTTACCCATGGACTAGCCAACTTGGGCACACAGTCCAGAAAGTTTACTTGGGTACAAATGGCTCTTTCATGATATTTATCTGAAAAACAAGGAGGAAGCAGCCATTCCTAAGCGGAATATGGTATGTCCATAAACTAGCCTAATCTGTCAAAGTAATCGACTGTGGAACGTTTCTCACTCCACATTGATCATAATCACTGTATCTCATTTGCCTTTCAGTACATTCTGTTTACTGTCACACCTCACACGTCCTTTATTATTATACTTATCAGTTATCAAAGTCCAGATGGTTATCTTGTAAACAGATGGGAAGATCTGCAGGACAGTGACCTTCCAAAGATGCTGGATGTTTGGGTCTGGAATGTAGAAGTATTAGGCAACACGTAAGTTCATAAGTTAACCAGTGAGATCCCTCATATTCTTCTCATGGCAGGTGTATGTTAAGGGTATGGAAAATGTAAACTCCACAATCACCACAGGGTTCTCAATGGTGCAAACCAACCTCCTGACAAAGCCCCTTTTCCCAAAGATCTCCCTCTTTTATATTGAAGTCACCTGAACTATATGGCTGCCCATAGCCTCAGGTCTGGAAATTTGTCTTTGGAAAAGCCTTAGCTTCCAGAGTGTGAACACTGACCACAGGGCCGCCATCAGGGGGGTACTGGCAGTACACCTGTAAGGGGCGCGGAGGTCCCCAGTGGCCCGGAGCCCCCCAGGGCACCAGATGGCAACCCCCCTTTTTTTTACTTTTTTTTATAAAAAATATATATTTTTTCAATATATTTTTATTTTATTTTTTATTAAAGGGCCAATTTTTTTTTTTTTTTTTTTAGAGGTCCGGAGGTCCCCAGGGGCCCGATGGCCCCCATGGCCCTGGACGGCAACCCCCCCCCCTTTTTTTATGAAAAAATTATATATTTTTTTAATATATTTTTATTTTATTTTTTATTAAAGGGCCAATTTTTTTTTAGGGGCCCGGAGATCCCCAGTGCCACGGATGACAACCCCCCTTTTTTATAAAATTTTTTTTTTTTTATATATATTTTTATTTATTTTATTTTATATATATACACATATATATATATATATATATATATATATATATATATATATATATATATATATATCATTATAATATTATTATTATTATTATTAAAGGGCCCAGAGGTCCCCAGGGCCCCCGGATGGCAACCCCCCTATTTTTTATAAACAAATCTTTTTTTTTATATTATTTTTTTTTTATATATATATATATATATATATATATATATATATATATATATATATATATATTAAAGGGCTCAGAGGGCCCCATGTGGCACCCCCCTTTTTTTATAAATGTTTATTTTTAAATTTTTGTTTATATATTTGGATGGCAAACCCCCTTTTTTTTTATAAATGTTTATTTATTTTTTTTATATTTTTTTTTTAATTTTTTTTTTATTAAAGGGCCCAGAGGTTTTATTTTTATTAAAGGGCCCAGAGGTTCCGGATGGCAACCCCCTTTTTTTTTGTAATTTGTTTTCTGCTCTGCTTCTCTGCTCCAGGGGGCCCATGCCTGAAGCTGTGTAAGGGGCCCCATAATTACTGATGGTGGCCCTGACTTACCATAGTAAATCCTGATCTTTTAGGTCATGTCAAGTTTTACAAACTACTCTTTATTATTTTGTCTAAAATCTTAACACATAAAGAAATACTGCATTCTTTTTAACACTCAGTCTCCTCCAAAACAAAGAGGGGGCTGTAATGGAGACAGCCTCACTCATGTGCTATTTGATAGCACTGGGGCAGTGAAGCTCAATCCATCGTTGCTCGTATGCAGTAATGGCGAACCTTGGCACCCCAGATGTTTTGGAACTACATTTCCCATGATGCTCCACTACACTGCAGAGTGCATGAGCATCATGGGAAATGTACTTCCAAAACATCTGGGGTGCCAAGGTTCACCATCACTGCTCTAATGAATACAAATAGGTGAGGATTGAGGAAATAGCTTCCTCGAGGTCCACCGATAAGGGGTAGCACCGGTCCTTCTGTACAGGGCCCAGGCTCTAAATATTCAACAAGGGACCCATACAGCTTTATGGCAGTTCACTAGACCATTGAGGTAGGGAGCAATTACTGGAACCGATCCCCCACTGATCACCTCCCTCCACAATCCACAATCAGACCCTCCTGCAGCTCTGATCCACCTTGTGTGCCCCCCTTGCAGCGCTGTCAGGTGTCAGAATGAAAGGGGGGGGGGGCATTAAACATATCATATTTACTGGCTCATTCATTTCTTGATTGACCACAGTAAGCAATAGGTACAGATCATCCCTGTGTAAATTTTTAACTGAAGCATAGTAAACTGTGAACAAGAAGCTTCTGTACAGAACACTTCCTGTTAATTCATTTTGCAGTGCAACTGAGGCTGCAGAAAAAGGGATTGTGGAATCTCTGGGCCAGATTCACATACATTTGCGGCCGTGTAACGTAACCCGTTTACGTTACACCGCCGCAAGTTTCCAGTTTTAGTGCCTGATCCACAAAGCACTTACCTGGAAACTTGCGGCGGTGTATCGTAAATACGTCCGGCGCAAGGCGGGCCAATTCAAATGGGCGTGTGCCATTTAAATTAGGCACGCTCCCGCGCCGGACCTACTGCGCATGCTCCGTTTCGCAATTCCCGTTGTGCTTTGCGCGCAGTGACGTCATTTTTTCGAACGGCAATGCGCGTAGCGTAATTCCGTATTCCCGGACGGCTTACGCAAACGACGTTCATTTTTAAATTTCGACGCGGGAACGACGGCCATACTTTATACAGCAATACGATTGCTGTGTAAAGTTAAGGCACCAAAAACGACGACTAACTTTGCGACGGGAAACTAGACTAGCGGCGACGTAGCGAACGCGAAAATCCGTCGTGGAACGCCGTAACTCCTAATTTGCATACCTGACGCTGGTTTACGACGCAAACTCCCCCCAGCGGCGGCCGCGGTACTGCATCCTAAGATCCGACAGTGTAAAACAATTACACCTGTCGGATCTTATGGATATCTATGTGTAACTGATTCTATGAATCAGTCGCATAGATAGAAACAGAGATACGACGGCGTATCAGGAGATACGCCGTCGTATATCCTTTGTGAATCTGGCCATGTGAATGAGTGGTTTATTCATGCAGCTCAAGCTACCTGTTAGTTTATGGGGATGCAGCAGCTGTACAAAAGCCACGGGTCCTAATTTGACAGGTATGCAGGTGCAGGCAAGCATGAACAAATGCACTATGTCTGTATTTGGTGTTGTACACCTGCACCCACATGCCTGGGGGGATCCTGTCAGGTAGGCTGTACGGGGCCCCATTACAGCCTAATCACACAGTGATTTTGCTTTGTGACAATGCCCCTATGAATATGTTGTAAGAAGGCGTGTTGTTTTTTGGTTTCCTCAAAGACAGCACATTGTTGGAAAGTTAGCCTTAGATCCCTTTCACACTGAGGAGTTTTTCATGCGGTACAGCGCTTAAAAATAGCGCTGCTATACCGCCTGAAAAACTCCTGCACTGCATACTCAATGTGAAAGCCCGAGGGCTTTCACACTGAGGCGATGCGCTGGCGGGAGAGAAAAAAATCTCCTGCCAGCAGCATCTTTGGAGCGGTGAGAGGAGCGGCGTGTATACCGCTCCTTCCCATTTAAAAGAATGGGAAACCACGGTAATACCGCCCGCAATGCGCCTCTGCAGAGGCGCATTGCGGGCGGTATTAACCCTTTATCGGTTGCTAGCGGGGGTTAATACCGCACCGCTAGCGGCCGAATCCCGCGGCAAATCCGACGGTAACGCGCCGATATTTTTAGCGGCGCTATACCGCCACCGCGGCTCCCGCCCCAGTGTGAAAGGGGCCTAAGCTGCAAAGATTTCTTTAAAAGCTCCTCTGTCTAATGACAATGCAATGTAGTATTAAACATTTTAAGATTCCTCTAATGTCCTCAGGGTCCTCTTGGGATAAAAACACACATACCGTATTTATCGGCATATACCGCGCACTTTTTTCCCCTTAACAAAAGGGGGAAATCGTGGGTGCGCGATATACGCCGATACCCGCTTCCCGCGCTCAGTTTGAACGCCTCCGCCAACATATACCGATTGCAGTACACTCGGGTACATTGGGCCAGGCTCGGCTTCGCTCGTGCTCACGCATAAACGTCACAGAGCGTGACCACGAGCGAAGCCAAGCCTGGCCGAATGTACCCGAGTTTACTGCACTCGGTATGTCGGCGGAGGCGTTCAAACTGAGCGCGGGAAGCCGGGATTCGACTCGGAGACCGCGCGGGAGAAGCCGGGAGGACACCACCGAGGCCCCAGACGGACGCCGGACCGGACAAGGCCGCCGATGGACACCAAAACTAAGTATAAAATGTTTTTTTTTACAGGAATTTCGGGTCCACATTAGGGGTGCGCGCTATACGCCGGAGCGCGCAATACCCTGATAAATACGGTACTTTTATGTTTTACAGCACATTTTGGTTGGCTGTAATATCAGGATTTAGGCTGCTTGCACACTGATGCGTTCTTGCTGCATTTTTACCATGCTAAAAATGCAGTACCTTTAAATCCTATGGGTCTCTTCACACTACTGCGCCTTGGGTGCTGAGCGTTTTGAAATGTCCTGCATGTTGCATTTTTGGTGCGGTTTTGAAAAACAAACCAAAAACGCAGGTCCCCATTGAAATGAATAAAAAACTCATCAAAAACGCACCTGCATTGCGGTTTTGGTGCATTTTTTGAGTCACATGTCCAAGTTTTACAGGTGCATGCTGGGTAATGGGCAACTGCACTAAAAATACCAACAAAAAAAAATGAATTTTTACTGCATTTTTCTTTCAACAGAGTAGTGTGAAAGCAACCTAAGAGCAACTCAGTCAACACTTTTTTTTTTCGTATCAAAGCAGACCAGTACTGAATGTACTTCACCTCGTTTTGGCCAGTACAATATGGTGAGAAGATCAGCTCCAGGCTTCCACAGCGGCTAGTTCTACAACCATTAAGTAATCTCAGGTGATGGAGACTGATGCACAGACTGCTCTGGCCTTTCTCTTCTGCTTAGATCACAAGATCATGCCTAGGCATTTGGTCATGTAAAGGGCTGCCGGAAAGCCTTGAGCTGCATTTTCTGCAGGGCGGGTATGTATTAAAGAGATTTTTGTTTAGTCATTGTAAGTGTGCAGGATAGTCATTCACATAAATCTGTCAAGAGGTAAGTACAGGCACTGTCATTTAAAAAGAATGCTTAGCTCTGTGGTTTCAGTACATTAGTCAGCTATCTTGCCCGCCTTATTTTTTTTTCTCAGGCTGGTGACCCAAGCTATTGAACTAAGAGGCTCAGCATGACAGCCAGTCAACTAGCATTTTCAGAAATTGAGATCAGCAATCTGTATTTGATTCATGATTGGTTTGCGTAAAGCGATGGGTACATTTCGGTCTAGGTCTTATACTGAACTGTAATATACCATACAGTATGTAATCATTTATTTCTAGAACTATAATCTTTTAAAATGGTATTAAAGAAGCACAGCACAATATATTACATATAGTTTATTCCACTTTAGCCACCATGGTCTGCTATGAGGGTGTTTGGTACAGGTCCAGGTAGGAGCACAGCTGCATTCATTCATTAGTTATCAGAACCTCACTGATTATTCCACCTGTCATTGTGTGACTTTACTGCTCTCTAAATGTAAGGTACATTATAGAAGTGAGCTGTTCTCTCTGGCTATATCATTTACATCTAGTACAGGTATGCCTAACTTTAAGTCGATGTTTGATGCTTTAAATCAGTGGTCATCAACCCTGTCCTCAAGGGCCCACTAACAGGCCAGGTTTGCAAGATAACTAAAATACATCACAGGTGATATAATTTTCTGCTCAGAGATCGCAGTATTCTAGTCTGCATTTCCCCCAAGGTAATAAATAAAACCTGGCCTGTTTGTGGGCCCTGAGGACAGGGTTGATGACCACTGCTTTAAATAACCTGAATTTCTGTAAGCCAGAAATGGTGATGCTAAAGTTAGGTTGGGCTATTCCTTCTGTAGTCGTACATGGGTATATCACATAATTATATGTAAAACAGGGAGTGTAATGGCGCTTGCCAAAGGGAAACTAAAATAAGATAAAATATATTACACACACAACAACGTATATAAAAACGTATAGGTAATGATCAGTAGTGTTCAATCAAACTGTGTTCCACTCCTAATTTCCTTGAAGACCCTTCATAACATCCATAATTCAGGTGTAAAGGGTAGGAGTAGTGGATATAATAGATAAAATAGATTTACAATGATACTATGGAGATCATTGATTGAAGTGAATGTACCAATATAATGTAAACAAAGGTTTCCAGTGTTACCACCACAATAAAGTGCTTAAGTGTTAACGTGAATACAAAAACCCCAAAATAGGACGTAGTTTGTATATCAATAGTTGTAGCAAATAAACCAGTGTGCACAAAGATAAAAAGTGCAAAGTGAATAAATATTGGTATAAATAAATTCCATAAAAAATATATAAATAAAATTATATATATGAAAAAATATATGAAAAAATATATATATAACAAATCCAGTTGATATAGTGTTCAAGTTGACTTCCAAAATTTCATACAAAAAATGTTCAAACGTTGTGTTCCAAACGTGCAGATAAAAGAAAAAAATTAAATAAAGTGAAAAAGAATAAAGATATTCAAAGTGCATATATTTCAAAAGTTTTCCCAGCAGTGAAAAAGTTGTTCAAACCAATGCTCCAATTCACCACACAATCCTCCAGGGTGACTGTGCAGATAGGACAGATAGTGCTAGCCTCTCACCTCAATTGCGATCATACAAGCCTGTTGGATAGGGGATGACACCCAGCAGTACACACTCTGCATATAGGAAGGTTCAGATGACTCCGGTCCTCCACCTCCAAATTCCTCCAGACACTCTCAAGGGAAGCAAAAAACGGGCTCCATAGTGCAGTAAATCATTGGTAGTTTTAATAAAAATATAATAACACTCACAATTATAACGGCTGTGAACAGCATGCAGGTAACTCCACAGTATTATTTACAGATGGTCAGCAGATCTCCGCAATGTCAGCCCATTTGATATCAAATGGGCTGACATTGCGGAGATCTGCTGACCATCTGTAAATAATACTGTGGAGTTACCTGCATGCTGTTCACAGCCGTTATAATTGTGAGTGTTATTATATTTTTATTAAAACTACCAATGATTTACTGCACTATGGAGCCCGTTTTTTGCTTCCCTTGAGAGTGTCTGGAGGAATTTGGAGGTGGAGGACCGGAGTCATCTGAACCTTCCTATATGCAGAGTGTGTACTGCTGGGTGTCATCCCCTATCCAACAGGCTTGTATGATCGCAATTGAGGTGAGAGGCTAGCACTATCTGTCCTATCTGCACAGTCACCCTGGAGGATTGTGTGGTGAATTGGAGCATTGGTTTGAACAACTTTTTCACTGCTGGGAAAACTTTTGAAATATATGCACTTTGAATATCTTTATTCTTTTTCACTTTATTTAATTTTTTTCTTTTATCTGCACGTTTGGAACACAACGTTTGAACATTTTTTGTATGAAATTTTGGAAGTCAACTTGAACACTATATCAACTGGATTTGTTATATATATATTTTTTCATATATTTTTTCATATATATAATTTTATTTATATATTTTTTATGGAATTTATTTATACCAATATTTATTCACTTTGCACTTTTTATCTTTGTGCACACTGGTTTATTTGCTACAACTATTGATATACAAACTACGTCCTATTTTGGGGTTTTTGTATTCACGTTAACACTTAAGCACTTTATTGTGGTGGTAACACTGGAAACCTTTGTTTACATTATATTGGTACATTCACTTCAATCAATGATCTCCATAGTATCATTGTAAATCTATTTTATCTATTATATCCACTACTCCTACCCTTTACACCTGAATTATGGATGTTATGAAGGGTCTTCAAGGAAATTAGGAGTGGAACACAGTTTGATTGAACACTACTGATCATTACCTATACGTTTTTATATACGTTGTTGTGTGTGTAATATATTTTATCTTATTTTAGTTTCCCTTTGGCAAGCGCCATTACACTCCCTGTTTTACATATGCTTGTTGGTGCGTGATCACTGTTTTAGTAGTGGCTGCTGCCTTTATAGACTTATTAACATTTTATTGTATTTTACTTAGTTGCCCTGGGTAGATTGGTTTTGCGCATTAGTTCCCCCCCTTTTATATATCACATAATTGCCATGCAATGACTATACATTTATTTCCTGTATGTTCATGTTATAAAAAAAAATCATGTTTCATAAGAACAGCAAAAAAAAAAAAAAAAATCCATGTTTCTATGTATGGTTGATAAATATTCATAGTGGCAGGTAGGTTAGCTTAGTACTTGAAGTCTATGCTCCCTGGTTAGCAGTGCTGTGTACTGTTCTCTTACAAGACCTGAGCTTGTTCACCATAACACAGGTGCGTTTCTATGTGGTAACTTTAGCCACTTTACAATAGGCAGCATATTCATTTTGAATAGGCTATCGTTAAATTGAAAAATATGCCCTGTATCTTTCTTTTTCTTATTTTTTTCAGCATGTGCATGTGTATTATGGTGTGCTATTATGCAGGTCCATTGCAGCATTGTAGATGTGTGTTGGGGTGCAATCAAATTATATAGGCACTGCACAGCAATGCACATGTATAGTAGCCCTAGTCTGTCCAGACTAATTAAAATGTTATTTTAGCAGTTGGTCTGTATACAGAATGCCTGATATAAAAATGGCCACTTAGGCTCGATTCACACCTATGCATGTTGCTTTTGAGCATTTTTGCAATGCTTTTTGCGGTGCTTGCTGCGTTTTTTGACGTGCGTTTTTACCGCGATTTGCGTTTTATTTTTTTAGCCAGTCATTTTTATTTTTTTACATTTCCTTTAACAACCAGCTATAAACAGGTTGGGAAAAAAAACGCAAAATGCGTTTTGGATGCAGGTCCATTGAATTCTATTGCATGCAAAACGCTGCTTTTTGCTGGAAAAAAAAGTCCCTGACCCTTTCCAAAAACGCAGAGGCATAAAAAAGCATTGATGTGAACATGTTCCATAGGAAACCATGTTAAAAAATGTCCTTGCATTTCTGCAAAATGCATCAAAAAAAGCATTAGTGTGAATGGAGCCTTAAGTAGAGATAGTTATGATTTTTTTTTTGTTCAAATATTCGTCACAGTAAACGTGTAACAATCACATATTTAGCATGGTGGGGAATTCATGGATCAGACCTGTTTTTTCAGCACATCCCACAGATGTTCAATTGGATTGAGATCTGGGGAAACTGGAAGACAGATCAACACTTCACTTCACAACACTTCCTCAAACAATTCTTAAATTCATCAGACCAGGCCAGGGCTCAAGTCCTGCGGGAACGCGTGGGAACGGAGTCCCTGCACTTTTTTCACAGCAGGAACTCAGTTCCCTTTGCAGGACTAGAGCAGCCGAGCCACCCGAGCCAATCCTTCACTAAGCGGCGATGCCCAGCCCGAGTCACTGTCAGGGGCAGGCGAACCTTGGTAATCCTTTATGTTACTGGCCGCTTCCTGTATATGGATTCATCAGGTAGTGTGCGGGTATTCCGTCACTTCCTCGATGCCGCAATGTCTCCTGGGAGCTTTTGTCATTGTTCCCAGGAGACATTGCGGAGGTCTGCCGCGAGTTATATATCAGACAGGAGGCTTCGTATCTTATGCAATTCTTTCTTTACTAAAGCTCATAGCAGAAAGACATAAAAACTTTATGGTAATTTACAATAAAAAACTCAAAAGGACTACCAATCCCAGCAGTCCCTGGGCCAACGTGGCCCCTCCCAGGCCTCAGCCTATATATGGGACTGTCTGAGGTAACCACATCCTCTTTCTTTCTGCTCATCGCAGCTTTCAGATAAGTATAGATGTCATATTTATTGGTTTTATAATACAGCTGATATTTGGGTACTGGGCTGTGGGGAAAACCCCCCCCATCGCCTGCCTGTTTCTCTCAGCTGTGCACTACTTTGTTTTATGCATTATTTTATTCATATGTATGTCTTTTTATGCATTCTTCCATGCATATTGTTTGTATCCTGGTGAGGTGAGGTGACAGGACTCCCCCTACGATTCCACCCACACTTGCCGAGCGCGCAGTGCAGCCGCGCTTCTCTTCTGCACCTCCGCGGCTCACTCTCCGCTCCCCGCCCGCCCGTTGCCTTTCGCCTGACAGGCGATATCCCTGCGCAGTCGGCGCCATCTTTCCCCCCTTCTCCTCTCACGTTCGCGCGCGGAGGGGGGGGCGGTACTCGGCGCCGTCCAATCAGCGCTCTGGAGGCATAGTCTCGCGAGACTTCGCCCCCAGAGCGCGATAGAACGCGGGTTTTTCTCCCTCACACCGCTGCCAGTGCAGATCGTCGGTGTAGAGGTGAGGAAGCCTGCTGCTGTGCTGCCCCCAGCCTTTTCTTTCCCCTTCTGTCATCCGGAGATACTTGCTACCTCCAGACATTTCCCTCATTCCTCTATGCTTACAGCAGCCTGTAAGGATAGTTAGATTTTAAATAGAAAGTACCTTCTGCACTTTAATACCAGGATAGGAAGATCCTTAAAAGAATATACTGGCAGTGTAAATACCTTGAGGTATAGATATATATACAAGTGCAGATATATACAGTAAGAGGTGATCAGTGTTTTAACACATACGGGCTATATATATATATATTAACCATGTCTGAGGACAATTTTACTGCCCCCCTTGCAGGGGAGGCTTTCACCCTTGATACCACACAGTTCATGACGGCTGCTCAGATCCAGGATCTGATTAACATCTCTGTCCAGACGGCTCTGGCCTCGGCCATCCCGTCCAAGGGACCATACACCTCTAAGCCTGCTATGACTACTCCGCCTCTAAATGGCGAACCGCCAAATAAGAAAGGCAAGGTTTCTTTTAAGCAGAAACACATTCTAGCAGCACCTGACTCCCCGACAGGGGAAGTAAACAATTTGTTCCAGGCAGTACCCTCCCCGGCCTGCCAACCTCAATATCCAACAGACCCTGACCGACCCCTGGGCCTCAGGGAGTTAGACACTAAGAGGCAACGGTCCTCGCGAAGGACCAAACCTGACTCCTACGTCGTTTCCTCGGACGAGGATTCGCCAGGTGCTTCAGGGAGAAGCGAGTCTGATGACTACGGGTCGGATGAAGACAGACAGGATATTGAGGATACGGCATTTCACTCCAATGCCACCCCTGATACACAGGGAGAAATTATTTTGGATGCACTGGGGGAACCATTCTTCCACCCAGATGCCATCGCTCACCCGCGATCTGGCGATTGGTCCCCACTGCCTCACGTATCTCAATACGTAGAGCAGTGGGCCAGGAAATCCCTGGACAGACCTGCCCGCAACAAATTAAGGGCCGAATGCCCTAGACCAACCATCCCCAACAAGGTGGTGGCCACACCAGAGGTGGACCCCATGCTAGCTAAATATCTAGCAAAAACAGGGAAACTTCCCAAGAAAGGGATCGAGCGGTCCTTTAAGGCTATCCAGGAACGCATCCTTGATTTAATAGGGCCCCTGACTAAAATTTTGAACTTGTCAGAACAAGCAGCCGCTTCGGGCCAACCAGTAGACCTAATACAACTCCGCGGCTGGGCCCAGAGAGCCATTTGCCTAGCAGGTACGGCTAACACCTCCTGCTCAATCGAGAGACGCCGTTCCATATTAATGCGGCTAGACCCCCAGCTATCCCACCTGGCAGAAACAGAACCCGGCCCTTCAGCGGGCGGTATGCTCTTTGGGGACAACCTCCTCAAAGACATTAATAAATTCGTGGGATTATTTTCGGGCCTTGACAAGGCCCAGACTTCACTAAGGAAGTCAGGAACCGCAAGAGTTTTTAACAGGGCCGGCAGAAGCAGAGGCCGATCTGCCGGCCGCGGTTCCTCATACAGGCCACAAAACAGAAACCCCCATTACCAGTACCAGCAGGCTCCTCCCACCTACCCCGTTCCAGTGGCGCAGCCAGCACCGTTCTTTCCACCCAGAGGCAGACCATGGCGCGGACGCGGCGGACGTGGTTACACACGATCACGGCCTCCATTCGGTGAGTATTCCTTACACTCCACAACCACACATACCAGTGGGGGGACGCCTGAAATATTTTATCCACGCCTGGTCTGCGATTACGGCAGACCCGTGGATATTGCAGACGGTCGTGGGTTTCCGAGTAGAACTTCTATCCTCACCAATCTTAAATGTGGCCCCTCACCCCATCAATTTCACGAGCCACAGCATTGCTCTCATCGAGAGCGAAATTCAGGACCTCTGTTCCAAACAAGCAATTTTAAAAGTACAAAATTGTTCCCCGGGGTTCATAAGCAATCTTTTCCTTGTCAAGAAAAAAGGGGGCGGGTTTCGTCCCGTAATAAATCTAAGAAATCTGAACCAACATGTCTGCTACAGACACTTCAAAATGGAGGGCATCCACTGTCTCCGAGACCTCCTACAAACAGGAGACTGGCTGGGGAAAATAGATCTGAAAGACGCCTATCTCACTGTCCCTATTCACACGGAGTCACAACACCTGCTACGATTCCGTTGGAAGACTCAGATGTGGCAGTTCACCTGCCTCCCGTTCGGGCTATCGTCAGCACCATGGTGCTTCACGAAGTTAATGAAACCAGTGGTAGCATCACTGCGCAGCAGAGGAGTGCGTCTAATTATCTATTTGGACGATATCCTTATCATGGCCCACACAAAGGCCCTAGTGTCCCTTCACATGTCCTGGACGGTGTCTCTCCTTCAGACACTGGGTTTCCTAATCAACCGCGAAAAGTCGGTCCTAGACCCAGCCCAAGGGATGGAATTCTTGGGTTTCCTAGTGGACACCAAACAAGCGGTCCTCCGCCTCCCAAAAACAAAATTAGCCCTAATTCGAAAGGAAATCAGGGCAGTTCTCCGCAAAGGCTTCTTGTCCTTACGGGTTCTGGCTCGTCTAGTGGGACTCTTAGCTGCATCCATCCAGGCCATCTTCCCGGCCCCGCTTCACTACAGGGCTCTTCAGAGACTCAAAATTTTACATATTCGCCAGGGGCTCAGGTATGCGGACGAGATTCCCCTCTGTCCGGAGGCAATAGAAGAATTGCAGTGGTGGCTCCGTCACGCGATCGAGTGGAACGGCAAGACCATTTTCAATTCCGGGCCCGACATCATCATAGAGTCGGACGCGAGTCGCCACGGCTGGGGCGCTCGCTGCGGGACAAATTCCACAGGAGGGACTTGGTCTACCTCCGAGTCGGAATTGCACATCAATGCCTTGGAACTGTTGGCGGCATTCTTTGCCGTCAAGAGCTTCATCCCACAAGCTTCCAATTGCTGTGTACTGTTCCGCATGGACAATGTGGCCGCGGTTCAGTATGTCAACCGCTTGGGTGGCACCAGATCCAGAGTCCTTGCAGATCTGGCGAAGGAATTTTGGCATTTTTGCTTGGCCCGCAACATTATCCCCATCGCGGAATATATCCCAGGAATCTCCAACACGGTAGCCGACTGGTACTCACGACACCTTACCGACTCCAGCGACTGGCAGCTGGATCGCCCGGTATTCCGCCGTCTGGAACGCCTTTGGGGCCCATTGAACATGGACTTGTTCGCTTCTCGCCTCAATCACCAGCTGCCCCACTTCTTCAGCTGGAGGCCCGACCCAGAAGCATCCGCGGTGGACGCGTTCCGCCACATTTGGCCAGAAGGAACGCACTATGCGTTCCCCCCATTTCAGATGATTCCCAGAGTTCTCCTTCATGCCTCGAACCAACATGCGACAGTTGTACTGATAACACCCTGGTGGCCGACACAGCCCTGGTTCCCCCTCCTCTTGGGGATGGTCGTGGACTACCCCAGACTGATTCCCCTGTCCCCAATGCTGTTGACCAACCCGTCCGGGGAACCCCATCCACTAATCATGGAGGGCAACCTACACCTCCTGGCGTGGCTGATTTCAGGATCTCAGAATCGGATCTCAACCTTTCAGGATCAGCTAGGGATCTCCTCGCTGTGGCCTGGGCCCCTGGGACCAGATCAACCTATCAATATGCCTGGCGACTCTGGGTTCGTTGGTGTGGTCAACGACAGGTTGATCCCATACATGCTCCTGTGTCCGTAGTGGTAAATTATTTGGCGGAGTCTTTTGATTCTGGCAAATCTTACAGCTCCATCAATATATACCGTTCGGCCATATCAGCATACCACTGTCCAGTTAATTCGTTAGCTATAGGAAAACATCCATTGGTCTGTAGATTACTGCGGGGTATTAGATTCCAACGTCCCCCTAGGCCCAGATATCAGTCAACTTGGGACGTCTCCAAACTTTTGGACATGTTTGCCTCATGGGGGGACAATGAGGAATTGCCCTTACGGCTGTTATCTTTCAAACTCACAGTCCTACTCTGTTTGGTCTCAATCAAGCGCGTCTCAGACGTAAGAGCGTTAGACATCTCCAGGCGACAATTTTCGCCTCAGGGAGTCAATTTTTCTGTGGTCCGTAGGACAAAAACGAGTATCCAATCTGTCTTCTACCCCTTCTTTCCCACTCACCCGCGGCTTTGCGTGGTTCGCTGTCTACAAACTTATGAAGCACACACGTCGATGCTTCGACCATCTAATCTGTCCCAACTCTTGGTCTCGTACGTCAAACCCCATCACCCAGTCTCTTCCGCCACTTTGGCTCGGTGGGTACGTTCCACCATGGAAATGGCGGGCATAGACGTCTCCTTATTTGGAGCACATTCTACTAGGGGTGCTATGGCTACGAAAATCGTCTCCTCTGGAGGCTCTCTTCACGACCTACTCAGGGCAGCTGATTGGTCATCAGAATCCACCTTCCGTAACTTCTATTTCAGACCGGAGGCACATGTATCCATGTCAATTTTATGAATTTGGTTTTTGTGATTGTGCATGATGATGTTATTGTTTGCTTTAAACTTGCATAAGATACGAAGCCTCCTGTCTGATATATAAATTGAGATTTTCCTAGCTGGTGAAGGAAAATATTAGTTATATGAAGACAGGAGGCGAGTATCTTCCCTCCCTTCCCATCCCTATTACGATTATCTCTCTTCTCCTTTCAGGCTATTGAACCTCACAATCCTGACCCGGAAATGCGGATGATTTAAGTGGCTCACAATCCCTGTTGGATTGCAATTGGTCTGTTTTCTCCTGAAGGCGACGGCCCGGTCGACCCGGTATGCTTCGGTTTCCCTTGATCCCCGTTGGGATGAAGTCAGTTCGGTTGAAGCGGTCCAGTTGGTTTTCCCCCTTTTCGCTCCCTGCAAGACACGGAGATTGTGTTCCGACGAGGAAGCCCCTGATCATCACAAGGAGAGAGGATCGGACTTACATTCTGAATACACGGTTGTTACACAAAGAAAGAGGATGTGGTTACCTCAGACAGTCCCATATATAGGCTGAGGCCTGGGAGGGGCCACGTTGGCCCAGGGACTGCTGGGATTGGTAGTCCTTTTGAGTTTTTTATTGTAAATTACCATAAAGTTTTTATGTCTTTCTGCTATGAGCTTTAGTAAAGAAAGAATTGCATAAGATACTCGCCTCCTGTCTTCATATAACTAATATTTTCCTTCACCAGCTAGGAAAATCTCAATTTATAGCGGGATTTTTCTAAAGCATGCGGTTTAGTAATTCTCCATATGAGCGTATAATTATTTTTTTTTTTGGTGGGGGAGTGGATCTTGGGTGGGAGTTCCCACACTTTTTTCCCCAGGACTTGAGCCCTGGACCAGGCCACCTTCTTCTGATGCTCTGTGGTTCAATTCTGATGCTCATTTGCCATTGTAGGCACTTTTGGCTGTGGACAGGTCAGCATGAGCATTTTGATTGGTCTGCAGCTACACAGCCCCATACACAACAAACTGCCATGCACTGTGTGTTTTGACACCTTTATATCAGAACCAGCATTAACATTTTCAGCAATATGAGCTACAGCGTTTCTTCTATTGGCTTGGACTACACGACCAGCCTTCACTCTTCACATTCATCATTAAGCCTTGGCCATCCATTACCCTGTTGCCAGTATACCGTTCTTCTTTTTTTGGACCACTTTTGGTAGGTCCTGGCCACTGCAAACCGGGAACATCCCACAAGACCCGAGTTTCTCTGACCCAATCCTCTATCCATTACAATTTTGCCCTTGTCAGGATCTCTCAAATCCTTCTGCTTTCAACGCATCAACTATGCAATTATTGCCTAACATATCCCACCCAGTTTCAGATGTCATTGTAACGAGATAGTCAATGTTGTTTGTGTTTACCTGTCAGTGCTCATAATGTTATAGATGATCAGTTTGTATGTACTGTGAAATAAGCATGAAAATAAATGGTGAAGCTCTGCTGACTTCATCATCTAATCATGTACAATCGTAAATGCTTTTTTTTTTCCTCGCATGTGATTGGGTATTCTTTGCTAAGTGACCTTTTACCTCATTTGCTAAACTCTATGCATAACTACTTTGCAAAGTGCAACTTATCTTGCAAAGTCAACTGTCTTTTTGCCCTTAGTAAATCAACCCCTACGACCCCTAGAAATGTGAAGCCCAACCCTGGTCATCCAAAAAAAAAAGTATCCTTTGCACTGCTAGGATCAATTGCTCATTCTGTTCTAAGGCAGTGGTCTCCAAACTCCATGCGGCCTTTTTGCTTGCCTTTTTCCAGCTCTTGGTGCACTGTTCCTCCCACTGATACAGACACTATTTCTCCCACTGACACCAATAATAAGGCACCAGTGCTTCCACTGACACCAACAGTGGGACATAAAATCTGCAACTGAAACCAACAATGGGGCACTATTGCCCCCCCCCCCTCCTTTTTCTTTCCAACACCAATAATGGGGAAATATTCCTTCATTTTTTTTTTTTTTCTCCCACTGACTACCATGCCTGAAGCATTGTCTAATCTCACTGATGCTAGGGCATTTTCCAGTCCCACTGGCCACAGTCCAGCCCCCCTAAAGTCTAAATGGCAGTAAACTGGCTCTTGAACGTTTGCAGACCCCTGGTCTAAGAAAACAAAAAAAGATTCCCTCCACTCATCTCAATAAGGCTTGATCCACACCTATGCATGTTGCTTTTGAGCGTTTTTTGCAGTGCTTTCTGCGGTGCTTGCTGCGTTTTTTGACACACGTTTTTACCGCGATTTGTGTTTTGCATTTTTTTTTTTTTAGCCGGCAATTTTTATTTTTTTACATTTCCTTTTAACAACCAGCTATAAATAGGTAAAAAAAAATGCAAATTGCGGGAAATCGCTGTACTTGCGTTTTGGATGCGAGTCCATTGAATTCTATTGCATGCAAAACGCTGCTTTTTGTGGGGGGGGGGGGGGGGGGGGGGGTCTTAGGCCTGGTTCACGCCTATGCATTTAAAAAAAATAATAATTTTAAGCGCATTTTCAGTTTTGCAGAAACACACTGCAGTCCATTTAACATGGTTTTCAATGGATGCAGTTCACATCTGTGCATTTTATGGAATG
Organism: Rana temporaria; assembly: GCF_905171775.1. Lineage (NCBI taxonomy): Eukaryota > Metazoa > Chordata > Amphibia > Anura > Ranidae > Rana > Rana temporaria. The sequence continues at coordinate 23,027,682 of NC_053500.1, read as the reverse complement.
GGCCAGGGACTTTTTTTTTTTCAGGTTTTTGGTTCCATAGACTTCAATGGATCAAAAATATGTATTGAAAAATGCACCTGGAATATGCAAACCTGCATAGGTGTGAACCTGGTCTAAAATGGGAACGCGTAACTCTTGGAGAATTTTGTTTTTGGTATAGGAAAAGCGATGCTGACTTGTCAGAGTACCTGGAAATTTTCCCAAACTGAGTGATCAGGTTTATAATGAGAGGCAAGGATTGCGCAGGGTTAGAATTGAAAAGCCGCACACCATCGGCAAATGCAGCTGCCTGTGTTGCATTGTCAAAAATACAATAATAATGCAGATGTGTTTGTTTGTTTTTTTTTTTTCTTTTTTTTTCTTCTCCTGTTGATGTGCATTTCATAACCATTCAATATGAATGGCTTGCCTTGACACAGCATGCCCCAGCACGTAAAGATGTACATGAAGGCCCAGATTCTTAGAGGAGATACGACGGCGTATCTCCAGATACGACGGCGTATCTCCAGATACGACGGCGTATCTCCAGATACGCCGTCGTATCTCTGCGTCCGGCCGGTCGTATCTATGCGCCTGATTCTTAGAATCAGTTACGCATAGAAATCTGTTAGATCCGACAGGCGTAAGTCTCTTACGCCGTCGGATCGTAACTGCATTTTTAAGCTGACCGCTAGGGGCGTGTATGCTGATTTACGCAGCGAAATATGTAAATCAGCAAGATACGCGAATTCTCGAACGTACACGCGGCCGACGCAGTAAATTTACGCCGTTTACGTTAGGCTTTTCCCGGCGTAAAGTTGCCCCTGCTATATGGTGGCGTAAGTTCGGCGTACCAATGTTAAATATGGCTGTCGTTCCCGAACGAAATTTAAAAATTTTGTGTCATTTTCGTAACTCGTCCGTGAATGGAGCTGGACGTAATTTTCGTCCACGTCAAAACCAATACGTCCTTGCGGCATATTAGGAGCAATGCACACTGGGAGATTTCCACGGACGGCGCATGCGCCGTTCGTGAAAAACGTCAATCACATCGGGGCACAGAAGATTAACATAAACACGCCCCCCTGTCCCACATTTTAAATAGGCGGGTTTACGCCGGCCGATTTACGCTACACCGCCGCAACTTACGGAGCAAGTGCTTTGAGAATACAGCACTTGCCCGTCTAAGTTGCGGCGGTGTAACGTAAATCGGATACGTTACGCCGCCGCAAACATATACGCTCCTACGGGAATCTGGCCCGTAATGCACACATAGGTGTCAGTGAGTCCTGGTGGAAGTGAAAACCAAAATTCAAGCACTAAATATGTACATGTACATGTACATATGTATGTGTTTTTTGAATAGTCTTTAGCTGTCATAAAATATTCAATGTATGTTTGATTCATTGCTTGATTCCTACTAGTAAGGACTGCAGAGTGGTAGTGATGCTGGCGTCCTGTGGGAGGCGCCTGTCCTCCACCAGCTGTATATCAGCTTGCACTGATGACTCCCCATCCAGATCAGCAGGATGTCTGCGCTGTGCCTCTGACAAGTTCTGCATTCAGCAAGGCAGTCTCATTTGTGCCAGGAATGGTACTAGGCTGTTTGATACGGATTATCTGATCCAGGGCCTTGCAGAGCTGGGATTATACTTTGTATCCTGCACACACCTGGGTTCATGGAGCAGAGAATATTCCTCTTATTGGGGCTTCTGGTCACATCCAACACAGGTAAGTGCTCTCTGGAAAGGTGTGTGAGCAAGAACAGCTTGGCACTCTACAATCCCAGGTAGAAGGTTGATATGCTGGGAACCATAAGTGTTAGCATGTCTGAACTTTGCAGAGACCTCCTGGAGACAGGCTAGGCTGGTCATTCATCTACTGTATGACTACAGGTCCCAGCATGCCTCCTAGAAGGTCTGTGCTGGCACCTATTGATTTTATAAAGGGTTCGCCTCTTGCATTTTAAAAGTTTGCCTGTTACTTTTTATTTATTTATTTTGGTACAGGTTGTCCATGACATTGTTTTGGGTAAATGGAAATATGTTTTAGGTAGGAACAGTCTAGCTTGTACTTCCATTAAACCTTTATTTTTTAATCAAGGTAGAAATTTTATTAAAGTTTTACAAATATTCATCAAGCCTATTAAAGCATCAAACAGCGCCAGAGACCCTCATCTCAGACTACAATAAAATGAAGAAACCGATAGTTGGCTGGTAATTTAATGATACATAATATTATTATTATTATTATTATTATTATTATTATTATTATCATTTAATGTTTTATATTGTGACAACATTATGACGCAGTATAAAGGAAACGCCAAGCTGTGGTCATCACTATGCCCCAGAAGAGCTTCCAAACTCATTTCCCACCCACCATCCTCTGCTTGCCCTACATGAAACTATTATTATGTGTCCAGTCTGACAAATTTTGCCAAAATTGGTTCATTCATAAACGTAAAATAACCGGTTGGACAAACTGGGTTTCTGACAGAAGTGAAGGTCTTTCTTGGCAGGTGACCACATACATGAGCGATTTAATGTGAGTCATTACATACATCTTAGTTGACATGCTTACTACTTCACATTTGCTTTAATGATTTTCAGAAACCGCATAGTGATTGTTTATCTGCCTTATGATTTTATAAAATCGCCAGTATTTTTTTTTTTTCTTGTAGAATCTTTATCTGATTGAATAAAAACCTATTCAATCTACCAGGAGTCCAACACACACAAGTCAGGGCCAAGGTATTATTATTAATAATAATAATATTTTTTATATAATACATTTTTATATGTGTGTGTGTGTGTATATATATATATATATATATATATATATATATATATATATATATATATATATTATATACACATTTTTTTTTTTTAATCATCCCCCCCCCACCCCCATCTTTTTTAGGCACATGGGGCCAGATTCACAGAAGAGATACGCCGTCGTATCTCTGAGTGTATCTATGCGACTAATTCATAGAATCAGTTACGCATAGATAGCCCTAAGATCCGACAGGTGTAATTGACTTACACCGTCGGATCTTAGGATGCAATACTTCGGCCGCCGCTGGGTAGAGTTCGTGTCGTTTTCCAGCGTCGGGTATGCAAATGAGGTTTTACAGCGATCCACGAAGGTTTTCGAGTTCGTTACGTCGTCGCTAGTAATTTTTTTTCCCGTCGCAAAGTTAAGCCTGCTTTAACATGGCTTAACTTTAGACGAGCCATGTTAAAGTCTGGCCGTCGTTCCCGGGTCGAATTTCAATTTTTTATTTTGCGTAAGACGTCCGGGAATACGAAAGTACGTTACGCACGTCGCCGTTCAAAAAAATGACGTCACTTCGCGCAAAGCACGGCGGGAATTTCAAAACGGAGCATGCGCAGTACGTCCGGCGAGGGAGCGCGCCTAATTTAAATGGTACACGCCCCATTTGAATTAGGCGGGCTTGCGCCGGACGCCTTTACGTTACACTGCCGTAAGTTTACACGCAAGTGCTTGGTGAATCAGGCACTTGCACTGAAAACTTGCAGCGGTGTAACGTATAGACGATACATTACGCCGCCGCATTTATATGTGAATCTGGCCCATAGATTATTTAGATAAACCTGATCTATGTTCTGTAATTGCTTTACATGATACGAATCCCAAAAGTGAACATTTTATGTTTTTGCAGGTTACCAATTCTTAGGCTGCATTCGTGTTTTTTTTTTTTTTTTTTGGAGGCTTTCTTTCCTCTATGGTGATCCAGCCAGTAAGTCTGTTTTTTCAACAGAGCAAGGTGTCCTGTAAATGTAGCCATTAGAGGATTGAAACAAACCATTTACCACTTATGGGTGCTTGCAATGATTGGCTCTTATTAATTGATGCAAAACCTTTGTCCCAAAAAAAAAAAAAAAGTTTGCTGTAACTGATTTATAAAGCTGAAATTTGGCCTTAAAGCGGAGTTCCACCCAAACGTGGAACTTCCGCTTAACTGCTTCCCCATACCCCCCCACAGGGTGTCACATTTTACACCTTTGGGGGGGGGGGGGGAATGGGGATGCAGTAGTTGGGGGGGAACGGGGATGCAGTAGGGAACTGGCCGTGGAGCCGAAAGGCTTCATTGCCAGATTCCCTTACCTGGAATGCACCTGACAGTCTATCGGTTTCGGGACAACCCTGCCTATGAATGTAGTTCACACCAGTGTGTTGCGTTGCATTTATCCAGCGCTAGAAAGCCGATTCTAAATGTTCGTACGGAAAACTCTGAAATTTTCCTTGAACGGGAACAGAATGAACGATTTTCGTTTTAATGTGTACCGTTTTCGTACAAGAAAAATTTAGAAAAGACAGCGCATGGTCAGGAAAAATAAACAACAAAAAAAAGCCTTTGTCGTACGAGAATTTTCATACGAATTTTCGTTCATCCGTTCTGATTTGCTGTGAAATATCAAGGGGGAAAAATTGGATGAACGTTCCCCTGATTTTTCTTATAGTTTACTCAGTGTAAACTAACTCCATATCTGTAGGGGAAGAGCGCAAATAATAATTGTACATTTTTTGCAGTTCTGCACAGCCCTGTTGTGACACCTGTACACCAGCAAATTGTGTCAGGTGTGTGATAATCGCCAACCTCGATACAATGTGTGTGTTTATTATCATTATCTCCTGTCATTGGAGCTGTCTGGACTTGTATATATGATTATGTTTAGTTTCTGTAGGTGGATGCAGCAATGTTAGACTGCAACCCGAAAGCCAAAGCGCACAGTGTAAAGTTACCTAGAGAGACAATTTTTCCAAAAGACCCCTTTCACACTGAGGCGCTTTGCAGGCACTATAACGCTAAAAATAGCGCCTGCAAAACGCCCTGAAACAGCCGCTGCTGTCTCTCCAGTGTAAAAAGCCCCGTGGGATTTCACACTGGAGCGGTGTGCTAGCAGGATGGTAAAAAAAAAAGTCTTTGGAGCGGTAAAAGTGCCCTGCTAGTGGCCGAATAGCGCCGCGAAACCCACCGCCCCAGTGTGAAAGGGGTCTTAATGACAAGTTTCACAGGATTGTAGGGGCTGCTAAGAACTGTGGTCTGTCTGTCACCCTGCCCAGCCCGGTGAGCTGACTATATGGTTTCCCCCTTGACTGCGCAGGCGCAATCCAAGCCAACGGAAATCACCAAACCTGGTCAGCTGTAGCAACAGGTCCAGGGCGACGTGGAATTCGTGGTAAGTGGCCAGTCGGCCTCACGTCCTCGCTTTGCTTGGATGGCTCGCTCGACCTCCTGGCTCTTTTTTTTAACATCCTCCAATCCACGGAGATGGTAAGGAATGAGCCTGGATGCGGCCCCGAGCCGCGCATGCGCCATGTACAGCTGATCAGGTTCGGAGATTTCTGTGGGCTTCATCTGCTCCTGCGCAGTCAAGCAGGGAAGCATATCGATAGGGGAACTAGCTCGACAAGACACCGGCATTCACTTCTCGGACATAGTCACACAGTCCATGCGCTTTTTTATTTTTTATTTTTTTTATTGGCAGAATTAAACTTGGGTGGGGTAAGGGAAGTATGGGATGCCCGGTAGAACTTGCTTGGGACAACTATATACAGTCCAGTGTATATACAGTTAGGTTCTCCTCCTGAACATCGCTTCCTCTAATCTTCAGGCACAGCTAGAACAAAGTGGATAAGCCTGACACTGACTCATCCAGGCCTTAGCAATTGCCCTTTGCAGGCAGGGACCGCAGGCCCCTATAGTGTGGCAAAATAGAAAGTCTCTGGTGCTAGCTGTCCTACATGTGGCTACTGAGCCCAGTAACCCATCTTCAGGCCCCGCCAGCACTCCTGGCTGCAGCTGTCTCTTTCCACTGCCCCTTCCACCACAGTCCACACTTCTGGTTCTGCACCCATTTCAGACTGCAAGCTCCCAGACCCCTTGACTGTGCCTTACTCACCAGCCCTCTTGGCTGCGACCAGTGCTCTCTCCTGCTGTACTCTCCTTGCTCTCTTGTGCCTACGGTCCAGGCCCTCCTTCATGTGTTCCTGAAAGTGGTCAGCACTCCCCCCCAGACTGGGAAACTCCCTCCACGCCCTCTCACTCCAGCTCTTTCACCCCGACAACTCCTCCCCAGCTGAGCTGGCTGTTTTTTTTTAAGCCCCCTGACAATCCAGGTTGGGGATTGTTCAGGGCTCCCTAAAACACCCCAGGCAGCTCCGCCTCTCCTTTTCTCTTTCCAGAACTTTTTGGAAAGAGGGAGGTCTCCGTGATCTAGTCTGTGAGTCACCAGCTGCTACCCTGAGCCATTTCCAGCCCAGACAAGATCAAAAAAGCCATGCCTGCCTAAATTTACATATCCTACCAAATCCTATCTCTAGCACCCACCTACCTAGAAGGCGCCACACAATATAAATTGTGCAATTTTCCCACTCATGCAGTTTTAATTAAGCTGTTCTATAATGTGGGCCAGCAATTTTCAACGGCGCTAGGTGATTAGCAGAGTTGTAGCTCTTGGGATTTTAGGTCCCATTCACACCTGAGCACCAATTTCGGTGCTATAAAACCCTCAACAGTTCACAATCCTATTATTTTAAATAGTGCATGTTCACATCCGAGTGCTGAGGCACCTCTTGCTTGAGAAGTACAGGAGTTACTTTGATTCGTAGATTTCAAGGGGAGCACCTGTGCACAAAAGCCCACATTGCATGCACTTTTCGGATGCTCCCATAAATAGTATATGTGGCCAAAAAAGCAAGAAAAAAATACAGAAACAAGCAGCAAGCACAGCATCTACCTGAGCTACTCAATCCTAAGGTAAGTTTGCATCGTAAAGTGACAGCTGATTGTCTTCTACAGGAGAAAGGGGAGAGACCTAAGTGTACTGATTCTCCTTAAGGACTATAGAAGACTGTTTTGTATTACATCGTAAAATATGTGTTTTTACTGCTTTTAATGAGAAATTGCTTTAATTTCTGTGTGACGGTTACATCTTCCTGCTGCTATCTGGGAAGTTTCACAAACGTGGGAAATGCAATGCTTTTAGGTGCGCTAACTCATACTTTTTGACCCAAAGGAATATATACTGTAGTATTGTAGATTTAAGTATATTGTAAATTATAAATCTCCCTGATGTGTACAGCTGCTCAAAAAAAGAAATTAAAAAAAAAAGTCTGACATGCATTAAGTGTTTGTTTATTGCTGGGGCCCAATAGCGGCACATATTACATCTTAACCTGTGTGCATGAGCCCGATACATTCACTGGGGAACTGGTTAAGTAAAGTGTTTACTAACCTTTTAGCCTGGGTTCACACTGTAGCGAACACAGACATCGCATGTGATTCACACCCGCACCGCAATGCCGATCACATGAGATTTCTGTGCAATGCGAGTTCAACCGTACAGTTGTATGGCTGAACTCGCATTGGATTTGCACAAAAAAAGGTGCAGGGGCTTTTTTTTTTTTTTATCTCCCCGCACTGGAATCGCATTGCATGGGTGTTCTCACCTGACCCACACGTTACGATTCCTGTCCAAATCCATAGTTCGCACTGCGCAGCTGGTTCCCGCATTGCTACAGTGTGAACCCAGGCTCAGGGTCCATTTACACTCTTGCCATGTAGTAGCTCTGGGCCTTATAAGTGCATTACTGAAATGTGCAGCATCACACACGTTGCAGACATGACTGCTGAAAAGCATAGGCTTGATTTGACCAACTAATGTACCAAAGCCTTGCGCCCCCCCCCTCCAAAAAAAAGACAAAGGCTGATAAGGCTCTACCCAGTGACCTTGTGTCTTAGGCCGCGTACACACGGTCGGACAAAACCGATGAGAATGGTCCGACGGATCGTTTTCATCGGTTCACCGCTGAAGTGGTCTGATGTGTGTACACACCATCAGTTCAAAATCCGATCAGGTCAGAACGCGGTGACGTAAAACACACGACGTGCTGAAAAAAACGAAGTTCAATGCTTCCAAGCATGCGTCGACTTGATTCTGAGCATGCGCGGGTTTTGAACCGATGCTTTTCTGTACTAACCATCGGTTTGGTCCGATGGGGCAGCGGTCCATCGGTTCGGTTTTGAAGCATGTTTTAAAATTTTGGACCGAAGGAAAACAGACCGATGAAAATGAACTTCGGTTCATTCTCATCGGACCAAACCGACCGTGTGTACAGGGCCTTAATGGGCAATCTTAATGAAGGCACTTAACCTTCCTGTTTTAGGTTGATGCCCACGTAGATGCCAAGCTTCCAGCAGTCAAGGCTCCCTTTCCCTAGGATGGGGTCTTCATCATTGCCATGCTATTAATCTTGAAAAGGCAACACACCTGGGGTCCCCAGAATATTGTGTCCAGTTCTGGTACAAATACTGCAGCTGCTGACTTTTAAAATAAGGACACTTACCGTTCATAGTGCCCGTGATGTCGGCACCCGAAGCCGATCTCTCCCTCGGGTGCTGCCGTCGCCATCTTCAGTAAAGGAATCGGGAAGTAAAGCCTTGCAGCTTCATAGCCTGGTTCCCTACTGCCCTGGCGCGAATCGTGCTGCGCAATCCCACTGGTCCCTGCTGTCTTCTGGGGCATGTGTCTCCCAGAAGACAGCGGGGGGGGGCGGAGGAGGTGCCGGACGTGGCATAGATGGCTACGGGTGGCTCGGCTATCTATGCCCGGAAGTGGGAGCAAAATACCTGTATTAGACAAATATCTGCTCCCTCCCCCCTGAAGGGTGCCAAATGTGACATCGGAGGGAGGAGGAAACGGAAAAGCGGAAGTGGATGTAAAACCAATTCATGAAATTTGAGCTGGGCACATATATCTGCAGTGTTTTTTATCTCTCTTAAAGGCACTGAGGTCGTAGCTGTCTCCTGCTCTGTTCTGTTATCAGCTGATAACTTCAGACAAGTTCTCCATCACGTATGATGATAAAACCTGATGAAGTTTTGTGTTTGGGAGGATGCTATAAATAGATTAGCAGAGTTCTGAACGATTCAACAAACGGAGCTGAAAGTCAATGAGAGGGGGTGTGTGCCTTTTCTCCAATCGGCTGTTTTGACTGTATGACCAGTCTTCATTGCAGTGCTAACCAGGAAGAGAAAATCTAACACGATCTGAACTGAGCCAAGTATGGAGGAGGAGGGAGGACAGATAAACAGAGTGACTGAGCAGGAGCAGAGCCATCCACAGAGACAGACCCCCTCCTGACCCCCTGTACCATGTCCGCACAGCCGCTGACCCCCTCCTGTACCATGTCCGCACAGCCGCTGACCCCCTCCTGTACCATGTCCGCACAGCCGCTGACCCCCTCCTGTACCATGTCCACACAGCCGCTGATCCCCTCCTGTACCATGTCCACACAGCCGCTGACCCCCTCCTGTACCATGTCCACACAGCCATGTCCACACAGCCGCTGACCCCCTCCTGTACCATGTCCACACAGCCATGTCCACACAGCCGCTGACCCCCTCCTGTACCATGTCCACACAGCCGCTGACACCCCCCCCCTCCTGTACCATGTCCGCACAGCCTCTGACCCCCTCCTGTACCATGTCCGCACAGCCTCTGACACCCCCCCTGCACCATGTCCTCACAGCCTCTGACCTCCTCCTGTACCATGTAATTGGAGAAATATGGTTTTTGACTTTTTTGTTTAACTTAAACACATTGCTAATAGCACTAGCTACATGTTTATAGTTTAAATCTTGATATTTGCACTGTTTAGCACTGGAAACAGGCATTGTAGGTACTTTTGCAGTGCCAGTAAAAAATGTGGCTCTGTCAGTAACTTTTAATAATTTTTGGCAGCAAATAAAATTTGCTGCGTTTTGTAAATTTTGGGGTCCTGCCAGTAAATTTTACTTCGGAGTGGTTGGCAACACTGGCTGTCTGGTGCTGCCGTCGCCATTTCCGGTAAGGAAACCCAGCAGTGAAGCCTTACAGCTTCACAGTCAGGTCCTTACTGTAAGGTGACCAGATTTTTTTAAATGAAATCCGGGGACAATTTAGTTACAATTTGGATCATTCACACCGTGAACACATCCTGTGAACAGAATTGATGTCTGTCTATTTATTTATTTTTAACATCGGTGTCATTGGTGTGTGTGTGGTTTTTTTTTTTTTTATTATTTCTCTCTCTATGGAACACAAAAAAACAGGGATGACATACATGTTTAGGTTCAGAAAACTAGAAGAGGATGCAAATTTTTTTTATTTATTTTTTACCTTTTTATGCGTTCTCTGTATTAAGATCAAAAACATAAACATTCTGTGACCAAGATCGCCCCCCCCCCCCAAATACTTACCTTTGCCCCGTCTCAATCAAGTGCTGTGCCTAAGAGCACTTTCAGCTCTCTCCTTCTTAGTGTCTATGGATGCAGGCAGCGCAGCTTGGGATCGTGCCCACATGAGTGACCTAATAGGAAGCACATTCTTATGGGGGCACTTGCCAAAGAGGAGGAGGCAAGAGCTCCAGCATGGGAACCCAGAAGAAGATGATTGGAGACGCTCTGTGCAAAACCATTGCACGGAGAATGTAAGTATAACATGTTTAATTATACATTAGAATCACTTTAATGTTGTTTAGTGTGTAGTAAGCCACAGCAATATACGATGTGGATTTTGGGTTGTGGTTTTTTTTTCTGCCTCACCCTGAGCTGTTTATTTAACCTAGCAACTGCAAGAGAAAATGTTATCCAAGACACCAGGGGAACCCCCGCTGATAATGCACTGCAGCCCATATGTTTGGTTGGGGTAAAAAATTTGGAGTGGAAAACCTGCTGAGAATATAGAGGCTATCATTGCTAACCTCTACTTCTGAAAGTACTACTTCCGAAAGTACTACTTCCCCTGATGTTATGCTGATCCATTCGTTTAATAGGCAGAGACCCGGAACAAGCATGTAAATCAAAAGAGCCAAGCAGGGTGGATTTGAGTTAAATCAAATCCATTTATATCATGATTTAAATCGCTAGTAAAAAGGCTTGATTTAAATCATAATTTTTAAAGAGCAACTGTCCTCTCTGTCCCGCAGCCGCTCATCCTCCTGACCGGCTGTTGACTCACCGAAAGTCCCATTCACTTTAATGTGATGGCTGGTGATGCGGCAGTGACACACCATAGTGAGGGACGTGTCGGTAGCTGGTGATTGGATGCCCGCAAAAGGGCACTGTCATGATGAATATGAAATGACAGGTGCTCTTTAACTGTAAGGATTTATTCTTGCTGGTAGTTAAAATCTGTAATATTTGCGAACAAAATTAAGGTTTTCTATTTGGAATAATAAGCTGTCAGGTTCGTAAAACAGCGATATCGGAACCGATTTTAGGTTAATCACACACAGTTGGGGAACAACTCAAATTATTTTATTTATTAAAGCCATAACATTGCCAGTGCATGTTATCTCAGCTTGCGGAGCTTGAATTCGTTGAATGAGTTTACCAAAATGTAAATATTGCAGAATATAGAGCCTCATGATACATACAGTAATTTCATGCTGAATGAACTCAATTATTATTGTATCTTAGAAAACTATTACTCCTAAAGCTTTTTTATTATGTTGGATGAAAACAAAAAAAAATCTGATTTTAGATAATTTTTAAATCATCAAGGTGTTTGTGTGTCAAGTCAATGCTGCCATTCCAATCTATCCCTTACTTTTTTTTCCGGCTGTCTCCAAAAAAATAAAAAAATAAAATTTTTTTTTTTTAGAGGGATGTTGGCAAAAGCAATCCCTACATTTTTCTCAGTACAGGCTTCCTTTGAAAGTGTAAGTTTTTATTAATGAAGAACGTCAATGCTTGTTACACAATGCCTTCTCCTCGGTTTCAGGATCTGGTTTCAGGGCTATCACTTATCCTGTCTGTACGGTTAGGGATCGTGTCACATTTGATTTGCTTGATTGATTATGTCTTGGGGAAGGGGGGGGGGGGGATAAGGTTGGGGGAATGTCTGATGAAATTAAAGTTTTCTTAACAAGAGAATCTACTATTGTAATGTTCTCGCTTTTAGAAACTACACATACAAATGAATATGACTTAAATGTATGTGATGCCTCTGTTTTTCTTAGATTTAGATAAAGGCACCATTGGAGAGATTTATTTTATTCTTGGTTTCTGTCCCAGTTAAAATGTAGGAAGAGAAATTCTTGAATGGGGTCACAGACCGGAAAAAAAATCCAACAGGCGTTTTTAGCCTCGCCCCACTCTTCTAAACCAAAAAGCATTTTTATTTCTGTCTGTATTGCTGTTGGAGTCAGTGTAGGGTCTGCACAAATGTTCTGAGTCAGAGGCTCAAGGTATTGAAGCTGTTGGGTCAGCATGGTAGCCCGGCAATCATGGTTCCCAGCATGATGATACCTCCTAGACCCTCCCTCATCAGCACGAGTGATGGTGTTTGGAGTGAAGAAGACCCTAAGGTGCTAGAGACCCTAGAGCAGGGATTTGCAATTAGTGGACCTCCAGCTGTTGCAGAACTACAAGTCCCATGAGGCAAAGCAAGACTCTGACAGCCACAAGGACGACACCCAGAGGCAGAGGCATGATGGGACTTGTAGTTTTGCAACAGCTGGAGGTACGCTAATTGCATACCCCTGCCCTAGAGTAACTCCAGGCTGAACAATCTTGTGACAATTGCAAATCTTTCACACCCATCCCATATGCTCTAGTCGCTCATCCAATATTTCAACTCCCATCTACTTTATACCCTACACATACTAAGGGCTCATTTTTATAAGTGCCCTTTTATCATTTTTTCAGATTATTTTCTGATTAAAAACGCCTACAAAAAAACTTAACAAGGATCCTTTGGATACCTTTAGTCTGAACTGCAGGCATTATTAAACCCAGGCCTACAGGGATGAGGTTCAAATTAAAATTTTTGGATATTATATAGTCCAAATAATTTTTTTTGGATAGCCTCAATAGCGGACTTTCCCAGTACATCGATATCTCTTCATCCAAATATTTTGTTATCGTTTGCAACTTGACATGTCTGTTCCAGTGCAAAAAAATATTTTAAAGATACCTCCTGGCAAGACCTATCCTATCAAACGTTTTCAGCTGCTCCACTCCACTAAGAGCCGGTTCACACTGGGGTGACCTGGGATCCAACTTCAAGTCGCCCCAAGTTGCGCGGTCGAGAAAATGAATGGAAGTGAATGGGAGCCGTCTTAATGTGTACACTACTGAAGTCGCTCCGACTTCAGAAAAGGTTCCTGTACTACTTCAATCCGACTTCTAGGCAACTTGTACCCATTGATTTCAATGGAAGTCGCCTCAGAAGTCGGATCCCTGTCTTAACTGAAGCAACAATACAGACAGATAACATACATTTCTCAGGCAAACCCCTCCCTCCCACAGAGCTGATTGTTGTTTTGATTGGCCACTGGACAGCCTCCTGTCCTGGAGGCGACTTGAAGTTGCCTTGTACTGTCCTGGAGGCAACTTGAAGTTGCCATGTAAGTTGCCTGATGATTCATACTCAAGTCGTGTCCAAGTTCCCTCCCAAAGTCATGCTAGAAGTCGTGTTGCCCCTGTGTGAATGGGCTCTAAGGGAGCTAAATAATTGTTTTTGTAAAAAGACAATAACATTTTCTGATTAAAGTCAAGATCGATCCAGAGCCTGGACAGGCTGAGTGTTGTCAGCTGACAGCAAACTTTATCCTGCTGTCATCTAAAAACGGGTTACTGGAGTGCAAAACGAAGTGCACTCCTGTGACCCACAGGCTTTGAACCTACTTCTTTTAGGCAGGGCAATTTTTCAGCAAATGGGAAAAAAATACCAGACGTATGCCGAATTTTAGTTTACATTTAAAGGGTTTCCTTGTATTTTATTTACACCAATTGCAGTTTAAATATATAAATATAATTAATTTTTTTATGATTACATAACTGAATTAATCAGTGGTGTTTCAGCTTTAAAAGGGTAACTCCACGTTTGTGGGGAAAAAAATTAGCAAGGAAAAAAATAGCGTATACAATTGCGATACAAATAATATTGTAATTGAATGAATGTTCTTAAAAATTGCCTTTTTCTTTTTAATCTGCAGCCGCTGTAATTCTCTGTAAAATACAATGCAATATGGCACCCTGGAGACGTTCTGTACACAGAAGTTGTAGACTCCCCCTCCAATGTAATTTACTGCTTGTGTGATTTTCTGCACCAAGGCTGGCCATACAATATACAATTTTCTTGTTTAAATGTTTCTATAAATTCACCCAAACCATATAATATGAGGTCAAACCTAAACACTTTCAATCTGTATGCAATCAGATAGGCCCTGGAACTAAATGCATGCTGTGAAAAATTATTTGCCCCTTTTATGATTTTTTTTTTTTTTTTTTTTGCATATTTGTCACACTTAAATGACTCAGATCATCAAACAAATGTTATTACACAAAGAGAACTCGAGTAAATACGAAATGCAGTTTTTTTAAAATGATGGTTTAATTTATTTTGGCAAAAAATCTGTCCAAATCTGCCTGGCTTTATGTGAAAGAGTAATTGCCCCCTAAACCTAATAACTGGTTGTGCCACCCTTGGCGGCAACAACTGCAATCAAGCGTTTGCGATAACTGGCAATGAATCTTTCACATTGCTGTGGAGAAAATTTGGCGCACTCTTCTTTGCAGAATTTTTTTAATCGTGTGTGGGCCCCAATCGGTCCTTTATCCTTCGGTCTCAAAATGTATAACTTGCTTTAAAATTGGACCGATGGACGCCTGACCGATAGGTCAAAACCGATGGTTAGTACGCAAAAGCATTGGTTCCAAACCCGGGCATGCTCGGAATCAAGTCGACGCATGCTTGGAAGCATTGAACTTAATTTTTCTCTGCACGTCGTTGTGTTTTATGTCACCGCGTTGGACTCGATCGGTTTTTGAATTGATGGTGTGTAGGCACATCAGACCATCAGTCAGCTTCAACGGTGAACCGATGAAACTGAACTGATCGTGTGTACAGGGCCTTAGAAATCGCTTTGAAACCCTTTCTAGACCGTTACATGTACATTTGCTTCTAGGCCCTTTTTTTTTTTTTCGATTGTGGCTTTTCATGGTCTTATTCGTGTTCTTCTATTTATGTGATTTCTTAAATCAACAGGTCTGGTAGTAATCGGGTCTGGGTGTGTAAAGTAAAATTTTACTCAGCTTTCCAAAAATTTGTGGTTAATCACAATTCGTTAATGATTCAACCAACCAAGTTTGGTAAAATCCTTTCAATGTACATAGATCACCCAGAGGGGAATGGGTTTGTTTTTTTCTCAACAAAATTGGTTACTCTTTAAGGGCATATGGTCTGTTGTGTGCTGCTATTTTTTCATTGTGTTTTCTTTTTTTTGCTAAAAAAAATCCTCTGCAAAAGTGGAGTTACCCTTTTAAAGCTGAAATACCGTTGATTGATACATGTGTGTAAACATTAATTGTTTTTATATTTTAACTGCAATTTAGTGTAAAAACACTTTGCGCTTGGTGTAAAATAAGTTGGATTTTTAAGGTGAATGGTAAACACACATACTACTTAAAACCAAATAGATGTGCTGTTCTTCTTTTAAATCACAACTAGACATTTATGGTGTGTTTGTGTGTTTTTTTTTTATTTTTTTTATGGTATCTAGGCTGAAAAGCGTCACGTGACCGGCCTGAAGACTGCTCTAAATGGCTATTTACACTGCTGGTTTTTAGAAAGAATTAACAGTGTTGTATGCCAGCCTCTAATAGCTGGCAGTTTAAAAAAAAAAAAAAAGGCTTAACAAACACATTAAGGGAGTCCTATGCACACTATGGTTCCAGTGACCCTTCTTGCCCTGGCTAACCAGAATCAACATCTAATGATTTTTTGCACAGCATGCAATGAGTTGCTACAGTCTTTAGTGCAATTTAGAGTATAACATCAGAGGTTATCTACAGTAAGTTGACTGGTTCTGTAGATGATCATAAATCTTAACATGCAAGGTTTGTTTGACAATGTTCATCACACAGCTTTTAGATGTTTGATTTTATAAGCTTTATTTAAAGGGTCAGTCTCTCCAAATTAGGTAATTTAATGGCCCCTGTTGAACTGAATCGCCACTGGCTTTTTATTTATCTTGGAAACTCTGGTGACAAGACTTCTGCACATGGGTTTATGGTCCACCCATCTGCTGCACTATTTGAGGGACTTTTTTCATCGTAATTTATTTTATTTTTTGGAGGGTAATGCAGAAGGCAAGACAAATGCGAGTGTTCCTTTTTGCTGCAACTGTAGCATGGTAAGAAGCTAAAAACTCTAGTGAAAGTATCTTGCTGCTGGCATTAACCCAGAGAGCTCTGGCAAGCCAGTGTGTGATTTGGCCAACCCACATTTGCCAATGTCTTTAATAGTTTTTGGTTAGACTTACCCTTGAACTGAAAAAGAGAATAGCTTTGCATTTCCCATGTTTGCCATGAGTCTTCTTTGGTTTCGTAAATGCATTGTTCTTGGTCATGGGTGGCAAAACATTTCTGTGAGAATTTTAGGCACATTAGATACCACTATTGGATATCTCATAGGATTTGTCCAGGCATGGTGTCATGGCTACCTGCATAACTAAGATGTATATTTTTCTCTTTCTTTTTTCCAGGGTTTGTGCTGGCTCTCTTGCCTCAGCTCTCTGGGGGGAAGGTGAGCCCCCAGATCAAGGAAGGTGGAAGAAAGGCAGGCAGGGGAGAGAAGGAATCGGCAGCTATCTTTCTACAGTCAGGAGTAACCCAGCGTCCAGGATCCACATCCCCTGGACCCCAGGGAACCCCAATACCTGGATATGATCAAATGAGCCCCAGTTTCCACTTGGAACCAGACTCCGGGGGCTCACACAGGAGGGAGAAACGCTGTACATGTTATACATACAAGGACAAAGAATGTGTGTACTACTGTCACCTGGACATCATATGGATCAATACGCCTGAGTAAGTAAAGGTACACATCTTGTCTCCTCTTCACATCTTTCTGCTTTTCGTAGCCCAGCCCTGGAGATCTGATGTTCATATTGGCCTTCTCTGTATTCTGTGACCAAGGGCTTGTGTTGCTGTACGAAAATGTGTTCTGCAGATTGTGTTTTTTCTAGAGTTGTTTTGGAAACGCTTTCTTGTCCCTTTTTTGTAAATGTTATAGTTTAAATTCAGCATTGTTAATTTCGACTTGATGTTCCTAATGTCCTTTTCAATGATGTACAATGGCCCTTAGGGTCCTTGGCTTTGTAAAAATGCGGTATACTAAATTCTTACGTAGAATGATCTTTATATCTACGCACATGTGTGATATTGAATGATACACAGTCTCCTGTGTAACATTTGTCATAATTTCTGGACACCATAATATACAATTTGCTTTCAAATTTAAAGTATTTGATACTGAAGTTGATACTGAAGTTAATTGTATGTCCCACAATTTCTAATGGTGGTTGATCCTTTTCTTTCCAAAGCTTTACTTTGTTGTTGTTCATGAGATAATATATATATATATATATATATATATATATATATATATATATATATATATATATATATATATATATATATATTAATATATAATAATTGTGTGTGTGTGTGTGTGTGTGGCAATTTTTGGAGGTGTCTGATAGTCCTTTCATCCTAAACTTTAATTATCTGGCTGCTTATACATCTTGTGGTTTCTAGCAAGAATGGCTCCACCCTCTGCCATGGCTAATATGAAGCCTTGAAAAGTCTACCGGTGAGCTTGAGAGACCCTAGTAATTATTGAGACATGTGGATGGAGTTGGGAGCACTGGCACAAAGGTTTCCTGTTGCCTCTAAAAGCAGCTGGCACGTGAGTCAGCCCATCAACCTCGAAGCAGGCTGATCCTTTGAGAAAGGGGGAAAAAAGCTTTGGGGGAATCGCAACTCACAAGGAAATCTCAGACAATTTTCCAAACTAGTCAGGGTACACTCTCGCACTATATGGTTCTCTGCAGTAAATTTTCCCACCTCAAGTCACTTGGTGAAGTGCACATTTGTGCATACAAATTCTGAACATTTCTAGAAAATTGGCCCTTCTGCATTGGGTGGAAGAAGGGGGATTCTTGTGTGTTCCCCAATATCCAACTGCTTGTGCCACTCCAGTGATGCTGTTATTTTGCCTAGCAATGGCTCAGGGCACACACATAATACATACTAATTTTAATTTGTTAGTTCACTTGTAACCTAATGATGACACATGTGGTGACTAGTTCCAATAGGTAATTACTAAGTGCTAACATTTGCGCAAAGAGCGTCTATCTCTTTGTCCCCTGCTCCATCTGTCATATGAAGCTTCAATAAAAGGATTTTTGGAAGTGCAGCCATCCGGAATTATTTCTTTGATATCCCTCCACACTTCTGAGTACACTGTGCAGAACACAATACAATTCTGACAATCATCTTAATCTCTGTATTCCATAAAAACAACAGATTCGATATTGCACAATAAGTTTTCCTTCCCAATGAGAGATCCTCAGATATTTTTAGAAAGCTTTAGCATTTAGGTAGTACTGCAGAACAGTTGCCCCCCCCCCTCCCTAAGCAAAATCTATAGTGATGATGTTCATCATTGGTGGTGGTGTCCTTTTTTTTTAGTTGCTTGGTTGTTTCAGGCTCCCGTATTGTAGTAGATTCTTGAACAAGCATGCAGCCAGTGATGTCAATGTACTGATATGACTTCTTGTTCCTGAGCAGTAACTCAAAGTATTAATGCTATCAGTTCAGGATGACTGACAACATTTTTTTTTATAAGTTAAGCAGTGGTGGCCCCCCCAGCCTAGGTTTGCCTTAATACATACATTTTTTTTTATTATTGCGAGTTGCTCTCATGAGTTGTGAAATTTTAGTTTCTGAACATTTGACAGCAAGACAGGTTGCAAAGAAAAAAAGGAAGGAAGTTGGGCAAAAAAAAACTGTACACTCTTGTCAGGTAATCTGTAATTAAATCTGTTGAGTGAATTCATGACTTCTACTGCTACAGATTTCAGGAAGCGGCCTTGTACTTTTCTATATAACTGTCATAATTGTGAAATGTTATGAACAATGGCAATGTAGTAATCACTATGGGGAAATTTTAAGCCTATTTTCTGATTTGAGAATTTGTTGAGTTAAACATATACAGTGGCAAGAAAAAATATGTGAACCCTCCGTAAATTAACTGGTTTTCTGCAGTAATGTGTCAAAAAATGTGATCTTCATCACAGCAATAGACAAACACAATGGGCCAGATTCATCAAGAGATACGACGGCGGATCTCCTGATTCGCCGTCGTATCTCTGAGATCCGACGGTCGGATCTATGCGACTGATTCATAAGAATCAGTTCCGCATAGATCTCCCTTAGATCCAACTGGTGTAAGTGACTTACACCGTCGGATCTTAGGCTGCAATCTCCCGCCGGCCGCTAGGTGTCGCCTCGGTCTTTTACGCGTCGGATATGCAAATGAGGTGAACCGCCGATTCAGAAACGAACGCCCGCCCGTCGCTTTTTTTTTTACGTCGTTTGTGTTCGGCTTTTTCCGGCGGATAGTTACCCCTGCTATATGAGGGGTAGCTAATGTTAAGTATGGCCGTCCCCGCGCCGAGTTTCAAATTTTTACGTTGTTTGCGTAAGTCGGTCTGGAATACGGATGGCCGCAATTGACGTTGCCGCCGAAAACAATGACGTCCTAGCGACGTCATTTGGAGCATGCGCACTGGGAAATTTCGCCGGCGGCGCATGCGCAGTTAAATCGGCGCGGGAACACGCCTGATTTAAATTGTACACTCCCCCTAGCCGCGGAATTTGAATTCCGCCGGGGGAGTTACGATCCGCCGGTGCAAGTTTCGAGGTAAGTGCTTTGTGAATACTGCACTAGCCTCGCTAAATTGCATCGGCGGATCGTAAATCACATAGATTACGCGGATCTAAAGATCCGCTAATCTATGTGAATCTAGCCCAATGTGCTTAAAGTGGGGGTTCACTTTTTTAACATTGGATTCAGCCGAGTTGTCAGAATGACAATCGGCTTTTTTTTATTTTATCCTCGTACATACCGTATTTTCACCGCCGCTTCCAGGTATATATTCTGCAGGACTGGGCATTCCTAATTGACAGGCTTCCGACCGTCGCATACTGTGCGTCACCGAAAGAAGCCGAACGTCGGTGCGCAGGCGCCGTATAGAGCCGACTCGCAGTCTGACTTCTTTCGGCAACTCGTGACGCGCTGTATGCGATGGTCGGAAGCCTTGTCAATCAATTAGGAACGCCCAGTCCCGCAGAAGACATACCTGGAAGCGGCGGTGAAAATACGGTATGTACGGGGATAAAATAAAAAAAAAAACAGCCGATTGTCATTCTGACAACTCGGCTGAATCTAATGTTAATTTTTTAATTTTTTTGGGTGAACTCCCGCTTTAAGCTGATATCACACAAACCATTCTGATTTCTTGTGTCTTTATTGACTGTCTTCCCTGTCTATCTTGAACACACCCATTAAACAATCACAGTGCTGGAGGAGAAAGCAAATGCTG